>NC_141081.1:5390000-5990000 GCF_041138505.1 Cibotium barometz | reverse complement strand
TTTAGACAGTTTCACAGTTTTAGCCCGTCTCACGGAAAGACTATTTCACAGTTTCTGACTAACTCACGGAAAAACATCTTACAGCTTTGCACCCTACACTTTCACGGTTTTTACCCACCTCACAGGTTTCATACCCTATCATCTCACGGTACATAAACCTGCACTTTCACAATGTGCACCTTCTCGCCTAGAAATTCATTCCTCCTTATTTACTCACACCACTAACACACTTCTCATCAAATATAACCTTACATATACTTCAAAAGAAGAAGAAGAAGAAGGAGAGAAAACAACAAGGCATGTCACATGCTCTCACCAGTCATTAGACTGACCTTCTTCTCATTCTTATAGATGTCAAATTCAACTACCTTTGACCAGGAAGCCAAAGAAACTCCAACAGTGACACAACCCAGTGCAACTAGATCACTAGTTAGCAGAAGGAAAAGACCCACACAAGGGGCCCTAAATTGAGCTATTTTTTGGGTCAGTATACACAGGCATTCCATGGCTCCATCATAAGCAAGGAAGTCCACATTGCTTATGTAAAGATAGCTTTGCAATACCATAGCCCTGAGTGCTTGCAGATCTTGGAGGATGCAGAAGTCAAGGATAAACTAGAGAAAGTTGGCCTAGGGCTGATTATGGCAGAATCTCCCCCTCCAAACCATCGATACAGAGTTGTGTGCGGAGTACCTACAGTCATACGACAAGGCCACTAAGAGGGGAAAGGTGACTAAAGTAGATGGAACCACAGAACAGTTTTTAATCTTAGAAGATTTGATAGGGAGGCCCTACAGTTACCACCATCACTTAAGATACACTCTCACAATTACAAAAAGATGCCCCTAGACACCATGCTGAAGAAAAGTTCAACCAACTCCAACGGGACTAAGTATGACAACATAAGAGATAAGGTGACAGAAAAGGCCTACAAAGTAATGTCACTCATAATGCAAGTAAAGCCAGTGGACAGGTACAACAGGGTTCCCCTTAACAGGATAGCCAATGTACATGAAAAAAGAGAAGATGACTGGGCATATTACATCCATAGAGAAATGGAGAATTTTCTAAAGACACACCAATCAAAGGTATGTAATCCGTACTTGATGACAAAGGTGCTGAATCAAATAGCACAACGGCCTCTTCCACATCCAAAACTGAAAGAACAGATGCAACTGACGATACAGATAGCATCACCACCACTTATCTCTAAAGAAATACAGGAAGGACAAGCCCTATTGGATGAATGGTACACAAAGGAAATCATGAAGAAGGTCAAGAAAGGCAGAAAGAAGAAAACTGAAAGGAAGATGAGAGGAATAATGCATGATGTTGTAGAGGAAACACAAAGAATAGAGACCGAGCTAGCCCCCCAAGAGATAGCATCTTACCAGGAAGTACTGGAGCAACGCGGGAAGCAACAAGTTACAACTTATCAGCACCTCCAGAAGGGATGGCAGTAGAAACACATCAACAAACCCCCCCTCCAAGTCTAGCACAATTGATTTTCAAAAACCTTTCCCCTCTTCGAAATTCAATAGTGTCAAATACATCTGCTTCTGCTGAGCTGCATAAAGAGACTCAACATGAAAAATTGCAAGAAGCATAGAACCAAAGCCATGAAGAAGCCACATCACTACAAGAAGGAATCCCTGATGAACAACTCGATACAAGAAAGCGACAAAGAATTTGAGGAGACACCAAGACCGATCAAGAGGCTACGTTTGGATGATGCAAAGGGGATTCTAGAGACGTCCTTCCTTCATAACATGGATTATGAAAAATTCCTTCATGAGACCGTGGAAGGCCTGGACAGTCTCTTACAGTTGCCACACTCTGGACTAGAAGGAGCTATGGAAACAAGTGCTTCTCTTTGGGAACAAGAGCACAGAGTGTGGCGATGCCATCTCCTGATCACTCATATACTTCATGACAGAAATACAACGCTATGGCCAGGATGCAACCAGTCAAGTTCAAACACTCCAAGAGCATCAAACAGCAATAGAAGCAACACATATAGATGTAATCCTAAAAAGCTTAAAGGCTATCAAGGATCAAGAAGTGAGATACCAAACACTCGAAAATAATCTTGTTCTCAGCCAAACCTTGGTACAAAGAATCAAGGAAAATACAGACTTGGTGAAAGAACAATTGGAACAAGCAAAGGACAGATTCAAAGAGAAGTGGCACATAACAAGGAACAAGCAAGCATCCAGGCTCAACAGCTACAAGAGTTCCAGAAATACCTTTTAGGCTAAGGAAGAAGAACTACAAGGCAACCTGAAATCACTATTCATAGCCCTTAAGGATGCTGAACAAAGAGTGCTCCAACTTCAACAAGAAAGAGAACAAAGCAATAAAGAAAATGCAAAAAAAAGTATGAGCACTAAATGAGACCATATCAACACCAAAAACTTGGAAATAGAGAAGATGATGGATACACAAAGAGACAATGCTACAGATTACCCAGCAACTCCAAGCTAGTCAAGCCTTGGCTGATGAAAGACTTCAAAAGATTGCAGAGACTCAAGGAATGGAAGATACGACTAGACGAGCATAGTAGGCAGCAGCAACAAGATGATTTGAAGAATTGGATGCCGCAAGAATGGTGCAAGAAACCAGCATATCAGATCTTCTCACCCACCAAGGATTCTCACATACACGAATTGGAGCACCAATTGGCAATCCAAGAACGTAGCGACAAGAGCCAACCGACGAGTTGCGACTACTCCTTGAGTGAGCCTTGGCAATAGGTTCATTGCCAGTAACTCCTCGGGCCCCTCCTCAAACTTTGACTCTCTTTTTGTCTACACTAACACTCTCTTTACTATAATACGATATCAAGCTGTCTGATGATTTGAGCCTAGGAGAATTAACACTTATTAAACAAAATACAGAGTGTGATGCTAACCCTACTCTAATCATGGGAATTTTCTAAGGGGACCTACTAGTACTACTGTGACTGATCTTAAGAATATCTTCTTCTATCCATTACACCCCATTATGCTCAACCTTCGTAGTTGGTGCCGGGTGCTACAAAACTCAAACATCCTGGACAATAGTGTCGACAAATTAGACCAGTTGGTTCTAGATGATATTCCAATACACCGGCCAATTACGAGATTGTAGCTCGCAAAATTACCAGTGGATCATAAGCCATGGGTGGTTAGAAGTATATAATACTCACCAACATTTAAATCTCTATGAGTCTACACTATGTCATCCTTTTGGCATTCTTAAACTATATCATAATATCCACAAACATCTAGAAGCCATGTTGACTACCGTACTTTATAATTTTGATAAAATACATATTAAATATCCTAACATATCTCCGGAGGATATCACTAAGCTACAAGAATTTATGAAGCTTAACAAACCTAGCCACCCACCCCTAGTTCCGGAGAGGGTCAAAAAGAAGCATCAAGTTCATCACCTAATCCAACTTACCCTGTATATTCAAATTAGACCAGTTGGTTCTAGATGATATTCCAATACACCGGCCAATTACGAGATTGTAGCTCGACAAATTAGACTAGTTGGTTCTAGATGATATTCCAATACACCGGCCAATTACGAGATTGTAGCTCGCAAAATTACCAGTGGATCATAAGCCATGGGTGGTTAGAAGTATATAATACTCACCAACATTTAAATCTCTATGAGTCTACACTATGTCATCCTTTTGGCATTCTTAAACTATATCATAATATCCACAAACATCTAGAAGCCATGCTGACTACCGTACTTTATAATTTTGATAAAATACATATTAAATATCCTAACATATCTCCGGAGGATATCACTAAGCTACAAGAATTTATGAAGCTTAACAAACCTAGCCACCCACCCCCTAGTTCCGGAGAGGGTCAAAAAGAAGCATCAAGTTCATCACCTAATCCAACTTACCATGTATATTCAAATATCCCAAGTAAATTACTTAATCCATACCCAAGTGCTCCTCCTACTAACAAATCTCAGGCCGACTGTATATTTTCTAGACTTCTTGCTCAACCTTTAGATATTCCCACCAACACTCTCGCCCCCGAGGAGTTGCCGGCACCCGACCCGTCTCCACCATGGCCAACTAAAGAGGTTAGTCACACTCACAAGATACTCTTGAGCCATTTACTGATAATACTATTCTTGATTCTTTGTCTGCTCTGCTGCAGAATATGAGGGTTTAATCAGAGCAGGGAATCCTCTACTCAAGCCAAAGTTATATGTTCAAAGTGTTAATGCAAATAACACCTTTTGAACCTATTTGGTGGATCCTACCAGAGGCCTATTCGGATGTTACTCCAATGAAGAAACCATATGTATCATACCTTCTCCGAGCACCAAAGCCAGAATTAGAAACATTATTACCCTTGGCTCATTATGGTCAAATGTGGCACGGCATACAAAGTTGGTAGACCCACACTTGACAGATCTACTTGAAATCAGAATTATTACATTCATGATCAGCTTCCACAGGTGGAGAAAGGCAAATCCAATCCATACACGAGGGGGATATACAGCCATTGTCACAGATGATGCTAACCCCAAACTGGAAGATTTTGGTATATAGCCGGCATGGTGGAAAGAGTATCTTACCATTCCAGAGTATAGTCATCATCAGTAAATGTGTGCACCACCAACACAAAGAGTGGACCCTTTGTATATGCTAGTGAAAAGAAGGTGGACACCATTGGAATTCCAAGAGGCAAAGCAAAGGGATTCACATATCTGCTATAACTTTCCTTGTTCTCTTACCAGCAACATTTACAGATATAGGAGAGCAAAGGAAGCAATGTTGACTTGGATACATGCATGGCGCCGCACTCCAAAACCGACAATTGTCGTCAATGTCTGATTTTTGAAATTGAGCATGGTCCTCATAGATCAACCTAAACAAAAATATGATGGATATGATGCTGATCAGCTACAATTCGACATGAATCAAGGACCTAGTGAGAGAGGCATGATGTTATATTATCATCGCCTAAGGTGTCTACTCGCATACATGCATGTAACATTCAAAGATATGGTTGACACTGGGTTTTGGAGATCACACGCTGCATTCAAAAGAACCCTCAAAAATCTTCAATCATGCTAGAACTTTTATCGTCCACGAATTCGGTGACCAGTTCTTTAGACCTCGGTGAGACAGGTTTTGAGGAGGATAGAACCTACATCAGGTTAGGGGGGATGTTGATCCCATTGTGGATTAACAAATATGCTCCTCCAATTGAGGACATTAAATAAGTGTCATGCAAAGGCACTATAAAAGTTATATATTATGAGATATTGGCCACCCAAGGCCTTAGTTAGTAAGTTTTGGGCACCCAAGTGTGAATAAGGGCCAATTGTATATAAGGCATTTTCTCATAATGAATGCACATTAATAAGTGTCATGCAAAGGCACTATAAAAGTTATATATTATGAGATATTGGCCACCCAAGGCCTTAGTTAGTAAGTTTTGGGCACCCAAGTGTGAATAAGGGCCAATTGTATATAAGGCATTTTCTCATAAATGAATGCACACAATCCCCCTTTGTGCTATGAGAGTTCTTGCTTTTGTCTTGAGGGATAGATTGAGAGAGAGTACTCTAGCACATGTGCCTTCTCTATACTTGTATGCTTGTGTGGAGAAGTGAGAGAGAGTGATTGCCTTGCGTGGTGGTGTGAGCGACTCTATGGTGACAGCATGGCGGTGGAACTTGGAGGATTAAAGCTTCTCAAGTGAGCTTGGAGACCCTAAGGGACACGAGCTCGAAGCATTGGTAAGTGCCCTATGACAATTGTGTTCTATTGCTCTTTCCAAAGATGAATGCATTGAGTTCCTTCCTGGAGGAGTGGTAGCCCATAACAAGTACATTCTAGCTATCACCATTGTCTCTATCACTGTGTCTGAGCTTGTGTGTGTGTTTTGTCTGTGAGTCTGTGCAGAGCATCTAATTTTGCATCCAACATTGGTATTAGAGCAATGTTGTCTTGAAGACAATGCCTAGGGTTTAGAGTTTGGCTTCTCAACTAATAGCTCTTTACCGCCAAACACTCTCCTGGCACAAGTTTCATAGTAAGTGTTTCAGAGCTCTCATTTTGTTAACACTCCTACCGATCTTCATCTTATTGGTGCCACTACACGTTCTGGTGGGTAAGATGTTGCTTTATGCACTTTCAATCAGATCTAGGGTTTTGCCTCCTATTGTACATTGCTGTTATTTGTGAGATCCCTGTTCCCACCGAGCAACGGATTCAAGATACTGGCAGCGGAAGTAGCACTTCTCGCGCAGGACAGGGGTCCCACATTCGGGGCCTCACCCACGGATATCCGGATAAGAGACTAATCCGTCGGTTGTTCCAAAACCGAACCCCGAAAAACTTTCTTTACCGGAAAGCACGGGTGATTCCACCAGGAAAACTTTTATCCTAACGTAGTCAAACCCTTACTGATCAAACAGATCCGACTACATCTATAAAGATACTTGGTCAGATCAAGGAAGAAACTTGCACTTGGATCATTGGGATCAACGCTTTTTTTCCCATCAAGAGGCACAGCCGTTGATTCCTATCCATAGAACAATTACTATCCGGGATTTGCTTTATCTATCGTATTAACAAAATTTGAGTCTCGATTTACGGATCCATCAGTCCAGCCTAACCCCATCCAGTCCCATGGGTTAGCCAACCACCCAACCACTGTAGTGATGGGATCCAATTAAGAATTTGGTTAGGTTTTGTCCCGGGTACCAAGGAAAAGAGTTCCAAGGCCCCCTAGCCGGATGTTCATGCAAAAATAAAACTAGTCACACCACTCACACACCCAATATGAAATTGCTTTTTCACAGATTCAACCAGTTTAAAACAATCCTTTAATAAATCCATAGTATCACTGATCACCATCTTCCAATTTATCCGGTTGATTCTTAATTTTCCCATCATTCCTTCATCAGAGTATCTATGGCATCATTGGCAACTAGGACGCTCACCACCTGTCCACTCAGGGGCCGTTTCCTAATCCCTAGCCCATAATACTCGGCAATATAATCACTTATCAAGATGGACTTCTCGTTGAAGATCAGCAAGATCAACCAACAGATCCATATAAAGAGCCATGGACTCGTCCATTGAAGACCAGCAAGGTCAATCAACCAGATCCATGCCCGATTTCAGAAAACAACTCCTACTCTTGTTCCAATATCTTCCTCGACGCACGCGTGGGTATCCTGGGCGACCCAGAGCCCGAGCACCGTATGGTCAGCACCCTCTAGGATCCTTCGCAGGTGACCTAGCGCTTCACTCATAGGCCGCTTCCTTGGCCCCTCATCCACCGTACCGGAAGCTCACCATTTTAATCGCACCGAGGCTGGTCAAGACCTCGGCCGACCTTGCTACGCGAGACGTCCTCCATTGACTCTCCGTCAGTAGTTGCAACTTTATCAGTTAGGTCTCCACGACCTTGATCACAAGACGGTCAAAATGCTTTTCCAGCATTCTTGACATAAAACAGTCATTTACAAACAGTCACAAAATACAGTTTCTATATCGAATTCCATCTTTCCACATTATCCCTCCTCAATCCACATCACTTATTCCACATTCCCTTCATATGTACTTGTTCTTATCCATTCATTCATGTCAAGGACATTTTATTTCCCATACACATTCACCTTCATTATTCTTCATACACATCCATGCATACATCCATTTTCACATCTTTACTCATACATCCACATCCACATACATACATCCATACATACACATTCACATGCATACATCCACATCCACATCTACATGCATACATCCATCCATACATACATACATACATCCATACATACATCTATTTTTTTTCCTTCCCATTCATATAGCCCCATACGCCTTCACATCTATTCTTTTACATCACATCCATTTTCACCTTATGACAACCCATAAACATCTTATCTCATCACATACACTTCTTATCTCATTCCATACACATCTTATCATCTCTTAACTCATCTTATCACACCCTAACTCATCTCATATACATCTTATCTCATCTTATCACATCTCATACACCTCTTATCACATCTTAACTCATCTTATCACATCCTAACTCATCTCATATGCATCTTATCTCATCTTATCACATCTCATACACCTCTTATCACATCTCATACACCTCTTATCACATCCTAACTCATCTCATATACATCTTATCTCATCTTATCACATCTCATACACCTCTTATCATATCTCATACACCTCTTATCACATCTTAACTCATCTTATCGCATCTCATACACCTCTTATCACATCTTAACTCATCTTAACTCATCTTATCACATCCTAACTCATCCTTTATGCATACCTCTATGCAAGAAATTCAATTGTGATAAAAGTAACACTTTTACAATAAAATAATCATTTTTTTGTAATATTTTTATAATAAAATAATAATTTATTTATTTTTTCATTTCTATGCACGAAATTCAATATGATGAAAATAACTTTTTATAATAAAATAATCATTTTTTTTCTTTATAGTTTTATAATAAAATATTCATCTTTTATGCATACCTCTATGCATGAAATTCAATTAGGTTAAAAGTAACACTTTTATAATAAAATATTTATCTTTTATGCATACCTCTATGCATGAAATTCAATTATGTTAAAAGTAACACTTTTATAATAAAATATTTATCTTTTATGCATACCTCTATGCATGAAATTTAATTATGTTAAAAGAAACACTTTTATAATAAAATATTTATCTTTTATGCATACCTCTATGCATGAAATTCAATTATGTTAAAAGTAACACTTTTATAATAAAATATTTATCTTTTATGCATACTTCTATGCATGAAAATAAAAATGATAAAAGTAACACTTTTGATATAAAAATTTATTCTTTATGCATAATATAAAAATTTAGTTTTCTCATGATTCTAATGAATTTCTTTCAATTAATCTAGGATGATAATTCCTAGAATATGGTAGGAAATCCTCTTTTCATGCTTTGAATGAAATTATTTTATGTGTATATTTTTATAAAATTTTACCATAGCTCCGCTACTATAACTAATAAATCTCAATTATTTTAAAAGATAGGTTATCTTTAAGGGAATGATTAGAATGATCCCTAATTGGATCATTAACCCTTAATGGATTAATAAAAAATAATCATAAACTAAAAGCATAGAAAAACTATTAATTTATTCTCAAGCATAGATTAATCTTAGATTAAGAAAAAGCTTTATGAAAAGCTTCATTTGGATTGAGAATGGGTCATGAATATGACCATTTCATAAGTGAGAGAGGGAAAAATCATTAGAATTAAACATAAATAAAAATTTATGAAATTCTTTACTATCATTAACCAATTAACTTCAATAACATTCAAAAACCATACCAATTAAGCTTCTCAAGCTTGAGAGGGGTTGAGAAGAGAGAAACATTGAGAAATTATAGAAAAATCAAAATTCACCATACTTACCTTACAATTTGCTTGATTCTTTGTTCACGGTAGAGGCTCCCAACCAATCAATTGGTTTAGTATGATGATGGAGCCACCAATGGGGATTAAAGAAAGAGGGAAGTGTCAAAAACTAGTGAATTATTAAAGAATTCACAGTTCTTGGCTTAGGTGGAGTAGAGTAACAATGCATAAGACACTATATTTTTTTTAACAAGGGGAGGCTTCTATTTATAGGAAAATTTGAGCTCCTAACCAAACAAACTGATTCTAGAATTTTCCAAGTCAGTTTGGTCACTTTTTGACCATTTTTAGGTCAGTTAAGCTAACTTTTTGGAACTAGACTTGAATGAGGAGAGAGGAGAGATGAAATATCTCAACTTTTATGATTTTAAAACTCATTTAAGCATGTGTTTTAGGCGCCTCATTGAAGGCCCTCCTTTTCCTTACTGATGTGTCAAAAATGGAATCCTTACACTCAAAATATCTCATATTTTTATATTACTCATAGTTTTTTTTTACTATTAAACCTTGTACATTTTCAACTCTTCATCTTATGTGAGCATTTAAGGGACTCCCCTTCCTTACATATGTGTCAAATTGAAATCTTTATACCCAAAATATCTCATATTTTTAATATTGCTCATAGTTTTTTACTAATAAACCTTGTACATTTTCAACTCTTCACCTTATGTGAGCATTTACTCATTTTTGGGTATCTTCTTTTTACAAATTGGATTTATCTCCTCCCTACACATGGATTGATGCTATTGGCCCATAGGAACCTTAATTGGACCATAGTCTAAAGATTTCTGAAAATCTAGACCCTTAGACTAAGGTTCTTTATACCTATTTCTAATTAATTCCAATTGCACATTGGAAAATTCTTTTTAAATTTCTGTTTCAGGGGAATTCATCTTAATTATATGAGATATTTTTCTATCCAAAAATATTCAAAATCTGAATATTCTCTCTCTAGAATATTTTCTCTCTAGGTTAAAACAGTTAGAAACAAGGTCTTTATATTTCTAAAGAGGGATTGATTACAGGGAAAGATACTAGACATCAAAAAGGGGTTGGGAGAGGAATCTTACATTATTTTGTTAATACTACCATAAATTCAAGGCTTACCCCTACACTAGCTCTTCTCTCAGCTTTCAATGGGAGTTTTCAGATGATACTACTCTTGCTCCTACTGATGTTAGCCATTAAGCTTTCTTTTGACATTAGACTTCTATGTCAGTCAGCTTTGAACTGTTAGCTTCTCAATATTCTCCTTGGGCATTTGACTTTTGCATCAGTTGATTTTGCTTTGTCAACTCATTTAACTACTTGTATCAATATTGCTTTATATGTAGCTCAATCCTTCAATTTTTGCATTCAGTGTCTAGCTTTCAGTGCGTAGCTCTTTCCTATCTTTAGCAGTTAGTGCTTCGCATCCAGAATTCAACGGTTGGCCAGGTTTACTTTTCTAGCCGTGGTTCACTTTCAACAGAGTTAGATTACATGATTACCCACTCTGAACTGCTGATGCATGTTAGCAGCAAACCTACTACTTCATATCTGCTCTTCCGCAACATCAGCATCAAACCTTACTTCAGATCTACTAACACCGCATTAGCATTAGCTGCTTCAGCTCTGTTGATGCCATGTGAGCATCAATCCTGTTGCTTCAAAAACTGCTGATGACACATTATCTTTGGATTTGCTGACTCCACATCAGCTTCGGATCTACTACTGATGCCACATCAACTTTGAAACTACCGACTCCATGTCAGCATCAGACCTGCTGACTCCACGTTAGCTTCGAATCTACTGATGCCATGTTACCTTCCAACCTGTTGATTCCACATCAGCATCATCAGACCTACTAATTCTATGTCAACTTTTGTTCCCCGTGTCAAATACACTTCAGTGTGTATATTCCTTTGCTATGCAATATGTCTAGAAACACCAATGAATTATTTGGCATGCTGTCTGCTGAGGATAAGTTGGATGGAACAAACTATCCCATCATGTGGGTATATATGATGCATCACCTTCTGGTGCCAAAGAACGTGTGAGTATATATATCTGGTGTGCTGACACCCAGCATGCTGAGCCCTCATCTATTGTCAGCACATCCTCTAGATCCACTATTGGAAATAGTGAATCTGGTTCTAGTAGCAGTGTGCAACTTGCACTTGTCCCTCCTACACGGGAACAACTTAGATGGGATGCCAAAGATACACAAGCGTATGCACTTATTACCCTCTCCTACAAACAAGTTATTTCTCACATTTGATCATGTTCCTTTGCTAAGAGTACATGGGATGTCCTTGCCTCTCTATATCATATCCTCAATGAAGCCGGAGCTGCATTTTTATAGAAAAATCTTGACTTGGAGCATCTGACAAAGGGTGAATCTATGGATGCATTTCTGACATATGTCAAGGATCTGCAGGGGAAACGACTGATCAACATAGATGAGATTAATTTGGATAGTTCTCTTATCTCTACTGTCCTTAATGGCCTACCTAAATCATATCAAGGATTTGCTACCATACTCCACCTCCTGATGATAAAGGGCAATTCAGCATTGTAGCTCTCCTGCGTCCTGAAGAGTAGTCTCGTTCCAATCGAAACAATATGCTTAATTTTGATCATGAATTTGGTGCCTCCCATTGTGGGGCAAAGGCAAATCCATGGCTCCACTTCATGCTAAGCCTAAGGGAAACTAGCCTAATCAGATAACCCTAAGCCCAAAGAGGAGCCAGTTGAGAAGAAGAAGAGATGCAATTACTATTAGAAACCTGGTCATGTTTTAGAGTACTATCGAAAGCAAAAGGAGAGTGAGAAAAAGAAGAAGCAACAAGGACTTGCTGCCACTACAAAGTGACAATGTAGAGGAAGAAAATTTTGCACATTCTGGTTATGCACTAACAGTAACATGTAGTGATCTTCCTGCCTCTTATTTGTCCTTGTCAAATGCTGAGTGGTACTTTGATTCTGGTGCCACCAAGCACATTACTTCATGCAAGCAATTGTTTTCTACCTTGAGAGAGATTGCGTCAGGTGGAACAGTTTTGTGTGCTAACAATGCATCCTATGCCATCAAAGGCATTAGCAATGTGGAATCGACTTCATGCTCTAGGGATCCTTATACTCTTGTTAACACCCTGTATGTACCCAATCTCATTTCAATCTCAACATTTACCAAAGCTAGATTGAAGATTCAGTTTTCTGATCATTGCTATTTCATTTATAACAGAGCTGATTCAGATGTGCTTCTCTTGTCTAGTACATTGCGTAATAGCCTCTACAAGCTTGACATGTATGACAAGAGTATTGATCCTCATGCAGATGCCTTGATTGTTTCCACACCACAGATTCATTGTGACACTGAGCTTTAGCATGCTCAGTTTGGTCACTTGAATTTTCCATCTCTTCTGCGGTTAACAATGTCAAGCTAAAGTTCATGAGCTGCCTCCGATGTAGCCCCTCCACCACAAGCATGTGTGCGAGGGATGCATACTAGGAAAGATGCATCATCAATCCTTTTCAAAAGATGGCACTATCCGTGCTGCTCGCCCATTGCAGCTAGTGCACAATGATCTATGTGGTCCTATGTGGGCTCCCTCTTTTGGGTGTGGACATTTGTACTTCATGACTTGAGAGGTTAGCCTACCTTAATTCTCTATGCAATGTGGCAGATATGTTCATGAAGGCTCTCTTAGTAAAGAAGTTTTAAAGCTTTTTTTAAATCTTTGCCTTATTACCATTTGTGGATTAATCAACCACATGATCCCTGTACACATTCACATCATCGCTATAGGGGAGATTTGTAGCCATTGGCTAATAATGGGTTAAGGTAATTTTTTTCCTCCTTAGAAGGTTTTTTCCCTTGAGTGTGTGTACACACTCTTATAAGTGAGTGTGTAAGTGACCTTATCATGTCACTTCACTTATACTTCACTCATTTTCATCAATCTACTTTAAGTGTTGTACTTCTCTCTATCGCTACTTATATGGGATAGAGATCTCTAAAATCTTCCATGTTGTCCAAAACAGTGGAGTTTTGAAGCACCCTACACCAAGATTAGAAGTTGAATACTATTGGATAAAAGGTGAAACTATATGTGAAGGTAGGCCTGGCTAACACATCCACATGAAATGGGCCACCTCATCTCATTTAACCCCTATGAGGACCCTATGCATGACAAGCATGCCCCTCCTTCTGAACCCCCACACCCTCTAATGGTGCATAAGTGTCCTCTATATACACTGACATATACATCCCAATACCCTGGGTAACCCCACGGCTTCTCATCATAATGGGGGCCTTACAAATGTGCACCATACATCACTGTGAGATACATGGTAAGAGTTGGGCATTGAACATATACTAACCTAAAGACCATATGCATGTTATTTTGAAATAAGCATGCCCCTCCTCCTCTTGACCCCCACACCACCTAATGGTGCATGACTGCCCTCTACTGTAAGATTCCTCCCTCCAGCTTTTGAGGTGTGTAGGTGTAAGAACCTCCCCTTCTGATCTTATAATTATTCCCCTCTCTGAAATAAAAGAAAGATCCTGTTTTAGCCTGGACAGAGAAAATGTCTAGATGTAGTTCAAAATTGAGATATTTTTGGATATAAAAATCCTCCTAGTGTCTAAAATGGTTTTCCTTAAAACAGAAATTCAAAAAGAACTTTCCAATGTGCAATTGGAATCAATTGAAAATAGGTATAAAGGACCTTAGCCTAAGGGTCCAGATTTTCAGAAATTTTTGGATTATGGTCCAATTAAGGTTCCTATGGACCAATAAGATTAATCCAAATGTAGTGAGGAGATAAATTGAAGAATAAAAGAAAAACCCCCAAAATTGAGTAAATGCTCACATAAGATGAAGAGTGGACTAAAGGACCAAAGAAAATAATTAAAAAACTAAATTTTTGACACCTCAGTGTGGAGATCTCCCCTCATGAAGTAGGTGCCTTTTTCTCATCATTACCCCCAATTCTTAATCAATAAAATGAGATATTTTCATCTCTCCTGTTTCAAAACTAGATCCAAAAAGTAAGCTGAACTGACCCAAAAATGGTCAAAAATTGACCAAATTGATCTAGAAAATTCTAGAATCAGTTTGCTTGGTTAGAGGCTCACTTTTTCCTATAAATAGAAGCCTCTCCCTTTGCAAAAGCTTAATGGTGTTTATGCACTGTTACTCTACTCCTGTCTTGAGCCATCTACATTGAATTTTTTTAATAATTCAATTGTTTTTGGCCTAATCCTCTCTAAAGTGAATTGGTGGCCACTATTGCTTCAAACAATAGTATAGAACCCTCAATCCCTCAAGCCAAAGGAGAGCTTACAAGTTCCATGTAAGCTAATTTTCTTACTTTGTTTATAAATTTTAATGAAAAATCTGTAGTTTTCTTGATTTTTATGTTTTGCAATTGATTGAATTGAATTCAGATGTTATGCCTTTAATGAAAAGGCCACCAGTGCCCTCCTCTTCTTTACATTCTAACCTTTCTTAATCCTAAAAAGATTAACTAAGTGATTAATTAAACTCTTCTTATTGTTTACTCTTGAATTTAGAAAATTGTGTAGATTAGAGTTCTATAATTCTAAATGGGATTAATTAAGTTAAATAAAGGAAGATAAAAACGAGAAATGGTGAGCCATACAAAGGAGGTTATGGCAAAATTTTTCCAGAATTTTGTGAAAAAGAAAGTTTGTTTTTATGTTATTCCAAAAGAGTAATTCCCACCATTTTTACATCTCAAAGAAATGTTCTAATTACTCCATGTACATATTCACCTATGAATATGCATGGATATCACTGATATTAACTATTAAATTTGATTTTTATGCATAGAAAGATGCATAAAGGATTTTTTTAATTATAAAAGTGTTATTCTTATAAAATTTGATTTCTATGCATAGAAAGATGCATAAAGGAATTTTTTTATTACAAAAGTGTTATTCTTATTAAATTTGATTTCTATGTATAGAAAGATGCATAAAGGAATTTTTTTATTGTTGGAATTAGGGTTGCAGGAAAGCACACAAAGCTTGGAGAAGAAGAAGCAAGAATGCACACAACACAAAGTGTATAAAATTGTGTCAATGTACAAAAGATAAGTTAGCCCTAGAAGAATGGGCGTATATACAAGCTGGGGAAAAAAACCTCCTAAAGAGGGAAAAAGTACCCCGGCGGTCCTAAGTGTGTTCACACACATCACTGCCTATGTATATGGCAACAAATCCCCCCTGGGAGTGATGGTGTGAAACGAGAGTTGGCACTCATGTATAGGGGAGTGCCATGCCCGAAGTAGATCAGTCCACAAAGGGGAGCAAGCCCAAAGCTTTGCGGAAAGCTTCGAACTTCTCACGAGGAAGCGCCTTTGTGAAAAGATCGACGAGGTTGTCCTGTGTTGGCACATAGGCCAAGCTGATCTCTCCTGCTGAGAGTCTTTCCCTGACATAGTGATAATGCACCTCAATGTGCTTTGTGCGAGCATGAAAAACTGGGTTTCTCGCAACTGCCAATGCGCTCTGACTGTCAGTGAAGATAGAGGTGGCAGACTCCTGTCCAACACCCAAGTCAGCCATAAGCCGTCTGAGCCACACACACTCAACCGTAGCTGTGAAAGCTGCCCTGTACTCAGCTTCACAACTAGAAGTGGCCACAGTAGGTTGCTTCTTGCTCAACCAAGATATGCATGAGCTACCGAGCATGAAACAAAAACCACTTGTGGACACTCTTGTGTCATAGCAACCAGCCCAATCTGAGTCCGAAAAAGCATGTAAATCTGGCGGCAACGATCCCCCCTTGGGATAAAACAACCCAAGATGTATGGTGCCACTCAAGTAGCGAAAGATGCGTTTAACTGCCTTCCAATGCTGAGACCCTGGGCTATGCATAAACCTGCTCACCTGTGAGACTGCAAACTGAATGTCTGGCCTCGTAATGCATACATAAATGAGGCAACCAACAGCTGTCTGATAGAGTGTGACATCAAAGTGATCTCCAGCATCATGAAGACTCAACTTCAAACATGTCTCCATTGGAGTAGCACCGATTCATGATGATTCACAGTTGTATCCAGACACATGCACACTTTTTCTTTTGTTTCCTTTCTTCCGATGACCGAAAGAACACAGTTGTACTCAGTGGCACATATGATGAATGGAATGAATAAAGTCTTACGAGACTTCATACCACAAAAAACTATGCCATTTTTGGATGATGTGCCAATAAAGGGCTGTGATGAGAAAGACAAAGATGAGGATTTGGATTCAAAGGGGTGCCGCAAGTTTGCATGTATCTTTTCATACCAAGCTCGTGGAGCTTGCTTTAAACCATATAAAGCCTTTTTCATCAACCTGCATACTTTGTTTTCTTGCCCTCTTTGAACAAAACCACGAGGCTGCGATACATACACCTCCTCATGCAAATCTCCATTCAAGAATGCAGTCTTTATGTCCAACTGATGTACATTCCAACCATTATGAGCTGCCAATGCACAAATGCTACGAATGGTAGTCATACGACAAGTGGGAGCAAAGGTCTCATCAAAATCAATGCCCTTTTCTTGAGCATAACCCTTTGCAACAAGTCTAGCCTTATAGCGATCAACACTGCCATCTGGCTTTCGTTTCAATTTAAAAACCCACTTACATCTAATGGCCTTTTTACCAATAGGCAAATCACACAAAGACCATGTACCATTCTTCATTATAGCATCATATTCACTTTGCATTGCAGCCAACCAATTTTCTGAATTTTGTGCCTCATCAAATTAAAGAGGTTCTTCCTCTTCACACATACTAGACACAGCCAAAGCATAACAATCTGATGCATAAGAGGCATGCTGAAAACCTGAACGAGTACGACTAGTAATAGGTGCATCAATCTTACTATCACGCAAGGTTTGCACCAGCCATTTAGGCATACCTCTAGCCTGCTCATTTTCAGCCCTATCCTCATGAATTACATCCTGTAAATCTGCATCAGAAATAGGCTGATCTATGATGTCATTTGAAATCTGCGTAGGCTGAATATTTACCTCATTAGGACTTACATTTGAATTCCCACCTGTAAAGAGAGGCAACAACGTATCAAATACATCGCGTGAGCTCACACCTATCTCTTTGGTACATGATAACAAGGGCTGCACAGCATCTTCCAGTTTATCTCTCTCTCCCGAAAAGAATGGTCATTCCTATGACCAATTCTCTATTCAAATGATGCTTTGATAAATTCTCAATTCACAAATCAAACTCTAGGCTTGTGAAGCTAGAGGTTAACAAAGTGGCTTTTTATACTTTTATGCTTCTAAAATAATGATAATCTTATGATTTAAATCCATAAATTGGATTTAAGTTTAGAAGATAGTTATACTATCATAATTGTATTACTAAGTTTATTCTTTTCAAAAATATTATAAATTATCAGTAATAGTAGCGGAGCTATGGCAAAATTTTTAAGAAATTGATACATAATTCATTCTTATGCATAACGTGAGGAGTCAAAAACAACATCTCGACTAATCAAGATACGCTTTGACTGCGGATGATACAATCTGTAACCCTTGCTCTCAGCACTGTAACCAACAAAAATGCATTTGACAGCCTTATCATCCAATTTTCTGCGTTGTTGCACAGGCACTAAAGCATAGGCCAAGCAACCAAAGACACGCAAGTGACCAATAGAAGGCTTCCTGCCATGCCAAGCTTCGTATGGAGTAATAGACTGCAAGGCCTTAGTGGGACACCTGTTGAGTACATATGCAGCACACATGACAGCCTCAAGCCAAAACGCATGTGGCAAAGCTTGGCTCTTGACCATACATCGTGCCATCTCCATAAGTGACCTGTTTTTCCTCTCAGCAACACCATTTTGCTGAGGGGTATACGGCACTGTACATTGGTGTTTTATCCCACGACTAGCCAGAAATGCATCAAACTCTTTAGACATGTACTCCCCCCCTCGATCAGAACGGAGGGTGCCCACAGTACAATTGGATACATTTTCAACCATAAGCATGAACTGTTTGAAGCACAAAAACACTTCGGACTTTGCCTTCAGTGGATATACCCATGCATGCCTTGAGTAATCATCAATGAAAGTCACGAAGTACAAGTGTTTACCAAATGACGGAGTTTGCATAGGCCCACATACATCACTATGTACAAGTTGCAATTTGCGAGTGGCCCGCACAGAACCATCCTTTGGAAACGCAGAACGCTGCATTTTGCCCAAAATACAGCCTTCACAAACATGTTTCAATGGTGCCTCAAGAGGGGGCAATGAAGCAACCATATCAAATTTCTGCAAACGCAGCAAACTAGCAAAGTTCAGATGACCAAAACGAGCATGCCATAGTTTTGCATCTGAAACTGCCTTGTCATCAGAAACTGCATTTGCTGAATCTTCCACACACTTGTCATAAGAATTGAGCCTATACAGCCCACGAAACAAGGTGCCAGATACAATAATCGTATCACCAGAAGTCAAATCATGAACAGTACATCTGTCATCCACAAATTTGACTACAAGTCCAAGTCTAGCAAGCACAGAGATAGACAATAGATTCTTCTTTATCCCTGGCACATACAAAGCATTTGAAAGTGTGAAAGTGCTGCCATTTGCAGTAGTAAGCATAATTTTACCAATGCCCTTCACTGGGTAAGAAGCATTATTGGCACATGTGACAGTATTTCCATTAGGGACAGTCTCAAGAGAAGTGAACATATCACGATGCGAGGTAATGTGCTTTGTAGCACCACTGTCAAAATACCATATATGAGAGTCAACAAAACTGCCAAACATGCATCATGTACAGATGGGTCATACTGGCAATACACGCTAAACGCCCATTCTGTATCCTGCACAACATTTGCAGAATCTGCATTTGTAGAAGCATCCGCTATTGTGGCTGCATTTGACTCTTTCTTCTTTGCCTCTTTAGCCTTTAGCTTAGGGCAATTCTTAATGACATGATCATTTGCCTTACAATAGTTGCACCTGGTCTTTTTCTTGCCTTTATCAAGAGCCTTCTCAGACTTATTGTTGCTACCTGTGGAAGGAGAAGAAGTTGCAGACCTACTAATAGGAGAAGAAAATGTGGAAGGGGCTGCCTTACCACTTCTGAGCAGCAATAAATGCTTGATCAACTGCACGCTGCCTGGCCCTGATTTGCCTGGACTGTGCTTCTTGCAAGAGCTTGTTGACTAAAGTATCATACTTGACAGCATCAGGTCTGTCCTCATTAAGAAGTCTCCACATGGAAGCAAAAGTCTGATATGTCTCAGGTAAAGCATCAAGAACAGTCTGCACAAGAGAATGATCAGGAATAATCTCACCTGCAGAAATCAACTGTTCTTTGAGATCTTTAATCTCAGCAAGAAAAACATTCATGTCATCATCTTCTTGCATAATCTTCAATTCTAGCTCTTTACGCAGGTAAGCAATTTTTATCTCGTTACGACCTGCATACAAACTAGCTAGAATATCCCAAGCCTGTTTTGCTGTTTTAGCTGAACGAATATGTGGGGTGATGTTACGTTTGACAGAAAGTGCAATCAAGGCATGAGCCTGTGCATCTTTACCATCCCAACGAGCTTGTTCAGCAGTGGGTAAAACAGCAGCAACAGTAGAGCTGCTAAAACCTGCAACATCCTCAACAGATCCTACATCCACAGAACCTGGACGTACATCCGTACCCTGCACAATGTTCCACACTCCTTTTGCAACCAAAACATGCTGCATCATGTATGCCCAAAGTGGGTAGTTGCTGTCTCCATCCAGTTTGTCTTCAGTAGACAACATGCGAAATACATCATTACTGTTATCAGCCATGGCCACTGACTGAAAACTGATGCAAAAGCTGCCTGTAAAATGAAGCAAAGATTGAATAGAAAACAACTCGTGCTATGTAGCACGGTCCACAATAGAATACGTATACCTGTTTTGCAGAAAACTGCACTGTCGAAATTTCTGCAGAAAATGATGAAAACACCTGTACAGAACTTGAAATGCAAAAACGGAGCCCGAAACGACCTCAGATGCAAATTCTGAGAACGCCAAGCTCTACGGGCTTAATTTGCAGAGTATAGGAACCTGCAAGCGCTCGTGAAAACTCACCTCAATCGGAGAACGTGAGTCGGAGGGTGCTGGCGGCGTAGCCCTGGGAGCCGATGCCTGCTCTGATACCAATTGTTGGAATTAGGGTTGCAGGAAAGCACACAAAGCTTGGAGAAGAAGAAGCAAGAATGCACACAACACAAAGTGTATTAGATTGTGTCAATGTATAAAAGATAAGTTAGCCCTAGAAGAATAGGCGTATATACAAGCCGGGGGAAAAAACCTCCTAAAGAGGGAAAAAGTGTCCCGGCGGTCCTAAGTGTGTTCACACACATCACTGCCTATGTATATGGCAACATTTATTACAAAAAGTGTTATTCGTATTAAATTTTATTTCTATGCATAGAAAGATACAGAATGGATTTTTTTTAATTACAAAAGTGTTATTCTTATTAAATTTGATTTCTATGCATAGAAAGATGCATAAAGGAATTTTTTTTATTACAAAAGTGTTATTCTTATTAAATTTGATTTCTATGCATTGAAAGATGCATAAAGAAAAAAATTTTATTACAAAAGTGTTATTCTTATTAAATTTGATTTTTATGCATAGAAAGATGCATAAAGAAATTTTTATTATTATAAAAGCATTATTCTTATAAATTTTTTTTTTGCATAAATAGATGCATAAAAAAATTCTTTTTATTTAAAAAGTGTTATTCCTATTAAATTTGATTTTATGCATAAATAGATGTATAAAAAGATTTTTTTTATAAAAGTGTCATTCCCATTGAAGTTGATTTTTATGCATAAAATTTTTTTATATCAAAATTAGAATACTCTTAAATTCTATAATTAAATTCTATGAGTATTTGATAAATAAATAATTAAATACTCTAAAAGAGAAATTTCTACCGTTTTATATTCACACGGATTGTAAAAAGAAAATTCAAGAAATCTATCTAGATCGAAATATTCAGATAAATAATTAATTTATTCCTCATTGAAATTCGTAACTAATTTAGAAATCAGTTAAGTAAATATTCAAAGAAAGAAATTTAGTAAAATAGTAACTGAATTATCAAACCTTTTCGAGAAAGATAGTTTAGGAAAAATCTTATCCGACTCGAACCTTGAATCAGACTATGACCAAGGCAAAACTCTTTCGTCAGTTTCGAGGAAAGAAGTTGTGACCAGTTTAGAAAAATACACTCAGAACTCCCGCCAAATCTGAAACTAAGTTTGAGACCCTTTGATCTGTGGATCAAGGTTATAGAATTCGTGGAATTCTGGTATGAAATTTAGAATTCCGATCAAGAAGTTTTGGGAATAATGACTCAAGAAATACTCTTGTATTCAAAAGAAAATCAAATTAGAAAAAGTTACTAAATGGAAATAGCATGTGAATGGATGTGATAAGATGTAAATGGGATGTAATAAGATGTGAATGTATGTGATAAGATGTAAATAAGAAGCGATAAGATGTGAATGGATGTGATAAGATGTAAATAAAATGCGATAAGATGTGGATGTGGATGTGGATGTGGATGTGCATGTGAAAGAATGTGATGTAAATAAATGTGGATAAATGTGAAAGAATGTGATGTAAATTAATGTGGATATGTATGTGAAAGAAGTGATATAAATGAATGTGGATGTGAATGTGAAAGGATGTGATGTGATGCAAATGAATGTGAATGTGGATGTGGATGTGAAAGGATGTGATGTGATGAAAATGGATGTGGATGTGTATGTGAAGAATGGATGTGAATGTGTATGTGAAGAACGGGTGTGGATGTATGTGAAAGAATGGATGTGGATGTGTATGTGAAGAATGGATGTGAATGTGTATGTGAAGAATGGATGTGGATGTGTATGTGAAGAACGGATGTGGATGTATGTGAAAGAATGTGATGTGATGTAAAGAGATGTGATGTGACATGAATATATGTGGATGTGAAGTGATAGATATGAATGTATGGATAGATGTGGGTAGTCGTACATGTGAACGATTGGATGGATGTGGATGAATGAGATGAGATGTGTATGAATGAGATATGATGTGGATAGATGTGATGTGATGTTATGTGGATAGAATGTATGTGATGGGATGGTGATGAGAATGAATGTGATGGATATGAATGAATGTGATGTGATGGATGTGAATGGATGGAGGTGATGTGATGTGAAGTGGATAGACGTGAGTGAATGAGATGTGATGTGAATTGATTTGATGTGATGTGATGTGAATCGGGATAGATGTGAATGAATGAGATGTGATGTGAAATGGATGTGATGTAAATTGGGATAGATGTGAATGAATGAGATGTGATGTGAATGGATGAGATGTGATGGGATGTGGATGGATGAGATGTGATGGGATGTGAATCGGGATAGATGTGATCGAATGAGATGTGAGGTGAAATGGATGTGATGTGATGTGATGTGGATCGGGGTAGATATGAATGGAAGATATGTGAATGAATGTGATGTGATGAGATGTGGATATGGGTAGATGCGAGTGGATGAGATCTCATGAGGCTAAATGAGGAAAGACGTGATGAGATGAAAATGATGTGATTGGATAAGAATGGGAATACATATGAAATGGATGTGGATTGATGTGGAACAATGTGGAAAGACGAGAGTTCGTTATAGAAACTATATTTATGACCTGTTTTTAAATGACTATTTTATGTCAAGAATGCTGGGGAAGCATTTTGACCATCTTGTGAATAAGGTCGTGGAGACCTAACTGATAAAGTTGCAACAGATGTGACGGAGAGTCAATGGAGGATATCTCGCGTAGCAAGGTCGGCCGAGGTCTTCACCAGCCTCGGTTCGATTTAAATGGTGAGCTTCCGGTCGGTGGATGAGGGACTAAGGAAGTGGCCTATAAGTGAAGTGCTAGTAGGTGACCTGCGAAGGATCCTATACGGTGCTCGGGCTCCGGGTCGTCTCACCAAAGATACCCACACGTGCGTCGGGGAAGATATTTGGATCAAGGAGTAAGAGTTGTTTTTTGAATTCGGGCATGGATCTGGTTGATTGACCTTGCTGATCCTCAACGGATGAGTCCATGGCTCTTTGATATGGATATGTTGATTGATCTTGCTGATCTTCAATGAAGATTCCATTTTGACTTTTATAAGTGAATATATTACCGGGTACTATGAGCTAGGAACTATCGAAAAGGTCCTTGAGTGGACAGGTGGTGAGCGTTGTGGTTGCCAATGATGCCATAGGTACACCGATGAAGGAATGATTGAAAATTAGGATTCAAATGGATATTTTGGAGGATTATGATCAATGATACTATAGTTTCATTAAATGATTGTTTTGAAGATAGGGGGCCTGGGAACTCTTTTCCCTGGCACCCAAGAATAAACCTAACCAAATTCTTAAATGGATCCCATCACTACAGTGGTTGGGTGGTTGGCTAACCCACAGGGCTGCATGGGGTTAGGCTGGACTGATGGATCCCTAAAATGAGACTCAATTCTGTTATGGTACGATAGATAAAGTAAATCCCGAATAAAAATTGTTCTATGGAAAAGAATCAACGGTTGTGCCTCTCAATGAGGAAAAAAGCGTTGGTCTCTATGATCCAAGTGCAATCTTTTCCTTGATCTGACTATGGGACTTACGAGTTCGGTCAGATAAGTTCAGTTAGTTAAGGCTCTTAACTATGTTAGAGTAAAAATATCCTGGAGGAATTGCCTGTGTTTTCCGGGCAAGGAAAGTTTTTCCAGGTTTGGTTTTGGAAGAACTGAGGGATTAGTCTCTTGTCTGGATATACGTGGGTGAGGCCCCGTCGAGTGAGGGATCCTGCCTGCATACACAAGAAGTGCTACTTCCGCTGCTAGCACCCTAAAATTCGTTGCGCGGTGGGGACAGGGATCTTTCAGCTGGTATCAGAGCGAATTGGCTAAAATGGATCAACTGAGAAGCCAAAAATGTCAAAAATTTATGAAGTAATAGTAAAAAGTTAGAAATGTGTGATGAAATTCATACAAATTGATATTCAGACTGAAATTCATAAATTAGTAATTGGGTCTTCAGATGGAAGTATCGCAATTGCATGGAATCCCTGACTTGCTTGAGACGACCTAGACATGATGGTATTTTACCTTAAATTTCCAAGGACCGTGACTACCCGTATATATCGAGGGTATAATTGCAGCTCTTTATTGGCAGTATATACGAGTCAATCTAAGACCTTGAAATTATAAGCAAAAATGCTATCCAGATGATGAATTCGAATGTGGTTGATATGATTTTTAAAATTCTGGTTGAGAATTGATGAGTTGATTTGGATTCTGATTGAAAAATGATGATTCTTGAATTTTGGTTGAAAAGCGATAAGCTAAGCAAAACCACAATGAGAATGAATGGGACGAGTCCCTGTGATAATGTTCGTAACTGGAATGACGATAATGACTTCAGCAAATCACTATGAGATTAGTGGATTGTGCTGATAGCTTGCTACTGTTAACACTTGACCCAGTGGATCAAGTTAAGGGATGACAAATTAAAAACTTGTATAATTGAAATTCCCATGGAGGAATGTTTAGATGGAAATTTCAATCTAATGGACCATTATTGTATTAAGGATATGAATGATATGATCTGAATGAATTGTTATCTGATGATGAGTTCTATATAAGGGATCTTTATCCCCAGGATTATATTGGGGGTTCACCAGACTATAAGGAACCCCAGATCAGTTAGATCTTAAGGGAAAGAATTGTCCTCTAGTTTTCGAGATGAGGACATCTCACGTTTTTTAAGTGGGGTAGGATGTAAGATTCCTCCCTCCAGCTTTTGAGGTGTGCAGGTGTAAGAACCTCCCCTTCTGATCTTATAATTATTCCCCTCTCTGAAATAAAAGAAAGATCCTATTTTGGCCTGGAGAGAGAAAATGTCTAGAGGAAGGTAATTCAAAATTGAGATATTTTTGGATATAAAAATCCTCCTAGTGTCTAAAATGGTTTCCCCTAAAACAGAAATTCAAAAAGAACTTTCCAATGTGCAATTGGAATTAATTGAAAATAGGTATAAAAAAACCTTAGCCTAAGGGTCCAGATTTTCAAAAAAAATTGGATTATGGTCCAATTAAGGTTCCTATGGACCAATAAGATTAATCCAAAGGGAGGAAATAAATTGAAGAATAAAAGAAAACCCCCCCAAAAATGAGTAAATGCTCACATAAGATGAAGAGTGGACTAAGGACCAAAGAAAAGAATTAAAAAATTAAATTTTTAACACCTCAGTGTAGGGATCTCCCCTCATGAAGTAGGCACCTTTTTCTTATCATTACCCCCAATTCTTAATCAAAAAATAAAATGAGATATTTTCATGTCTCCTCTCTCCTGTTTCAAAACTAGATCCAAAAAGTGAGCTGAACCGACCCAAAAATGGTCAAGAATTGACCAAACTGATCTAGAAAATTCTAGAATCAGTTTGCTTGGTTAAAGGCTCACTTTTTCCTATAAATAGAAGCCTCCCCTTTTGTAAAAGCTTAATGGTGTTTATGCACTGTTACTCTACTCCTGTCGTCCTGAGCCATCTACATTGAATTTTTTTAATAATTCAATTGTTTTTGGCCTAATCCTCTCTAAAGTGAATTGGTGGCCACTATTGCTTCAAACAATAGTAGAACCCTCAATCCCTCAAGCCAAAGGAGAGCTTACAAGTTCCATGTAAGCTAATTTTCTTACTTTGTTTACAAATTTTAATGAAAAATCTATAGTTTTCTTGATTTTTATGTTTTGCAATTGATTGAATTAAATTCAGATGTTATGCCTTTAATGAAAAGGCCACCGGTGCCCTCCTCTTCTTTACATTCTAACCTTTCTTAATCCTAGAAAGATTAACTAAGTGATTAATTAAACTCTTCTTATTATTTACTCTCTTGAATTTAGAAAATTGTGTAGATTAGAGTTCTATAATTCTAAATGGGGTTAATTAAGTTAAATAAAGAAAGTTAAAAATGAGAAATGGTCAGCCATACAAAGGAGGTTATGGCAAAATTTTTCCAAAATTTTCTGAAAAAGAAAGTTTGTTTTTATG
Organism: Cibotium barometz; assembly: GCF_041138505.1. Taxonomy (NCBI): domain Eukaryota; kingdom Viridiplantae; phylum Streptophyta; class Polypodiopsida; order Cyatheales; family Cibotiaceae; genus Cibotium; species Cibotium barometz. The sequence continues at coordinate 5,963,401 of NC_141081.1, read as the reverse complement.
TTATTCCAAAAGAGTAATTCCCACCATTTTTACATCTCAAAGAAATATTCTAATTACTCCATGTACATATTCACCTATGAATATGCATGGATATCACTGATATTAACTATTAAATTTGATTTTTATGTATAGAAAGATGCATAAAGGAATTTTTTTATTATAAAAGTGTTATTCTTATTAAATTTGATTTCGATGCATAGAAAGATGCATAATGGAATTTCTTTATTACAAAAAGTGTTATTCGTATTAAATTTTATTTCTATGCATAGAAAGATGCATAATGGAATTTTTTTTATTACAAAAGTGTTATTCTTATTAAATTTGATTTTTATGCATAGAAAGATACATAAAGGAATTTTTTTTAATTACAAAAGTGTTATTCTTATTAAATTTGATTTCTATGCATAGAAAGATACATAAAGAAATTTTTTAATTACAAAAGTGTTATTCTTATTAAATTTGATTTTTATGCATAGAAAAATGCATAAAGGAATTTTTTTAATTATAAAAGCGTTATTCTTATAAAAAATGATTTTTATGCATAAAAAGATGCATAAAAAATCTTTTTATTTTAAAAGTCTTATTCTTAAATTTGATTTTATGCATAAATAGATGCATAAAAGGATTTTTTTTATAAAAGTGTCATTCCCATTGAAGTTGATTTTTATGCATAAAGAATTTTTATATCAAAATTAGAATTCTCTTAAATTCTATGTTTAAATTCTATGAGTATTTGATAAAAAATAATTAAATACTCTAAGAGAGAAATTTCTATCGTTTTATATTCACACGGAGTGTAAAAAGAAAATTTAGGAAATCTATCGAGATCGAAATATTCAGATAAATGATTAGTTTATTCCTCATTGGAATTCGTAACTAATTTAGAAATCAGTTAAGTGAATATTCAAAGAAAGAAATTTAGTAAAATAGTAACTTAATTATCAAACCTTTTCGAGAAAGATAGTTTAACGAAAAATCTTATCCGACTCGAACCTTGAATCAGACTATGACCAAGACCAAACTCTTTCGTCAGTTTCGAGGAAAGAAGGTGTGACCAGTTTAGAAAAATACACTCAAATTTCTCGCCAAATCTAAAACTAAGTTTGAGACCCTTGAATGGATGTGAATGTGTATGTGAAGAATGGATGTGGATGTGTATGTGAACAATGGATGTGGATGTGTATGTGAAGAACGGATGTGGATGTCTATGTGAAAGAATAGATGTGGATGTGTATGTGAAAGAATGTGATGTGATGTAAAGAGATGTGATGTGACATGAATATATGTGGATGTGAAGTGATAGATATGAATGTATGGATAGATGTGGATAGTCGTACATGTGAACGATTGGATGGATGTGGATGAATGAGATGAGATGTGTATGAATGAGATATGATGTGGATAGATGTGGATGTGATGTTATGTGGATGTGATGTGATGTTATGTGGATATAATGTATGTGATGGGATGGTGATAAGAATGAATGTGATGGATATGAATGAATGTGATGTGATGGATATGAATGGATGGAGGTGATGTGATGTGAAATGGATAGATGTGAGTGAATGAGATGTGATGTGAATCGGGATGTGAATAGATGAGATGTGATGTGATGTGAATCGGGATAGATGTGAATGAATGAGATGTGATGTGAATGAATCGGGATAGATGTGAATGAATGAGATGTGATGTGAAATGGATGTGATGTGAATTGGGATAGATGTGAATGAATGAGATGTGATATGAATGGATGAGATGTGATGGGATGTGAATCAGGATAGATGTGAATGAATGAGATGTGAGGTGAAATGGATGTGATGTGATGTGATATGGATCGGGGTAGATATGAATGGAAGATATGTAAATGAATGTGATGTGATGAGATGTGGATATGAGGAGATGCGAGTGGATAAGATATGATGAGGATAAATGCGATGAGATGTGGATATGGGTAGATGCGAGTGGATGAGATATGATGAGGATAACTGAAGAAAAATGTGATGAGATGAAAATGATGTGATTGGATGAGAATGGGAATACATATAAAATGGATGTGGATTAAATAATGTGGAACAATGTGGAACAATGTGGAAAGACGAGAGTTCGTTATAGAAACTATATTTATGACCTATTTTTAAATGACTATTTTATGTCAAAAGAGTCCTAGCCCCAACAAAAGAAGGCACCTGGGAAAGCATTTATGACTATTTTATGTCAAAAGAGTCCTAGCCCCAACAAAAGAAGGCACCTGGGGAAGCATTTTGACCATCTTGTGAATAAGGTCGTGGGTGGAGACCTAACTGATAAAGTTGCAACAGCTGAGATGGAGAGTCAATGGAGGACATCTCGCATAGCAAGGTCGATCGAGGACTTCACCAGCCTCGGTTTGATTTAAATGGTGAGCTTTCGGTACGGTGGATGAGGGACCAAGGAAGTGGCCTATTAGTGAAGCGCTAGGTGACCTGCGTAGGATCCTAGAGGGTGCTGACTGTACGGTGCTCGGGCTCTGGGTCGTCGAAGATACCCACACGTGCGTCGAGGAAGATATTTGGATCAAGGAGTAAGAGTTGTTTTCTGAATTCAGGCATGGATCTGGTTGATTGACCTTGCTGATCCTCAAACGGATGAGCCTATGGCTCTTTTATATGGATCTGTTGGTTGATCTTGCTGATCTTCAACGGAGATTCCATTTTGATTTTTATAAGTGAATATATTGCCGGGTACTATGAGCTAGGTATTAAAAGACTAAGGTTATGTAGAAGGGGAAGAGAAGGGTGTGAGTGTGAAGGGGCTTAAGGTCCACTAGCTCATCTATTTAAAGGTGAAGCTAGAAGGCAATTTGTATAGAGCCAGGCCTAGTTGTATTCATAAACAACTTAATAAGCAAGATATTGTTCTTGTATTTTGTGAGTCCCTCTCCTCCACACACTTGATCTAGCATGAGCACCACATTTTCTCAACATGGTATCTAGAGCTTTGGTTGAGTAGATCACATTTGTGGTGTAGAATAGGTCAAAATCCTCATCTTCTCTTGTGTGGAGCTCAACCCCCTATTGGTGGAGGACTTCTAGCCATTTGTAGGCGCACACATTCGTATGGCCGATTGCTGGATTCATCTGCTCCTCGCTACGGCATTGCGCTATTTGCAGGCCGGCGCATATTCTGGCAATAGGCGTGGTCGTACAGAAATACGCCGCCTACAGTTGATCATAAGCTCCATAGCCTTAGGGCTTTTGAAGCCCACTATCTCCCCTATCCACAGCTTGATTTTCAGCTGCAATGAAGGCGTGAATCGGCCGTGGAAACAAAAAAACCAGTCGGCTGCAGTTTTCTCCATGGAAGCTCTCCATTAAAGCTTCAAATTTACCTTTTTTTCTTGCTCTAATCCTTCCCTCTTTGCTCTAATCACTCAAGTGATGTTGTGAGAGCTTGTTGCTGATCCTTCTCTTGATTTTGAAGCGGTGGCCAACCACATGAGGCATTCATAAGTCTCATTCAAAACGTCATCAAGCTTCCTCATCATCTTCAAGTTCTCAAAGCTCTTCAAAGTGTGCTTATGAGCACTAATAGTGTTGATTAACACTAATGAAGCTTCTAATCCAACAAAGGGGAGTTATTCCAAAGTGTTTTTAAATACTAAGAGTGTCATTAAACACTAATGGTGAATCTAATCACCAATACAAGTGTCATTAGACGTTAGAAATGTGCTCTTAAGCACTAATCGTGTTTTTTAATAAACACTAATGGTGACCTTAATCACCAAACAAAGTGTTTCTTAACACTAACGTGGTCTTAACCATCAAAGGAGGAGGTCTTTAACACTAAGGAGGCTCTTCTTCATCAACATTGGAGGCCGGGCACACACCATAAGTGTCACACTATAAATCTTCATCGTCAACCTGCTTCTATGCTTACCTTGGCAAGCTTCCAAGGAGAAATGGTGCAACCATGAACCATTGTCTTCATCCCATAAGCCAAAGAGGTTGAAGATTTCTGGTTTTTCATCAACAAACTCACTTTTTTGAGTGGTTTAAAAGTTGGGCTCATGTACACTAAGTGCTCATCTTTAATGTTGTTGTGTGTCACCCTTGAGGCTCTTGTTTGTAAGAGGCATAGGCATGTCATAAGCCATATGCTCTCATTTCCCAAGCCCAAGGCATGTTATTCTGCTGCATATTCAACATTTTCATCTTCTAAGATGAGTTGTAAGGTTGCGCATAGCATCACTAAGTGCTCTACCTTGTTGTTAGTCATGATTTTAAACATCTCTTAGCATTGTCTTTGTAAGAGGTTCCAATTCTTTCATAGTTGGTATTGAGGGAGGGTATTAAAAGACTAAGGTTATGTAGAAGGGAAAGAGAAGGGTGTGAGTGTGAAGGGACTTAAGGTCCACTAGCTCATCTATTTAAAGGTGAAGCTAGAAGGCAATTTGTATAGAGCAAGGCCTAGTTGTATTCATAAACAACTTAATAAGACCGATATTGTTCTTGTATTTTGTGAGTCCCTCTCCTCCACACACTTGATCTAGCATGAGCACCACGTTTTTTCAACACTAGGAACTATCGAAAAGGCCCCTGAGTGGACAGGTGGTGAGCGTTCTGGTTGCCAATGATGCCATAGGTACACCGATGAAGGAATGATTCAAAATTAGGATTTAATCGGATATTTTGGAGGATTATGATCAGTGATACTATAGTTTTATTAAATGATTGTTTTAAAGACAGTTGAATCTGTGAAAAAGGCAATTTCATATTGGGTGTGTAAGTGGTGTGACTAGTTTTTAGTAGACTTAGAAGAAAAAGAAGCAAGAAGAATTCATGCAGCTTGAGCATCAAGGTCAAAATAAAAAATTCTCTATCTAAGCACTAAGAAACTACCAGGGTAAACACTTTAAGCTTCTAATTGATTCTGATAGTTCTCATTCATTCATATTGCATAGCTACTTGTGAAAGTTGAATTTAGATGAAAGAAGCAGTAAATCAATACAAGTTGAATTAGCTACTTCTCACCCCCCCATGAGACGAATAACATTAAGTTTTCTCTTGATGGAAATGCAATTGAATGTAGTTTGAAAGTCTTACCTCTTGTATTATATGATGGTATTCTAGGAATGGATTGGCTCACCCAAAATTAGGTCGATATTCATAGCCACAAAGGGATTAGCTTAACCAAAATCAATTTTCTCTCTATGGCAATGCAATTGAATGCAGTTTCAAAGTCTTGTCTCTTGGATTATATGATGGTATTCTAGGAATGGATTGGCTCACCCAAAAGCAACCAATATTCATTGCCACAAAGGGACCATTACCTTTATGGACATCTACCTGCAAAAACAAGGTGCAAGGGAACAAAGTGACACAAACTCCCACCTTACAACTTGTGAATATATCTAGAATGATTTAAGGCTTGAGAAAGAAGCATGTAATTTACATTGTTAAGCTTAATCAGTTGGTCAACAAGGAATCAAATTCTAAAGTTCCTGAGTGGTGGAGTGAATATGATGATGCCCCTAGTTTGTGAAGTAATGGATCAAGAAATTGAGCTAATACCCAGTGACCTATAAGATGTCTATTCTTGAAGCCATTGAGCTTAATGAACAATCAAGACAACTCTTGGAACATAAGTTTAGCCAATTTATGAACAATTAAGATGTCTTTAGGGTACTCCTATGGTTTTTTAGACGAAGAAAAATTGTACCTTAAGTTTATGTATTGATTAGCAGGGATTGAATCAATTAAAAATAAAAAATGATTATCGAATCCCAAGGATAGATGAACTTTTGGATCATCTTTATGGTGCTCATATATTCATAAAATCTAGGCACTATTAGATCAGAATTAGCAGGATATTCCAAAGACCACTTTCAATACACAGTATGGACATTACAAACTCGCAATAATTCCCTTTAGTCCTATAAATGCTCCTACAACTTTGAATCAGCTAATGTAAGAAATCTTTATAGAGTATTTAGATGCCTTTGTTATTGTGTTTTTTGATGACATTCTAGTTTATTGAAAGAATGCTATCAAACATGAGAATCATGTTTGTAAAGTTTTTGGAGATCCTAAGAAAGCATAGACTCTTTTCCAAAAAGAGTAGATGACCCTTCTTTACTGATTGCATTAAATATCTAGGACTCATTGTTTTAAATGATAGAATCTTAGCTAGCTGATCTAAACAAAGTAAAAGTTGACACTGATTGGCTAGAGCCTAAGTCTGGGAAAGAAGTCCGAGGATTTCTTAGTTTAATAGGTTGGTATGATATATTGATATACGTCAAGATTTCTTGGTTTGATAGGTTGGTACTACATATTGATTTAAAGATACGCCAAAATTGCTTCTTCCTTGATATAACTTCTCAATAAGGATGCATCTTTTAAATGAATAAGCTCAAATTTATGCCAAGTTTGTTGACAACACATCATTCTCAAGAAGGATGCTGGATAAGCTCAAAGTTACCTTAGTAACTAACCCTATGCTGAAATGGCCAGAGTTTGACAAAGCCTTTGAGGCTATTATAGATGTAAATGGATTTGTAATTGGGGGAATTCTAATTTAAGATGGCCGACTTGTGGCTTATGAGTCACAAGTTGAAGCCTTATGAGATAAATTATGTAGTTCATGACCTATAACTTTTAGTTTTTACTCATGCATTGAAATTATAGAGACACCACTTGCTTGATCATAGATTCACTTTGGTGATAGACCATAAAAGTCTAAAATGGATATTTACCCAGAAGGATCTCAACATGCATCAAAGAAGATGGATGCAAACTTCACAAGAGTTTTCCTTTGAGATAAAGTTCAAATCTAGGAAGGAGAATATAGCTGCTGATGCTCTTAGTCAAATGGTTTCCTTTTTAGCAATAATTATGTTCTCTAACCCTTTGCTTTTGAGATGAAAGAAGAGATTGAGACAGATGAGTTCATTGAGACAAGAGAGCAAAACTCCTTAAGAGTTAAGTAAAGTTTAGGGGTACAGGGTTGGAGAAAGTTGTTTATATTTTAACAATCACATGCGTGTCCCTTAAAAGGGTGATTTCAAAAGGAGAATCCTAGTCAAAGACATCTTGGATATGTAAAGACATTTATGGCAGTTAAAACAAGCTACTTTTGGCTTGGATTGAAAAGCAATATATTAAATTATGTACAATAATGTCTTACGTGTCAAAATATTAAAGTTGAAAGAGTGAAAATGCATAGGAAGTTGCATCCCCTTGACATTTCGTAGATGAAATTGGAATGCATAAGTATGGACTTTATTATTACTGGTCTACCGTTAACAGTTTTGATTCTATATTTGTAGTGGTCGATATGATAACTAAATTGCATATCTGGTTCGATTAAGAAGATCGAATATAGCTAAGATATCTTTGCATGAAATATTTTAACTTCTTGGATTGCCCTATAAAATCATCAGTTTTATCGAGATGTCAAATTCACCTCTAGATTTTGGACATCCTTTGTCTCTTGATTTAGGCATGTCATATTATCTTGAGACTAATAGCTAGACAGAGAGGATCAATTAAGTTATAGACACTCTAAGATCCTTTTATGGGTCATGAGCCAAAGAGATGGTTGAACTATCTTCATCTAGTGGAATTTGCCTATAATGGTTCTCACCATTAAAGTATCGGTATGAGCCCGTTTAAGGCACTATATGGATAAAAATTCCTCACACCCTTAAATTGGTTAGATCCCTTGATCATAGTGGAAGTCTCAAAGTAGATGCTAGATGAGATGAATCATCATATACACTCAATAAAGAAAGATATCAAGGCTGCTCAAGATAGGCATAAGTAATATACCGATCTGAAGAGATCGTCTAGAGAATTTGAAGAAGGCGACATTGTGTTTCTTCAAGTATGACCCAAGAGAAAACCTTACAATTAATAATTTAATGGGAAACTAGTTGGTATAGAACCTTATTCTTTATGCTAGTGAAATTGACCTTGGTGTAGAATTTCAAAATTTATCCTAAGTTGAAACCCGAATCTAGATCTAGTTCATTGATAGGGTGTGGATATTTTGTAGAATTTTTGAATGTATCCTAAGTTGAAACCTTGGTGTAGAATATCAAAATTTATCCTAAGCTAAAACCTTAATCCGGAACTAGTTTATTGACAAGGTTTGCATATTGTGTAAACAATGTACCTCCTTGACCCTCCAACCTAAAGGTTATCAACCTTAGAGTGCCCCAAGATAGATGAGTCACATAAACCTTGAATTATAGAAGATATTGGTGAACCATCTCATTGATTTGCATAGGAAAGCTAACTTAGCAAAGGTTGAGAGAGAAGACAAGAGATTAGTAATTAGTGCTCAAATAAAAATAGAACTAATCTAAGATATTTAGGAGTAGAATTTATGTATAAAAATTTATGCCAATTAAGCCTAGATTAATATCTATGAGAAAGAAGATGGCGTGCATTTATGTACGTCATCTTCTTTCATGTATGTATATTAATCTAGGCTTAATTGGCATAAATTTTTATACATAAATTCTACTCCTAAATATCTATGAGAAAGAAGATGACGTGCATTTATGTACATAAGTATGCACCAAATTGGTGCAATTAAGCCTAAATAAGTGTAGATCTTTTAGTAAACCAAGATGGTGAATTGAGCCTTGAAATTAGAGGGAATTTCAAGAAACTACCCTCTAAAATTTCAGTAAGCCAATAAGTAATTGAATGGGCTAACTTTAGTGAGAGAAATACTTATTCTAGAGAGAGAAAAGATACTAGATGTGTGTAGGGCGATGTCTAACTTAACTAAATTAATAATTTAGAGATGGATGACTCTTATTTAGGAAGTACTTAGAATTATAACCCTTAGAATTATCAGATCAAATGGTTAAATATTTTTAGAAAGAGAATATTTCTCAAGAAATTGTGTCTCTCTCTAGAAAGTATATTATGCTCAAAATCCTTGATGTTAAATTCTCCTTTTTATTTTTATTTTGGGAATAACTTGAGTTAAATCAATGGAAGAAAATGATGAATTAGATCCCATTTAGAGAAATAACAAGACCCTTAGACCAAATTCATAAGTGTAATTTTTCCTCCTTAGTTTGGAGATTTAATCAAAGAAGACCTTGAGGATAAAAGCTTAATCTAGATAAATTTTATGAGAGAGAAAGAGAGGTAGTTAGACCTTATCATCTAGTGGATCTAGATAAGTATTAAGGTCTTAAAGGCCTAAATCCCTAAGTCATAGAATATGTTGAAAGTTTGGAATCCCCTATGGAGACCTAACCATGGTTATGACTTTAGAAATAAGGGATGTAAAGCCATTGTAAATTTTGGAATCCCCTATGGAGACCTAACCATGTTATGACTTTAGAAATAAGGGATGTAAAGCCATTGTAAAGTTTAATCCAATTTGACCTTAGTCTCTCTATGGAGACCTAACCATGGTTATGACTTTAGAAATAAGGGACGCAAAGCCATTATAAAGTTTAATCCAATATTAGCCTTAGTCTCTCTATGGAGACCTAACCATGCTTTTGACTTTAGAAATAAGTGATGTAAAGCCATTATAAAGTTTAATCCAATATTGACCTTAGTCTCTCTACTCTTAAGGATGCTTAAAAAGTTATAAAGACTCTTTGTAAATTCAAGTAATCTCGAAGAACTGGACATTGTTTGTGGAATGGTGGAGACCTCACCTCGACTTTGCCGCATAGATGTTGCCCGAGTGGTGAGTCTCCTCACAAAGATGATTTCCCAAGATCTTGATCCATCTTAATCAGTTGTGGGTGTGCTCTTAATACAGTTAGTGTGATGGAAAAGAGGTGAGTCCAATTCTACTGGGCGGCAAGGCACGTATGGGGACTAGACATGCGCATCAACTTTATGTGGCTCATGTGTGACTGGAGTATTCTTACATTTGGAATGGTATGGGCTCCGTGGATTTTGACACGACTATTGGATTTAGATGCGAGACTTATGGGCTCCTCTAGTCAGCATAGTGGTCTGGGAGAGTGTTTAGGCTCAATAGTGCATAGCTTCTTAGTTTAAGTAACACGTCATGCTATGCAAAGATATTGATGGATTTTATAGTGATATACAATTATTTATGATGATATATTCATAGTATTTTATGATCATATATTCATAGTATTTTCATGATGATGTATTAAGAGTATTTTTATGATAATGTATTGGACATTATTTTTTAATTTTAAGGTAAATCTTTCCGGTTATATTTATATCAAAAATAAATGTTTGTTGTGGAGTGCATGTGTGAGCTCTATTTTCTACTTAACTATGTGTGAGCTCTATTTTCTACTTAGCTATGTGTGAGCTCTATTTTTTGCTTAAGTGCATTTACATAATAAAAAAAGGTTATAGGTGTCTGAGTTCACACCCGCTCCATAGGCTAGTGGAGGGCAGCAAACTAACCCATGGAATTGGATGGGGTTAGGGTGAGTCTATGGAACTAGTCAAAGTTGATAAAGGATTTAAATACTAGAAAGGTTGGCCAAGTGAACCCAAATTACGTGTACTTTCTAAACCTAGAGTCTACACTTCCTTGTAAATTTAGGAAAAATCTAGGAATTAGCTTTAGATCCTAGAGTATTTATCAGAATTAAAGGAGAACTATTCCCTTCAAGGAATTAGATGTTGTGTTGAGCCTAAATTATAGCTGCTTTCTAAACTTGGAGACTAAACTTGATTTTGTAAACTTAGGAAAAATCTGGGAATTAGCTTTAGATCGTAGAGTCTTTAGCAGAATTAAGGCAGAATCATTCCCTTCATAATCGAGGAATCAGATGTTGTGTGTTGAGCCCAGGGGAGCTACTGATGCCTCTTATTTGTAAGAATTATGAAGAGGACATTTTACTTAGAGAAATCATACTCAATTCCTAGTGTAAGGTTTATTCTAGTTAGCCATATTGGGAAAGTTTTTAGATTGGCCGAGTGATAGGATATTGATGTATGGAGGCCCCAAGTGAGTTGCTCTACTCTTAAACTAGTCTTCCATTGTGATTTCTCTTTTAGTAGGGAGTAGGGGTCTCACACATTTAAAATGTATGTGATTAACAGGTCTTAGTACTCTTGGGTAAGTAATTAAGCTTGAATGCTTAGATTGACATAAGCTTAAACACATGGATCAGTTGAAGACCTTAAGTGTTGATTATCTTGTGTGATTAAATCTCAGCCTATTTATGAGGTTGAAACCTCATTTTTTTAAAATGATATTTGCATTGTAGCATCATGTGGGCGCCTGCCATTGATGGGATTGGCATGTTTATTTTCCATTGTTAACTAGCATGTTTAATGTACATGGCCTATGGTTAAGAAGAGGATTTGATTAAGTATCATTTCATTTTATAAAGGTATACAACTTATCTTGTATTCTTGTTGATTAATGTGGTTAGAGCCTCTCATGGATGAGGTTATCTCATAAAGATGGAGATCCTCAAAGAGATTTATTAGTGTAATAATATGGCTTGCCTATTGGTTATAATGTGTTTGGTTTGATAACATGGCTTACCCATTGTAATAATATGGCTTGCCTATTGGTTATAATGTGTTTGTTTTGATAATATGGCTTACCCATTAGCTAAAATGTGTTAAGAGTCATTGGTGTGATTGGTGTGATGGCATGCATGGCTTGCCCATTGGTAACAATGTGTTAAGAGCCATTGGTGAGATGCCATGGCTTATTACCCCATGAGATATAATGTGGTTGAGAGTTGTTGGTGTGATGGCATGGCTTGCCCATTTGGCTACAATGTGTTGAGAATTATTGATTTGATGGCATGTCTTACCTATTAGTTACAATGTGTGAGAACTATTGGTGATGGCATGGCTTGTCTATCAGTGACACGAGAGTCATCAAGGTGATGACATGGCTTGTCCTATTGGTTACAATGTGTTGAGAGCCATTAGTAAGATGACATGGCTTACCCGTAGGATACAATGTGTGAGAGCCATTGGTGTGATGGCATGGCTTGCCTATAAATTACAAATGAATTGAGAGTCATTGGTGTGATGACATGACTTGTCTATGATAGCATGGCTTGCCTATTAGTTACAATGAGTTGAGAGTCATTGGTTTGATAACATAGCTTGTCCATTGGATTAAAAGGGTGTCTTACATTGAATGTACTTAAGAAGATAGCATAAGTTAAATCTCCTTTCTTTAAGAGAAGCTTGTAGATTAGTAGAAGTATGTATGTTAAAAAGTAGGCTCTTATTCTTTGATGTTAGGTTTATGTTTATCAAGTTCTTGAACTCATGTGAATGGAAGATTAGGGATGTCTCTCTCAGCTTCAAAAGTACACTTTTCCTCCATAAAACAATGCTTACAAGACCATTTAGATATGTGATCAAAAGTGGTTTGATGGTAGGTTATTCTCCTCATAGTAGAAACATGTATTCTTAAAACTTTATGGTTAAATTAAGTGACCCTAGAGCAATAAGGGTAAAAGCCTCATATAATGATAAATGGAAATCATGTCGCGATAAAAGAATGGTTTTATTGCTCTCTCATATTGACGGGATCTTGTGTAAGAAGATTCATTCTATACTCTCGATGGGTGTGTGTCCAACAAGCGAGTTCAAGGTTGCCCAGGTCACATCGTCATCCCACCTACCCTAAGATCATGTTGGTTTTTGTGATATAATTTTATAATCAATTTATTTATTAATTAAAACTAGGCGTGATGTCTAAACTTTAGATTTAGGATCTTGACCTAACTTTAACCTGCTAAGATGTTGGATAAATAAGGGAGAGATGTGTATGAATCCGCTAGAGGTTCCATTCCAAGGGAGTGTTGTGTGAGAAGACGATTCCTCATTGATTTGCCTATTATAAATCCGAAACTGGACATGGCTAATCCTTGACAGGCCTAGAGCATTAAGCCGTAAAAAGAGAGGTCTAAACTACCTAAATTGATGTGCGGACCTAAAGGAACTGGTTTAAAGTATTTCATTGTGCATATGATGATGGAAATGAGGATGGTTATGTGGATGATGACTATGATAAGTTTATGCTTTAGATGATTGATTTTAAGTAAACAAGAATTAACAAAAGGTATTATTTTAAAGAGCTCTTTGTGCCTACTTGTTTTCTAGAGGTATGGGTCAAAGTGATGGGTGGGTGAGTACCTGACATCGTATCCATAGCCTGAGTGGTTGGGCGGACAGTGACTAGCCGTATCCATAGTATGAGTGGTTGGGCGGACAGTGACTAGCCGTATCCATAGTATGAGTGGTTGGGCGGACAACGACTAGACCCATGGTTATTAGACATGGCTTAACCAATCGATTCGAGAACATTAGGAAAAGGGAAATTTGGGTAACTCGTTTAAGTTAAGATTCAGAAAAACTTTGGAGGAATCGCGTGCATTTCTCAAGGGAAGGTTTTGTCTAGTTGAGCCTTGAGGAGCCGATGGGATAGCCTATCGTCGTAGGGATAATTCTAGGAGAGGCCCCGAGTAAGTTAATCTACCCTTAGAATAAGCCTATCGTTGTGTATTTAGATGAGAACGACGGGGTAGGCGTCTTGCAGATCACATGCCCTTTGAGTCTCTCTCTTTTTTCAAGTAGCATACAACGATAACATAGTATTAAAACATTGGAAATTGAATAGAAGTAACACACAATGATAACATAATATTCAGATTTTGGAAATTGAATAGAACTGCGAGGCATTAAGTGAAAGAGAGAGAGAGGAGGTGAGGAGGGGAGTGTGTGGCATGGGTGATGAGCTCAAAGATGAGAGGAAACCAATCGAGGCTGAGGGGGATCCGAGGCTAAAATGAAGCTTAGTATTGATTGATTACTTGTGGTAGCGTCAAGTAACTTAGTATTGATGAGTACTTGTGGTAGCATCTAGTGTGCAGGTAATTAATTGCACATTCGTAGGTGTTATTAGAATATGTTTTAATATGCCACATAGTTTCTTCTACATAGTGTGTGTAAGAGAAAAATGATGGTTCTCAATTAAAGAGAGAAAAAAAGAGAGCATTTATTGTATAACTATAGCTTATAAATGTTGTAAGAAGAAAATCTATAGGGTTGGATGACTGTTATGGCTCACCCTAACCCTCCTTGAAACACATCCAAAAAGAGATTACCTGGTGAACCGTAATTGTCGTGAGGATCTTTCCAATGGCCAAGCTCGTAACCCTTGAGGTCTCCAAGCTCTACAACTCCTTTGAGAAGCAATTCCACTGCGTCTTTCGCGAGCGTTGTCACACTGCCGCGTTGCACTACGGGTCCTCGTCCCTCCTCTCACCTCACTTCACTCACACACACTCACTAGCATGCATTAGGGAGATAGATTAGCAAGAGGATTAGCAAGAGCAAGACTCAATTGCACAATGGGAGAGTCTGTTGTATTATGGGAGAAATTCACTTATATACATGGCCATAAGTGTTCACACTCACTTAAACTATGGCCAGCCGAGCACTTTAGGCTCATAAGAGGCCTAAAGCTATTACAATGACTACTCTCATAATATATCCATGAAGTACATCACTTAGGACTTCATCCTAACTTGCTACCACATGCTCTTGAAGCGGGAATTGCTATAAATACTTCGTCACACCATTACGGGCACCCGTCCAAGTTGTAGCTTTGGACACTATTGTTTTATATCTTGAATGTATGACCCTTTGGTGTATCACCATGACTCCTTGATGTAAGATAATGACGGTAGCTCTTGTTATTCCTAGAATTGGATTAACATTACCCCCATCGCGTCCGCATGATTGCGTTGAAGACCTTTGGGTGGGGAGAATGAACAAGCTTTGTCGATGGCTTTGATGTTGAATGATGTTCAATGGTCTTTGTTCCTCCGGAAGGAATAAGGAAAGCTAGTTAATAAATGAAGAGGTTAGTGGTGTATTGGGAATTTCTAACGGAGTGGGGGTTTTTGCAAATGATTGCATTTTTTATATTTGTGTGAGCCCCTTTTTTTGGCTCACTTTGTTTTTGGCAATCATCGGCAAGGTTACATGTGATTTTTGTTAGTGGGGACACTAAGAGATATTAATAATGGGAGAGAAGAGAGAGAAGGATCCGGAGGAACGTAGACTTAATCATCAGAACGAGATGGTGATTCTTAGTTCCTCATTTGATTCATTGAAGCGACATTCATCATTTGAAGAAATTGGCTTGTGATGATGTCCCTTTGTGTGGCAGGATTCTTGTCAAATGTTGTTGAGTAGGACCTGATCATCCTGTCTTCTTCTGCCCATGTTCTTTTTATGTTTTTATACATATTTAAGTGCTCTTATGAAGTAGATATACATGAACTACAAGAATTGAGTCATATAGACTCATATTGAACTGTTATGTATTGAAGTAGCCACTTGTTGTTTGGTGAGGATTGAAAGAATTACGTCGACTTGCGAGGCTAACATAGATATCTTCACTAAGGATTGAAGATCATTGATTTGTGAAGATGGTGGCATCGTTTGGAGAGGTTTCTAATTTGAAGGAAATTTCCAAGTGATGGGTTATACCATTGACCAGGATTTCGCCCACCATGGCCCCCCCATCCAGAGATGTACCTATAAGTTATTGATGGTGAGGCTTTGGTGCAAATGTTATCCAGTGCATGAGTATGGATATGTACTCATGGAGTAGCTGCTACATTAATTTAGCCAAAAGAATAGTAAGCAATAAGCTTAACAAATATATAGTGGCTATTGTGTGATATGGCTTAAATCGTGAAAGTGCTGGTTCTTAAGCCGTGAGATGGAACTCCTTGAATTGTAATTACGTGAGATGGAATTCCGTAAATTTGTAGATTTTGATCCTCTTTTTTTTTAAAAAAATGGGTCATCTATGTCATGAGGGGTGACAAGAGCATCGTTATTCTGTTATTGATGTGCTCCTAAGTCTCCATATTGCTTCTTGAATTTGTTGCTGAAATGATGTCGAGGCAGAAGGGAAGACTTCTGATTGTTTGCTTGAACAGACAAGCTCTTGTGTTGGTGTTGAATGCACGAGAGTGGTTGAGTGATTTGCTTGTTGTTTCTTGGGCCTCCATTCTTGTTGAACTATAGTTGAAGTTGTTGGGGTTGAAGTTGGAGGTGAGGTTTTCTTCACACTGTTAGATTTTGGCAACCATATGATGGAATTACCATCATAGTATCCTTGTTGTTGAAGTACATGCACAGGCACCCATATTTGACGAACACTGTAATTTGGTGGCCGATGTGCTTGGTGTTGAGGATTTTGTCTTTGTGCAATCTTAAAGGGACTTTGTTATGTGCTTGGGGACCCAAGATTTGGTGTTTCTTTGGTAGTACCCTTGTGCTTGCAGCAGTGTTTTTAGTACCCACACTTGTTGCATTGGTGGAGTTCTTTGAGGAACTTGCATAGGCTTTTGTGGACGGTGTTGTGTAGTACTTTTCTTTTTCCTTGGCTTTCGAGTGCTACGTCGAGGAAGAGGTTTTGACTGTCGAGGCACCCAAATTTGATTGGCACCTTCATAGTAGCCTTGAGCTACAAGTAGCTGCTTCTCCACCCATATTTTGATACTATTAAGATACCTTGATTGTGGTTGTCGTAGCGGAGTTTTCATTTGGGTTGATGTGGAAGGTTTGGGACCCTCCTTGACTTTGGTTAGCGCTGAGGCTGCGGGTTTGAGACTCATGGGCATTGTTGATGAATGATGAGGTTAGAGTCTCTTATGGAGTGGCTATCGATGACGAGGCCTTTGAGCATGTGGTTGTCTCCTTTGGTGAGGTTTGTCGATGAAGATGCATAGGCTACGAGTTCTTTCCTTTGAGTTCCTTATTAGAGATAGATGGTTTGGCTGTGGGAACTTCTTCAGGAATAGATGTTGATTGCGAGGTTTTGGCATTGAATATTCGATGGTGAGGATGGGGTTGAAGGAGTAGAGGCTTTATCAGAGTTGGTTGTTGACGCAGATGGTAGGTCCTTATGTAGAGATGCTTTTGTGGAAGAGGCTTGTATCCGTTTGCATTCAGCATCATATCCATTAAAGTTGGATCCTCTTCCTCGCAGTATGGTATTGTCAACTTTTTGTCGTTGACCATCATGTGATGACTCTATTGCTAGCAAAGCAAGTGGTGCTTAGGCAGCAACAGTCCATTTATGCCCTAAGATTAAATCTACTTCCAACACATACTCAACCACAAAAAACTTGCAAGTGAGGGGGTTAGTTTCAATATACATTGTATGTTCAAAGTACCCCAGACATGGCATGTTCAAGTCTTTTGTAAAGATAATCCTTTCAGGATGTGCCGTGAGTGTTGGTTGACCTAACAAATCCCATAGCTCGAGGGTCATGAGATTGTGTTCTCGTGTTGGATAAAGTTGTGCTTGAGCTGCGGTGATTTTATTTGCAATTTCCAATCCAACAAAAATCCTAGGGATCTTTTCAGTAAGATATGCTGGAAGTTCCAGCTCTTGCAAGGTTTCTTTCTCCCGTAATAGCAATTGTACATTGCTTGCAGGAGTGTTCAAAGTGATTGTTTGCATGGATTCATCTAGTGAATACAACGATTCACTTATCCAAGGTCCACCAAAGATGACATCATACTTAGGGATTCTAGGGTAACATGGAATGTAAATTCCATATTGCCATCGATTGTCTGAGTAGTGTATCTAAAGTAACCTGGAACTTCAATGTTTTGTCCATTCGCTCCTCGTGTAAGACTATTGCTTGCAGGGATGAGTTTAGGTTGTCCTAATGACACCCAAGTGTCTATTGTCACGATGTTATGACTAGCTCGAGGGCAAATCAATGCGCGTTTGTGTTGAACATCATTGCTTGTAGGAAAATCCAACCATAGCATGATAGAATCTTCCAAGGGAACCATGGGTGTTTCGGTTATTGTTTCAGCTTCAGATCCTGTTTCTATTTCATATTCCCATTCACTTTCATCCTTTGTTTGGGTTTCCGCTTTTTCAAGAGTACCCAATGTGTACACTAGCATACTTGGCCCTCTGACAATTCTTAATGAGGGCTGTTGGAAACTTGTGAATCCTCACAGTCCTGTTTTATGTAGTTCGTTATGTCTTTGTATAACTCAGGTTGAGCCATTAAAGGTGCAAGTGCTGATGTGATTTTGGCTTTATTATGAGAGAAGAGCATTCGTCCGAATGAGGTTTTGAGAGACTGTTTTAATCTTGTAAGGGAATTATCGAATTCCTCATGTGTTTTCTCAAGCCTATAGTTTGTACAGTCTATTTTAAATGACTCTTCTGTAGAGAGTATGTAGAGAGTATGTCTTCCTCTTGAAAGGGAAAGCGGGCTTTGTATCTTGGTTGCTGTTTTAGGATTGGCATTATGAGGCTCAATCACAACCGGTGACCTTGTAAGACATCCAACCAAGCTAAGCATGCTCTCCTAAGCTTGCTTTTTGCGTTCCGCATATGTCATGTGATTATCATTATCCATTTGGGGTGGTTGGGTGGGTTCTAGTTTCTTGATTGGTCTATGTGGTGCAGTAAGCGAAGAGTAAGAACTTGTTTCATCCTCACTTAGCGATGTACTAGAACTTGCTTCATTCTCTGAATTTCTTTGGTTTGTCAGCTTTTCATTATGTTTACCCATGGGACGAGATTGAATTTTCTTTTAGGTTTTTGTATCCTGTGTCACACGTCGTATGGGCGTTGTGGTTTATGTTGTGTCTTTTGAGGTGGATGCTTCTGCATCATGTATAGCTTTTGGCTCTTTTGTGTTTATGTCCCCTTTTGGTTTTATGGCCTCTACAAACTCCTTTTCCTTGTCTTTTAATTCGGCCTTGGTTTCGATAGTTTTTTGTCCCTTGTCTTTCTTTGGTTTAGAAGGTTTTGTTTTCTCTTTTAGGTTTTGTTTTAAAGCATGTTCTTCTACCCATGTGTTGAGGTGTTGTTCTTTACATTCTTTTTTACTGTTTCTCGTGCCTTGGCTTGTAAGCGTGTAAGCACATTTAAGGGCACTGTGGACAATTGCCCGTTTTGTACACTTAAGATGTTAAGAGTTGTATTTTGTGAGACAAGTTGCATTGAAGCAACTCGTCTTGGGCAATCTTGGAACATGTGATCAATGCCACATCATTCACACATTGGTCGGTCACAAGGTGTTAGTGACTATGGGCATGGAAGTATTCCAAACTGTGCAGTCTGCCACCTTGTGAGGTCCACGACAATAGAAACACTGAAGTGTTCGATTAACTGTCTCCTAAGCAGTTTCTACCCTTTGGATTGTTTCTATTTGGTGCACACAGGAGATGGAGATTTTGAGTCCATTGTGGATGAACCGGGACACCTTTTAGTATCATGGTTAAGGGTTTTACAATATATGCAGTATAGAAGGACAGGTGCCTTGTATGCACAATGAGGATTGGGATGGTCATAGTGATGGCACTCAACACAAGGTATTTCGCTCCTCACTTTTAGAGGCATTAAGGATGTCTAGTTTTGAAGGTTTTCATCCTCTCTTAGATATGTTTGTTGTAAGGTTTTAAGCAAGGGTGCATAAAATTCGGGGAATGTCAATTTCGAGATCGATCTTTCTTTTGCCATTGCTTCACTTGGTTTAGATGAGAAACACCTCGTAGCATGATCATCTTCTAGAATGTTGTCATCTAAACGTATTGCTTCTTTGCAACATTGATCGAATGTTTCCAAATTGGATACAATGATCAAGTTGTGCAAGCTGTTATTCTTTAAGTCCATCATGAAACATCTCCTCAATTGAATATCGTTTAATTTTTCCCACAACTCACAATGTGAGTCCAAGAGTTTTATCCTAAGGATAAAATCTTCAATGGATTCATTTGGTTGACGCTCAATTGAATAGAGTTCTGTTGTTGCACTCCACCGATCACCTTGTTTGAAAAAGCCATGTATAAAGGCTGATTTCAAGGTTTTGAAGTTGGTCTTGATCGTTGGCATCAATGCGATGAACCATTGACTAGCTTTTCCCTCTAAGCATAAGTTCAACGCATGTACCTTAGTGGAGCAGTTGGGATTTCCAAAGGCTTCACATCTATTCAAACATTTGAATGAATTGAACAGGGTCTATTGTTCCGTCATATTTTTCCATAATTTTGGAAATCTGTACGGTCGTATTTCTATATGAGTCACCGAGGCCGTATGTGAGTGCTCTTGTTTTGGGAGAGACTCAGTGAGTCCTTGGGCCACCGAGGCCGTATGTGAGTGCTCTTGTTTTGGGAGAGACTCAGTGAGTCCTTGGGCCACCCCCCTTCCTAGAATAGTCAGTATGTCCAAGGTGTGGGCATCCAGGAAAGGGTTGGTACTTATAGGACTTGCGGGAATGTTAGGCAAGGGACCAAAGCTCGGTGGGATCAAAGTCATAGGGGGTGTGAAACCTGATGACACACTTGTTATAGGCATGGCCAATGGCATGGGGAGGTGAATTGGCGGCATAGAAGATCTCAATGGCTCGAAGATGACAGCCATTGGGTTCAGTCCTTGTGTGATCCATGGCACTCCCTCTATCGTGGCCATGTCGGAGTGCCTAAATGTTCCTTAATGAGCAATTACAGATTTTTTGGGTTTTTTAAAAAAAAAAGACTATTTTACACCAGAATGCTGGAGGAAGCATTTGGCTTATGATTTAACTAAGGAGAGATTCGTTGTAAACAACAGCTGGCGGGGGAGTCGTCGAGGGACGTCGCTCGTGGGGGCAAAGCCTGCCGAGGTCTTCACCAACCTCGGTATGGTTAAAATGTGAAATGTATTAAGGTAGTTAAAAAACGAGTGTACCAAAAATAAGATCAAGATAGAATTCTTAGGACCAGTCCAAGTAGTTTATTTTCAGTTTATTTGTCTAAGCAGTTTATTCTGATAACGCTAGATGGCTGGAGAGAGAAGTAGCTATTGAGGAATGCTGGGTGGCTCTCTTGAAGATGGGTAGTGAAAAAGGAATAGTCTGCCTCCTGTAGAATTCTTTATTGCCTTTTGGCCATCCTTAAAGGATATAGTTGGGGAAGTTTGTAAAAAGGCTTTTAACTCTGGCACTCTAGATAAAGATTTCAAGGAGGGACTTGTGAAGATACTTAAGCAAATTGCTTGTAGCAGATTTGGTCATTGGAGACCCATTATCCTTTTATCTATCATCTACAAAATCCTTGCTAAGGTTATTGCCCTCAATATCACTCATGTTCTACAAGAGGTCATGTCTAAGAAATAGTATGGATTTATCAAGGTTAGATTAATAATATACATGCAGCTATGCTGGGAAGAGATGTGCCTCTCAAAACTCATCAAAAATGTGTCACGTTGTAGCTGGACTTGGAAAAAGCCTATGATAGAGTGCACTAGTCCTTTGTGGCAAGAGCAATGGAGAAGCTTGGTTTTGGGTCAAAGAAGGCCACTTGCATCTACACTCTTACCTAGGGAGGCTAGTCTAATGTCCTGTTGAATGGGAGAGTGGTTGGAGGGTTTGAAATTAATAGGTTTGTGAGGCAAGGTTGTCCTCTTGCCCCCCTTTTGTTCGCTATTTCTTCTCATCCTTTGATAGTGGGCTTGGAAGATGCTTGCATAAAAGGGAGATAAATTGGATTGAAGCTGATAAACAATGAGCAACTGATTATCTAATGCTTTGGTGATGATTCATTGTTGTTTCTGAAAGCTGATAATAACAATATGAGGCAGGCTTTGTCCATCATACAAGAGTTTGTAGAAGCTTATGGTTCTAGGTGTAATATTCAGAAATCCAAAATCATAAGCCTCACTGAGGACAATGATTTTGAACTTGAGAGGTGGGGATGTGAGGTAGTAAAAGGAGAGGGAAAATTGCTAGACACTTGGGAATTCCATTTGGGGTTAATGTCACAAACAAGCAATTGACTGATTGGGCCTTAGATATGTTCATTGGGAAGCTAAAGTAGTGGGAGGGGGTCAGAATCCCTTTTCATGATATAATTGCAATATGTAACACTGTGCTGAATGCTTATGTAATGTTTTTGTGTCCTGTGCTAGAATTTGGAAAATGTCATTGGAAGAAAATAGCGGGTCCTATAAGAGACTTTCTGTGGAGGAATGGTAAAACTAATAAGAGGGTCCCAGCGTGGCTTGCCTAGGATAAGCTGTGTGTACCCAAGAGTGAAGGGGGAATAGGTATTTTGCACTTACTAACTCAAACTTTAGCAAGGATTTCCCTGCTTCTTCCCAAATGTTTGCATCAAGAAGAAACATGGATAGTGATGGTAAGAGAGCTTGTGGAGGTGTCCTTGGTTCAGTCAAAAGGCACTTGGCAGGGCTTGGGATGGAAGGACAAACTATTTTCCTATGCTCCCTTCAGAGTCATGGATTCCCCCTTGTGCAAGATGTTGTGAGCAACAAATGGAAAGATGCTTTGAGTCTAATGACAACAAGGGGCTAAGGAGATTGGCGGATTGCTCGGATTGGGCTTCTGTGGGATGGAAAGAACTGGAGCAATTGGAGCTAGAATTTGACTTGTCTGCTAGGGAAAGAGATGTAATGAGGCAAGTGTTGGTGCATATTCGATGGGGTGGTTATCTACTGCATATGATGAGTCTTGCCCTAGAGGAGCATGAGAGGATGGTAAACATGCATTGGAATTAAATTATATATAAAAAAACTTTACTAGTAGATTTTGCCCCAGATGTAAATCTACATTGGAGGATGGTAAACATGCATTTTGGGATTGTCCAACCATCAGAGGAGCATGGGGTAAAATTGGCAAGTGGATTGAACATTGTCTAGGGATTCAGGGGGGGTATTGGGGAGATTGGATCTTGGGGAAATGGACACCTAATGATGGGGCTATAGACACTTTGTTTAGCATTATCAAAGCTTGTTACTTGTGGGAAATTTAGATTACTAGGAATTGCATTGTGTTTTAGAATGGATCTTCTATTAGTTTGGATGTGACCGAATTGATGCATAAGAGCGTATATATGTGCTGGTCTATTGTCTTTGTATATATGTGCTGGTCGATTGTCTGTGTGAGCAAACGGGATAAAGATGGGATGGGTCAACTTATTCAGAGGTTGCAAAATGGCATCACTTGATTTTTCTATCTCTTTGGGGGATTTTCATGCATACTCGGGAAACATAACACATGATTGACATGATGCAGGTTGGTATTGGTGCCCAAATAATAGGTTAAATTTGGTCCTGAAACTAGAAGAAGATGGTATCTCAAAGAGAAGTAAGTGGACTGCACTTTTGTAGCATTCATAGAGAACCCTGTTGGGGCAAGGCCTACAATCAAAATCTGATCCAAGAAGGGTGATGTGCTGGAAAAGCAGACTCCTAGAGGATGTACTACTGAAGCCATGATGGAAGCTTGCATTCAACGGGATACCATACGTCTTGGGGGCAGTCTAGTTTTGTATTGGAGGAAGACAGATGGAACTTGCTATGTAAACTTTTGAATGAAAACAAGTAAGGTGTATGATTATGAAGTAGAGGACTCAAGTTGGTCTTTTCTATTATCTGGATCTGGATATTAAAAACTGATTTGAAGTAATATATATATATTTAGTATTGGTTCAAAAAAAAGAATTCTTAGGACCAAAACTTAATTTACTTCTATTAATGTGATGATGATGTCCAATGGGAAGCCTTAGCTGTGTCTCGAAGAATGACGACTCACCACCACCATCCACAGCTGCTTCTGTATTCTTCTTGTTCAAACCCAGCGTGGATCTCATCCGCCAACCAGCGTCATCATTTCTGGCGACCTTGGCGGCCTCATGTCGCCCCCTCAACAATCTCTTTCTCATCATCATCATCATCATCATCATCATCATCGGCCAAGCCTCGCCTTGTCTTGGCCTCTCTCAACAGCGTGGATGACTCCACAAAGGATCGAAGTATCCAGCTATACGGCCAAATCGAAAGGTATTTCATGAAAGCTTCTGAAAACGTTTTTGGGCGAGTCTTATATAAAATGTTGGGTGATTGGATTGAGCTTTCTGAAGGTAAAAGGCTTTCATGCAAGGTTCAAATGAAGTGTGATGGGTTAGTAGGTGATTTAGTTGGGGGTCCTTTTGATGAATTGAAATGTATTCCAGTATGGCGTGTGGACACTATTTGGCTTCGTGCTGGGTAGCTGGGGTTGTGATTCCCGTAGGTTTGGAAAGGACATTTCAGTAAAATTCCGAGTCAACATTCTGTGAGGACTATTTGTACATGGAAGATAAAAACTCAGACAAATTACCAGCAAGCATTAGCTCGGTTGGATAGGGTTTTTGTAACATAGCATGATGTCGCATGTTTGGACCTTGCTGGTCACTTGGCGTGGTATATGTATATGTGTGTGTGTGTAGCCCATATGTCTCAAGCTATGGAGATGTTATGGAGGACAAAAACTGCTGTGAAAGCATTGAGACTGATGAAGATGGAAATGGTGTGCTCTCCTAGGATGCATGGTGGACTTAATGTCCTCAATATAAGATATCATGTACTTGCAAGGAAGGCGACTATGCTGCACACTTTTTTCCGCCAACAACAGCCATGGACTTGTATGCTAGCATCCATGTGTGTCAACATGAGGACTTGTGCTTATGGTCATTGGATTACTGATCATTGGGAGGTTGTCATTGGGAGATTTGTAGGGAAGATACCTGGCTGTCTTTTCTCTACTGCTCTGATACTTGACTGGAAACAAGCACTTTCTAAGGTCAAATGGGCTCATGATAATTGCTCGGGGACAAACTCAATGAGGAAAGAAAGTATTCATTGGAGTGCCATCTTTGACATTCCACTCGCTTTACAGGAACCTGTTCGGGCATACAATCTCATGAAATTGGGAATTAGATACATACATGATGTGGTAGATGATCAGGGCTATGTCTTATCTTTTCCTCAGGCCACTGCTTCCTATGCATTGGGAATGCATCATAGGTCTATATGGAAGAAAATTGCTGATTTATTACATCCTTTTCTACCTGTTCCTCCTGTGGGGCTGACACAGACAGGCTTACGGATTGGCAATTGCAACCCTTTGCTACATCTCTGTGGCATATAAGGAAGCCCCTCTCATGGTGGTGGCGGAAGAATCTCGGGATGTTATGGAAGTGTAAAATGCCATTGAAACAAAGACTTTTTCTTTGGAGATGTATGACAGGCACATTGTCAGTGGGGGTCACACTTGCTAAACGTCGCATTGCACCATCCACATGTTTAAGATGTCAGGCTCCTTCAGAGGCTGTTCTTCATTTGCTTTGGCACTGCCCGTGTTCTAGGATCCTCCTCAGGAGAATTTCAGATTATCTTCGGTTCCGTTTCCCGAGTCGCAGATTTGGGAAACATTTCTGGCTCTTTGGCAGATTTATGAGGTCTTTGTCTCAATACTCACTATTTCTCTCTTGGGTGAGATATTGGGCTCTTTGGACAATCTGGAGTGAGCATAATTTGGCATACTTGGGTCGGCAGATTCACAAGTCATATGAATCTTTCCGAGCCTCATTGCGGCAATCCTTATATGATGCCTGTCCCATGAGGGTGATATGGATGCTTCTTGCATAGAGCTTTTCTTTTTATGTTTCTGATCTTTGGGATACTCTCCATTTCGGAGACCTCCCATCATGTAAATTTATGAGCATATAAATATACTGCACTGGATATTACCCAAAAAAAAAGTGTGTGTAGCCCACTAGTGCTACCTTGGGCTGGACTGCCATTCATACAACAGCTTCAAATCATGGACATTCTTCAGACAGAGAGATGTCTCTCCACCAATAGAGCCATAGATGAGACACCTGGGCTCGCCAGGAAGTTGCCGCCTTGGACTCGAGACTCACAAATCTCCTGGCACATGTGGAGTACTGAGGACGGCATCATCAGAGAGCCACATGCCCCAACCCTCGGAGATCCAGGCCATCATCTTGCTAACTACAGATCCAGGATATACTCCAGTGACAGAGTGGCACCGCCATTGATAGTAGACATTACCTCCATATGTATTGTAGTGGAGGATGGAACTTTATGAGCGCTACTGGCTTCACTGGTTTTATTGCTACTTTCATAGATCCATTGGGTCTTTAATAGACATTGATTACTCTCTCTCTCTCTCTCTCTCCCTCTCTCTCAGGATATCAGTGGGAGTCTACATACTGTAGGAAGACCCGCACATCCAGGGGAGTTCAAGGATCTGAAGGTGTAGCAGTCCTTTTTCGAGACCATTTACAGGGGATGATCAGTATAGTCTGGAGTGACAATGAGGCGAGATACATGTGGATTTGACTCCAGCTCACACCCACCAAGCCACTTTATATAGTTGTATGCTACTTTCCACCTGATGCCTCACGATATGCTCAGCAGCACACTCAGGTGGTCCATGAGAAGGAGGAGGAGGAGGAGGAGAGGAGGGGTGTTTCACCATATACATCACTCTCCGACGAGATTGTGGGGTTTATGCGGCTGGGTGAAGTTCTCCTACTCGGGGATTTCAACGCCAAGACCAGGAGTAAGCAGTGTGAGATATGATTTTGAGGATCCCATCTAGCTCCGCACCCTCGACTAGGCGGGCACAGGAGGCCAGCGCTTTTCTTAGGATCATGGGGCTATTACAAGATATGGGAGACATCTACTCGAGCTGGGATCTAGGCATAGTCTCGTTATTTATAACGGGATGACACGATGGCCACATTCGGGAGGGCTTACTTGCTTTCCACATGGAGGGGGATCCAGCATAGTTGACTACATTTTGGGATCCATGGAGATGGCACAGCACATATCAGCCTTTACCATCCCCACACGCCCACTTGGTGCTGATCATGCCCACCTCACTTTCTCTCTCACCACCACTCCACCCACACCCGCACCTTTACTCCCTACTACACATTACACCACTACTAATTTCACCCACGATAGCGATCATGTCTATTCCAATCACATCTACCACGGCCTCTTATTGATGGATCCAGCTGCACCTCTTGAGACTCTCACTTC
Organism: Cibotium barometz; assembly: GCF_041138505.1. NCBI lineage: Eukaryota > Viridiplantae > Streptophyta > Polypodiopsida > Cyatheales > Cibotiaceae > Cibotium > Cibotium barometz. The sequence continues at coordinate 5,936,527 of NC_141081.1, read as the reverse complement.
TCAGTTCACAAGTTCACAGTACTTCTCTATTCATCCGCTATTGCCAGCTTCTCCAAGAGAGAGATGAGAAAACAGAAAAATGCTGATGCACTAATCCTCAAGAAAAGAATGGATACAACCAGCCCGTAGGCGAGGAGTGGACTCTGAAGGCAAAGGGCTGAAGGTGCTCACCAAAGTGATCAACAAGAATGATCAAGGAATGAACGATAAATGAGGAAGAGGGCAGCCCATATATATATATTCCAATATGGGCTGGCCGACTGCATCATAGTCTCCTACACGACCTGAAAATAGGTGAAAAACTCCATAAAGTGGGTGGCAACCCACATCAAAGGCCCATAAAGTAGGGAAAAAATATGGGGAATGCTTGAGCATAGAAATGCCCCCCACAAGCACCAAAAAAGCCACCAATAGGAGATGATATATGCTAACACCCCCTCTCAGGTCCTGGGGTGGCCCAAGACCCAAGGAGTTGCCATGAATGCCGATAGCTGACTGAGATAATCCTTTGGTGAATAAGTCTACAGCGTTGTCTTGGGTAGGACAATGTTCAAGGATAATGTCTCCCTCCAAGATTTGCTCTCGCACAAAGTGATACTGGACCTCTATATGCTTGGTCCTTGCATGAAATACCGGATTCTTAGCAATAGCCAAGCAACTCTAGTTGTCGCATGAGATAAGGGTAGGCTGATACTATCGAAAACCAATCTCCTCAAGTAGCTGCCACAACCAAATCACCTCACAAGCAACTGAACAAGCCGTTGGATACTCTGCCTCAGTCGATGAAAGCGCCACTGTAGGCTGCTTTTTACTCGTCCATGAAATGGCTCCAGATCCAAGAGTAAAGCAATACCCTGTAGTAGATCGTCGGGAATCTGCATCTCCAGTCTAGTCGGAGTCGCTCCAGCCACGTAAAGTGACCCCCTCTCCATAGAAAATGCCAAAATCACCTCTCAAGTACCACAGCACGCGGAGTGCTGCTTGCCAATGAGTGTCCAATGGTGCCTGCATGAAAGCATTGAGAGTTCCCACCACAAATGCACATTCAGGCCGTGTGTTGAGCAACCAACCAAATCAAGGAACCAACCAGTTTCCTGTACAGAAGTGTATTTGTCATTGGATCAGATCCAGAAGAGGAGAGTTTGATGCCTAGATCCATGGGCCAATGGGAGTGTGCAGCAAGAGCAAGAACAGTCTGTATGGTCGCCACCGAGCAGTCGGTGCAAAGGTATCATCAAAATCCACACTTGCCTTTTGAGAATAGCCTTTGGCCACAAGCCTGGCCTTGTGCTTTTCTAGAGTCCCATCCGATTTGTACTTGGTCTTACAAATCCATTTGACACCAATCACCTTCCGCTTTGCCAGTCTAGGAACCAGCTTCCAAGTCTGATTCTGCTCAATAGAGTCAAGCTCCACTTGCATGGCCTGCTTCCAAGTTGGTTTGGAAAGTGCCTCCCCAATATGAGTAGGTTCCGAGTCCTGGATGCGTGACATAAGTGCATAATTGAGGCACAGGTTCTCCTGAGATGATGTCGTGGTACACAACTGCTCCGATTGACGGGGATCCCTTGTTGGAGGTGAAGGCAACCGTGTTACCCATGAGTCCAGCAATGTCTGGTACAACCAATTGGGAATCTGAGATCCCCCCTCAGAAGTCGAACCGTGCTCTTGAGATGTAGCCTGCTGTGGAGCATCCACCAAAATCTCCTCCTCCTGATCAATGTTGGATGATTCCTCTGCCTAAGGTGCTCGAGGGTGTGCGGGGTCAAGTCGAGGAAGAGGAACATGAGGATCCAACAAGGAACCAAGGAGAGGTTGAGTCGAATTAGCCCCTGAAGATGAAGAAGCACCCTTTGCAATGGAAGATGAAGTCTCATCAACCACCACATCTCTGCTAACGATGATCTTCGAGGTTGGAGGATTGTAGACCCGATAACCTGTTTGGAATGTGTCAAAAGTTTCATCTTTGGACTTGAGAAAATAGGCCCAGGTAAAATCGTCAACCAAGAGAAAAACATAAATGGGAAAACTAATATACGAAGTGCGCATCGGGCCGCACAAATCTGCATGAACCAACTCCAAAGGTGTCGTAGCTTGCCGTGTAGCCTTCTTTGGAAAGGCCTCCCGATGTTGTTTCCCTTTGAGACAAGAGTGACAAGGGCCCTCACGTGTGCCAGCATCTAGTAATCCATCCACCTGTTGCTCCCAAAAAGCCTTCCACATGGCCTCCAAAGGAAGATGCCCAAATCTAGCATGCCAAAGATCGCATGTGCGGGTACTTGTGTGAGAGTAAAGAGCCATGAGTTTGTAGAGGCCATGGTCCTCTATGCCTTGCCAAAGGATCTTGTCAGAGGGTCCCGTATGATCATCGAGTCCTCTATAAATTCCACCTTAGTGCCCAATTTGCAAATCTCATGTACAGAAAGGAGATGAAATCCTAAATCTGGCACATATAGCACTCTCGAGGTGTCTTCCCTCCATTGTCATCCGGAATGAGGAGCATTGTCTTTACGCCAAGAATGGGGATAGTAGAGTTATCTCCAATGGCAACTCTGCCGTGACGTTGCTATAGTTCATCAAGCCAATCCTTGTGATAAGTCGTGTTTTGTGGCACAGCTATCCAAAATCCATTGAGGAGAGTGGGAACAAGTGTCACTAGCATCCCGCACTTGGATGCCACGTGGACATATCTGAACAAGAAGGTGCAGGACCTAGGACCTGGAGTGGAAAACTGGTCCCATGTGAGCCCAATCCAGGACGAGTCAGCCAGGGTTCTACTCCTTGCGTCCGAGGTCAGGTGTGCATTGTCCTGCACATGAAGCAGTGCCAGTCTGCGCTGAGTCTCCTGATGGGGAGAAACCTGAATTAGGGTTTAGAGTTCATTCATGGGAGACATACACAGAGAAGCAAGGGAGAGAGAGTTGTGGGGATAAGTCAACTCATGAAAAGCATGAGTGTGTGACTCCCCTATCACACATGTATATTGCACTAGTACACATAGTGCACTTAGTACATTAAAAGTACTAAGTGTACTATGTACTATAACTTATGGGCTTGTACACACTATAAGGGTGGGCATAACGCCTTTACCCCAACAACCTCCCACTTAAAGGCAAAGTGCCCTTAAGTAAAGGAAAAGAAAAAATCAGCATGTACATGATAATATACAAGGCCATATCAAGGCTGAAACTGGCCTCATCCAATGCCCATCAAGTGTCTGCAATGAGCAAACCGCTCCGGAGGCAAACTCTTCGTCAACAGATCAGCCGGGTTGTCATCCGTATGAATCTTAACAAGCTGAATTTGCTTGTTCTCTATCACCTCTCTGATGAAGTGATACTTCACATCCACATGCTTCGTCTTTGCATGAAAAACAGGGTTCTTTGCCAACTGAATGGCACTCTGACTGTCACAATGCAACAATGGAATATCCCCTGTATAACCCAAATCAACCACTAACCGAGATAGCCATAATGCCTCCTTGCAAGCGTCTGTGGCTGCAATATACTCGGCCTCTGTAGTAGATAAGGCAGTGCACTTCTGCATCCTGGATATCCATGACACAGCACCTCCTGTGAATGTAAATACATAACCGGTAGTAGACTTCCGGTTATCTGGATGACCGGCATAATCCGAATCCGTGTAACCATGCACTAATGCATCCTGTTTGCCAAAGCAAATGCACAAATCCTGTGTGCCCTTCAGGTATCTCATGACACCTTTCACTGCTTCCCAATGCTTCTTGCCAGGGTTGGCCATGTATCTAGAAACCACTCCCACTGCAAATGCAATGTCCGGCCTAGTAGCAACCATGGCATACATGAGACTGCCACAAGCTGAAGCATACGGAATCTTGGCCATATCAGCCCTGTCTCTATCTGACTGTGGGCTGTCCATAGCACTGAGTTTCACATATGGAGGCAAAGGAGTACTAGCTTTCTTCCCCCCGTCCATATTGAACCTCTGCAAGACTTTGCCAATGTATTCCTTCTGAGACAAATACAACACATGCTGATTTCTGTCCCGAAGTATCCGCATACCCAAGATGTGATTTGCATCACCCAAATCCTTCATATCAAAGGTTTGATGCAGCCTCTGCTTCAAGGCATCCATCTCTTTACGAGATTTCCCGGCAATCAACATATCATCAACATACAAAATGAGAATCAAGAGACTGCCATCCAAAGCTTTCTTGGTGTACAAGCAGTGATCTATGTCACTTCTCCTGAATTTCTGAGATTTCATGAATGTATCAAATTTATGATACCATTCTCTTGGTGCCTGTTTGAGCCCATAAAGACTCTTTTTCAGCTTGCATACAAGCTTCTCCTTTCCACTTACTGCATAACCCTCTGGCTGCTGCATATATATCTCCTCATGGAGATCACCGTGAAGAAAAGCAGTCTTCACATCCATCTGAATCAAGTCTAGATCATCATGTGCAACCAAAGCCAACACAGCTCTAAGTGTGGTCATTTTGACCACTGGAGAGAAGATCTCATCAAAGTCCACACCATATTCCTGCTTGAAGCCCTTAGCCACTAACCTGGCTTTGTATCTTGGCTTAGCATCTGATGCAACTTTGAGCCTGTATACCCACTTGCATGGCAAAACCTTCTTGCCAGCAGGCAAAGGCACCAACTTCCATGTTCCATTTTTATGCAGAGAATCCATCTCTGACTTCATGGCACGCTCCCATAGAGCCTTGTCTGCCCTCTGTAAAGCCTCCTTATAACATGAGGGCTCCCCACAGTCAGTGAGCATCAAGTAGTCAACCCCTGGAACAAACCTGTCAGGGACTCTGGAGGGTCTAGTGGACCTCCGTACCCAATGACCATCATTTGCAGGTTGCTGTCCAGCCTGCATATCACCCATTGGTGGCTCCTGTTCCATGCCATAAGGCTGAAAAATCATGCCCGGTATCTCCTCTAACTGTGGTATATCCATAGGGATATCTTCTGCCATATCTGGCTGTCCATTTGGACCATTTTCAGCACCATTTAAGGGCTGGTTTTCCTGCTGTAATGGCTGATTTACAGCCCTTTGTTGTTGTCCATGATGTCCATCATCATCAAAGATGACTCTGCTAGGCTCCTGTTGCCTTGCAGGCTCCTTATACATGCATGTTTCATCAAAAATGACATCATTGCTGCGTATGATCTTTCTATTTATGGGATCCCAAAGTCTATACCCCATTTCACCTCTGTCACCATATCCTAGGAATATGCATTTATGAGACTTAGGATCAAGTTTGGTGCGCATTTCCCTGCGTATGTGCACGTACGCAACGCAACCAAACACTCTCAAGTGCTTGTATGACGGAGGCTTCCCTGTCCATACTTCTTCTGGCACTTTCCCACCAAGCCTCGTGTTAGGTGACCTGTTTATAAGGTGAACGGCTGTCATAACAGCTTCAGCCCAAAAACCATGAGGTAATGCAGCATGTGACAACATAGAACGGACCTTCTCCTGAATGGTCCTGTTCATCCTCTCTGCTGTCCCGTTTTGTGGAGGATCATAAGGAGTAGAGAGCTCCCTCTTGATGCCTTTAGCATCACAAAAGTCCTGAAACTGTTTGGACGTATACTCTCCACCATTGTCGGAACGCAAAGCCTTCAGTGTTTTGCCAGTTTGATTCTCAACAAGAGCAACAAACTTTTGAAACACTGAAAATGTATCACTCTTCAAACGAAGAGGATAGACCCACACCTTGCGTGTGGCATCATCAATAAAAGACACAAAGTATTTTGCCCCTCCCAAAGAAAGCTGAGGCATCTCACATACATCTGTATGCACAAGCTCTAACTGAGCATCTTTCTGTCCAAGAGCTTTCTTGTGGGGGCACTGTAGTTGCCTACCATATATACAATGCTCACAAAACTGAAAACTTGAAAACTTTAGAGAAGGCAAGTAACCCAAACGAGACAATTGCTCCATTCCCTTGACACTCATGTGTCCCAACCGGCTATGCCACATAGAAATTTCCGGCAGCTCGGTTGCATTTACATTAGCATGGTGACAAACACCTGCATGCATGAAATAAAGAGTGTCCACCTTAGAGCCTCTGGCAACAACCAGTGAGCCCTTACTAATCTTCCACTTTCCACTACCAAATGTGGTAACATAATCAGCATCATCAAGCTGTCCAGTAGAAAGCAGATTCTTCTTGATCTCAGGCACATGCCTGACATCATGGAGCATAAGCTGTGAGCCATCTGAAAACACAAGCCTCACATCACCTCTGCCAAGAATTTTGCATGCATGGTTATCACCCAAATAAACCACTCCTTCATTGCCAGCAGTGTACCTGACAAACAAGTCTCTGCAACCTGTGACATGAAAGGAGGCACCTGAATCAATGATCCATGAGTGCATACCATGACCACCTGTAAGAAGTGAATGGGCATCAAGTGAATACGTAAAGAGGACCTCATCCTCACTGCCACCTGCATGTGACACATTGATTTCTTCAATCTTGACTCCACTTTTGCCCTTTGGCTTTACATCTTTGGCTTCATCCTTCTCTTTGTCTTTGCCTTTTCCCTTTTCTTTTTGATCATTTTTCCATTTGTAGCATTGCTTTTTAATGTGTCCCTTCTTGCCACAATAATGGCATTCCAAATCCTTTTTGGAGCGAGACTTGCTCCTTCCCCTTTCTTGGCTTTTCCCCCTTTGCTGGGATCTCCCACGTGCATTCATTGCATTTGACTTTCCAACAGAGTTGTTTTTCCTGTTCATCCCTTCTTGAAGAAGAGCACCCTCAACATCTGCATATGACAGCATAGCATTCGAATTGCTAGTGGCTGTCCTGAATGTGTCCCAACTCTCTGGCAAAGTGCATAACAAAAAAGTGGCTTTGAACTCATCGTCCATTGCCAACTTTTGATTGATAACCTGGTTGACAATACCATTAAACTCATTTAAATGGGCTGTCATAGACGCCCCTTCCTTCATCTGAAGACCTATGAGTTTCTTCAACCAATACACTTTGCTTGAGGCACTTTGTTGGGCATACAAGTCCTGCAATCTCTGCCACATTCCCCAAGCTGTCTTCTCTTCACGAATGCTGAAAAGTAATGAGTCTGACACAGACAACATGATAGTAGATCTTGCCAGCTCATCCATATCTTCCCACTCTTCAGCTGTAAGAGAAGCAGGCATCACACCCCTTTCTTTGATAGGCTTGTGCTGCTTTTTCTGGAGCAACACATTGTAGCACTGGGTTTGCCAAATGTCATAATTATGCGAGCCTTCAAGCTTTTTGATGTGAAGCAATGAAGAGCTCTCACCTGTGGTTGCCATAGCAATATGCAACCTTTAATGCCTGACTCCCTGCAAATGTGCAAAAACTGCACCCAAGATGTGCAAACACCTCACCCAAAGCACACAAAGTGCTCACAAATGTTCTCCCAAGCTTTATCTCCCACTGCGGAAGCAAGAATGCAACTTTTCTCCCACTTTATGTGATGAAAACACCAAAATCTGGTTGCTGCAGATTTTGGACAGCACCTTAAATGTGCTCTTTTGCCCTTCCAAAGTACTGTACAGCAGTACCGAGTGCTCACCAATGATGTACCAAACCTGTCCCGGCAAGTTCAGCAGCTGAATTTGAACCTTTTGATCACTCAAAACAGTGTACAGCCATGCCAAAACATGCACAAAGCTGTGCCAAATCTGTACCAGCAGGTACAATAGCAATAAATGCTCTCCTGGCTGTCCAAATGAGTGAAAATCAGACTTTTACAGTCCCGTACACTGCATACAACAGTCCCGAACAGAAATTGGGCAAAAGCCCCTTGACTGCAAGCTGATTTTTGAGGATTCAAGGCATAAATGTCTTGCCTGCTGCTTTGCCAAGCTCAACAAGCATACAAACTTGAAAAGCCCCTTGATTTGAGATCAATTTCTGATCATGCATGGTACATTGACGCACATGAAGGCATCCAGAGTGTTCACGATGCTTCCCCCTGGCCACATATACATCCAATACATGAAAGCCCCTTGATTTACAGGCACATTGAGTGCTTGTAAGGCATCAACACATTGTCCACAGCATCAAATGCGATTGCCTGCATGCAAATCAACCAAATCGGCACAAAAGCCCCTTGATTTGCACTGCAATTTGCTGCAATTTTGCCCAAATGTGCGATTTTTCACATCATACAGCATGTATGAGTGCTTAATTGCACAATTACATCAAAAGCCCCAAATTTCGACATCCAATTTTCTGCAAATTGATCCTGATTTGACCAATTTCACCCAATTTTGCCAATTTTGCTCAAAAATTGAGCAATTGGGCACCTGTACCTGCTCAATTGATTAAATTGATAAGAAATTCGCAAAAAATTAGAGGCAAATACCTCTGAAATTTCTGATTTTTTTTTTTTGATTTGCAGGTTGATTTCTGTTGCAGGAGAGGGGGGGGCGTGATGAATATGCTGGTGCTGTATTGATGCAGATGCTGATGATCCTGCAGCTGTGCAGGTAGGGAGGACGGCTGGTTTCACCTCTGCTGAAGGGCTTCAAGAGATACCAGCTTCGCTTCTGGCCTCTTCACCGAGTAGCAGCGCCACAGAGAGGATGAACAGCGCCTGACACGCCTTCGTATGAGAAACGCAGAAAATGGCTGTCCGCCTAGCGCTGGCGCTTCGCTCGTTGCCTCAGCCACGCTACACGATTAGCGTGTGGCGCCTGACACGCCTGAGTCGGGTGGCGCCTGACACTGATGGAGTGCTGTTGCCGTCGTGCTTCTGCGTGAAGACGTGCTAATTAGCGTGGTGAAAACGAGCACGTCTTCACGTACGCCGATGATCCTGCCAGCCCCGCCTACCCTCTCGCCCAGAAGCTGCGCCAGCCGATCAAATCGCCACTATACGCCTTTCGTCACTCGCTCGCCTCCACGCTTGACGCCACGCTTTGTGCTGCTGCCTTCGCATGCGTATTTTGCCTGCGCCGTGTATTCGCCTAGAGCCTTCTACGCCCAGCGCCTACACGCCTGAAGTCAATCGCTTGTTGCTTTGGATTTGCTTCGCAGTGCGCCTTCTACACGTTTGAGGTCGACGTGCTGCTTGCAACAATTAAGGTTAGCCAACTGCAGGTTTTCCTCCTGTGGCCTTCGCTTCAGACACCTCCAGTGCAGGGCAGCAAAAAAAATTGACGGCTCTAGGGAGAAGGAAGAGGATCAAAACAGCAACCTATGCTCTGATACCAGTTGATGGGGAGAAACCTGAATTAGGGTTTAGAGTTCATTCATGGGAGACATACACAGAGAAGCAAGGGAGAGAGAGTTGTGGGGATAAGTCAACTCATGAAAAGCATGAGTGTGTGACTCCCCTATCACACATGTATATTGCACTAGTACACATAGTGCACTTAGTACATTAAAAGTACTAAGTGTACTATGTACTATAACTTATGGGCTTGTACACACTATAAGGGTGGGCATAACGCCTTTACCCCAACATCTCCCTCTGGAATGATGTTAGGTGTTCTGAGTGTTTGGTTTGCAGCCGGACACCAGGCAACTGTATAGGAAGCATGTAGGTTGCATGTAGAAGGGGGTAGCCCTTAGGGTTACCCCAGAAAGGGGTATTATATCTCGTGAATGGGCAAGGGGTAGGCCTTAGGCCACCCCAAGGGGCCCAAGAGGCCCATGGCCTCTTCCCACCAGCCAAGGATGCTGTGGTTCTGTCGGCGGCTAGGCCATAGAAAAGCATGGCCAGCCAGTCGACATGCTTTGAAGGCCGGCCTAGCCAGTCGGCTAGCCCATGGGCAGCCAGGACTGTAGGCGGCCAGGGCATAAGGGCTTCCCAGCAGGCTGGACAGTATGAGCAAAGCAGGCAGCATGGCTTGGCGTGAAAACGCTGATTTATTAGTATAAATTGCTGTTTTAAACCAGTCGTGGAGAATAAATCTGCCACCCGACTCCTGTAGGACAGCCGACCAGCAGCATGAAAGGGTATATAAAGCCCAGCCATAATTCAGGTCATTCATCTCTCATATTTCACAAGATGCTGCAGCTACTCAAGGGCCCGGACAGCCAAGGGAGAAGCTACTGCAAGGGTGAAGGTTGAAGGTCAAGGACAGAGATGTATCTCAGCCAAAACAGGTTCAGTCAGTCTTTTATTTTCAGATTTTGCATCATTCTAATAAAAGCAAACACCATTCGTGGTGGGGGCCCTACAGAGGGTATTCAGGACCCAATACTGTGTCCTCTTCTCCCTCTCTCTCTCTCTCTCTCTCTCTCTATTTTTTGCACATCTATTTTCAGTTTTGTGTGTTATTCTCGTCATGAACGATTGCTGATTTCTGAGCATTGAAGTTACCGATCTCCCCCGAAGCTTCCGCATGTCACAGTGGTATCAAAGCCTACTTCAAGTGTAAAGATTCAGCAAGAAGCTAGAAAAATTTTCTCGTTGGTGTGGTTGGTTTTCAGTCTCCGGTGAACCACCCCTTTCGGAGTGACTCGTGTTCCTCGAAGGACGGTTGGTTTCAGCCTCGGAAGCCTCCGGAAGTCTCCCACACACATAGTGGATGGTCAGATTGCGCTCCAGAAAGGTAGTGCATTTTCCTACTATGGCGAGCTACAACGACAAGAGAGAACAAGAACCTTGGGACCGAAGTGCACCGGGTAGTCCATCTAGGGCATCAAGCATGAGCGTACTAGAGATGTTCCAAAAGATGATGCGAGCAATCGCAGAACAGAGTACCAAGTTGGAAGAGCAGAAGGTGCAGATATTGACTCTGGAAGAGCGCATCTGTTCTCCAGCTCCACGTTTTCTGTCTCCTCCTCCCTCTCCTTCCGTTTCCCAGATTCCAGATCCTCTACAAAGGGACCCTTTCAAAGAGTCATGACCGCAGCTAAGTTCGATGCTTGAGTTGCAGATGCCTGCAATGGAGATTCGACAACGTGAAGACGACGCCATGCGATGTGTGGAACATGAACGATACCTTGCGGCTTTGGACGCAAGATTGACACCAGCGGCTTCCTTAAGTCATTTTCTTGAGAAAATGAACTTCAGTAAGTATAATGGTAAACTTGACCCCACAACTCTTTATTCATGGTTGCATCAATTTGAAGCTTACTTTGCTGCAGCTCGAAAAAGTGATACTGACAAGGGTGATCTTAGCTAGTTGGTACTTGGAAGGTGAGGCCATTCCTTTATTCATGGTTGCATCAATTTGAAGCTTACTTTGTTGCAGCTCGAAAAAGTTATACTGACAAGGGTGATCTTAGCTAGTTGGTACTTGGAAGGTGAGGCCATTCCTTGGTGGACCTAGTGGGCTCATGTCCACACCAATTTAGGTATGGCAGCTTATGTTTGGGACGAGTTTGTCCGCGACCTTAAGCAGCGGTTTCTACCGCCCCATTACCTTGAGCGGCTCGAAGTCGAGTTTAGGGGAGCGTGTCAGAAACGCGGAACTAGTCCTTCAGTTTGTCAATAAAATTTCAAACTTATGTTTGCAGTTGGGCTTATTTGATACGAATAAGAAAGGGAAATTCCTTTATGGCCTTGACACGCAAATCTAGTGGGAGGTGCGTATGTTTAGGCCAGCCACCTTCGAAGATGCACTCTCGCTTGCGCAGAGTGCGAAATGAAGCACAATGGCGGAAAGCCCCCGACTTTCAGCTTGCTACTCCCAAGGCTAACACCTCGGGGGGCAAAGGCTAGAACCAGACGAGGTCTTTCCCAGCACAGAGCACGGGAGCGTGTGGCTCCAAGAACTCGACCAATGTGCCCAAGCTTACTCTAGACCAGAAAGCTGAGGCAGGCAAGACCGGTGTCAAGTTGAGTATTGAGGAGATCACTCAGTACAAGAAGGAGGGTAGTTGTTTCTTTTGTCATACAAAAGAACACACTTCTCGGGAGTGTCCTAAGAAGACTACCACTCCAAAGACCGCCACCCCAGCCTCCACGGCTTCAGTGGTGAGCCCAGCTTCCACACAGACCCCAGTGGTGGCTGTCCCTAGTTCTTTGAATCCCAATGCTTCTGTTGGAGCAATCATTAGTCGGGAGCTCGAAGATAAGTAGAAGGGTGCCCATGACCAGGAGTATGAGTGCAACGAATTGCTCAAGACCTTTGGCTACATAGGTGGCCAGAGAGTCGTCGTCTTGTTTGACAGCGGCAACACGGAGGATGTGGTCACGGAACAGGCTGCTAGGCGTGTCCGTTTCGTCCTGACTTCGGTGGACAAGCAGAGGTTCGGAGGCCTGAACTGGCCAATGGTCGAAAGGCCGGAATAACAACAAGGGCAAAGGGAAGGCTTCATCAGAGAAGTCTTCTGAGAAGAAGCCTGACACGGATCGAGAGAAACTGAAAGCCGAGAGGTCCTACAATGTTTGTGGCGAGAAAGGCCACTATTGGAGAAAGTGTCCTAAGTGGACTGGAAAGAGTGCTGATTCTTCAGCCTCAGCTGCAAAGACTTTAGCATTTGTGCACTTAGAGATGATGGACTTAGATGCTTCATCATCTTCAAGTGAGGAGGCAGTTGGCTTCACCGCAAAGGATACCCGGGAGTGGATTCTTGACAGTGGTGCTTCCAGGCACATGACTCCTTCCCAAGACTTTTTTTTTGGATCGGAAACGGCAGGCAGGTCGCATCTTCATTGGCGACAACTCCGCCATTCCGATACACAGTGAGGGTTGGATGGAGATTATTCTCGACGGCAAGGGGGGTAAGCGTTCCTCCCGTGTTCTTTACGTCCCTGCTCTTGGTTTTTATCTTCTGTCAGTGCATGAAGTATGCAAGACTGGCTTTCGGGTGGAATTCGAGGAGCATTCAGTTGCTCTATGGGACCGTGAGACTGGCTAGGTTGTTTGGGAAGGCGGTGTGGAGAATGGTATCTACAAGCTCTCCGCACTCTCCTCATTGACAGGTTCTCAGGTCGGAGATCTGTGGCACTTTCGGTTTGGCCACTTAAATGTGGATGCACTGCGGCGAGCTTTCCGGGACCAGATGGTGGTTGGCTTGCCAGATGTAGGCAGGAGGCAAGGACGTTGCAGTTCTTCCATACGTGGTAAGCAGCACAGGGAATCCTTTCCGAAGCAGGCTTCCAGGCGGGCTTCAAAACCATTGGAGTTGATTCACACTGACTTGTGTGGACCTCAGCAGACACCATCATTGGGAGGTTCTCTATATTTCATGCTGCTTGTTGATGATTGTTCCAGATTCACATGGGTCTACTTTCTTTCACAGAAGGACCAAGCTTTTTCACGGTTCAAGGATTGGCATGTGATGGTGGAGAAAGAGTCTGGATTGTAGGTAAAGACTCTCATGGCTGACAAAGGAGGTGAATTCTCTTCGAATGCTTTCGTCAGATTTTGTGCAGACCATGGCATCAAGCGGGAGCTGGCCAATACAGGATCGCCTTCCGAGAATGGAGTTGTCGAACGCAAAAACAGAACTGTGGTGGAGATGGCGAGGACAATGCTGGAGCATTGTGATCTTCCTCGTCCACTTTGGGGAGAGGCTGTGGCGACGGCTGTCCATACCCTCAACCGGTCTCCGACGACTTCAGCACCTCACATGACTCGTTTTGAGGCATACTTTGGCAGGAAACCTAATGTCTCCCACTTCCGTGTGTTTGGGAGCGATGCATATTCCGAAGAAGCAGAGGGGGAAGCTTGACTCCAAGTCATGTAAGCTTATTTTTGTGGGGTATAATTCTCTTTCCAAGGGATACAGATTGTATGATCCAGAGAGGGATGAGATTATTGTCAGCTGGGATGTGGTTTTTGATGAGCATGTTCCAGTATCCACTGTCGAGGAGCCGCCACTTCTTGGAGACCCAGAGGAGTCTGATGATGATTCCCAGTTCATTGCTCCAGCTGGACAACCACAGTCAGTACAAGAGGTTGAGCCCGTAGCTGGAGAAGAGCCCCCGCAACAGCAGGAGGCTCCGCGGTCTGTTCGAGTACCCAGGTGGTTGATAGACACCCTTCGGGAGTCAGGTGTCACGGAGCTTCCCTCCGAATGGACCACAGAGGACGGCCCTCGAAGATCGCACAGAGTCTGAGACAAAAGTCATTCATCGGAGCTTCTTCAGGTAAACTATGCTTTGATGTCTCGTATCATGCGGGACAAGGAGCCCACTTCCGTCAAGGAAGCCCTTTCACAGGATACTTGGAGGAAAGCCATGCAGGTGTGGAACTTGATGCCATCGAGAAGAACAACACATGGGAGTTGGTACCGAGGCCGTCGAAACGGTCAGTCATTGGTGTCAAATGGGTCTTTAAGACCAAATATGCGTCAGATGGGTCTTTAAGACCAAATATGCGTTAGATGGGTCGGTGGACAAACACAAAGCCAGGCTTGTGGCTAAGGGTTATGATCAGCAGCCAGGCATCGACTACGAGGATACCTTTGCACCGACAGCAAGGATGACCACGATTCGGACCGTTCTTGCCCTTGCTTCTGTGTCAGAATACGTAGCGGAGATGATGACCAGATCTGGGAACAGAAGAGAAAACGCAATGCAGAAAACAACAGCACGAGAGGGAGGGAGGGAGGGAGGGAGGGAGGGAGGGCTATGGGGCCATTTTATATGGCCCCAGTACTGCAGTCGGCCTACTGATTGGCAGCCGACAGGACCTGTAGAACTCCACGAGAGGGAGGGAGGGAGGGAGGGAGGGCTATGGGGCCATTTTATATGGCCCCAATACTGCAGTCGGCAGTCGACAGGACCTGTAGAACTCCACGACCAGCAACAAAACACTAGTCGGCCAGCTGAGCATTGTCGGCCAGCAAATGTGAAGTCCACGACCTGTCAAATACAGTCGGCCACCTCCAGCAAGTAGACTGATGTAGTTGGCTAACAAATGGGTCCTCCTGCCACCACAGTGCTCTAGAAAAAAATGGGGAAAAATACGGGGAGTGAGGAAAAATGAGAACAACACCTATAAGGGCGGGCACACCCACAACAAAGGCCCTGGTGTCCACATAAAGACAGGAGATGACTTCTAACACCCCCTCTTAGCTCGTGGCTGTGAAACCAACCACAGGGAGCTGGGGTGCCACCTGAGCAAATCCTGAGATAGCGACTTCGTGAAGAGGTCCACCTGAGCAAATCTTGAGATAGCGACTTCGTGAAGAGGTCCACCGTACTGTCCTCCGTCGAACAGAACTCTAGCAAGATGTCATTAGCAACGATCTGTTCACGAACAAAGTGCCTCTGGATGACCATGGGTTCCTCCAATGGAAGCCCAATCCTGCAATGCAACCTCTGCAACCTCACCACCTCACAAGCAGCATCACAAGCAGCCCGGTACTCTGCCTCTGTTGTCAACAAGGCAAAAGATGACTGCCTCTTACTGCTCCGTAAAACTTCTCCTAGGCCTGAAGTAGATCTCCTTGTGTCCGGATCTCCTCCCCAAACTGAGTCACTCCAACCGTGGAGTCGGACTCCATCAATCAATTCCCCTCCTGTGTAAAAGAGTCCATGATCCTTCGCATGTCGCAGAAACCACAAGATACGCAATCCTGCTTCCCAAAGAGTCATCTGTAACCATGAGCTCAACTGCCTCATCAGGAAGCTCCCGTCCAATCTGGTGTCACCAAATCAATGAACCATTCTGCTTCGGAGTAAAAGAGGCATCACACTGCTCACAAGGATCAACACCTGTTTTTGCGGTGCAAAGCCAAGTCCTGGAAACCTATTGAAGACCACGCAAGGCCTTCTGAAACCTATCCACCACCCCCTCTAAATCCGGAACCACAAAGCCTGGAGAATGCACCTCCTTCTGCAAGTAATCAACTGCCACCTGCCTGGCTTTTCGAAAGGTCCCCGTGGAAAGAACATCCTCATTTACAGGAGTTTCTTTGTCCCGAATACTGCGAGACATCAAGGTATAAGTTACCTGTTCAGTTTCCTCGACTGACAAACACAAGAACCACCAACTTTAGTACTGGAAAGTTCCTGCCAACTGCTGCCATCAACTGGCAAGCTGTCCACCATCTGGTCCCGGAAAGCCTGCACCTGCAGCGTATCCACACTTAAGTGGCCATTACTAGACTGCCACTCTTCACAAAACTGAGGACTTGGGAGAGAGAGTGCTGAAAGCTTGTAAACTCCATTCTCCACTCCGCCTTCGCAAACCAAATGGCTTGTTGCTTTGTCCCGGAGAGCAACAAAATGCTCATCAAACTCCACCCGTACGCCAGTCTTGCAAACCTGATGCACTGACAACAGATGAAAACCAAGTGACGGAACATACAACACGTGGGAGGAATGCTTCCCCCCTGTGCCATCGGGAACTATCTCCATCCTGCCCTCACTGTGAACTGGGATAGTGGATGTATCCCTTGTAAGAATGTGACCAGAATACATGCAAAGATCCTGTAAATCTGAACGGGAAGGAGTCATGTGCCTAGAAGCACCACTGTCTAGAATCCACTCCCGAGTATCCGTTG
The DNA here is from genome assembly GCF_041138505.1 of Cibotium barometz. Taxonomy (NCBI): domain Eukaryota; kingdom Viridiplantae; phylum Streptophyta; class Polypodiopsida; order Cyatheales; family Cibotiaceae; genus Cibotium; species Cibotium barometz. The sequence goes on along the minus strand of NC_141081.1, from coordinate 5,920,116 downwards.
CGGAGAATCCTCTAACCTCCTCCTTGCCTGAAGAAAATGAAACATCGGTGTCCATCACCTCCAGGTGCACAAAAGCCAGAGTCTTCATGATTGCTGCTGAGGAATCTTCACCCTTCTCGGTCTTCCGCTTGGGACACTGCCTCCAATAGTGGCCTTTCTCGCCACAATCATTACAGGTCCTCTTTGCCTTTAGTTTCTCGCGGTCAGTAATGGACTTCTTTTCAGAAGACTCGATGAAGCCTTCCCTTTGCTCGTGTTATGGCCTTTTGACTGTTGGCCAGTTAAGGCCTCCGAACCTCCACCCTGAGGAGGGTTCGTGAATCATTCCTCTTGGTCCAAGACCATGGGCACAAGCTCCTCCCACGTGATGGTGCTGAGCTTGCCACTGGTAATCAAAGACGAGTAAAATGCTGAGTACTGAGAGGGCAAATGCGACAGCAATGTTATGGCCATGTCCTCTGACGATATCTCCTTTCCAGCCTAAAGAACTTCCTGCTGAAGAGCCTGCAGCTTGTTAATATGCTCCCGCATTGTCAACGGCTTTGCAGGGCTCATAACCTGCATCTGTACCTCCAAGGAAATCCTCTTCATGGGCGATACCCTGTTGTAAAGAGAAGCCAAATGCTGCCACATACCTCTGGCCAGCGTCATATGCTTTACATGAGTGATTACCTGCGGTGTGTAGTTGAGGAAGATAAATGAACGGACCCTAGCGTAGACACGATCCCACACTGTGCCTGTGCCTCCCGGTCCTTTTGGATCGACGGTAACTCCCCTTCCTCTACTTCCGGCCGTGGAACCCCAGCAACGACGAAATCAGCGAGGTCATAAGACTCCAGAACAGATTCCATCATAACCTTCCATATGTTGTAGTTGTTCCCGTCCAACTGACGGTCCACCGGGAACGTGGGGAGTGTAGGGATCTTCACATGCATCTCGGCCATCTCGAACAGATCTGCCATTGCGGGGATGTACTCTGAAAAAGGGTGGGTGGGTGGGAACAAAGAAGAACTTACACCTGCAAGTGGCTATCCAGCAAATCAGCCCGCCGTCTCTTGCTTCTCCTCTTCCCGAACAGTCCCGTAGTCCACCAATCAGCAACACAACAGTCCCCCTCTTGCTCACACAAATCCCAAGAACTATCTAGAGCCTAGGCTCTGATACCATGTCAGAATACGCAGCGGATGACGAGATCTGGGAACAGAAGAGCAAACGCAATGCAGAAAACAACAGCACGAGAGAGAGAGAGATAGAGGCGTGTAACTCTGCTCTATATACACAAAGAAGATCCTGGAATGATACACAATGACAAGGGGGCTATGGGGCCATTTTATATGGCCCCAATACTACAGTCGGCCTGCTCATTGGCAGCCGATAGGACCTGTAGAACTCCACGACCAGCAACAAAACACCAGTCGGCCAGCTGAGCACTATCGGCCAGCAACTGTGAAGTCCACGACCTGTCAAATACAGTCGGCCACCTCCAGCAAGTAGACTGATGTAGTCGGCTAACAAATGGGTCCTCCTGCCACCAGAGTGCTGCCCCCCAAGCCACAAAAAAAAAGGAAAAAATATGGGGAGTGAGGAAAAATGAGAACAACACCTATAAGGGCGGGCACACCCACAATTAAGGCCGTGGTGTCCACATAAAGACAGGAGATGACTTCTAACAACTTCTTCTCAGAGGTGGCCTATGTATCAAATGGATGTAAAATCTGCGTTCCTTAATTGTGACCTGCAGGAGGAGGTGTATGTTGAGCAGCCTCCAGGCTTTGTTGTTCTAGGATCATAAGGAATGGTTTATAGGTTACGTAAGGCCTTGTATGGTCTTAAATAGGCTCCCAGGGCTTGGAATCAGAAGATTGATTCCTTCTTTGTTCGGACTGGTTTTCAGAGATCGGTTGCAGATCCCAACCTATATCTCTTTCGGGAACGCGGCATGGTTACGATTATCATCCTTTATGTGGATGATCTCATTCTCACCGGCGGTCATGTGGAGCACATTCGCGTGATGAAGGCTGCCTTGTGAAAGGAGTTTGAGATGACCGACCTAGGCTTACTCCACTTCTTTTTGGGATTGGAGATCTGGCAGACCCAGAGGGGGTTTTTCGTCTCTCAGCAGCGGTATGTTCATGAGTTGCTTGAGGCCTTTGGGATGGAGAACTACAAACCTATTACTTCGCCGATGAACCCAAATACAAAGCTAACTGTTAATGATCCTTGTGAGCCAGTTGATGCCTCACAGTATCAGAAGCTGGTTGGTTCATTGATCTGGTTGCTGAACGCCAAATTGGACTTGAGCTTCTCCGTGGGGCTGTTGAGCTCTTTTTGTGACATGTGAGGGATGAAGACCGTAGTAATCACAACCTTAGTCTGACTTAACTGCACTTAATGATGTTTAAGAGACAAACAGATATGTGTCAATGCAATGCAGCTATATTAGATGAATGAAAGATGTTACAATGATGATCCAAATGGATCTGTAATGCTGAATATGCTGCCTATATGCTGTAAATGCAGGCTGAACTGCTGTCCACTCTTTCCCTTGTCTCCTGGGAAGGAAACGCTGAAGGGAGCTTAGGGAACAGATGCTGAATGCTGATGATATTCTGAAACGCTGACCTGTTGGGCTGAACTGGCTGCGTTTGCTGATGATGATGGCTGATGATGATGCGTTTACTGATGAAGATGCTGATGGAGATGCGTTAACTGATGATGAGGCTGATGGAGATGCGTTAATCTGAATGCTGATGGATGATGATGCGTTTGCTGTAACTGCTGCCGATGATGATGCGTTAGAGCACCATGGCCTGAATGGTACTATGATGATGCTGCTACTGTATGCTGATGATGACAGGCTGAAAACGCATGAAGATGAGGATGCACTTCACTGCTGAGCCTGTGTGGCTGAATGGATGAGGCGCCTGAATATATAAGGGTGCATGCTGCTGGTCGGCCAGATGGACTACAGTTGGCCAGATGCCATGTCTCCAAATAATGCTAGTCGGCTGCCCCAAAATGCATAAAATACCTGAATAATGCCTGATAAATGCTGGTAAAATGCCTAATGATATCTGAGATGCTAATATGATGCCATGTCACTGTACACCTGACTGGTGTGCACGTGACACTTTTATGCAGACACCATTGAAGTCTCATTGGGACGCAGGATTGCGGATCTTGCAGTATTTGCAGAGTGTACGAAGGATCTAGGACTCTACACAGGAGGGGATGGAGTCAGACTCCAAGGTTGGAGTGACTCAGATTGGGGAGGAGATCCAGACACGAGGAGATCTACTTCAGGTTACAGTTTTACCTCGGCTTAGGAGCAGTAAGAGGCAGCCAACTATTGCCCTATCTTCGACAGAGGCAGAGTACCGGGCTGCTTGTGGTGCTGCTTGTAAGGTTGTGTGGCTGCGGAGGCTGCTAGGCGAGATTGGGTTTCCACAGAAGGAGCCCATAGTCATCCAGTGTGATAACCAGAGTTGTATAGCTATTGCTCGGAACCCGGTCTTCCATGCCCGGACCAAGCACATAGAGATACAATATCACTTTGTACGTGAGAAGATCTTGGCTGGTGACATCTTGCTACTTTATTGTTCGACGGAGGACAATGCGGCGGACCTCTTCATGAAGTCTCTACCTTGGGCTATGCTCAGGCGGCACTCCAGCTCACTGGGGTTGGTTTCACAGCCAGGAGCTGAGAGGGGGTGTTAGAAGTCATCTCCTGTCTTTACTGAGACACCAGGGCCTCTCTTGTGGGTGTGCCCGCCCGTATTAGGTGTTTTCTCATTTTTCCCCACTCTCCATATTTTCCCCCATCTTTTCCCTATTTTTACCAGGTGTGGGAGGCAGTTCTGTGGCTCCTGGCTGATCCAGACACTGGCCGACTGCTGGTCAGGGTGGGCTGGATGCTGGCTGACTGCTCCTTCTGGTCCCCGACCTCTCATGTATGCTGGCTGACTGTGTACAGCTGGCTGACTGGTGGATATAGCTGGTCGTGGACATTTAGGTCCAGTCGGCTGCCTTTTCTACAGACCGACTGCATGTTTGGGGCCATATAAAATGGCCCCATGGCTCCCACACCATTGTATCTTGTATATTCCGGGATCTTGTGTATATAGAGCAGAGTTACACGCCTCTCTCTCTCATTCTCTTGTGCTGTTTATTTTCTGCACTGTTCTTGCTCTAGTGTTCTCAGATTTGGTTATCATCTCCGCTGCATATTCTGACATGAGAAGGGCATAGGAGGATCCCAAAAGGCATCCTATGGATGCAAGAACAGGTCGGCAGGATACTCAAGGGATTATAGTGGTTGTTAGTAGCATATGGATATTTTTGGTGTCTTTTTCTATTGGCTGATAGCAGGTCGACTGGTTGGGATTTCTCATAGGGGCCTATTTAAGGCTTTGCCAAGAACCTTTTCCGTCATTTGACACCTTGGGTATTAGGTCACAGTTGTAGCATAGAATAGGGTTTTGTTGCTACCTTTTGGGCATGTCGGAGAGGTAGCGATGGTCATATCCACCGGCTTTGAAAAATGATGAATCAGGTGGCAGATTGAACTTGCTGGCTGCCTATGCTTCGGGTGTAGCGCGGCCAGAGGGCGGCGCGAATGCTCTGGAGAGGCCGCTCGGGGGGCCGGGGGGGGGGATGATGAGGGGTGCGAAAGGATGAGGAGAGGAGGGAGGGGGAGGCTGGGGATGCGAGGAAGGGCCTGTTGAAGGCTCGTGAGGGCGAGAGGGCCTCGATGAGAATTTGGGAACTTGGAGAGGGATCTCGATGAGGTAACGGCCTCCAAAAAGGCGGGGCCAGAGGTGGGTTTCTCGAGGTAACAAACGGGGGGGGGGGGGGGGGGGGGGGCATCATTGTCGGGGGGCTGCTGAGATAAATGCTCGAAATGGTTCTCTGATGAAACCATATCCTCCTGTGGTCTTCCAGCCTGGCGCACCTGGCGGCACTGTTGTGCTCTTGAAGTTGGCTGGCGACTTCGTCTTAGGCCAATGGTCTGCCACTCTCTTGCATCGGTGGCGGCCGTGGCCGGATCCTGGTGCTCTACTGCATGGGGGCTGGTTCCCTCCCACCCCCGTGAAGAGGATATGAACTGGGACCGGGGTGGGGGAGACCACTGGAGGCGGTCTCCTAGACTAACGGCGAGGACAAGCTCTAGCGAGATGTCCCATTTGCCTGCTTATAAAGCAATACCTTGGGAGGCCAAAGTACTCAACTCTCTTTAGAATAGGGGCTCGCCGGAGGCAAGGAAGAGATATGGCATGTGGCATTGCCTCCGGAGAGGCTACGCAGATACGAAGGGATGGAATCTCAGTTCCCCGAGCAAGAATCGAAGCGGTGGTGGAGGGAGATTCCATCACTCTCTTGATAGCACCACCTATCACTGGGAGGAGAGGAAGGTATTCCTTCCTAAGACTTGGGAAGCAGATTGTCATGGGAAAGCTTGAAACACCAACCAGAGGGTCGGATGTTGGGTCGAAGCCGTGTTGCCACCTGGCAAAGAAGGCCTGGGCCATACGTAGTGCGATGGGGCTCAGCCGCATGACTCTGTTTGAAGCTATTGGTGAGTTGAACTTAACCCGGTAGTAGCCAGGCCCCAAAGGATGAATATTAGTGATCTTTCCAGGCACGCCAAGGAGGCTTGCCTGTAACAGATCCTTGAGCTGTCCACGTTCCGGGCGGCTACCCACAATCTTGCATAGCAAGGTGGAGGCCTCTAAAGATGCGGTTGTCAAAGCGAGGAGCTGGAGGTCTGCTTTTGAAAAAGAGAGGCAAGGGATGGCGGCCTCGGTCGGGGATGGAGCAGCTGCCATGGAGTCCTCCTAGGGGTTCAACGACCAGAAGTTGCCGAAACTTGCCGAAATGGAGACTACCTGTGTGCAAAGAACTTGCGGAGGAGAAAGCAAAGGACGGGAGAAAGTGGAGAGGAAGGGCTGCAGCGGGACTCGAAGGAGGGGGTGGGACAAAATGAAGGCAAAGAAGGAAATGGGGCAGCTGGCAGAGAATAGGGAAAACAGGGGGCGGTGGGGGTGGAAGAAGGGCAGGAGGCAGAAAGGGAAAAAACGAAAACGCCCAGGGGGGGCAGTGCACAGGAGAAGGGGAAGGGAGGGAGAGTGCAGCTGGCAGAAAACCCAGAAAACAAGGGGCGGTGGGCTGGGTGAAGGGCAAGAGGCGGAAAGGAAGAAAATGCCCAGGGGGGGCAGGGTGTAGGAGAAGGGGAAGGGAAGAAGAGAGCCCAGGCAGGCGAACGAGCAAAGAGGGGAGAGGTGGGGGCCCAGGTTCGCGAACGGGGGGTGAGGGGTGCTGCTCCAGCTCACGCTCACGTATTTGGTTCTAACTGAGGATGAATGTACAATGTGTTGTGCTGATGAATTTTTCCCATGTATCTAGAGATACTGCTATCATCATCATTGTGCATGTGGACAATTGTCTATGTTTTTTTTTCTTTTTCATGACCATGTTTCCTCATTTTGTTTGGTCTCATAGACCCTTTGGGTCTTTCAAAGACGTTCAGTAAAACTGTTTCCTTTTTTCTTTCTTTAGTATGGACCAAAACGGTGAGAATGCGACACTGACGTAGCTCGCTGAAGCTCCCGCCTCCACCCTGCACTGCGCGCCCTTCGCCTTCCCTCCCTCGCGTCCCTTCCTTCCACCCCCCGCCTGCCATCGCTCCCTTCTGCTCGCCGTTGCGCCCCCTCCTTCCTCGCTGCTGCGCCTCCCCCCTCCTCGCCATCTCGTCCCCCCCGCCTAGCCTCTTCGTCTGTTCGCCCCCCCCCCCCCCCCCCTCTTCGCCTGTTCGCCCCCCCTCCCTTTGTCGCCTGTTCGCCCCCCCACCTCTTCGCCTGTTCGCGCCCGCCTCCCCTCATCAGCGCCCCGCCCCCCTCCCTTTCGCGTTGTTGCCGCCCCCCCCTCCAGGGCTTCTCCTTCTTTTTTCGCCCCCTCCCTCCTCTTTCGTGCTGATTTTCACCCCCAAGGGGTTTTGTTTTTTTCTTCATTTTCATCCGGTCTTCCGCCTCTTTGTGTGCAGCCCGTTTCTTGCAGGTTTTCCGCTTTCGCCTCGCCTTCGCCTGAGCTTCAGACTCTGATGGAGACTCCTCCCGCCTCGCCTCAGAGGGACTCATCCGCAGCCCCCTCGCCCGCCCCCGAGGACATCCCCATCAGGCTTTCTCTTTCGCCGGAAGAGGAAGCGAGCCTCACCGCAGAGGTGGAACGCCTCCAGGCTTATTCCACCATCTGCCGTATAGTCGGCACTCGCCCCAGCAGAGGGGAGATCAAGGATCTTCTTCAGGCTCGCCTTCTTGCAGATGTGGGCAAGATCCTGGATGTACAGCTCCTGGGCCGGGGCCATTATCAGATCGAGTTCGAGGCCGCCCAGAGCGTTGCCAAGGTCCTTGCCATGAGTCCTCTGGACATCAGGGGTGCTCGGGCTTTCTTCAGACCTTGGCAGCATGGATTTGACCCAACAGCGGCGGAGCAGGGAGAGCGTCTCTTCCATATTACAGTTTGTTTCCCTGGTCTCCGCCGGGAGTATCTTCCGCTCCTCTCCAGGCTCGGAGCATTGGTGGGCTCGGTACTAGAGACGGGCCCCTCAGCAGCTTCAGTGGTGGCCAGAGCAGCTGGGCTACCTTCGGTCAGAGTGTTGGTGTCTGACATCTCCTCCCTTCCTAAGTCATTCAGCTACCTAGGATAGGGGGGGGGGTGGACAGATCAGAGAGTGGAGTTCTCGGGGCTCCCGAACCAGTGCTTCATTTGCAGGCAGGTCGGTCATCTGGCCAAGGCCTGCCCTCGCAGGAGACCTCGACCCTCACCTCAGCAGCAGGCCACTGATGGCCCGCCCACAGATTCGGCTCGGCAGGCTGCCTCAGGGACACCTGCTCAGGCCACAGAGACCTCGGAGTGGCAGCCTGGACAGGGGCGCCGCCGAGGGAGACAGCCACAGCAGCACGCCCAGAGACCGCTGCAGCAGCAGCCACAGTCTCAGCCTCACTGGGTTCCCGTGAGGAACAGGTTTGCTCCCCTTCAGGAGGAGACCCCTGCAGCGACCGAGGACCAGGAGATGCCAGCTCCCCCTCCTTCACCCCCCCCACCCCCGTCCCCTCCCACCGCCTCGTTTCCACCATCGCCTCCTTCCGCCCCCGCTCCGGTTTCGGCAGCGGCTCCCTCTCCACCTCCCTCGCCTCCCCCTCCTCCCCCTCCGCCCGCCTCACCTTCCCGGGAGACCCTGGCAGTTCCCTGGCGCTCACCTGCAGTCCGGAGAGCGCTGAGCACTGACCTCGCTCGAGCATCACAGAGGAGACCTATGCCGATTAGGGCCTCACGGATTTCATCTATCCGCAGTCGGCTGAGTCGCCTTGGCATTAGAGAGCGCTCGGAGGCCTTTGATTATACCTTCACACGGCTTTTTGGAGCAGAGGGCCCCCATGAGCCAGCACCCATTCGAGTTCATGTAGTGATACCTCCGGCCCGCGGGGAGGAGGCACTAGACTCAGCGGTGGCCTTCTCGTTCCCTCTTTGTGGACCTTGTGATCGGGAGTGGACTCTTGAGCTCGCTCTCAGCACTTTGAAGACTCAGGCAGTTGAGTTTTCTCACCACATGAGCGATCTGGAGGTGACAGATGTGATAGGCCGACTTTGGGAGTTGGCTCATTTTTTCTTGGATCCCGGGAGTGTGGATACCTCAGGGATTCGGCATTTGGTCGTGCGCATAGTGGCAGACTTGGCACGCGACCCTGGATATGTGAGTATACACGAGGTTTCTCTGTCAGAGCAGGAGGCAGTCGCCATGGGCCACAGCCACTGGCGCCTGATCCGGGATTCTTGCAGTACACCGGGTGGGCAGATTCGCAGCCGTTCGGATGGGGACTACTCTCCATCCAAGCCGCTTGCGAAGGCCCGCCGTACGGCTAAGACAGCATCCACCTCAGCAGGGCATCCATGAGGATCATCTCATGGAATGTACAGGGCCTTGGCGGAGCACACTTTATACGCTATCGAGGTTGCTTGAGGCAGGAGCTTCAGAGATGCCTGGTTGGTGGCAGCATTGACATTTTGATGATGCAGGAGCACCACTTGGGTGAGAGCAGGATCCGGAGATATGGTTCGGTGATGCCTGGTAGATGGGACACTTTTTGGTCTACAGGGTTTGGTCCTTTGGGTGGACAAGGAGGAGTATGCATGGTTATTGCAGATGTATGGCGGCAGGCCATTGTGGATCGAGGGATCATTGTGCCTGGTAGAGCACAGTATGTCATTCTGAGGATGCATGATGAGCTATTGGGTGTGCTCAACATCTATGCGCCCAATCATGCTAGTGCCAGAGCAGAGTTCTGGACTCAGGTTACAGATGCATTGCCAGAGGCCGCACATTGGTGTGTTGGGGGAGACTTCAACATGCTTGAGGACCCGGCAGATAGGGTGGGAGGCAGTCATGTTACAGTGCACGGCACGGAGCTTGCAGCTTGGGACCGGTTTTGCATGTCACTGAGGATCACTGATGCATGGCAGCATGGGGCTTTCTCCCGGTCTCAGGACAGTCTTAGTTTCTCTCGGTCGGATCGTCCGGCAGGGAGGGACTAATCTATCACGGATTGATCGCTTTTATGTGGGCGACTGGTTAGGGGAGCGAGGGGGCTCCGTCAGCATTCTCGCTGGCACCTCATTTTCAGATCATGCGCCAGTTATATTGACATTGGAGGAGGGGACACGGGAGCCCAGCTTGCAGTTGAGGATCCCAGAGAGGGTACTTGCAGATCCCAGTCTCGCTGAGGACATTGAGAGGATCTGGCATGATAGTCAGTGCAGCGGGCCAGTGTGCCCAGGGACTCATTGATCTTAGCTCTTTTCTACACGCTGCAGCTTTGACACGACTGGGAGAGATTCGCGAGCGGGAGCAACGGCTGAGACGCAGCCTTGCTTCGCTACAGCGCCTTCAGGAGCAGCAGCCTGCATGTGAGTGGGTGGCGTCCCAGCTGAGCCAGGCACGCCAGGAGGTTAGAGAGGTAGAGGAGCAGAGACATGAGTTTTACTATCGTCGTCGGGCCTCTCAGTGGACGCAGCTTGGTGATAGAGTGACTGGGGAGTTTTTTGAGATCACTGGACCTCGTCATGCGCGAGCAGGAGTCCACCAGCTTGGTAGACCGGATGGATCGGTAGCTACTGAAGAGCTCGGGGAGATCAGAGCCATTGCCACTGCATTTTATAGTGACCTGCTTTCAGCGGAGCCTGCCACTGAGGATCGAGATGTTTGCAGACAGACTGTGTGGGCCCATGTGCAGAGGAGGGTCACAGACCATATGCGTACAGTTCTAGGTGCGCCTCTGTCAGAGATTGAGCTTGCCGAGGCCTTGAGGGTCCTGCCGCGACATAGTTGCCCAGGGGAGGACGGACTGACGCCGGCCTTTTTTATGCGCTATTGGGACCTTTTGGGGCCAGGCCTCCGCAGGGGCTTTCAGCATGTTTTGGACACTGGGGTGATGCCGCAGAGCTTTTCAGAGGGCTTGATCTATCTTATCCCCAAGGGGGAGGGAGTATCAGATGACATTCGGCATTGGAGGCCTATTACGATCCTCAATACTGTCTACAAGGTCTTAGCAAAGGCCTTGAGTTTGAGGATCCAGCCCTTCCTGGGGGAGTTGATTCATGCTACTCAGACAGGATTTGTCAAGGAGCGCAGTATCCTTGACAACATCTTTACTTTCTGGGAGGCGACGGCCCGAGCTAGATTTCTTGGAGAGGACTTGGTCGTGATGCTTCTCGATTTTGAGAAGGCATACGATAGAGTTGATTGGGGATTCTTAGAGGGCACTATGCTTCGCCTGGGCTTTGAGCCAAGATGGATCAGAGGGGTGGCAGCTCTGTATTCCACAGCTCGCAGCCAGGTGCTGATTGCAGGAGGACGGGGGCCGAGTTTTGAGCTGACCAGATCAGTCCGTCAGGGGTGTCCTCTCGTCCCTTTCCTTTTTCTCTTCTTTGCGGAGGCTATGAGTATGTATTTGACGGCGGCAGAGGAGGTTGGTTTGAGAGGACTTCAGCTCCCAGTCCGGGGGGAGGATTTGCTTGATGCTGAGTTTGCAGACGACACGGGCTTATTTTTGCATGGCCAAGAGGCCAATCTTATTCGGGCTGAGCAGTCGCTCCAGGTTTTTAGTGCAGCTTCGGGAGCATTGATCAATTGGCGCAAGACAGTGGCCTTTTGGATCAGTAGTGCTCCCACTCCGGCATGGAGCCCGGACCCCGGTTTTAGATGGATTCCTCCAGGCACAGCATTGCGGTATTTGGGATGCCAGATTGGCCTCGATTTGTCACCTGAGCAGCAGATTGCCCCGCTTCTTCTGAGCATTCGGAAGAAGCTATTGTATTGGAGTACAGCTCGACTATCCTTGGCTGGGAGTGGTGGTGGCAAATCAGGTGCTGTTAGCGACCATGTGGTACATTACGTCTTGCTGGATTTTCTCGAGCTCTTGCATCAGCCAGGTACAGAGGCTGATCAGGAACTTTCTGTGGTCTGGGCGGGACGGTCAGCCAGCTCGGGCAAAGGTTGCATGGGCAGTTATTACACTTCCGCTGGCTCAGGGCGGTTTGGGCATTATAGATCCAGTCGATCAGAGTAGAGCCTTATTGGGGAAGCTTATTGTTCGGGGGTTGCTTCCAGGCGCTGAGCCTTGGAAAGAGCTCCTCTTGCAGCCACTGCAGGCTCGGGCGCCCCCTGCAGGGGGTACTTGGGCACCAGAGATTCGCTGGATCTTCATAGAGATGAGGAGGACAGGCCTCAGTAGAGGATGGGAGGACAGATTTGCTTTGAGTATCCTGAGAGCTTGGGAGCTGCTGAGACCGGGGCTCTCTCAGCGGCCTCCTTCTTGTGTTGAGGAGCGGGCCAGGCAGCCGCTCATCTGGAGCCCAGCGGTTCGTACGGAGCAGGGTCATATGCTGGGTTCTCGGCCTCGTCTAGCCTGGGGACCTTTAGCGGCAGGCCCAGCTCGTAGTTTTGGAGACTGGCAGGCTTTCTGCAGTCTACCAGAGGAGATCCAGGTGGAGAGGCTGAGTCACTTCAGAGGGGGGTTGATTATGAGGGATGATATACAGGAGGCACTCACAGAGGAGTGGTTCACACCTCTCGAGCCAGTGGCCCCACGGTGGATGGGAGCCTTTACACAGTTGGAGATCCTGATTGCTGTCAGAGCTAGCACTGAGGATGGCAGATGCCTCTACTATGAGATTCAGGATGAGGGCAGACTCCAGAGAGTGGAGGTGGAGTCGCCTTTGGTTGCAGAGTGCACCTTTCAGAGGATTCGGGTAGTGGCTGCGGCTTCTCGGAAGTGGCATATTGACCCCGACCCTGCTGATGTGCTCCCGGATTGGCGCATATGGGCATATGCAGCGCGCCCCTTGGCCCGGCTACAGTGGGACCCCGGGGAGTACGAGTGGCATGATCCTTATGCATCCCTTGAGGCCACAGAGATCACCTTTTTCCAGTATACTGTTCGGCTGGGACGGCATATTTTGACGGCGAGGAGGACGGTTTCTCCAGCGGCAGCGGGGCATTGGCGATTGCAGGGACTCTCACAGGAGTTCCTGGAGGATTTCTGGGCTCGGCTCTGGGCTAGTCGGCAGGCCCGCAGGATCTCGGCTTTTCAGTGTGGCTGGTCGCCCACAGGGGCTCAGCAGTTGGCACTTGGCTTGTTTACAGCGGTCTTGCGGCGGCCTGCGTCCGATGCGGCCACCCTATGGAGACACAGAGACATTGCCTTTGGGACTGCCCTCAGGCACAGCAGATTTTTTTTTTTTTTTTTTTTCCGGGAAAAAGATCCTTCTATTAGTTAATGAGAAAACGCCATAAGGCTACAAAGCTCACCTCGCAAGGAGGGATAAAACACAGTGAACTCCTGAGCTCCACCCCCGTGGCTGGCCGCTCTCTGGGGGGGGCTACCTAGTAGTACATGTAGGAGGTGAGAAAAGCCAGACTGGAGGCCTGTAGTGCCAAGTGACATCCTCGCCCCTCGCGGTGAGGAAAGGGCCAGGGTGCCAAGTGCGGAGGAAAGCCTTGCGGCGCCCTCTCATGCGATCCGAGTCGCCCTGGAGTTTCCCCCAGTGTCCTCTCAAGGTGTGAATGATGTCCACCCAGAGGGCCTGTATGACCTCCGCCGGTGGAGTCGCCTGGCGGTCAATGGCCTCCCTGCATCGGGCTCTCCATATGTGCCAAGCCGTCATGCTGCTGATCACCTCCCATCTGTGCCCGACCCCCTCCTGAGGGGCTGCCGATGAGAAGTCTGGCGTCGGAACCACCGCCATCGCCCTGTCAGAGACCTGGATGGTCGCGCTGCCAGGGACGTCCTCATATCCAAGGGCCGGGCCGCTGTCCGTGGCCCAAGCCACCGCACCCCACGTCACCAGCATCTCACCTGGTGAGCCTGCAAAAACCATCCTGAGAGCGCGCTGCCAGACCTGCTGAGCCTGTGGGCAATCCCATAAGCAGTGCCGCTGCGACTCCTGTGCATGGCCGCACCGAGGGCAGGACGCTGGGTGTCTGCCAAAAGCTAGCCATGCCCCCACAGCCAGTCCTCTATGCGCTGTGAGCCAGAGAAAAAGCGTCACCTTCCGGGGCCGGAAGCTGGCCCACAGGCGCTGCCAGAAGTCCCTAAGAAAGGCAGGGGAGAGCCCCTGTCGCCGCCAATGCTCGGCCGCCGCCGGGGTGCTCGCTATCCTGTGCCTCTGAATCCGCCGCCCCAGCCTCGCTGTGTACTGAAAAAAGGGGATGCCTGGGCTGGTAGGGGCCAAGTAGGGATCTCGCCAAAACCACTCACCTGGATCCCACTGAAGCCGAATAAGAGGCCTGCTGTCCCAAGCCCATAATCTCCAAGAACAGTCCTCTCCTATCGAGGCCGGTGAGGGGTCTACATGCCACTGTCTCTGATGAAAGCCGACCACCCGCACCCTCTGAAGAATACAACCCTGGAGCCCATCCAAATCTAGTCGTGTCCTCTGAAGCTGGCCACCCTCTCCCACCTCGAAAGTGAGTGGGGCGACTCTCTCCGCTGTGCCGCAGACCGCTAGAAGGATCTCATGCCGAGTAAAGACACCCATCCACTGTGGAGGTGGAGGGTCCTGTACTGGGGTCCGCCACTCCCGGGGGATGGCCGCCTCAATGTCCTGTCTCATCAACTCTCTGCCCCTCATCCCACTGAGTCTCCTCTCCTGGGCCTCTAGAGGCAGCTGCTGAAAACATATCCAGTCGTCCAGGGACTGGGCTGGGCCGGAGCTCAAAGGGCCCCACGACACGTGAGACCGCGATCCAACCATATGGCCACTGGGAAGTCGAATCAAGGGGTTCCAGATCAATGGCTGCCTCAGGCGCTCCTCATCGGTGCCCGGAGGAGTCTGGAAGAGTGACGGCCTCAGATGCGACCAGGCCCTCAGAAGGCTAGCTGCAAAACGCTCCTCGAAGCCAAGGCCCACTCCTCTGGATCGCTGCTCTGTAAAGATCCACCTAATGCTGGGGGTCCAGGGGCCGCTAAGAGGGGGTGCGGCTGAGCATCCTGGAAACAAGAAACTCCTTCCACGGCTCAGCGCCTGGCAGGAGGCCACGAACTACCAACTTGCCAAGCAATGCTCGGCTTTGGCAAATAGGATCAACAATGCCCAGGCCGCCTCTCTCCCTCGGCTGAGTGATCACCGCCCATGCCACCTTGGCCCTGGCGGGCCGCCCGTCGCCACCGGACCAAAGAAAGTTCCTGATGAGCCGCTGCACCTGGCCAATGCATGCCCGAGAGAAGGCCCAGCAGGAAGTGATGTACCACATAGTAGCAAGCAGAACCTGGTTGGCCACAACTACTCGGCCAGCCAGAGATAAACGAGCGGTACTCCAATACAGAAGCTTCTTCCGAATGCTCAGAAGAAGGGGGGCTATCTGCTGCTCCGGAGATATGTCAATGCCCACATAACATCCCAAATAACGCACTGTAGTGCCAGGGGGCAGCCACTGAAAACCGTCAACTGGCCTCCAAGTCGGGGGGGGCATAGAGCTGACCCACAGCCCACACGACTTGTGCCAGTTGATCAAAGCGCCCGAAGCTCTGCAAAACCTGTCCATGGCTAAGGCGAAGCGGCGGAGGTTCTCCTCACCTCCCTGAAGATAGACAGCAGTGTCATCCGCAAACTCCGAGTCTAGGAGCTCCTCCGAGGTACGGATGGGAAGCTGGAGGCCCCGCAAACCTGTATCCTGTGCCATCAAAAAAGTGCTCATGGCCTCCGCCACAAAAAGAAAAAGAAAGGGCGCTAAGGGGCACCCCTGCCGCACCGAGCGCGAGAGCTGGAACCTCTCTCCGCGCACGCCCTGTATCAGCACCTGGCTATGAGCCGATGAGTAGAGTGCAGAGACCCCACGGATCCACTGAGGGGGGAAGCCCATCCTCTCCATAGTGCCTTCCAAGAAGGCCCAGTCCACCCGATCATATGCCTTCTCGAAGTCGAGAAGGAGCACTGCCAGATCCTCCTGTCGAAATCTAGCCAGAGCCGTAGCCTCCCAAAAGGAGAAAATGTTATCCAGAATGCTCCTATCCTGGATGAAGCCAGTCTGCGTGGAGTGGATGATGTCCGGAAGGTGAGGCTGAAGCCGCCTGCTGATCGCCTTAGCTAGGACCTTGTAGGCCGTGCCTAGCAAGGTGATCGGTCTCCACTGTCTAATCTCCAGTCTGTCTCCTCCCTCTTGGGGGATCAAGTGGATCAAACCCTCAGCCATGCTGTCCGGCATGACTCCTGACTCCATAATCTCCTGGAATGCCAATCTGAAGCCCCTGTGTAAGAGGCCCCAGTACCTCTGGAAGAAAGCCACCGAAAGACCGTCCTCACCTGGGCATTTGCCCCGAGGTAATGCCTGAAGAGCCTCCTCCAGTTCCGTATCCGAGAAGGGGGAGAGAAGGGAGTGCTGTAAATGGGCCGGCACAACCGGTCTCGTGAAGCTCCAGACTGCCTCCCGAGCCTCTCTCACCCTGTCATCTGCTGGCTCAGCAGAGAGAAGGTCCCTGTAAAAATCTGTGGCTATAGCCCGAACCCTGGGGGGATCCACCACAACCTGGCCATCAGCCTGCCGGAGACGCCTGAGACCCTCTCGTCTGAAGCGAGGCCCTGTCGCCTCAAAGAAATCTCGAGTCACTCTGTCCCCAGCCTGTGTCCAAAAGGAAGCCCGAGCATGGAATCGGAACTCCACCCTCCTCTCCTCGATGGATCTGATCTCCGTGCGAGCTGACTCCATCTGCTCTGAGATCCAAGGGCTCGTAGGATCCCTCTCCTGGAGTCTCTGGAGGGACGCTAGACTCCTCCGTAAGCTCCTCTCCTGCTCTCTGAAAGCCTCCAGCCGGTCCAAGGCAGCCTGTCTGAGCATCTGGCTAATCTCCTGCAAGCCACTGGCAAGATCGCTGGCTGCCGATCCTCTCCTGAACTGTAGCTCCTGCCAGACCTGCTCAACTCCGATCGCAATCTCGGGCTCCTCTATGAGACAATCTGGAATCCGGACGCTCTGGCTCTGCTCTCCTCTCGTGGGGTCCTCAATCTGGAGAAGCACTGGATAGTGATCTGAAAACGAGGAGCCTGCAAGTATGCCCACTGTGCCACCTCTATCACAGGCCCACTCATCAATGTAAAACCTGTCGATGCGGGATAGGTTAACCCCTGTGGCCCGTCTATCCGAGCGCGAGAAAGATAGGCTCCCCTGCAACCTGCCAAACTCCGGGAGAGTCCACGGATCCTGGCCTCTCACCTGAAGCACTAGTTCCTCCCAGGCAGCTAGCTCCGGCCCATGAATGGTCTCCTGGCTGCCCCCCATCCTGTCCTCTGCATCCTCCAGCATGTTGCAATCCCCTCCGAGGCACCAGTGGTCTGCCAAGGGGAGGGACTGCCTAATGGTGCTCCAGAACTCGGCTCTCCCGGTCGCCCCATTAGGGGCGTAGAAGTTGAGGAAGCCAATGCGGTCTTCCCCAACCCGAAGGATGATCCACTGCGCACGACCCTGGACCAGAATGCCAGAGTCCACAACTTCAGATAGAAGCTGCTCGCTGACTGAGATGCATACTCCACCCTGGTTCCCCTGGGAGCCATATGCCGGGGACCAAAAAGTGTGACTCCTGCCAGGCAAGATCTTCCCGCAGGTGCGGGTACGCCCAGCAGAAAGGTGGTGCTCCTGGATGAAAAGGATATCGATGGGTCCTCCAACGAGAGCCCTCTGGATCTCCTGGCGAAGTCTGCCCCGGCCAATGTAGCAGCGATGTCCACCGAGACCCTGGATGTTCCATGAGAGGATCCTCATGGATGAGCTATGGCAAGTGAAGCAGCCTCCACTGGCTCACCCCTCTCAGCCGGCCCGGATGATCTGCCCTCCACTCTGTGAGTCTTGGGCGCTGGCTTGGAGGGAGAATAATCACTGTCTGTCCGGGTGCGGAGTCTCTCCAAAAAAAGGGTGACCTGTCTCTGTGTCCAGCCCCACTCCGCCTTCGCCCTGTCCAGGGCATAGGCGTGAGACCAATCCTCTGCATATATGTATCTAAAGGTAGGCTGCACCCTCGGGGCGGCATGGAGGAGAATCAGAAGCACCGCCTCAACTGAGGTGTGGACCGGATCCGCCCGCCAGTCTCCTATACCAAACAGGCTCATGCGGGCTGAGTGTAATCGGGTCTGCAATAGGTCCGTGAGCCCCAAGTCACTGAAGTGATGAGAAAACTCCAGTATCTGATCACGCAAAACTTCCTCTACAGAGTTGCAATCCCATGCTGTGTCTGGGGCAACACTGAGAGGAAAGGAGAAAGCCACCATGCTGCTCACCACAGAGGGAGAACGAGAGGGATGGCACACCACGCAAACTCGCAAGGGCGCGACTAGTGTCTCGAACGGGCCAGCATCCAGCTGGAGGCACCTGAAAAAACCGTAATCCACTGGTAGCCCCATCACTCGCGGGGGCCCCCCAGGGGAGGCTGGAGAGAACTCTGTGGCGGGCGAGGCGAGGATCGCCATCTCCACCGGCCCGGAGTGGCGGTGGAACAGCCGCTGGACTGAGCTCTGGCCTACCCAGCTGCGCTGCCCCGGGGCAGTGGGTGGTCTGGCGAAGTATCCTGGAGAGGCCGAGGGAGGGATGGGGGCTCGTGGCGAGGAGGGGGGAGAGCGAGGAGAGGATGGAGAGGCATCTGCCAGAGGATAGGTGTCAGGGGGGGCCGCCGGGGGAGGCGGAAGAGGGGGGGCTGGGGGGGGAGAAGGAAGGGTGGAAGGAGTGCTCTCCGGGTGAGGGGAAGGGGAGCCGGGGGTCGAAGAGTGCGGCCCAGGATCCTCAGGAATCTGCTCCAAGGAGGGTGGGGGGCCCCCCGCGGGGGGAGGTGGGAGCGGGGTCTCCACGTGGGAGGCTCCACCAGCGGCCTCAACGGGCACTGAGTCTGAATCCTCGTCCATCGGGGTGGGACCTGCTGGCCGCCTATCCCTGACAGGAGCATAAGTGCGGGTAGATGCCTGTACGCCAGCCGGAGTCGCCTGTCCGCCAGCCTGTGCTGCCTGCTGGCGTCTACGACGACGGTCCCTGCGGGCCGGGCGTTTCCGCCGGCGAACCTCCTGCCATCCGCCAGCCTCCTGGGACTGCGCGGCATCCTCCACCGGGGCCTGCTCGTCAGATGATGGCGCCTGCTGTGACGAGCCAGGGATGTCCGGTCGCTGAAGTGGATGGCCACCCCTCGGGTCTCCTGCTGTGCAGGGGGTCCGGAGGCGGCATAACGTGAAGGATGAGCCCCCTTGCGGGGACAGGCGCGTGCGAGATGGCCCATCTCCCGACATATGTAACACTGGCCGGGGAGGCCCGAATACTCCACGCGCTGTATCATATGTCCTCCAGAAAGACAAGGGAGAAGGATCGTCTTCGGGAGGGACTCCGGTGTGACGGAACCACAACCCGAATGGCCGGGAGTCCTGCTGCCCGAGCAATCACTGAAGCCGCTGTCTGAGGCGTCTCCACCACCTGCCCGAACGCCTTGCCAATGGATGACAAGAGGGGCAAGTACTCCCTACGGAGTCCAGGAAAACAGATAGTGACGGGGAAACCTGTCGCGCCTGCTAGCGGGTCAGATGCGGGGTCGAAACCATGAGTCCATCGCGCCAGGAACGCCCGGGAAGAGCGGAGGGCAATGGGGCTCCGAGCCAGCACCATCTGAGCTGCCTGTGGGGACTCGAAATCCACCTGATAGTAGCCACGTCCCAAAAAATCCACGCTGACGATCTTGGCGGGCACGCCAGCAAGGCTGCCTTGCAGAAGGTCGCGAAGCTCTCTCCGCATCGGACGGCTACCCACTATCTTGCAGACCAAGGAGGAGGCCTCAAGAGCGGAAACTGTGGAAACAAACAACTGAAGATCTTCAGCTGTGAACTCCAGACGGAGACCGGAATCGGCAGGGTTAGTCGGAGCGGCTTCCATGGAGTCCTCCAGAGGGAAAAAGCCAGAAACCGGGGTCACCAACTGGAGGGACACAGCCCTGCGAGGAAAAAAGAGAAGCGGCGGGTTACCGGATAGCGGGGGCGGGGCGCGGGGGGGGGAGCTGAGGCGGGGAGGAGTTAACGGTGGGCGGAGGGGCGGGACGGAAGGGAGGAGAAAGAGGGCGGAGGGGGGAGAGGTGGCGAGGGAGAGGAGAGAGGGGGAGGCGAAGGATGATAGAGAGGCGGAGGAAGAAGGAAAGGAGTAAACGGCGGGGGGAGAGGCGGGGAATGCAGCGAGGAGGGAGGCGAAGGAAGAGAAGGCGGGGGGGGAAGAAAGCGAAGAAGGGAGGAGGGAGGCACAGCAGATTTGGCTGCGGATGCTGCGTATTCTGGCCCCCCTCTCTCCAGAGGGTATGTTTACGTGGGGTGCCGCTGCTTGGTCGACTTCGTCAGGGCCTGCTATGGGCTATGAGATGGAGCAGGGCAGTCAGGCCATCAGATTTATTAGGGGCCAGCCTCGCCTGGTTCCGGCACCGGATTTCTCGTCCGCCAGCTGGATACAGGAGAGGGATTTACGATGGGAGCTCCTCAGCAGCCTCACCATCTGGTTCACCTGGAGGGCCCGGTGCTTTACGGCCTTTGAGGGGAGATTGGAGCCACCAGCAGAGACTGTACGGGGGATTTGGCAGGAGTTGATCCACACCCTGCGAGGACAGTACGACCGCATCCGGGGAGACTCGGATGAGGCGATCTTACGGCGCCAGGCCTTTCACACCACCTGGCGCTGTGGCCCGTTCTACACCTTACACACGGGATCCCCCCGTTGGCACTACAGGCCACCTGTTTGGCTCTTTCCCCCCCCTATTGTATGATTTAGCCGCTCAGTTCTTTATACTGATGCTTGTATTTTGCAGCACCTAGGGAGAGTCTCCCGGGCTGCCATGATGTATTCGCTGCTCTTCTCTCTCTTAGGAGCAGGAGAGATCTTTTGTAGCCCTACGGGCGTTTTTATATAACTAATGAAAGGATCTTTTCTCGGAAAAAAAAAAAGTATGGACCAAAACAACCACACATTTGACCGATGGGGTTGACAGGCAAAAGTCTGATGGACTCACACACGTGAGCTTTACAAGCAAGATTAGGCGGTGCATATTGTGTATTGTTGGGCTGAAGCTGGGCAAGCAGCTGACATGCTGATGTTTGTATGAAGGGGACAATGCTGAATGAAAAGATGGAGAGGGCAGGTGCTGTGTGCTGCTCTTATGTATTTGATTGCAAACATGGATGACGGAACCTGATTGGACCAGGTCTTTGCTAACTTGATGCAAACTTGGGTCACATTCACTATAACTATTCCCTTGCCGGGGTCAGTAAAAATAGGATCTTGCATTGCTTGAGGTACTCCAGTCCTTTGGTCAAGGTCTTATAGTCATCATCTTTAGGTCATTTCCTCTCCCATTTTGCCACTACAGATCTAGCTGGTTCTATATACTCTTAGTGCTTTGTTTTCAAGCATATGTAATAAACTCCTCAGCATATGTTGGATTTTAGCACATACTGGTCATCCTTTCTTTTTTATTGTAGTCCTTGTATGGGCAGCTCAGGTTTTCCTCCTTGCTACATGATTGGACATGTTACGGCATTGGGCATGTGGCCTCGCTTTTGCTTAGTTTCCTAGCTGTTTTGAAGCTCATTGACATTGCGGATGTTTACTAACCATTTTTATTATTCAAGTATTAGCAGAGAAGTATATGATTTGGCTGTCAAAACCTGAAGTTTGATAATTATTTTTTTGTCTGCTACTATAGGGTTTTCACAGATGTTGCAAAGGGAACACAAGGTACCTTCGGAGATGAAGGGGACTGGCAAGAAATTGAGGTAATTGCAGTGTGACTACATAGCCTTACTGTCAGTCATGTATTATTTTTGTTATGTATGTGAGAAAGAAAGAAAGAAAGAAATATGTATTATTTTTGTTATGTATGTGAGAAAGAAAGAAAGAAATTAATATTAACGTCTACAAAAGACCCCATTTGTCTATCAGGCCATGAGTGATACAATGGTACCATGCGTACATGGAGAAAGTAACTGAAAGAAAATGAAAAGCAACTATCACTAGTGTATATACATGTGATATCAGCATACGACCCTGTGTACGAGGTAAACTAGCCATTATCAACTAATGGTAATGCCTGTCTCAGCCAATACTGATCTCATGGCCAAGAGAATATCAGGCCTCTGTGATGGAAGCATGTCATAGCATCGAAGGCCACTTGGATTCGTATCTGTTGGGGGTGGTGGAGGGTCTTGATGCTCTGGGTCGGGGGCATCTAGGAAGTTTATTAATATTTTACAAGAGCCCACAAGGGCTTTTTTTTTTCCGGGAAAAAGATCCTTCAATTAGTTAAAGAAAAAACAGCCGCAAAGGGCTAAGTACAACCACGACGGGCTAAATACAGCCTCACCTTATATAAGGGCAGGAGACAAATGATGAAAGGGAAAGAGATGCTTCTCCTCCCGCTGGCCGCTTTGTGAGGAGAAGGCTATCTCATACAGGGGGTGGGGGGGAACAACCATAAAGGTGGTTTGTAATGCCAAATGGGGTCACCGCCTCTATTCGTGAGGAAAGGGCCAGGCCTCTAAAGTCTCAAGAAGGTTTCATGCTGCTTCCGCATGTGGTTAGAACCTCCCTGCAGCTTCCCCCACTGACCGCGGAGGGTGTGAATGATGTTGAGCCATATGCTTCTGATGGTCTCAACTGGCGGAGTGTGGGTGCCCTCGATGGCCTCACTACATCTAGCAAGCTAGATGTGCCAGCTGGCTATGCTATTGCAAATCTCCCATTGCTGGCATGAGCCTCGTTGCCAGACACCTGTCGGTGGAGCTGTGACTGGTACTACTGCAATACGATGGTGGGAGACCTGAAGGGCAAGTCCTCCCCCG
The DNA here is from genome assembly GCF_041138505.1 of Cibotium barometz. NCBI lineage: Eukaryota > Viridiplantae > Streptophyta > Polypodiopsida > Cyatheales > Cibotiaceae > Cibotium > Cibotium barometz. The sequence continues at coordinate 5,897,727 of NC_141081.1, read as the reverse complement.
TCCTCCTCGTACGTCCTAACCACTCTAGCCTCGGTGGCCCAAGCGATAGTACCCCAAGTGATGATCCGGGTCAATGCTTGTCCATAGCCAAGATGCGGAGAATTCATTGCCAAATTTGCTGAGCCTTCGGGCAATCCCAAAGGCAATGTTGCTGAGACTCTTGGGGGTGGCCGCACCTCGGGCAAGCTACTAACGGACCTCCGATTGCTAGCCAAGTACCACAACCGCCAGACTCCTGTGTGCTGTCAGCCAAAGGAAGAGAGTGATCTTCCTCGGCCAAAAGCCGTCCCAAAGCCTCTTCCAGAAATCTAAAAGGAAGCGTTGTGATAGGCCTTGAGATTGCTAGTGTGCTGCTGTTGCCGGTGTGCCATCTATCTCTGACATTTGGATCTTGCGGCCGAGCCGCACTGTATATGCAAAGAAAGAGGCATCCAGAGTCTCCACCCGATTTGTGGGATGATGCCAAGTCCACTCTCCAGGGTCCCACTGCAACCGCGTGAGAGGTCGGCACTCCTAAATCCATAACTGCCAAAATCTCTCCTTGGCCACCTTGGCTGGTGCTGGATCTATGTGCCATGCCCGTGCCCAAAAACCAATCACCCTCACCCTCTGCAAGGTGTAGCCTCTGAAATCCTCCAAGGGGTGCTTTGATCTCTCTAATATGCCATGTAATCCAATAGAAAAAGTGAGCAGACCACTGTCCTCATCTGCTCCATGGACTGCCACGAGGATATCGTGTCTGGTGAACATGCCTGGGTTGGCTCTGGAATAGGAGTCAACCACTCCTGAGGAATAGTTGAGCCGATGTCGATGTTGAGCCTGTCTCTACCCTGGATCCCTGCATGACTCTCTCCTGCTCCTCCTGAGGTAACTGCCTGTGTGCAATCCAATCTCCAAGAGACCTAGCTGGTCCCATGCTCAAGGTGCCCGAGGATATGTGCGGTCGGGCCCCTAGCATGTGGCCACTGGGTAAACGGATCAGGGGGTTCCAGATCAAAGGCTGCCGAAGTTGCTCCTCTGAGGCCGCTGGAACAATCTATCTGAGGGCTGGCCTGAGATGAGCCCAAGCACAAAGTAGATTGGTTGCGAATCTGTCCTCAAAGGCTGGACTGAAACCACGGGCTCGCATCTCCGTGAAGATCCATCTAGTACTCTGCGGCCACGGGCCGCAGAGGCCTAAAGTGCGGGCTGAAATCCGGGCCAAGAGGAAATCCTTCCAAGGCTCACCACCTGGTAGTCGTCCTCTCACAATCAACTTGCCCATCAGGGCACAACTCTGTATAGCTGGATTGATGAGTCCAAGCCCCCCTCTGCTACGTGGCTGAATGATCACTCTCCATGCCACCTTGGCCCTGGCTGGCCTCCCATCCATAGTCACCAGAAACGGGAAACGGAAACAGAAACGGCACCCCCCTCGGAAACGGAAACGGCTAGGAAACGGCACATATACTTGATAAATTAAACTATAGAACCAAAAACTAGTAATTACAAACTCAACAGCGAGACTTTCTCAAATTTGCATAAGGGACAACTCAAGATGAAGTCAATTTCTTGTTGAATTTAGAATAGAAAGTACAATGCAACTACATCAGCCAAGTTTGGAACTCATGAGTAGACTCAAACTTGCGAGAGATGCACATCGTCTGAGACCAAATCATCGTCTGAGCCCAAATCATCATAATCTAGAAAGTCGTTGGAGCCGCAATCCCCTGCTTCGCCCAAAGTAGCTATCGGCGTAGGCGGTAAACTGGCATGCTCCTCTGCCTCTGAAACCTTCTCATCCTCAACTGACCAATGCTTCCAAGATTGGGGGTTCTCATTTCGCTCAAGAAGACGCAAATTGGCACTCACAAAAATTAGATCATTGGTCTTTTGAGTGCCAAACCGGTTTCACTTCTTTGAAGCGATATGGCTAAATGAGCTCCATAGTTGCTCCAAACAAGACGAACTGACCGCTTGGCTCAGAATCTTGATGGCCAATTGTTGCAACTCTGGAGTGTCTGCCCCATAGTCCTCCCACCAAACACATGGATCAGTGGTTAAGCGATCTGCCAAAGCATTGGCTCTTCCAAACCTCCTCTTGCAAGCCTTGTAATCTGCCAGTTGATCCTTGATAGTTCTCTGCTTTGCAATGTTAGGCTCAAGTCTCTCCAAAATCCTGTCCCATCCATTTGCCACCTCTGAATCTGTGTATTGATTGCTTGTTTGAAACTGGGGATCAACCATGAAACCTGCTTTAGGGCACTAGAACACTTGTTAAGGACCCCAACATGAGGAAGTTGTATCTGAAGCCAGTGTCTGAATACTCGCGCAAATCTCTAGATGACTTCTTCCTGAACTCAGCCAGCAAGAAAGTGTGCCTGTAAATGAAGGATACAATCTGGGTGGCTTGCTCTATGATGGGAGGAACCCAATCCAACTTCCCGATGTCCTAGAAAAGATTGTTGAGGCAGTGCCCCATGCATACAGAAAATGTGATATGAGGAAACTTGTCACACAACAATCTACCGGCTGCCTTGTTCGCATTCTCTCCATCAGCTACAAAGTGGATCACTTTCTCTTCACCCACCTCTTGTACGACTACTGACCACTCTTGGAAGAGTGCTTCTACACTTTTCCCTGTCTCGGATGCATCATGCGATGGGATAAAGTAAGATTGCCCTCTGGAATAGGCAATGACACCATGAATGGATCTGGATCAAGTGTCGCTCCAACCATCTGCAATAAGTGTGATGCCATTCCTGTCCCAAGAGGACCTAACAATCTCTGTTGCTGCAGTAACAGTGCCCTTCTCCTTCGCTAGTAAGGTGGTTCTCAATGCCTTTGATGATGGAGGAGTGTAGGTGGATCCATACTCTGCAATCTTGCGCACCATGTCCTCCTTGAAGTAGAAGCTATGAGCAGCCTAAAAGGCAATGGCATCATGGTAGAAGAAGCACGCAACACTACCATCCACCTCCTCCTCCTTCTTTGGGTCCCATCTACTCTGAAGTGTACTCTGCCTGGACCGAACAGTACCCCTCGCGCCCACTCTTGGTGGTGGTGCACCAAATGGACTTGCAGTGGGTCCAAAAAATGATGGCATTCCACCAAATGAATACCTAGTGGTTCCAGAGGTTTGTCTTGAAGTGCCCACATATGTGGAAGGATCTACTCCCACCCTTGCTCTCCAAGCCGATGAAGATGCTCGCGTTGCTTCATCTTTCTGACGAAGCTCCTCTCGTGCTTCACTAGTGATGTTGGTACAGAATGCAATGTCTTGTCCATGCTGATGAAGCAGGTGTGCTCGAATACGAGTTGCACTACCTGACTTCGTAAGGAGACAATATTTGCATGTCCACTTTTTCGCGCCTCCTGTTTTGTAGGCACCCTCCGTCAGGACCTCATCCCACCAAGACCACTCCGTAGATTTAGACTTCTTTGAGGTGGAATGAGACTGATCCATGGAGGCCATGGACGTAAAGACTGCAAAGAAGGACCGAGGAACAAGGGTCATTGCAATGGACAATAAGGACAAGGTGCCAGGATATTCTAAAAAAAGAAAGTACACAGTAGAGTCGACAAAGTTCGGAGAAAAATAAAATTCTTTATTCATTCAACATTACCAATAGTTTTTGGCAATACAGTTACAACAGGTGACTTTCTACATGGGCTTTATTGTCCCGATCCTCATGACTTTCTCCATGGGCTTTATTGTCCTGATCCTCATCTACTAGGACCACAGCAGGTTCTTCTACAAGATATAGGTTTCGCCATATGGGGGCTTGTCTTCGAGTGTGTCTTGGAACCATTTGCAATAGCAAGCAATCTTCATCATCCCAAAACCACATGGGAGGGCAATGACATCGTCGAGCCCTCTTAGAGATTGCCTCTTGCAATGTCAGGTGTAACGGGAGGCGGACGCGTGTATTGGAATCGTATAAATGTGAACAAGATTCTGAGCACTTAACAATTGAGCATTACAACCACAAAGCTGAAAATGACAGTACACCACATAAAGGGGCCGATGATAGGCTGACCCCCCCCCTTTAGGTTATATTACCAAAAGAGTCTGCAAAGTACAAGATTAAGGGTGCCTGGGGATTCACCACCAGCCTGCACCTGATTCTTCCAAATACATAATGTATGAAAACATCTCAAGCAAGAGAATCTGTAGGTACATCCGCCCTACACACAGGTACATCCGCCCTGCATAAGCCTCTTCACAGGTACATCCGCCCTGCACAAGAGTATCACAATCCTCACAGGTACTTCGCCCTGCACAAGATGAAAATGGATCTTTAGGCCCTGTTTCCACACGAGAAACTGATCCAGAAACCTGTGTTCTCCGCGAGCAAGTGTCCCCAATGCTTGCCCTAAGCACCTGTTATACCAGGAAACCTTGAGACACATCCATGCTCACATATTCCATTGCTGTCCGGCCTGTTTTGTGCAATAACCAGTCCAAAACAGCAACTTTCTATCGCGAGAATTCCACCTATAAAGGGTCCTACAGCCCTGTGGAGGTCCCTAGAGCTGTCCTGTACTGTCCAAGTTGACTTTGGACACCTGTAACCAGCCCAAAACTCGCAATAACCAGAAATTACAGGTCTGAAATTTACCAACCAACCCTTTAGAAGAGTGTGGGGATCGTTATCCAAGCTTGTGTGAGTCCGGGAAGCAAGCAACCAGCCCTGTAGCAACTCCCAAAGCTCCAACCAGCTCTCCAATGTGTTGAGTAATGAATAAAACAGCCCAAAGGCCTCTTGAAGGAGGCGCCTTTCTCCAGTGCCACCTAAGGGGCTTGGTGGGTACACATAATGGCTGACAAGTGCCCCATAAGGTGTCCAGGTAGGTGTCCAGCCTATAGTGCTCCATTTGTCCTGTTTGTATAAGTTTAGGTCCAACCAAATGGGAAATTGCCATAAGCTGTCCGGGCTTCATTAATTTTGGTCCAACCAAATGCGAACGCATTATAAGTTGTCCGGCCACTTATTAATGAGTGTGGACCTGCAAACCAATAAACTTTAGTAGTAAATGAAATAAGCTGTAAATTGAGTGTGGACGCACTTACCACCTACAAAACCCATAAGCCCACAGTTTTAGGCCCAGACAGGAGTGCACACACGTGTCCACAAGGTGCCCGGGCGTCCCCGGTCCCTCGGACTTCACAAGCCAAAATAACAAGCATTGTCCAGGCAGCAAGACAATGTCACACAAAGTAAAATAAAGTTATGGCATGCATCATTTATGCATTGTGCACATGTAAACTTGGAGAACCACCTATCATCATTCTTGTACTTGAAAATATTCCGCCTGCCATCATAACACACCATGTGTGCATGGCCGGAATCCACACGGGCACCGCCCGAAAGTCCACAAATGTCCTGCCATGTCCTTGGACTCATATGCATCCACTCATATGATCCATACACATGCCCAGGTATAATACATACATGCATCCGCATGTTTCTAGGCCTGACACGCATCCGCATGTCCCTAGAATATAGGGGTTTGTGACATCCCCCCGGCTTCTAATCAGTTGACCGCAACTGAAAAGCCTCCAGATAGGCCTTCAAAAGATCTGGGTAATCCTCGAAGTAGGCCTCATCCATCCATTTCGCATCCAAAGCTGAATAATTCTTAAACTTCACAAGGTACCTACGAACAAGTTTGCCTCCCGCAAGCTTTCGTTCCTTGTGAAAAACAATCTGTTCAGGTTGAAGAATCTCTTCCAGCTCATCCACCTCAGGTGGGTCTTCCAAAACCGGCTCAAACGGTGTCGGTCCCACATAAGGCCTCAAAAGGCTCACATGAAAAGCATTATGCATGTTCCAATGATCTAGGAGTACAAGCCGAAATGCAACATCATTGATCTTCTCCAAGATCTGAAAAGGTCCATAGTACCTGTTGGAAAGTTTAGGATACTTTCCCTCTTTTCCTGGCCTCTTCCGAAGTCGTGCCTTTTCAAATTTCAGCAAGACCCAATCACCTTGTTTGAATTGTACATCCCTTCTATGCTTATCAGCTGCCTTTTTAATCTTGGTTTGAGACCTCTCTATGGCTGTCCGTACCTGTGCAAATGCAGTATCCAAGTCTCTGACATACTCATCTGCTGCAAAAATCTCATCCTTTGTACGAAGGGATGGGTGGTAGTACCACCTTGCCATAGATAATCTCAAAGGGCGCCTTGCCCGTAGAAGTATGTACCGTATTGTTGTAGGCAAACTCCACAAGTGGCAAATACTTCTCCCAATCCGATTTGCGGTCGGATACATAAGATTTCAGCAAGTCGAGGACGGCTGAGTTTGCTATTTCACTTTGCCCATCTGTCTGTGGATGGTAAGCTGATGAGAAGTTCAGCTTTGTACCCATATTGTCAAACAATGCGCGCCAAAATAAGCTTGTGGTTCTAGGATCTCTATCCCCCACAATAGATTTAGGCATGCCATGGTGTTTGAATATCTGTGCCAAAAACATCCTAGCCATATGATCTGGCTTTATTGTCTTGCGCACGGGAATGAAATGTGCCTGCTTGCTAAACCTATCAATTATGGTCCAAATAGCATCATTTCCCTGTGGCGTCCTTGGCAAATCCATAATGAAATCCATAGCAATGCTTTCCCATGGTTCATTTGGTATAGGCAAAGGCTGAAGCAATCCAGGTGCTTTATGTCATCAAAGAATACAATAATGTCATCAAAGAATATACCTGTGAACTTTCTATGCTTTCTGAACACCCTGTCCATCCTCCTGTTGAAGGTAGCGGGTGCATTTGTAAGACCAAAAGGCACCACCAAAAACTCATAAAGGCCAAAGGCTGTTCTAAATGCAGTCTTGTGAACATCTTGAGGTGCCACTCTCACTTGATGATACCCACTCTTGAGGTCTATTCGGCTGAAACATACCGAACCTTCAAGCTTGTCCAAGATGTCATCAATGCGCGGAATCGGAAACCGATTCTTGATGGTTATCTTATTGAGGGCACGGTAATCAACACATCCTGTAAGTAGCATCCTTCTTTTGAACAAGAAGTACCGGCGAGCAATATGGCGAGGAACTAGGCCGAATCAAACCCTTTTCCAAAAGTTCATTCACCTGAGCCATAATCTCTTCTTGTTGACTAGCACTCACCCTGTATGGTGTCCTATTAGGTGGAGAACTACCGGGAATTAGATCTATGCAATGATCTTCCGGCCTCTCTGGTGGCAACCTTGCTGGCAAAGCATTTGCAAAACAATCTTTGAACTCATTCAAAAAGTTAAGCTTGTCTTGATCTAATGCACTAACATCAACACTAGAATGTTCAATGGTATCACGTACAAAAACCAAGTAAGAACAAGCTGATTTCTTTATTGCCTTATTAATTTGTACATGGCTTACAAGAGGTATGGTACTTCCAGTAGTACCAGCATCTATAGAGTGCTCACGGCCTCTATGTACAAAGCTGATTTTCTTCTCTTTGTAAGCCTTAATAGGCTCTAAACGGTGATGCCAGGGCATCCCCAACAAAACATCACAACCTGTAAGAGGAGCCACTAAAAAGCTCTCATAGTCGAGGTAGTCCTGTATATGTACACGGAGCTTACCAATGACCGGAGTTACATCAACCTGTTTGCCCTCAAAGGCGGCATCTGCATTCATTTGCATTCCCATGTCATCTACATTGAGACCTATGGCGGCAGCTGTCATGGCCCTGTGAAAATGGAGCAGGACAAGTGTGGGCATGGTGGTTGCAGGGTCAGAATATTTTATGATTCACATGGGGGGTGCCCGGACAGTGTTTAAAGATGTGTGGACAACCCTAGGTGTGAAGGGGGAACATTAAAACATTAACTTTTAATGTTTATAAAAGTTGCCCCTAGGCCTTAGTGGCCCTAGGGAACTTATTAAGTTGGGCCCTAGGGATTAACTTAGGAAGGAGGTTTTCTCTCTCTTCACTCTCTCTCCTCCCTTTTTGGGGAGTCGTGTAGCAAAAGAGGAGCCTCCCTCATGCGCATGGAGAACAAGCGTGGAAAAGCAAGAGAAGAGAAGGAGGCGACTGCTGAAGATCAGTGTGCTGCTGTTTTTCTGAGAGAACCAGCCGTACAGCACTGTACGGCCAGATTTGGGCTCTCTCTCTCTCTCTCTCTCTCTCTCCTCTGCTGCTGGCGGCGCACAGAGTTGCTGCTGGAAACTCTGCGCAGAAGCTCAGAACAGACTGTACAGCCAGTTTTCCAGCTCAAACCCTACTGTACGACTGCCGTACAGTGTACGGGCAGCCTGGTACAGAAGGTACAAGTGCTGCAGGTGGTGTAGACAGGTGCTGGACAGGCCTGTGTACTCTGATTCAGACAGGTACAGAAGTGGACAGCAGGCTGTTTTTGCAAGTACAACGCCTGGCACGCATCCCGAGGCGGTACAATCAAGTACAGTGCTGATTTTCAGATCTGTACTTTCAAGGACAGCATAGGAGTGAGCATCAAGAGGAAGATACAGGCAAGTGCAAGCACATGTGTGAAGCAGGATTGTGGGTTCAAGTGCCTGCAGGCACAGATTGGTGCTGTTGCTTCCTCCAGAGTTGTCTCACGAGCTGAACTTGGTAAGCCTTGACTCTGTTCATCCATCTCTCTTTCTATTGCTTGATGTCTGCTACAGGTATGTGTTATCTGGCTCCTTGTGAGAGGAGGAGTATAGCAGATTGACAAGAGATTAAGACAGGGATTGAACAGCACATGTATGTTGAGCTGAGAAGATGTATCATGCTTATGAGTTATGCCAGATGTATGCCCATGGCTGGCCTGCTTTGTGAACTTGGCTGATCAGAGGGAGGCACAGTGTGTTGCTTGAAGACACAGATCTGTGTGCATAGATCCTCTGTGCTGAGAAGGATTTGTGGGCAGTCAGATTGGACTACAGGTGTAAACTCTTGGCTGGTTTTTGTGTTGTACTCAGCCATACATATTATTTTAATGGAATAAAGAAATACCGCAAGGGGCGCCAAGCTTTGGGGCCAACAGGTGTCGTTGTGTATTCAGATTTGGGCACTCTAGCTCCAATCTGTGTTTGGTTTTTCATCTAGACTACAAGTGGACAGGTGTTAGCTCTTACCGCACTCTGGTTTTCTATCAGAGGCCGGTTTCAAGGTTCCATTGCCGGGATATGTGGACAGCGAGGAGTTCTTCATCATGCCTTTGGATGGCTGTGATGTTTTGTTGGGGATGCCATGGTGCCACAGGGTACATGCGGTGGTGGATACTTACAATAGGAAAATTACTCTGACTCATAGAGGGAAAGAGCATGTATTGGATGTAAAACTCAAAGGGGAATCTGTTCCTATTGTATCCGCTTCGGCGATTTCATCAGTAATGAAAAAGCATCTTTCCGCGTACTTGATTTATGTAAAGGATGCACAGGATGATGAGTCTAAGTCTAATTTGTCAATGTTAGATAAGGACAGGGCTGATTTCTTAAGTGAGTTTCAAGACTGTTTTTCCGAGTCATTGCCAGGAGAATTACCTCCTGAGAGGCCAGAAGATCATGCCATAGATCTGATTCCTGGTAGTACTCCACCGAATAGACCGCCGTATCGTGTTAGTGCAGCCCAACAGGAAGAGATTATGAGTCAGGTGCAAGAGCTTTTGAATAAGGGGTTGATTCAGCCTAGCTCATCACCCTTTTGCTCACCTGTGCTCTTAGTGCAGAAGAAGGATGGTTCTTGGCGCATGTGTATTGACTACAGGGCGCTGAATAAGAATACCATCAAGAATCGATTCCCCATACCGAGGATCGATGACATATTGGACCGCTTACAGGGCTCCACAGTTTTTAGTCGTATTGACTTGAAAAGCGGGTATCATCAGATACGCATTAGACCCGAGGATGTGCATAAGACAGCATTCCGAACCACGTTTGGGTTGTATGAGTTTTTGGTTATGCCCTTTGGTTTGACAAATGCGCCTGCCACATTTAACAGAATGATGGACAGGATTTTCAGACCTCATAGAGAGTTTGTGGGCACATTCTTTGATGATATGATTGTGCATTCACAAACTGAGGAAGAGCATAGAAGGCATTTGGCCATTGTGTTTGCAGAACTCAGAAACCATAGATTGGTGGTTAATGGCAAGAAGAGTGAGTTTTTCTTGCAGGAGATACATTTCTTGGGGCATATTGTGTCTGGTCATGGAGTCCGTATGGATCCAGCCAAGGTGGAAGCAATACTTAATTGGCCAGCTTTGAGGACCGTGCATGATGTACGCAGCTTTCTAGGATTGTGTTCCTATTACAGGCGTTACATACGGCACTTTGCTGAAATTGCTTCGCCTCTTCATGCTTTGACGAAGAAAGCAACTCCGTTTAGATGGGCTGATCGGGAAATTACAGCATTCAAAAAGCTCAAAGAAAAGCTTACTTCGGACCCAGTATTGGTGTTACCGGACCTCCGAAAGGCTTTTGTTGTCCAGTGTGATGCATGTGGAAGTAGCATTGGTGCAGTTCTCATGCAAGAGGGACATGTGATAGCCTATGAGAGTAGAGTTTTGCAAGATGCCGAGAAGCATTTGCAGGTGTATGAGAAAGAGATGTTGGCTGTAATTCACGCTCTTTCTACATGGAAACACTACTTGCTTGGGGCTGATTTCACTGTGCAGACAGATCATCAGACTTTGCGTTACTTCCTCACGCAGACTAAGCTTTCAGAGAAGCATATGCGTTGGGCAAACTTTTTGTCAATGTTTCACTTCCAGATTGTGCATGTGGAAGGCAAAAAGAATGTAGTGGCAGATGCTTTGTCACGCAAGCCACAGGTCTCTGCAGTTTCACTTGCTTATCATCATGAGCTTGATGAAATGAAAGAGCAGTATGCCCATGATGAGGATTTTGAAAAGTTGTATGATCAGATGTCTGAGGGTCAGCGGCATGAGCATTACACTCTCAGAGATGGGTTTTTATTGATGCATGGCAGACTGTGTGTTACCAGGCCATTGCGACTCAAGGTTATGATTGAAAGTCATGCTCCACCGTATGCAGGTCATAGAGGTATTGACGCCACGGTCAAAGCAGTGGAGACTTTCTTTTATTGGCCAACCTTGAGAAGAGATGTTGATGCCTTTGTGAGGCAATGCATCGTATGTCAGAAGGTAAAGTTTGACCGTCAGAAGACACCAGGGTTATTACAGCCTTTACCTATTCCGGATAGACCTTGGGAGAGCATTGCCATGGATTTTGTATTTGATCTTCCACGGACACAAACGGGAAATGATGGCATCTGGACAATCATATGCAGGTTCAGTAAGCACGCTCATTTCATTCCCGTGAGAAAGACAATTAAAGTGGATCATATGGTGAAGTTGTTCATGGCGAACATCTTCAAGTATCATGGCTTGCCTACGTCTATCATTAGTGACCGTGATCCACGGATGACGAGTTTGTTTTGGAGAGGGTTGTTTGACAACATGGGTACAACTCTCAAGTTTTCATCGTCATTTCATCCACAGACAGATGGTCAGTCAGAAGAGGCTAACTCTACAGTGTTGGATCTTCTCAAGTGTTATGTGTCAGAGCATAAGCAACAATGGGAAAAGTATCTTCCTTTGGTGGAGTTTGCATATAACAACACTGTACATAGCTCGACAGGCAAGGCGCCTTTTGAGATTGTAGAAGGAGGGAAGAAGATACCACCCATTTTGCATACAAAGGATAAGATTTTTGAGGCTGATCAATATGTGGAGAGCTTGGATGAAGCTTATCGGAGAGTTAAGTTGGCCCTCCAGAAAACTCAGCAGAAGCAAAAGAAAGCCGCAGACCGTCACAGACGTGATTTACAGTTTGCATTGGGTGATTGGGTTCTTTTGCGTTTTGAAAAGGCTAGACTCAAGAAGATGAAGGGTAAAGAGCGCTTATTCCCTAAGTTGAGCATGCGATATTATGGGCCTTTTCAGATTTTGGAAAAGATTGGTGAGGTAACCTATCGTTTGAAGTTACCAGATCACTGGAGGATTCACAATGCTTTTCACGTGAGTCTTCTTAGACCTTTCCGTGGGGATGTGCCTGAGGATGTATCAGATGAGGCTCAGCCGGAAGTTGAGGAACTTGATGAGGTTCTGATTCCAGAGCAGATACTGGCACATAAAGAAAGGAAGGTACGAGGCAAAGTTTCCCGTCGCTATCTTGTGAAGTTCAAGAATTATTCACCGATGGATGCGAAGTGGATGGAGGAAGGTGACTTAACAGATTCACCTCCGGTTTTGCAGCTTTATCTCGATGCCTTTGAGTTAGAGCCGACTCTTATTGTGGCTCATTCAGGTTCAGCAGAGCATGGGTCTGGAGCATTACCTGATGCTCAAGAGGGGGGTAGCACCTCCACTCCCTTGATTCAGACAGGCTCAGATGACATCTAGAGGTTGCTTGGTGCAGATTTTATCTCATCCGAAGGTACTGGGGCTGACAGTACATCTGTTTATGGGACTTCTATGATATATGTGTACTAGTCACATGGAGATTTTTCTGGATATGTATGGTTCACAGTGGTATACAACTTGGACTATTACTATGCCATTGGTTTGCAGTGAATGTTGATACATGTGTATGGCTCAGAGAGATTGGGACGCTGATCTTGCCATATTGTATATTTCACTTTCGATATTTTGATGCATCACCAGAATGCAATCGAGGACGCTTGCCATCTTTCAAGAGGGGGGTATGTCATGGCCCTGTGAAAATGGAGCAGGACAAGTGTGGGCATGGTGGTTGCAGGGTCAGAATATTTTATGATTCACATGGGGGGTGCCCGGACAGTGTTTAAAGATGTGTGGACAACCCTAGGTGTGAAGGGGGAACATTAAAACATTAACTTTTAATGTTTATAAAAGTTGCCCCTAGGCCTTAGTGGCCCTAGGGAACTTATTAAGTTGGGCCCTAGGGATTAACTTAGGAAGGAGGTTTTCTCTCTCTTCACTCTCTCTCCTCCCTTTTTGGGGAGTCGTGTAGCAAAAGAGGAGCCTCCCTCATGCGCATGGAGAACAAGCGTGGAAAAGCAAGAGAAGAGAAGGAGGCGACTGCTGAAGATCAGTGTGCTGCTGTTTTTCTGAGAGAACCAGCCGTACAGCACTGTACGGCCAGATTTGGGCTCTCTCTCTCTCTCTCTCTCTCTCTCCTCTGCTGCTGGCGGCGCACAGAGTTGCTGCTGGAAACTCTGCGCAGAAGCTCAGAACAGACTGTACAGCCAGTTTTCCAGCTCAAACCCTACTGTACGACTGCCGTACAGTGTACGGGCAGCCTGGTACAGAAGGTACAAGTGCTGCAGGTGGTGTAGACAGGTGCTGGACAGGCCTGTGTACTCTGATTCAGACAGGTACAGAAGTGGACAGCAGGCTGTTTTTGCAAGTACAACGCCTGGCACGCATCCCGAGGCGGTACAATCAAGTACAGTGCTGATTTTCAGATCTGTACTTTCAAGGACAGCATAGGAGTGAGCATCAAGAGGAAGATACAGGCAAGTGCAAGCACATGTGTGAAGCAGGATTGTGGGTTCAAGTGCCTGCAGGCACAGATTGGTGCTGTTGCTTCCTCCAGAGTTGTCTCACGAGCTGAACTTGGTAAGCCTTGACTCTGTTCATCCATCTCTCTTTCTATTGCTTGATGTCTGCTACAGGTATGTGTTATCTGGCTCCTTGTGAGAGGAGGAGTATAGCAGATTGACAAGAGATTAAGACAGGGATTGAACAGCACATGTATGTTGAGCTGAGAAGATGTATCATGCTTATGAGTTATGCCAGATGTATGCCCATGGCTGGCCTGCTTTGTGAACTTGGCTGATCAGAGGGAGGCACAGTGTGTTGCTTGAAGACACAGATCTGTGTGCATAGATCCTCTGTGCTGAGAAGGATTTGTGGGCAGTCAGATTGGACTACAGGTGTAAACTCTTGGCTGGTTTTTGTGTTGTACTCAGCCATACATATTATTTTAATGGAATAAAGAAATACCGCAAGGGGCGCCAAGCTTTGGGGCCAACAGGTGTCGTTGTGTATTCAGATTTGGGCACTCTAGCTCCAATCTGTGTTTGGTTTTTCATCTAGACTACAAGTGGACAGGTGTTAGCTCTTACCGCACTCTGGTTTTCTATCAGAGGCCGGTTTCAGCAGCCATCTGTACGGATATAAAGTTATCTGTGGAAGCATCATCAAAAAGAAACAAAGCGGCCTGATCCTTCAATTTGCCCCAAGCCTTGCATATGACTCTACTCTTGGGCTCATGCCCTGTATTACCCTGCACATCAGGTACAACATTCACAAGAGGCTTTTGCACATTAGGCTCAGCATTCTTAGGATTTTGTGGGCATTTAGGATATATATGATCTTTACTGCCACACTTAAAGCATTTTCCAGCCTTCCTGTACTCTTCCAATTGCTGTTTTGAGAGCCCAAAATTGTGGCGTTTACCCCCCGGCTTCTTTTCGGAGTCATCCTTTGCATCTCGGCCATCTTTGGGAGCATTCTTAGGTGGCTGTCCACCCTTTTTCTAGTCATAGCCAGCCCTGAATTTGTTCTTGTTTTGACCTGCAAATGGCTTATTTGTGGGTGCTTTTATGTGCAAGTTCTCCGCAATCATGGCTGAGTGTATAAGCTCTTGTATGGTCTTATTTGGGTACACTCCCAAGCTTTGTTGGATGATGTGATGGAGCCCCGATTCAAACTTTCTCTTCTTCTCGTCCTCTCCAATCTTCATGAAGGGAGTAACCTTGAGAAGGACTTTCCAAAACTTTGCTATGTAAGAAGCAACGGACTCTCCCTCATCTTGGGACAGCCAATCCCACTCCTTGCGTACATCCTTTGCAAAGTTTGGTGGTAAGAATTGATCATAAAACTGAATTTTGAAAGAAGACCAAGTTGGGGCAGCACTTTCATCAAGTATTTTTGCAAGCCACCAATCACTTGCCGTATCCTTGAGATGCATTCCCACATGCCTGAGCATAGACTTTTCTGAAAAGTCTTCATTGCAAAAAGCTATTTCAAACTGTCTAATGAAAGCAAGTGCTTTGGTAGAGTCCATCCGTCCCTGAGAGTTTTCAAACTTTACATCCTTGTCACTGGACTTGAACTCTCGAGGCTTCTTCCTTCTATATGCATCCCTATGTACATCCTGTTCATCTGCATGATGATGATGCCGCGATGAAGATTCACGATCCCTCTTCGTTCTCTCTTGAGTCACACTCTCCAAATGAGTGGAAAGCTCAACACGAGAACGTATATGTCTTCTTGGAGCAAAGCGGGAATGAGTAGAGGATCCCTCATCCTTACTCTTCTCTTGACCTGCATCAAGCCTAGCACCAGGGACTCTTGTCCTTTCAGCATTTGGCACTTGCTGTGCTCTTTCTGCTTGTTGTGCATCCTGTGCATCACCACGGGCAGCCATGAGGGGTGGCTTCTTGAAAGCCAAACTACCATCTGCTTCAGTGTATACATCACCCTTAACCATTAGGTATGCAAGCGCAAGCTCTCGGGGTTTCTCAACATCCATTTCCTTTGCAATTGCTTCAAAAGTGACTTCATGGACCGAAGCCTTTGCCTTCGCAGCCAACACCCTTTGTACTTCCGGGTCATTTTTCAATGACCTAAGCTCTTCGGTTTCAGCCCTATAGCGTCGTACTTGACGCCTCAAAGATTCCAAATCAGAATGCATAGTGTCATGAGTACCTGCATCTCCATAGACATCATTGCCTGCAGCATCTCTTGCATCCCTTGTACCATGAAATTCACGGTCCTGTGTGTTCTCCACACTGTCAGAAATGTGGCTGTCCATGACACTCAAATCAGGTCACCACTTATGATTCCAAGCCTCAAACCGTTTTCCAATGAGGGGAAAAACTGAGCTCTGATACCAATGTAACGGGAGGCGGACGCGTGTATTGGAATCGTATAAATGTGAACAAGATTCTGAGCACTTAACAATTGAGCATTACAACCACAAAGCTGAAAATGACAGTACACCACATAAAGGGGCCGATGATAGGTTGACCCCCCCCCTTTAGGTTATATTACCAAAAGAGTCTGCAAAGTACAAGATTAAGGGTGCCTGGGGATTCACCACCAGCCTGCACCTGATTCTTCCAAATACATCATGTATGAAAACATCTCAAACAAGAGAATCTGTAGGTACATCCGCCCTACACACAGGTACATCCGCCCTGCATAAGCCTCTTCACAGGTACATCCGCCCTGCACAAGAGTATCACAATCCTCACAGGTACTTCGCCCTGCACAAGATGAAAATGGATCTTTAGGCCCTGTTTCCACGCGAGAAACTGATCCAGAAACCTGTGTTCTCCGCGAGCAAGTGTCCCCAATGCTTGCCCTAAGCACCTGTTATACCAGGAAACCTTGAGACACATCCATGCTCACATATTCCATTGCTGTCCGGCCTGTTTTGTGCAATAACCAGTCCAAAACAGCAACTTTCTATCGCGAGAATTCCACCTGTAAAGGGTCCTACAGCCCTGTGGAGGTCCCTAGAGTTGTCCTGTACTGTCCAAGTTGACTTTGGACACCTGTAACCAGCCCAAAACTCGCAATAACCAGAAATTACAGGTCTGAAATTTACCAACCAGCCCTTTAGAAGAGTGTGGGGATCGTTATCCAAGCTTGTGTGAGTCCGGGAAGCAAGCAACCAGCCCTGTAGCAACTCCCAAAGCTCCAACCAGCTCTCCAATGTGTTGAGTAATGAATAAAACAGCCCAAAAGGCCTCTTGAAGGAGGCGCCTTTCTCCAGTGCCACCTAAGGGGCTTGGTGGGTACACATAATGGCTGACAAGTGTCCCCATAAGGTGTCCAGGTAGGTGTCCAGCCCATAGTGCTCCATTTGTCCTGTTTGTATAAGTTTAGGTTCAACCAAATGGGAAATGGCCATAAGCTGTCCGGGCTTCATTAATTTTGGTCCAACCAAATGCGAACGCATTATAAGTTGTCCGGCCACTTATTAATGAGTGTGGACCTGCAAACCAATAAACTTTAGTAGTAAATGAAATAAGCTGTAAATTGAGTGTGGACGCACTTACCACCTGCAAAACCCATAAGCCCACAGTTTTAGGCCCAAACAGGAGTGCACACACGTGTCCACAAGGTGCCCGGGCGTCCCCGGTCCCTCGGACTTCACAAGCCAAAATAACAAGCATTGTCCAGGCAGCAAGACAATGTCACACAAAGTAAAATAAAGTTATGGCATGCATCATTTATGCATTGTGCACATGTAAACTTGGAGAACCACCTATCATCATTCTTGTACTTGAAAATATTCCGCCTGCCATCATAACACACCATGTGTGCATGGCCGGAATCCACACGGGCACCGCCCGAAAGTCCACAAATGTCCTGCCATGTCCTTGGACTCATATGCATCCACTCATATGATCCATACACATGCCCAGGTATAATACATACATGCATCCGCATGTTTCTAGGCCTGACACGCATCCGCATGTCCCTAGAATATAGGGGTTTGTGACATCAGGCTCTCTCAAACAGGCAAAGGGCATCTACAATGAGCAGTCTCGATGTATTGTCGCTAAGCCACGCATGATCGACAACCACCACGCCGCTCATAGAATGCCATTAGTGCAAACTAATGAATGCAGCACAATAAGAAGAAGAGAGGGATTAATTGAAAAAGGACTTGTTATATTAATAAAAAAAGGTGCAATTTAATTAAGAAGTCCCATCTATTTTTTTTTAAAAGTCAATGATCATTTAAAAAAAGGTTTATTTATTGAAACCTATTCATATAGCCGAGCGCTAGCGATGGTCGCGATCAAAAAAAAAAAAAAAAGGGAGAAAGCTTTCGGTGCTAGCGATCAAGGCTCTTACTAAAGATATGCAAGGGGGAGAGAAGAGTCGGTCTGAATGTGGGCTATCCAGTGATGAGGATCTCGACATCCTTTGCAGCCGTGAAGAAGAGAACAGACGAGATGGAGGAAGCTCGCACAATCGAGAGAGGGAAAGTTCGCCTGATCATGAGCCGATTAGGTCACACAGTCAAGATGAGGTAAGTTCGCTTGGCCATGGGGGAAAATCGCCTCTTCCTCTACCTGCAAGCGTGCAGCGCAATCTGACAGAAGTGGGAAAGGTACCTGGCATGACTGGCCTAATGTCATCTCCAGTAATTGATGAAGATATGCAAATGAAGGAATGGGCTGATGTCCAGGACGAGATGCCTTTGCTGGGGTCAAACAGGCCATTAATAAGGTGAATGGAGTTAATAAATCTTTTATGGATTCTCTTGGACTTGATGCCATGGCTTGTTCTCCAAATTCAGTAGAAGTCTCTGTTTCTTCTGAATTTGTGGACAAGCAAGTAGCACTCTTTGCCTCTTGTGGGTTAATGTTATACTGTACAGGGGAGGTTCTTTCTAGACATGAGATTAAGGGCTGGCTAGAAAAGGAGATTCTACAAGCATCCGTGGTTAGAGAGATCTTCTATCTGAAAAAAGGGTACTACAATGTCCTTCTAGCTGATCCCACTTGGGTTCCCAAGGTGCTTGCCAAGGCCCTGCTGTTTTTTATAAAAAGCTTTATCCATGTTTTACCATGGGACCCATGCTTCAATGTGGACAATGGGCTCATTAATGCTTGTCCGGTCTGGGTGGAATTTGTGGACCTTCCACCTTGGCTATGGCCCTCTATTGGAGATTTTGCGAAAGCTCTTGGAAGACCCCTGTTTGTTCCCTCTAATCCATCCCTTGGAAAGGGCTCAAACAAGGTTTACATTACTTGGGATACAGAGGTTCCCACCCCCTCAGAAATGAATATAAACTTGGGTCAATATGGTAAGCTAAGAATTAGCTTACAATTTGGTTCATTTGCAGGGGCTTGTTTCCATTGTGGGAAATTTGGTCATTGTGCCAGGGAGTGCATGAAAGCAAAAGAACAATTACAGCGAAAGAATTGGATTGTGGTGGAGATGGCGGGGATGATGTTGGAGCATCGTGATCTTCCTCGTCCACTTTGGGGAGTGGCTACGGCTGTCCATACCCTCAACCGATCTCGATGACTTCAGTACCTAAGATGACTTCATTTGAGGCTTATTTTG
The DNA here is from genome assembly GCF_041138505.1 of Cibotium barometz. Classification (NCBI taxonomy): domain Eukaryota; kingdom Viridiplantae; phylum Streptophyta; class Polypodiopsida; order Cyatheales; family Cibotiaceae; genus Cibotium; species Cibotium barometz. The sequence goes on along the minus strand of NC_141081.1, from coordinate 5,878,690 downwards.
GCAGGAAACCAGATGTCTCCCATTTCCGTGTTTTTGGGAGTGATGCCTATGCTCAAAGCAAAGGGGAAGCTTGACTCAAAGTGCTAGACACTTGTTTTTGTGGGATATAACTCTCTTTCCAAAGGCTACAGGTTATATGACCCAGAACGGAATGAGTTTGTTGTCCAGCAGAGATATTGTCTTTGATGAGCATGTTCCAGCTTCCACTGTTGAGGAGCCACCACTTCTTGGAGAACCAAATGAGTATGAGGATGAATTGTTCTAGCTAGCCAGCCCCAATCAGTTGTAGAGGTTGAGCTTGAGATTGGAGATGAGCCACACTAGCAGTAGGATGCTTAGGATGCTTCGCGTTCTGTTCGACTACCAAAGTGGTTGTTGGACACCATTCGGGAGTTCGGTGTTACGGAGTATCCCTCCGAGTGGACCACAGAGGATGGACCTTGAAGATTGCACAAAGTTCGTGATAAAAGTCAATCAGAGGAGCTTTTATAGGTAAACTATGCATTGATGTCTCATATCATTCGGGACAAAGAGCCTACTTTAGTTAAGGAAGCTCTTTCCTAGGAGACTTGGAGGAAAGCCATGCAAATGGACCTTGAAGCCATAGAGAAGAATTAAACTTGGGAGTTGGTTCCAAGGTCGTCAAAACGGTCAGTCATTGGTGTCAAGCGGGTCTACAAGACCAAGTATTTGTTTGATGGGTCGGTGGACAAGCACAAGGCCAGACTTGTGGCTAAGGGCTATGCTCAACGGCCTGGCATCGACTATGAGGACACTTTTGCACCAACGGCTAGGATGACCAAGATTCAGAAAGTTCTTGCCCTTGCCTCTTCTCAGCAGTGGCCAGTGTATCAGATGGATGTGAAATCTGCGTTCCTGAATGGTGACTTCCAAGAGGAAGTGTATGTTGAGCAACCTCTAGGCTTTGAGGTTCCGGGATCAAAAGGTATGGTTTACAGGTTATGGAAGGCCTTGTATGGTCTTAAACAGGCTCCCAGGGCTTGGAACCATGAAGATGAGCTAGAAAGAAGCTTGAACATAAGCAATATTGGGAAGTCCAGGTGTTGGACAGCTTTGTACATCACCAAGTCGGATCAAGAAGAAGAAGAACTCCGTCATCTACCGATGAATACGGAAGACAAGGGAATCTTTACTTGCAAGTCAAGTCAAGAAGGCAATAGTTCCATGTCTTGGTGTAGAGGACCCTCCAAGAGTTGACAAGAAGCTCTACAAGAAAGATCCAGCATCGTCGACGGCTTGTCCAGATGTAATGATAGCCCCATCAACAAGATAAACAGGAGGGGATGTCAAGTGTACACCGGTGTACTAGGGTGCCACATGGACTATATGATTTGTCAGAACACTTAGGGTACCATTTTGATGGGCATTGTGCATGTTGTGAGCCCTTGTCGAGGGGCAGTCCGCGAAGCACCATCTAGGTTTAGGGTCCAATCAAGTGTCAGTAGTCATATGCAAGTCCCGCACGCGGCTCACAGTTACATGTAACCCACTTGCAAGCTGTAATGATGTAAAGGTGTCCCAGGCATTTATTAGACCCATGGTTAGGTGCCTGGAACACCAGTCAGTTTAGTTAGAAATAGCGGTGTCTGTGTCCGAGGCATTTATCAGACCCATGGTCGGGTGCCTGGAACACCGTCAGATTAATTAAAAATAGCAATGGCTACCTGTGTCCACCTTTCCCAGGCATTTATTAGACCCGTGGTCGGGTGCTTGGAACACCGGTCAGGTCAGTTTAGAAATAGCAGAGAATGAGTACAAGTAAATGATGATTTGCTGTCCCAACAGAGACTGACCTGATTTTAAGGTTTTCCCACAGGGAATCCCCTTCTTGATGATGCCTGGGGCTGCCTCCCTGAAAAGTACAACCGCTGCAAAGGTTGGCGGCCTGTAAATGCTAATGATGACCTGCGTTTTTCACTCCAGCACTGCTGGCTGAAAACGAAATGCTTCTACAGCCCTGTTGCCTTGCATTTATGCTCCTCACTTCTAGGAGAAAGTCGCTTTGCTGATGGGATGCTGAATGATTGGGCTAGGCAAGCAATCCACCCTTTTATAAGGGCTGAGGCGCTAGTCAGACAGTTTGCTACAGGCCGACTAAAATTTTTGGATAAGTATTTCAAAACATTGCCTTCACCTATGCACCCTTTTGTGACCAGCCTCGGTCCCCTTTTTTGTTGGTTTCCCAGTCACCCAAAGGGTGCCCACAGGCTGCCATTTTCCTTGGCCCATGGCCCCCTAGAACCACACTTGATCATCTCTTACCTTGCTAGTGGCCTTGGACGAAAAAAGGCTTTTGCACATTGCAGCAATCAAAGCAAATACTCTCTTCAGAGGGCCCTTAAGTGGGCGATGGGACTCCATATATGGTGTGTAATGTGTATGCTATCATCTACTCTCTTCCCCCCCTATCTGCTCTTTTGAAATCAGCATGCCTCAACTACAACTAAGAAGCTTCCGTTATGCTGCATGTAACAATTCATTGAACATTATGTTTTAAGAACTCTATAACTTTGTCTACCGTTTTCTTTGCTTTATGTTAGTATGTTTTAAAAAAGTATATTTAATTATTTAGATAAAGGGTTTTGTGTAGATTCATCTTATATCACTGTTTAATAGGAAGAACAAGAAATTTGTTTTGATCTTCGTAAAACATGTGGTGCAGGGTGCATGGGTGTTAAGGCCAAAAACGGGTGCTCCATGTGCTGTGGTGCACTTCACAGGTGGTGTGTTTGTTGGTGCTGCTCCACAGCTGACATATCGGCTTTTTCTTGAGCGGCTTGCAGAGAGGTGCTTGTATATCTTTACAAACATCAAAATCTTTATATTATAAAGCTTTCATAAGCTCACCTTGTCTCTCCACAGATGGAACTGTTTCCATACATTTGGACTGTCGTTCTGCATTGTCGCTTGACACTGATCAATTCTTACAGGGGTTTCTTAATAATTGCAACACCGTTTGCTAGTGGGTTTGATCATTTTCGAATTGCTGATGAAGTACAGTTTAAATTTGACCGCTGCATGAGGATCATCCGGGATGATAGTGTGAGTATGCTTCCAGAAGCTCTCTTGTGCTCTTGCAAGTAGACATGGTAGTTAAAGGTAATGAGTGATGCTTGACAAAGGTGAAGACGATGACCAATGGAGAGGAAGATGGAAATTATATGAGCTTTTTAACATCAAAGTGATTGACGATGGTGGGTTATGCAGATTGAAAATCTTCCTGTATTTGGAGTAGGTCACTCTATGGGGGCTCTGATGCAGCTGCTAATAGGTAATGCAAAAAAATCCATTGCAGTTGTCCTGAACCTTTTCAGGATTTATACTTATAAGCCAAGCTTGTAATATATTATTTGCTATAATTTCTCCTGCAAAGTGGCCACCCTAATTCTTCGATGAGCCTCTGTTAGTATTGGTATCTGCTTATGTATTCTAGCATATCTTTTTTGGTATCTGATCTGGACCTTATTTTAGTGTGCTTTACCCTTGAGAAGAATATATATAATTTTAGAAGGTTTCAACCATTTTGTGTGTGTTGCTTCCAGGAGCAAGGTATGCTGTTCAACGAGCCGGAAATGTTCTCATGTCTTTCAACAATAAGGTTTAAGAGTAATTTTGTGTGTCAGCTCTTTTCTAAATAAAGTCATGCTGTCTTTAATAGGTTCACACATGCCACTTCTAGTACAGCCAATGCTCTGACATTGTGTTGACCTGCTTTCTTGCTATCCCCTTGGAATCACTTTTGTGCATTTCACCTTTTTTTTTTGGTCTTCTCTATGTGCAACATTGTCATGGCATGTTTCCTTGCTGTGTCACAGCCCTTCCTTTGTTTAAATTAAAACCGGGTCATTAAAAAAGGAAAAAATGCTCAATGGTGATAGACAACATTGCACGGGCAGTCCCGAAAACTCTACCCGTTGCAGGAAATGGGAGCTGTCAAGCTGGGGGATCGCAACCTGGCGAGGGAAGTTCTCTTGGGAGGAGAGGAGTACTTGAATGGTCAGGAGCCCAACATCCCTTGCAATGGCAGGTACAGTGGCTTTTTTTTTTCGGGGGGGGGGGAGTGCGTGATACTCCATGGGGAGGCTGGGGAAGTAGACTAAGACCGGGAACCTTGAGACACTGGCTTATGGGTCACAGTCTAAAGAGAAGCCATGTCTCCACTAGGCAAAGTACACCTAAGAGCCCTGCACAGCTAGTGGGCCCTAGGCCAGGGACTTCGCGGCAAGGAGGGCGAGTTGAACTTCAGCCAAATGTAGCCGTTGCTGAGGAAAAGCATTTTGACGATGTGACTTGCTTGCGGACTAGGGCGGCTTGCAAGAAGTCTCAGACCTGTCCTGGGTGGCCTGCTGCCAACAAACATTGCATGTCAAGGTGGTGGCCTCAAGAGAGGCCACTGAAGAGGTGAGGAGCTAGAGGTCCACTTCGGATAGGTGATAGCTGATGGTGGCCTAGGACGGGGTGGATGGAACGGCTGCCAGGGTGTCCTGAAGGGGAGAAGCCAAAGGGCACCACCTGATGTTGAATGAGCATAGGCAACTGTCATGTGCACAAGGTAGTGCCATGGCTAATCCCATATCTAATCCCAGCATTTAGCCCTAATCCAAGCAGTAGTATTAGGTGCATACATGCATCATCATTAAGTTAGCATCCTGTCGGCAGCAGATTTCAGCATATATCTGTCACATTTCATGTTAGAGGACACAGAACCTGGCTGACAGCCCCTGGAACTGGCCGACCAGCATCCATGCATCATATATAAGGAAGTAGTGCATTAGCTCATAAATCATCTCACTCCCTTATGGAGTTTTATAGAAACAGTAGAAGCATACATGTAACCTTTTCCATGTACATAATACATATACTGAAAACCTGTCCATCTCTCTCTCTTCTCTCTTGCATTTTGTGTTAATGTCACTACAGACTGCGTAAGGGCTTTGATTAACCGCACCAAAGCTTCCACTATGCTACATTGGTATCAGAGTTGCAGATTGTGACCCAACTTGGCTGCTCAAAAGTGAGAGCATTCCGTGGATGGTAAAACAGTGGCTAGGAAAAACCACCCAGGCCTCCACGATGTCAAGAGAGACATTGTCAGAAAGCTACATAGAAGATATGGAAGGAGAGATCTACAAGGAAGGCACCACCACTACAGAAACGCTTCCGCAAAGCAATGAAGACTTCATCAAATTACCCTCAAAATAGATTGCTAAGGCAAGAGATAGAAGCCAAAAAAAAGGAAGCGGCCAAAGAAAAAAAAGCTGAAGAGGAGGCTGAAAAAGCCAAGGAAGAAGTTGAAAAGCCAAAAGAGCTCTCAAAATTGGAAAGATCATGGAGCAACAAAGGCAAAAAGAAGACGCCAAAAAGGCGGAAGCAGGACGGGCCAAAGAAGCTCGATGTGAGGATGAACAATAGGCCAAGGACGCCAAACGTAGGGCTGAAGAAGACCAAAGTTGGGTTGACCAAGATGGGCACTCTTGGGCAGCCCATGCAAGTTTGCAACAGCCCATCTAGGGTGTAAGGTCTAGTTGGCCATCTCTAGGACAGGCAAAGGCAGCATCCAAATGCTTATAAGCAGCAGCCATGGGTGTTAAACTTGCCGACCAGCATCAGAACTGGCTGACAGCAGAATGTGGGGCAAGCAACCTTCTGTGCAAGCATTAAATGCTAATGTAGCATTATTTGTCCAAGATTACCTGGCCGACAGGGTTTATACTGGCTGACCAGTAGCCCAGTGCCTATAAAAACATGTGCCTAGTTCTCAGCCATGCATCATTCATCATAATCAAGTCATCAAGCAAAATTCAGGCATCAAGTCAGTTTTCAATCTCCTTCCTCTCTAGACAATCATTGAAGTACTCTTCAGCATTCAGCCAACAGATGTGTAGTCCTACAGCTATCCTGGACTTGCATAAGTGGCCCAGAAGAGTTTTCTACAGTGCCCTTGGATTGGTGGATTCTCAACCGACGTACGATTTTCCTCGTCCTTGCGTGGGGCAGTCATAGATATTGTTCTCTAAAGCATTGTACAATAGTTCTCCAAAGAAGTAATATAAGCAAATACTCTTGCTTGCAGGGGGGAGGGTGCTTCAATGGGTATTTGGGACCCAATATTATGTTGTCTACTTTGTCTTCTCTCTCTCTCTCTCTCTCTCTCTCTCTCTCTCTCTCTCTCTCTCTCTCTCTCTATGGTGTTGATGGGGATTGACAGTCCGACACACGCAAAAGCTTGGAGAGTGGGCAAAAAAAGCGGAGGCAACGGGGAAACATCAAAGGAGAGAGCTCTCATACTTCGCTTCCCCTCTATTGAGGCGAAGAAGGAGTTCTTGAAGAGACGACCCACTTTAAAGAATACAGGCATTTTTCTTGGTGATGATCTTACTCTTTCACAGCTTGCACATATGAAGGAAGTTATGCCAGAGATTAGAGCGGCAAGAGAAAAGGGAAAGATAGCATTTTATAGAGAAGGGAGGGTGGTCATCGTGGAGCGACGCTCTACATGACGGTGCGAGACCTATGGGACCAAATTAAAGCTGGCAGCCTGGAACTGCAATGGATCCCTCAGACTTGATGTAGGTGCCTTTGAGGACAGCTTTAGAGATAGAGATATAGTCTTCTACTCGGAGACTCACCAGGCTCCTGGTCAGATGATGCCACAGGTGACAGGATACAGATGGGAGACAGCTTGCAGAGTACGGACGAGATCGGTACACAGTAGTAGAGGATCAGGAGGGGTGGCAGTTCTTTTCAGGGAGGAGCTGCAACCGCTTCTACACATCGTTCGGAGAGATGATCAGGCCAGATATATGTGGGTGAGACTGAGGGCCGACACAGGCAGATTCCTGTATATTGCCATATGCTATTTTGCTCCTAGTACATCGACATATGCAGCACCTAGAGGGCAGTCTCCTTTCTCTGTGCTAGATGATGACATATGGGAGTTCTCTAGGGATGGAGACATCATCCTGTTAGGGGACTTTAATGCCCGGACGGGCAACCGCCAGACAGCCTTTTATGATACCTCGGAGGAGATGCTGAGAGAGCTGGACACTCTGGATATGGGATTAGACAGACGCTCACAGGATGTGGAGTGCACAGAGTATGGGAGATATTTGGTAGATATGGGGACTGCACATGGGTTGGCCATACTTAATGGCTTGCAGAGGTTTCCGTCAGCAGCTGGATTTACTTGCTTTCCACATAGACATGGTGCTAGCACAGTGGATTATGTTATGGCTATGCCCAGCTTTGTTTCATGCATTGAGGACTTCACAGTTGGATCTCGGCCCATTGGGGTAGTAGTGGATCATGCATTGTTGACATTGACTATCTCTTTTCACTTTACCACAGCTCAGAGGACACGAGGGGCAGATCACACTCGATATACTTTTACCTCAGAGACTGATGCTGTCTACACAGATGGGATTTACAAACGTCTGTACACAGAGGAGCCAGGGAGACCTTTGGAGGAGTTGACCCATATACTGACAGAGACTTTACATGATGCAGCGAGAGAGGCATATCCACATACTCAGCCTAGACAGAGACAGCGTTCTAGATGTATGCCCCAGAACAGCTGGTATGATGAGGAGTGCAGAGAGACCAGAGCCCGACTGCAGCGGGAGGTTGCTTTGGGAGTCACTACTCACCGACAGTCACGTATTGCCTTCCGACGTCTTGTGCGAAGGAAGAAGCGGGCCGGCCTTGCTCAGCTAGAGCAGGAATTATACCAGCTGTTCTTGAGCCAGGATTCGAGGGAGGCTTGGCGTCTGTTTCATGAGTCCTCCCCTGCTTTGGCCATCACTTCTACAGAGGTCTGGGGTAGTTATGCAGCATCTCTATATACAGTTCCTGGACAGACGCCCACAGACATGTACTTTCTTTACCGCAGAGATGGTAAGGAAGGCCATTGATAGGATGAAGACTGGGAGAGCATATGATCATGATGGATTGGTCGCTGATCACTTTATTCATGCGAGAGACATGCTGGCAGAGCTTCTAGCAGTGATGTTCAATCGTGCTATGTGCGAAGGCTTACCCGAGACTTGGAGTAGGTCCACCATCGTGCCTATCTTCAAGTCACGGGACCCTATGGAGCCAGGGAATTATCGCACTATTATGATTGGTCACACACTAGCACGATTGTATGCATCCATTCTTGAGCAGCAGTTGAGTAGATGGGCAGAGAGAGTTGGCATTCGAGCAGAGGGACAGGCAGGGTTCAGGAGAGGTTTCTCTACTCTTGACCACATCTTGACTCTCCGGGCCATTATTGAGGAGGGCAGGTCGCATGGGCGACGGATTTATTGTAGCTTTGTGGACTTCCGCAAAGCATTTGATACAGTGCCCAGAGCCAGATTGATGAGGCGATTACAGGAGATGGGGGTACCCACAGAGCTCATATGGGGGATTATGGCTTTATATAGATCAGTTGGCAGGACAGGTACTCACCCCAGAGGGGGTCTCTACTTTGGTTCACTCCACTATAGGAGTGAAGCAAGGTTGCCCGTTATCTCCTTCACTGTTTGGTATGTATGTGGATGAGGCTTCTGACTACATTGAGAGATTGGGGGACAGAGGAGCCCAGCTAGCAGGTACATGGATCCCACTATTGTTATATGCTGATGATATTGTGTTGATCTCTGATTCCCCTGAGGGTATGCAGCGTCATCGGGATGCTTTACATGAGTTTGCACATGATAGTGGATTGTCTGTCAACCTTGGCAAAACCAAGGTTATGGTGTTTAACACCACGCCATAGTGGGTTAGGCGATCAGCTTCCACATTTACATATGGGCAAGAGATTGTGGAGTATACAGATGCATATACATATCTTGGGGTAGTATTCACTGGGCCAGTGTTTTCGATGAGGAGAGCAGCAGAGACTAGATTGACTAGAGCACATGCAGCCCTGGGTGGTTTGGAGAGGATGTGTTCGCAGGTTCAGTTTCAGGAACCTCGAACGAAACTTTGGCTTTTTGACACTCTAGTGACATCAGCTATGCTTTATGGAGTGCAGATATGGGGACCTTCAGTGGGCCATCACAGCGCAGGCGGGTGGAGAGGTATGGAGAGGCCTTTGGTATCTATGATTGCTAGGATTATTAGAGCCAAGGCCGTGGTACCTCATGAGATTATTCGAGCAGAGCTGGCGGCTGCCCCTCTGGTGATTGAGGCTCTTACGAGATCAGTCTCCTACATACATGGCTTGTGGGATCTCCCCCGAGACAAATATGCACGCCTCGCCCTGGAGTCCTCCCGACAGTTAGCTTTACAGGGAGACACGGTTTGTTGGTATGGACAGATGACATCTTGGTTCCAGGCACATGGTTTTAGCATGGACAGATTGCCTCCCTTCCAGTATTCTCTGGAGGCACCCTCTCTCACTCTCACACGGACAGAGATTACCAGACTCATCCGTCAGGATTTAGTTCAGCTGGACATTAGGAGGACATGGATACAGCCGACTGAGGAGCTGGGCACGAAGATGGCTTTCTACAGAGAGCATTTTCTTCAGCTCACAGCAGATGGTTTTGTGATAAGACCCAGTTACATGGATGTACACTTGTCTCATGCAGTACGATGTGCTATTGGTCAGATTCGCACATCCTCACACCAGCTTGAGATTGAGATTGGCCGATATAGAGGTATACCAGCTAAGGCCAGGATATGCCGAGTATGCCATGGGGAGCCAGAGACAGAGCTGCATTATATATGCCATTGTACTGCATACTATGAGATACGTGGTCGTTTCCACTGTTTATTCAGAGAGGGTTTTGGACCACTTTCCAGAGTCATGGGATACCAGGACCAGAGGTGTTTGGGATTGTTCTTGCTTGAGCTGCGGAGACATAGAGATAGCCTGCTTAGGCGCACAGAGAGCCAGACTCAGAGGCACATTACAGATTTCTTTAGTCCAGCCATCACTGCGCCAGATGGACCACAGCAGCAGCAGGACATGGATACCGCCCACACCAGGGGTACACTGATTGATCGTGCGATTGAGCTTGGGTGGTCCAGACGCCCACGACTACGGAGGGGGGCATCCCAGCATAGACGGAGGTTGCAGCGGCAGATTCGGATTATTCTTGCGAGGCATGCGGGACACCCAGTCAGGGTGCTGACCACAGAGGATATTGAGGAGATCCGCCAGTGTCCGATGCGGCACATATTATGAGATGGAGGCACCTCCATAGTGTACCCCTCCGTCCCACATGATATTGTATCCTCTCACTATATTCCACTCACCTCCATAGCGTACCCCCCCTCGCTATATTCCAGTTCCAGTTTCATTTTCTAGGTGCCAGTAGTATCATCTTTATTTTTCATTTTCTGGGTTTTTTTATCCAGACATTGTATCAGATCCACCATGATGTAACTTTTGGTCTCATAGGTCATTATGGCCTTTTGAAGACGTTAATATAACATTTCATTTCATTTCATTTCTCTCTCCAGGCTACCAGACTCCCAGACTACATCAGAGGGAGATCACAGAGATACGGGCTCGACATCAGCACCATATCCAGGAGTGGCTAGCTCACTTGACACTCACACCCGGAGATCATGCTCCGAGGTATTTTTGCCTCACCATCGCCTATGTATCACATATTACACCCCCATTGTGGTACTGGTTGGAGCTAGACAGATCTGCATTGCATTCTTGTATACCCTACGCATATAGGTTGCATACTGAGCCTCTAGCAGTAGTGCTCCATCCATCACACCCCCCCACTTGCTCAGTACTTTCATAGTTTATTTCATGTTCATTTTGTCCCCTTTTTTTTTTCTGGACATCTAGAAGACATTGACAGTTGTACATTGATTTGTCTCATAGGTCGAGTTCGGCCTCTAGTAGACGTTAATACAGCTTTCTTTCTTTCTCTCTCTCTAGTCAGTGAATGGATGCTAAAGATCTCACCAGGGTAAAGGTTTAAAGAAGGATTTGTTGTGTGTTACCACGATCAACCTTAGTTCATGTAACATTGGTATTTAAGTGTCTAATGGAGTGACAGGCAATCCAACCTTAGTGCATGTAACATTGGTATTTAAGTGCCTAATGGAGTGACAGGCAATCCAGATGGAGCCAATTGTTCCAATAGTTTGGGGGGAATGATTGAATACGTCCCTGGTGAGAATAACCCTGTTGCCGATGCTCTCAATCGTAAAGGCATGATTCAAACATTGCAAGAGTCCACTGTGCTGGAAATTCAAGGACAAGACTTAAGGCATAGTACTCGGATTCGGGACTTAGTATCCGCTGACCATCAGTTCAAAACGACGCCACTACAGTATACAGGGTGGCTGGTTGTTTTACAAGAACCGCCTATGTGTACTCAAGAGAAGTGCCAAGTCCTTCTCCATGATGCCCATGATTCTCTTGTTGGAGGTCATAGAGGTATCAACAGTACACTAGAGAAGTTAGAACAATTATTCTTTTGGCTGAAAATAAGATGTCTACCAACGCATTCAAGCATGCCAAATATATCAAAAAGTGAAAGTTCCACATATGAAACAGGCAGGGTTACTTTAGCCTTTGCCTTTTCGAGAGGGACCTTTTCATGACATTATTATGGACTTCGTATGCCCTCTTCTTGCATCATTTGGATCTCGAAACACGCATGTAACAGAGCCTCTAGCCTTGTGCATACATTCAGCAAATCAGCACTTTAGTGTGCTGCAGTTCCAAGGTCTCTGCGAAGAGCTTCTTCAGCATTTAGCCAGCATATGTGCTTCCCTCAGTTCTGGGTTTGCATAGTGGTCATCGAAGAGTTATTCAAGGGAGCTTGGTCAGCATATGGTTCCGCCTGCGTTCAGTCTACTTCGTCCTTGTGCTAGGCAGTCCTCAATCATCTTTCATACTCATTGTACAAAGTTCTCCAAAGAAATATAAGGCAAATACTCTTGCTTGGAGGGGGGGGGGGGGGGGGGGGGGGGGGGGGGCTCTTTGGTGGGTAATTGGGACCCAATACTATGTCGACTCTATCTTCTTTCTCAAGTAAAGTGGAATTGCATAAACTCACGGGTATAAAGAAGGCTTTGTTGCGCATTACGATGGTCAACCTATTGCAGATACATTGGTATCAAAGCATCAGGTGCAGCCACATCACCTAGCACTGCAAGTCCCACAGCTTCACATCAGAATATGTAAAGCTCCCATACCCGGACTAGTATGCCACACCCACCCTACCTTCATCGCACGAGGACCAACCTGGACCCCAGGGGCGTCATACTTCTGCCACAAGGCATTGTCGCAGTTCTCAAGGACATTGTCATAAGGGGTGTATTAGTCCAAGCAAGGTAAACACAAGCAATTAAGAAGCATCAAGAAGGTCAGGCATGCATTAGGTGAATCCTCAGCATTTACCCCATGGAAGTTAGGTCTTCAAAGGAGTACCTTAGTGGCTTCCTAGGAATAGAAGCAACAGCCTCAGTTTGGTGCCTTGATTAACCTCAGTCATCGATCATAAATCAGTGCGTTCAGGGACAAGGGTATGCATGCAAGGGAACAACATTGGAACAAATGCACAGTGATGGAGTGGAATTAGAGGCTAAATAGGAGGTTCGTTTAAGTTGCCAAGGAAGAAGTATGACAAAGTTGGAATCTGAGCAATCAAGGGATGATGACAGGCGTACAAAGTCAAAGGCAAAAAAAGTTGGATTCTCATCATCAAGCTCAACAAGATGGATGTCACGTGCACAAGGCAGTGCCATGGCTAATCCCAGATCTAAACCTAGCATTTAGCCCTAATCCAGGCAACAATATTAGGTGTAGTGGTGAAGAGTTTGGCATTTTATGGCCGACAGTCCCTGGAACTGGCTGACCAATATCCATGCATCATATATAAGGAAGTAGTGCATTAGCTCATAAATCATCTCACTTCCTTATGGAGTTTGTCATATAGAACGAGTAGAAGCATACATGTAACCTTTTCCATGTACATAATACATATTTGCTTTACTAATTCTTTCTATTTGCTATTTCCCTAAGTGCTAGGCTTCATTATGGCTGAGTCTACCTTGCATCTCCGGAGGTTTGACAGAAACTCAGTACGAAGGGCTTTGTGTGAACATATGCTCTTATGTGTGTGTGTGTGTGTGTGTGTGTGTGTGTGTGTGGAGTGCGTGTGTGAGAGCATATCTTGATACAGAGTTCTACAACCACTATTGGACACTGATGACGTTAGTGGGGATGTCGTAGTATCTAGTCCATACTATGCATAATGGAGTTGATAGTTATATAGTCTTGTGGGTTGACTACCATGAGTATATAACATGCACGTTCCTAAAAGGTGAATTTGGGCATGTTCTTGGATTCATCTAGGCATATATATATAATACATATATTGAAAACTTGTCTATCTCTCTCTCTCTCTTCTCTCTTGCTTTATGGGGTGTTAATGTTCCTACAGAGTGCTTAAGATCTGTGATTAATTGCATCAAGGCTTCCGCTATGTCACATTGGTATCATAGCATTAGGTGTAGCCACATCACCAAGCATTGTAGGTCCCACAGCTTCACATCAGAATATGTAAAGTTCCCATACCTGGACTAATAGTCTTGCAAGGACTAGTAAGCCACACTCACCCTACCTTCATCAAACGAGGACCAACCTCCACCCAAGGGCGTCATACTTGCACCACAAGGGCATTGTCGTAGTTCTCAAGGACATTGTCATAAGGGGTTTACAGGTCCAAGCAAGGTAAATGCAAGCAGTTAAGAAGCATCAAGAAGGTCAGGCATGCATTAGGTGAATCCTCAGCATTTAGCCCATGGAAGTTATGTCCTCAAAGGAGTACCTCAGTGGCTTCCCAGGAACAAGAGCAGTAGCCTCAGTTAGGTGTCTTGATCAACCTCAGTCATTAATCATAAGTCAGTGCATTCAGGGAGAAGGGTATGCATGCAAGGGGACAACATTGGAATAGATGCACAATCATGGAGTGGAATTAGAGGTTAAAGGAGGTTCAGTTAAGTTGCCAAGGAAGAAGTGTGACAAAGTTGGAATCCCAAAGCAGTCAAGGGATGATGACAATCATCCAAAGTCAAAGACAGAAAAAGTTGGATTCCCATCATCAAGCTTAGTAGGAGGGGATGTCATGTGCAAAAGGCAGTGCCATGGCTAATCTCAGATCTAATCCCAGCACTGAGCCGTAATCCAAGCAATAGTATTAGGTGCATACATGCATCATCATCAAGCTAGCATAGGCAAGTGTCACGTGCGCAAGGCAGTGCCAAGGCTAATCCCAGCATTGAGCCCTAATCCAAGCAATAGTATTAGGTGCATACATGCATCATCATCAAGTTAGCATCCCGTCGGCAGCTGATTTCAGCATATATCTGCTAGGCGGCAGCATCAGCCAGGGTTGGCAGCATCTATCAGAATTTATGGTGAAGAGCATCCATGCATCATATATAAGGAAGTAGTGCATTAGCTCATAATCATCTCACTCCCTTATGGAGTTTGATCATATAGAACCAGTAGAAGCATACATGTAACCTTTTCCATGTACATAATACATATACTGAAAACCTGTCCATCTCTCTCTCTTCTCTCTTGTGTTTTGTGTTAATGTCACTACAGACTGCTTAAGGGCTATGATTAACCGCATCAAGGCTTCCACTATGTCATAGCAATAGCATGGGGGCAGTAAGGTACGGGCAGAAGCAATGGAGGTGGACACGGTGGGGCTGCAGTGTGACGGGCTGAAAAAAAGATGGAAAAACAGAGGGGGGTGACAGCAAATGAAGGCCCTAACAATGGGCAGAATGGACCGGAGGGCTTGCAGGTGAGCAAGCCGGTGAACAAGAGGCAGGGTGAACAAAGGAGGCGAAGATGGGGAAGCAGGAAGATGGTGGGAAAAGGGGCAGATGGAGTGCAGGGGCTGGCACCGAAGAGAGAGGGCAGTGAGGAGAAATAGAGGCAGGAGGCGGCAGCAGGGGTGACCTGGGCTACGGGCTGTAGGAGATACAGATTTTGCAGTGGACATGTATGTAGGAGCTAGACTTTATTAGTGGGGCCTTAGTTTGATGTTTTTTAAACCTTATAGCCACTTTTAGCCACATTTATAGAGACACATGGCACACATTGCTTGGACCCCTTTTGGGCCTTTGTTTTAGATGTTAAACTCGACCTTCTCTCTGTGTGTGCACCTTTCAAGCTTTCCATTGCCTCTGTCAACTGCTTCCTTCTCCCATGAGTGAGGAGAAATGGAGGCAGGAAGCAAGCCAAAATACATTATCATGCTTTGGGAAGGAGTTCATGAGAGTATCTGTGATGTAGTTTTGAAAAAGAGGGATAGGTAATGTGAGTTACGTAAACAAATGTCAAAATAATTAGTAAAAGTAAAAGAATTCAACAGGTGAGAGTGGTAACTATACCCAAGCAAGCTTGGGGGGTGTCTAGTGTGTGTAGCCAAAGTGTAATAAGGAAAAACATGACCTATGAGAAAAGATGGAATATTTAGAAAAACTTTAAACAAGATAGATGTTGGTATTTTGAGAGTTGGGAATTTGAGAGTGGTTACTATCCAGGCAAACTTATTGGAGGGTGTCTAGTGTGTGTAGAAGTGAAAACATAATAACAACCTACTAATAGCCACTTAAAATTATGTATGTGTGTGTGTGTGTGTAAGAAAGAAAGAAAGAAAGATATATTAACGTCTACAAGAGGTCAAAGTGGCCTATGAGACTAAAGTACCAATACATCCAAAACTCAAGGAAATTAAATGTCCCGAGTAGAAAATGAAAAGCATAACTGAAAAACAACTAGCTATAACATGTGGCCAAAGAGAAACTAGTGGCCTGATACAACTGCCAAAAAAAGGCATTTCTGATAAAAGTGTGGAACTGGAAAAATGGTAGGCTATGGGAAGCAGCTGAGATTGACGCATCCCATAATGTCTCGCATAGGTCCATCCAGCATAGACAAGCTGAGGCGCCGAGGTCGTGCCGCACGACGTCGTGCCAGTATCGCCTGTATCCTCTAATGATGTCTTGGCTAGGGCCGCAGCCCAGCAGGTCGTGGACGTTGTGCTCTACATAGCTCTCTAGCTATGGCCAGGGTGACTCCTCGAGGTGGCTGTGTGGGCCCAATGGACTCGTGGTCAACGGTGCGCGGGGTCGCTGCTGCTCTAAAGAAGTCGGTAAGGGTGCGTTGGCTTGTGTCTCGGACACGTCTCCCCTGTCTGGAGCGTAGGATGTGGTCTTGGTGTCTACGCAACTTGAGGAGAAAAAGCCCAAGGCAACACTGGTCTGAGTAGTCCATCACTCTAGACAATGGCCCAAATCCATCTCGGAAGAGGCAACGAAAGCGTCCTCGGATCTCGTAGTACACTGGGCACCGACATATGTAGTGCTCCTCAGTCTCTGGCTGCACAGCTGACAGAGCTAGCAAATCCGATCCTCGGGAGGAAGGGAGATGGCTCCATATCGACTGGTCTCTATCCTTAGCTGATGTGAAGACGTGCGGATCTGGCCAATAGCACATCTGACTCCATGAGAGAGGTGAATGTCCATGTACCTCGGGCGGACAACAAAACCATCAGGGGATAAGTGGAGAAGATGCTCTCGGGGCCAGTGTGATCCATGTGCGTGCTATGTGTAGCTGAATGATATCCATCTTGATGATCTTGTTGAGCTCACTCCGGCTCAACTCCGGGAAGGGGGAGTCCAGGCTGTACTGTAAAGGTGGAAGGCGGTCCATATGCATACCATGTAGCTGTAACCATGTGCTAGTCTGGGCATACCAGCACTCTGTGTCGCCCTGTGATGCGAGCTGTCTGGACGACTCTAGTGGGAGTCTAGAGTATCTGTGCCTGGAGAGGCTCCATAGCCTATGTATGAAAGTGACCGTCTAGAAGAGGGCCTCGGCTACGATCGGAGGGGCTCCCATCTCTGCCCAGACTATCTCATGTGGTACTGATGATTTACTCCTGATCATGCAGGAGATCATCATCACTAGTGGTCTTTTCATTTTCTCCCACCCATCATAAAACTCCCCTCCACTCGAGGCTGGCTGCTCTGCTGTAGATCCACTCCTCCGCCTGTGATAGAGACTCGGCCCCCAGATGGGAGCACCATACAAAAGCGCTGGTGTAACCGTGTCAAATAACCAGAGCTTCGTCTAAGGCTCATGAAACTGGATGTCTGCACACTGGCTCTCCAGGATTTTGAGTGCAGCATATCCTCTAGTCAATCTGTCCTCCGCCGCCCTCCTCATGGTAAAGCGCGGTCCAGCAAAAGTGACCCCCAAGTAGACATATCTCCTGACTCTCTGTACTGTCTCCCCACCATAGGTGAACTCAGGCAACCGGTCGGCCCACTGCTGAGAGGTGTTAAACACCATTACCTTGGTCTTCCCAAGGTTCACTATAAGATCCCTATCCTGGCAGAATGTCCGTAATGCATCCAAGTGTCTCTGCAGCCCCACTGGTGTATCTATGATAAGTACAATGTCATCGGCATAGAGCAACAGAGGGATCAACACTCCTCCCAAGCCAGCTCTAGGTCCTCCTAATCTGTCAGTGTAGTCGGAGATCTCATCAATGTATAGCCCGAAGAGTGTGGGTGATAGCGGGCAACCCTGCTTCACCCCAATAGTGCTGGTGATCTCCTTTGACATCCCTCCCGGAGCCCAGACCCAGCCTCTGACTGACTCATACAATGCTAAGGCTCCCCATCTCATCTCAGCGGGCACCCCTATGTCATGTAACCTTTGCATCAGCCTCCCTCGTGGTACCGCGTCAAACGCCTTGTGGAAATCCACAAAGCAACAATATACTTTCCTCCCATGAGCTCTGCCCTCCTCGATGATGGCCCGAAGCGTGAAGATGTGATCCAGGGTAGAGTATCCCCTCTTGAACCCCGCCTGTCCATGTGCCCGTTGCTGATGTGTCTCTACCCATTTTCTCAATTCATGCTCTAGTACCGATCCATAGAGCTTGGCTAGCACATGGCCAATCATGATGGTCCTATAGTTACTCGGAACCGTAGGATCACCCGCTTTCAGGATCGGTACTACAGTATTCATTGACCAACTGGCAGGGAAACCTTCACAAAGGGCCCAATTGAACAGGTGGGCTAAAAGTGGCACGAGCACATCCCTCGCATGCAAAAGGTGCTCTGCCACTAATCCATCATGATCCTGGGCTCGGCCATTCTGCAACCTGTCAATGGCATCGCAAATCATGCCGACGGAGAAGAAGGTTGAGGAGGTGAGTCGGCTCTCTGGTAGTCGGGGGAGAGGTGGCTGTCCGGGTATCTGGTAGTCGGGGGAGAGGTGGCTGTCCGGGTATCTGGTAGAGCGAGGTAGCATAAGCATGTCATGTCTCCGGTGATGTAATAGGTAGCATGAGAGAGAAAGAAAGAAAGAAAGATTTTATTAACGTCTTCCAAAAGACCGAACTTGGGCCTATGAGACAAATCAGTGTACCTGTGTGGGGTATCCTCTGTCATCCCAACAAAATGAAAAAGTACTGAACTAAAAAGCTGAATCTGGGTGTGCAATAAGTACAATGAGTGGGGGAGGGGATGGAGCTCTACTACTAGGAGAATGCAAAGCTATATGCATGGGGTATACAATCATGATATGCAAACTAGCTAGCTCCATCCTGTACCATACTGGGGGTATAAAATGGTATACATCAATGAAGGGAGAGAGAGAGAGAGAGAGAGAGAGAGAGAGTAGGTGGATAGTATATAGTATACATATATACATATGCATACATACACATTCTTCCTTCTCCCTTCCTTTGCCAACATTTTCTATCAGAGCCTGCTTCAACCTTGCAACCTGTGGTGCCAGTTTGACCAAGCGAAGGCGGTGCTGTGACCAAGCTAGTCAAGGCAGTGCTGTGTTGGGTGGCTATCAAGGCAAGCACCAAGTGGTGCTATTGAGACGGTGTCGGCTATAGAAGAAGTGTGGGTGTAAAGGGCGACCAACAGGTGGAGCTAGCAAGTAGCGCTACAAAAAAGGGCAGAGCACAGCTCTGCACGGGCGGAGCTGAGTGCTCAACAACAGCGGCATAGGGTGCTACACAGAAGCACTTGGGTTCTGCACACGGAGGCTATACTTTGTGGTTCACGAATCAACATCTGATACTTGGTCGGCAACATTAGTTGCACACAGCAACAATAATCTGCATCAACAAACAACTCACTGTTGGCCATCATGTATTTTTTTTATAGTGCATTTGAGCTATGTTGGTGCTACAGATCATTACACTTGTAGGAACACAGATCTGTGCTGGGGTTTTTTGTCCTAGCATTTGAGTTTGCAGTGGGCATTTTGCATTTTTTGAGCAACGATGGCACACGCATAGGATGTATTTGGGGTGTTGACCCAGGAGGATAAGTTGGACGAAACAATCCGTAACATGTTGGTAGCCAAAAGGCTCTGCGATATTGTGTCTCGTGCCTGGTGAAGACACATGCCCACCAACACTTCAGCCAGCTACACCTGGGAGCAATGCTGCACAAAGGGTTGCAGGTGTTGATGTACATGCTACATCAGATCCTCCTCCTACGCAGGAACAAAGGAGGTGGGACTCTTGTGATGCACATCCTGTCTCTGATTGCCTTATCATTGAAGAGGTCTATCATACCTCACACAAGAAAAGACGAACAAGAATGAGGATAAACCTCCACTTTACCAAAAGAAGCTATCCCGCAAGCAACTGAAGATTATGTCAAAGAGGGTAAATGTTTCCAATGTGGGAAGAAGGAACACATGGCTACAAAATGTCCTGATAGACCAAATCAAGAAGCTAAACCACCCCAAAAGAATGCATTGCCAAAGGAACTCCAACATTAGGATGATACACAGCCAAAGAAAAGGCAACTTTTCAAAGCTTGGGGCAAACTGGCAAACCAACCCGTGCTTATCCATTTCGACAGTGGTGCTACCCACCACTACATTCATCCCCGAGTGGTTGAAGCCATGAACCTCCCTCCAAATAGGTTTGGAACTCCTATTACTGTAGGTGCTGCATTTGAGGGAATGTCAGCCGAGGTGACTCCTATTTTGGAAAGCTTCACTTACAGATTGGAGACTATGTAGACCACGAGAACTTTGTTGTTAGAAAAGTTGAACTTTGTGATGTAATTTTGGGTATGCCCTGGCATAAGAAGATAGACCCGGCCATTGGTTGGGCTGGAAACAAAATTAGGTTTCCTTTTAAGGGCAAGAATGTAACTTTTGATGTAGAAGTTGAGGGGAATTCCATTCCACTCATTAGTCATGTACAAGTTCCTAAATCAATAAAGCAATCTATCTCCTTGATATATGTCAGAGATCCAAAAGAATCTGAGAGTGATGAGTCACTCCTAACTCTTGATCATGAAAGGAAAGATTTCCTAAAGAAGTATGAAGATTGTTTTGTAGATACTCTTCCAGGAGAGCTACCTCCAAAGAGACCGGAAGATCATCAGATTGACATCATGCCAGGAAGCTCACCTCCTAACAGACGTCCTTATTGTGTGAGTCAAGCTCAACAAGAAGAGATTATGAAGCAAGTGACCGAGCTATTGGAAAAGGGTTTGATTATACCTAGCTCATCACTTTTTTCTCCCCAGTCTTATTGGTTCAGAAAAAGGATGGTTCTTGCCGTATGTGTATTGATTACAGGGCTCTTAACAAGATCACTGTGAAGAACATGTTTCCTATTCCTAGGATTGATGACATCCTAGATAGAATGGATGGAGCCACCATCTTTAGCAAGATTGACTTGAAGAGTGGTTACCATCAAGTCCAAATTGTTCTAGAGGACATTCACAAGACTGCATTCAGGACTACTTTCGGACTCTATGAGTATTTGGTGATGCCTTTTGGTCTTACCAATGCCCCGGCTACTTTCAACCAAATGATGGAAAGAATATTTCAATCACATAGAAAGTTTGCAGCTACCTTCTTTGAAGACATTATTGTGCATTCAAAGAATGAAGAATGCACTTGGATATGGTATTTTAGGAATTGCGAAAGCACAAGTTGTATGTGAATGGCAAGAAGAGTGAGTTCTTTTTGTCAGAGATTCACTACTCGGGCCATATAGTGTCCAAGGAAGGGATCAGGATGGACCCGGAAAAGGTCAAGGCTATTATGGAATGGCCAGAGTTGACTAGTGTGCATGCAGTTCGAAGTTTCCTCGGCTTATGCTCTTACTACACGAAGTACATCAAGTGGTTTGCCGTGGTAGCAAGTCCACTACATGATTTGACAAAGAAGGCTGTGGGATTTCGGTGGGCCAAAGCTGAAAAAGAATCCTTTGAAGCATTAAAATTCTATGCCAACAAAGGACCAGTATTGATTATTCTATCCTTATCAAAGCCTTTTATGGTAGAGTGTGATGCCTTAGGAGATTGCATTGGAGCAGTCTTGAACCAAGAGGGCCATGCCGTGGCCTATGAGAGTCGAAGACTTTAAGGAGCCGAAATGACCACACACATACGAGAAAGAAGATGGCAATCATTCATGCCTTAAAGATTTGGAAATACTATCTTATGGGTGTTGAGTTTATTATCAAGACAGATCTTTAAAGTCTTAGGTATTTCTTGTCTCAACCTAAGATATCCGAAAAGCATATAAGATGGGCTAGTTACTTGGCCCAATTTCATTTTCAGATTATGCATACCCATGGTAAAGACAACAAAGTAGCAGATGCTGTATCTCGGAGACCCATGACTCATGCAGTTTCTATGGAATATCATATGGATTTCACTACAATGAAAGATCTTTATTCTATAGATGAGGATTTCAAAGATACTTGGAATAAATTACAAAATGGAGACTCAGTCACCTCCTATTCCCATGAAAAAGACTATCCGCACAGAACATATGGCGAGATTGTTTATTCAACAGATTTTCAAACATCATGGTTTACCCAAATCCATTGTGGGGGATAGAGATCCTTGAACTACTAGTTTCTTTTGGAGAACTCTTTTTGACAACATGGGGACAAAGCTGAATTTCTCTTCGGCTTATCATCCTCAAACAGATGGACGAAGTGAGATTGCAAACCTCACTATTTTGGATATGCTAAAGTGTTATGCTCTCGAAGCAAAGGATCAATGGGAGAAGTACTTGCCATTGGTTGAGTTTGCCTATAACAACATTGTTCACTCTTCAACAAGCAAAGCTCCTTTTGAGATTATTTATGGCAAACCATTGTTGTTGCCTATTCTAAAGACCAAGGAAGAGATCTTCCATGCGGACGAGTTTGTTCGAGATTTGGATACAATCTTTGCACAGGTTCGAAGGACTATTGAGACATCTCAAGCCAAGCAAAAGAAAGCTGCAAATAAACAGAAGGAAGGTCACCTTCAAAGAAGGGAATTGGGTCTGCGATTTGAAAAAGCTAGACTTAGAAAGTCTAAAGCTAAGGAACACAAGGAACCCAAGCTTGCCCCCAAATACTATGGACCGTTTGAGGTTACCAAGAAGATCTACAATGTATGCCATCGACTAGACCTTCCAGGTCATTGGAGGATATACATAATGCCTTTCATGTCAGTCTATTGAAGCCATATACACGACTACCCCCAGAGGAGCCTGTAGTGGAGGATCCATGAAAAGTGGAAGAACAAGAAGAAATCTTGCAATTGGAACAGACTGTATTCCATTCCGTGAGAAAAAAAGGGAAGACATTGGTCAGGAAATTCCTCTTGAAGTTTAAGAATTATTTGCCTATGGATGCCAGAAGAGTACTTCAAGGACTACCCAGATATTCTTCAAGTTTATGAGGAAGCAATTGGTCCCAATGTATTTGAAGTACAGGCTTCAAACGTCTTGTGATCAAGACCGATTTAAGAGGGAGGGATTGTACCTCTAGTCCTTTTCATTGTATATATTTATAGTGAAATGGAATTAATCATTATCTTGCTTATGTAATAGTTAATTGGATATGCTCTAGTTTGGCTGGCAACAATGCTCGAAAGCCCAAAGAGCAAGATTTGTATATGGGAGCCAACGGTGCCAGATATTTTTGGACTTCGCAGTCGGGCGGTCATTGCGACCAGATGACCCAGATGACTGTATTGGATTTCATAGTCCGGCGGTCATTGCGACCAGATGGCCCAAACGATTGTATTAGATTTCGCAGTCAGGCGGTCATTGCAACCAAATGGCCCACATGACTGTATTGGATCTCATAGTCGGGCGGTCAATGCGACCAGATGGCCCAGATGACTATGGTAGAATTATCAAGCGGTCCTAGTGACCAGATGGCCTTGAGCGACAGTCTGAGTGGTTTCCATGGGAGCTAGATGGCTTAGTACAGTTTTCGATGAAACCAGATAGGACAATCCATGAACAGGAGGATCATTACTTGTGCATTGCATACTGATGTATGTTTGATTTTTTTTCGACTTTGTGTGCTGTTTTTGATGTGTGGACAATGCTTGGATTTATGGCATGTGATAGTCCACTGGACTCCAAACTACCTGGAATACCCAGTAGACGCGAATGATGCATACTTGTTTGTTGACTAGCTTGTGTCTAGTTTTTGCAGAAGGTAAGTATGCATTTATTACGACTAACACATGTGACAGGCTATAAAGAATATGTATCATCAAGAACAAGGACATTGGTCAACGAAAAGGCTTACGGATGTTGCCAGATAAGCACAAGGCACCACATATATGAGGACAGACCAAATGCACAAGAGCACCAGATGGGACTAGTACCACGATCATATGGAATATTTGTACCCCATAGTTGAGGACAACTGTGATATAAGAGAGAGGGAATGTAACTATTTGGCCCTCCGAACTCTTTTCACATGATGGAACTCATGCCCGGACACATGGACAGGTTGATGAACACATAGGAACAGGGTTCATAAAGCTGGCACAAGAAAAAGCACCAGTCTTGGTCAAAAAGCAAGAAAAAGTAAAAAGTTAAACTATGTTGACCAAGAGTTGGGGGCATCATTGGAAAGAGGACACTGAACTAGATCAAAAAGCTAAAAGCCGCTTTTCCAAAAAGTAGCTCCAAGACCAAAAAGCAAGGCCGTGAAGCTACAAAAGCATAAATCAAGAACTTTGGCTATATTTGACTATTACTAAAACATTTAAAGGGAAAAGACAAAAGCAAGGCATGGCAAAAGGTAGGGACTCCCCTTCAAGTATATAAGAAGCTTGTACCCTCTTGAAGAGACATAACAACTTGTGGAGAGCCATCTTGGGAGATTAACTTTGTGAAGAGCAAGAGCATCATCATCATCACCCCTTGCAGCGCCTTGTATGCCTGGTTGCATTGCCTTGTGATGCCCTGCTCCGCCAGCTCAACAACCGCCGCCGCCATTTGTAGCGCCACCTGCAGCACTGCCTCCACCTTGCAGCACCCAACTCTGCCGCTTTGCAACGCATGCGCCTCCTTGTGAACAATGCCTTGCGCTGCTAGCCACCGTCTCTTCTGCTACTCAACCAGCGCCGCTAGTTCCTCCTAAAACCTCACCAAAGAGAAACTGCCATTTAGGGGCCACATATCTTCCACCCGGCGTTTACTTTTTCGAGGTTATTTTTCCAGGTTGGGCATTTAGGTTCCCTTGGATATCTGTGAGGTTCAAATATTTGATTCAAACCTTGGAACATTGGTACTAGCCCGGTGTAAGACTCTTGTGGGTCATCCTAGTGGTGTGCTCAGGCATCAGAGATCTTGTGCCTCGACGTCAACTCTAGCACCGACCTTGTCATCGGCATATTTTGTATGATATTGTATTCATTTGTTGTATTGGTCTTGGCTTGGAAAAGCCCGTGGATTGCTCCTGAAATAAATTCCTGAAAAGGGGGCGGGGCTTGTTCCCCATCATTGTGGTGTACTGTGTAAAACCCCTATACCTCTCTCTCTCTCTCCCTCTTCTCTCTCTATCTATATCTCTTAGACATGTGGTTGAATCTGTCTCACTGCACACTCCTTTGGGCTTATAAGCAGGGTCGATGATGCCTAGCCCCCCTCTACGCCGTGGCTGAATGATCACTCTCCATCCTACCTTGGCCCTAGCAAGCCTCCTGTCACTGCCGGCCCATAAGAAGTTCTGGATCAACCGGAAATAAAGTCCAGCCCCGCCCATATCTGCTCTATCCTGCTTCATATCTCAAGGTCCTGAATGAGGCTGTCCGGAATCCTAGAGCTCGCATGCATGTCCTTCCTCCAGGGGTCCTCTAAGGACAGAATAACCGGGGCGTGATCTGAAAAATTAGTGTCTGCCAAGATACAGATCATGCCTCCACGGTCGCAAGTCCACTCATCAACATAAAACCTATCTAGTCTAAAGAGGTTAGGGCTGGAGCTCCTCCTATCAGATTGTGAGAAGCTAAGGCTCCCAAGGCTGTGCCCAAACTCTAGAAGATGCCAAGGGTCTTGTCCCCTAAGTGCCAGTATTATATCCTCCCAGGTAGAGTACTCTGCTCTTGAGACTGTGGCCATTCTTCCAAGGCTGTCCTTTGCTGCCTCTATCATGTTAAAGTCTCCACCCTTGCACCAAAAGTCAGCTTGGGGAAGAGCCTGCCAGATTGTGCTCCAAAAGAGGGCTCTACCTACAGCAACGTTCGGGACATAAACATTGAGGAAGCCAACACAATCCTCTCCGATCCCACTGTGCTCGGCATGTCACTGCAGGCAAAAGCTGCTCATTGACAGAAATACAAACTGCTCGCTGCTTCCTTAATGGGCCAAACGATGGAGACTAGAAAGTGTGACTCCTACCTAGTAAAATCTTCCCGCATCGGCAGGTGCGCCCCTCGAAAAGGTGATGCTCTTGGAGGAAAAGAATGTCTATAGGTCCCCCAATTGTAGCTCTTTGAAGCTCTCCTCTGAGGACCCCTCGTCACTGAAAGCATTGAGGCCCCCCTAAACCCTGAATGTTCCATGAGACTATTCGCATATCAATCTCTGTGGGAGGTGGAACTAGCGAAACTGCTCTCCAGTCGAAGAGTCTTGGGCGAGGGTTTAGACAGGGGATAATCACAATCCGTCTAGGGACAAAGGCACGCCAAGTGGGTGTGGATCCTGTCCTCCATGTGACGCCACTCTATCCGAGCGCGAGAGTATGCATACTCCGAACTCCATCTATCACAATGGAGGTACCTGTAAGAAAGGGGGAGAGGTACTGCGACTAAAATATGCATGAACACAAAAAGCAACACCTCCAGGCTAGAGGCCACCATCTCCCCATCCTGGTCTCTGTGGCTTGATCCTCCAAACTCCATCCTGGTCTCTGTGGCTTGATCCTCCAAACTCCATCCTAGCCAATGGCCATAGATGGGCAAGTACGTCGGTGATGCAAAGGTTGTGAAGATGTTGGGAGAGCTCAATTGCCTATCCCTAGATGGCAGCAGCCGACTCCGAGTCCCACTCCGTCCCCAGGGCTGCACTCAAAGGGAAAGAGAAGATCATCGCGCCATTCTCTAGTGTAGAGGGTCTCGAGTGGTGAAAAACCACACATATCCAAATAGGGGCTACTGTCTCCTCAAACATATATGTCCCTTCCACCGGAAGACATCGGAAGAAACTATAATCCACGGGCTGCTCCAAGATCCTGGGGGGCCCACCTGAGGACTTTGGCCGGAGAGCCCTCGCCAAGGAAGCGGCAATGGTCATCTCTACCGGCTCAAAAAAACGGTGAACCAAGCAACAAACGGAACTCGTCGGCTGTCTCCGCTTCGAGTCGAGGGCTATTGGGGGCCAACGGGAGTGCTCTGGAGAAACGGAGAGAGGGGAGGAGGGCGGGCTCTGGTGAGGAGGACGGGGTAGAAGGAACTGCTGCGAGAAGAGTCAGGGACGAGGATGGGGGAGGAGGGGGGGGCGGAGAGGCCGGAGGGGCGCGGCTGGGAGTGATCCACCAGGGAGGAAGGCTGCTAGGAGACGGCTCAGTGGGGTCTACCGGCCTCAGTGGGCAGTGAGAGCTAGGGAAGGAATCACGAGGGGGAATCAGCCGCCAAACCGGAGGGGGGGAAGGAACCCTCTCCGTGACTAGAGGGGGCCCGTCGCCAGCGGGTGGGTGCTCTGATAAATGCTCGAAACGGTTCTCTGGCATAACAAAATCATCTTGTACTTTGCGCGTTCAGGCGCGGGCCAACCGTCCGCGACTCTCCGGCTACTGGATCGTCCACAGTCGGGACCTGGTGCCCCGTTGCGTGAGAATCTACCCCTCTCTCTACCCCCTAGTGAGAATCTGAACAGGAAGCGGGGGGGGGGGACATAGGAGGCCATCTCCTGGACTGACGCTGAGGGCAAGCCTTGACTAGATGTCGCACCTACCTGCAAATGAAACACTGTAAGGCGTGAGTACTCCACTTGTTGAATGATGGGGTTGCCCCGAAGGCACGTAATAGATATAACATGAGGCACTGAATCCGGCGAGGCAACATAGATGCGAAGGGATGGAATCCCAACTGCCTTTGCGAGAGCCGAGGTAGCAGTGAGGGGGGATTCCATCACTCTCCCGATGGCACCACTAATCACCAGGAGAAGAGGAAGGTATTCCTTCCTAAGGCCTAGGAAGTAGACCCGACATGCCAGTCAGTGGGTCAGACGCGAGGTCAAAGCCGTGCTGCCATCGTGCAAAGAAGGCCTGGACCGTACGCAATGCAACGGGGCTCAGCTGCATGACTCGATCTGACGCCGTTGGCGAGTTGAACTCAACTTGATAGTAGCCACACCCCAAAGCAACTAGCCTAGCAAAGAACAAACATTGAGCTATATGTTCGAGAATGTTTGGTTTTGTCAGATAGTCAAGTTGTAATCGACAAAAGCTAGCAAGATTATTACACCCATTGAATGTTCTATGGGAGAGTATTGCTATGGATTTTATCTTTGCATTGCCAAAGTTAGGGAATGATGGTATAAGAACCTTCTCAGGTTACCAAGAAAATCAACCATGTATATTATCAATTGGACCTTTTAGATCATTGGAGGACACATAATGCCTTCCTTGACAGATTATTGGAATCATGTGCAGGGTCACCCCTCAGAGGATCCTGTATTGAAGGAGGAAGCAAGGGGGGGGGGGGGGTGCTAGCGGGCAGAAAACATAGGAGGGGGGGGGGAGCTCGAGGTCACGCTACCATTCTGGCTATGCGTTCTTGCCTCAGGGTGCATTGGGGCAAATCTTAGCTGATGCATTAGTGGCTAGAGATTGGATAGCAGAGTTTTTCTTGGCCTTTCTCTACAGTGTTCTTCTCGTGGGCTACTGGAGGATACTCAAAGGTGTGCAGTGTTTTTTCATAGACGGTTGGACATGCGCTTGATTAGGTGGAAGTTGGTCATCCACAAGTTTCTTTGCAGGTCTTTGTGCTAATGTGGCTGGTGAGGACAGAAAGTGATCCTTCACATCAGACGCAAAGTGGTCTCGCATGGGTGTGCTGTGCTTGTATCTTTTCCTTACGGAAGGGCATGTTATATGGACACTATGCAACTGAGGACCGTTGCAATGTAAGAAGTAGGGTAGAATGTGACACCCCTACGAGTATGCAAGGCTGAGCTAGACATCAGATAGGAGCCAGGTGACACGTGGCACTGCCATGTGGCAGTGATGATGTGGCAATGGTGATGTGGCATAGCTGGTCGACATCTTTATAATTGGCCGATTATGAGCATTGGTGCATATATACATGTGGGTATCCAAATCGTCAAATTCATATATCCTTTGCTTGCCTCTTGAGCTCTTCAGGTGAATGGGCGCTTTGATACCGTAAGAAGAATAATGCGGGGGGAGAGGGTGAGCTTGAGCTCCTTGCAAGTAAACACAAACACACAAGAGGGAACAGTGAGCTGAAAACTACAGCTTTCAAATCTTAATTCGAGAAGGCATTTGAAATGTCAGATCTTGGTTGTCTACATTTCTATTTGGGCATATTGTTTATGCAGAAGGATGGTGGCATTGTTATGTCTCAATCAAGGTATGTTCAGGGGCTTTGGAAAAGGTTTTGCATGGAGGATTGCAAACCTATAGCCACACTGGTTGAGAAAAGTGTAAAGCTTAGTAGCTTTGATGCAGGTGAGCCTTTTGATGCTACCATGTATAGCCAGGTTGTGGGATGCCTTATATACTTGTGTTCAACACGGCCAAACATAGCTTATGGTGTTTCCCTATAGCCCAGGGACAACATTGGCAAGCTGTCAAGGGTATTTTTAGATACCTCCAGGGCACACAAACTTATGGATTGTTCTATGCCACCAAGGTGGTGAATTTCAGCTATGCGCTTACAGTGATTCAGATTGGACTGGCGACAATGATGCTCAACAGTCGACCAATGGTTTTTGCTTTTTGTTGGGGAATTCTTCCATCTCATGGCTTAGCAAAAAAGCAACCTACAGTGCTGACTTCTTTTGTGACGCTGAGTACAAAGAAGTCTTCACAGCCATGGTTGAGTGAATATGGTTGAGGAGATTACTTGATGACCTGTATGCATGCCATCAATAGGATGCTACTCCCCTACTTACAGATAGTCATAGTGCTATGGCTACTGCGCGGAATCCAGTTTTTCATGCACGGACCAAGCACATAGAGTTACACTATCATTATGTGTGGGAGAGGCTTCATGTAGGTGACATTAGCCTCATCTATTGTCCATCAAAGGACAACGTGGCAATCTCTTCACCAATGCGCTTCCTCCAGAGAAGTTCAAAGCTTTCCGCAAAGCTTTGGGCTTGATTCCATTTGGGGATTGATCTACTTCGTACTTATACATTTCCACTATAGGGGGAATTTGTAGGAGAGATGCACATTTTGTAGTGGACATGTATGTAGGAGTTAGGCTTTATTAGTGCTAGGCACACTAGGCCTTAGTTTGATGTTTTTAAACCTTATAGCCACATTTATAGAGACACATGGCACACATTGCTTGGACCACTTTAAACCTTATAGCCACATTTATGGAGACACATGGCACACATTGCTTGGACCACTTTAAACCTTATAGCCACATTTATAGAGACACATGGCACACATTGCTTGGACCCCTTTTGGGCCTTTGTTTTAGGTGTTAAATGTTTGTTAATGTTATTCCTCAAACTTAATGTGAGAGTTGCCACCGCCAACTTGACCCTCTCTGTGTGTGCCTTTCAAGCTTTAAATCAATTGCTTCCTTCTCCCTTACTTTGCTGGCATGGGCAAGGAAGAGGAAGAGAAGGGGCTGGTGTGGGCAGGGAGGAAGGGGATTGATTGTGCTGTTCAGGATTGGGAAGCTCCAGCTCTCAGTGCATGGCATCCACGATTTAGCATCTCCTGTTTTAGGAATGTTTAAAAACATATTTTCATGCTATTTTCTTACTTGTGAAGCCAGGGAGGTATCATCAGGAGAAGCATGCAAGGGGTTGGCCTTGTTTTGCAATTGGCATTCTTCATTGATAGATGCATTTTATTTATAGTGAAGCTCCCTTAATCAATCAAGGGTCGGTTCTTAGAGGTTTTTTGTTTAGGATAGCATTGTAATTTTGTGGAAACAGATGTGGTTTTGACCTGTGTTCTTAAGAAACCCATGCATGGTGTTGGCTTCTGTAACCACATTGTCTGGTTTAGACTGTTTCGATTTGTGGTCCAACTGTACTTGAGAGACTGTTTCAATCTTTGTGGTCCAATTGTGCTTGAGCCTTGAAGAGTGGCATGTAGAGCCTTCACTATGCTTTTGTTGTTGCAGGAAGCAAGTAGGGCGATTCCACTCTTTTCACCAGTGATAGTGCCCATGGCCCAAAACTTAGGTCCACTAATCAAGCAATTGATGGCCTCACCCACTGTGCGATATGGAGTAAGTGTGAAGTGTCTGCAATTCTTTATTAATGTATGTACCACTCTAAATCATGAGGACTTCAATTCTGTGCATTGTTCTAAGATATATTTTGGCCATTCTCTATTGTGCAGGCAGAGATGGCGATCAAAAACTTGCAAAATCTAAGCCCTCCTTTCCTGAAGCAAGTGCTGCCATTGGTGGAGCAACTTCCACCTTTGTACATGGATCTTGCCAATGGAAAAGATAGCTTCATACCTCACCCTGATGAGACTCGTCAGTTGGTGAGCCCATCACTTGAATTCTTTGAATTCTTTTTAGTAAAAGTCAAGTTGTAATTGATCAAGTACGGAATGACACTATCTTTGCTATATGTTTCAGTTCAAACTTAACTGTTTTGAGACCTTAAAAAAAAAAACTTGTATTTTTTAGAATACACAAACAGGTCATACAAAATTATGTGCGTGGGTTGTTTTGGGGGGTGGGTTCCGAAGACTGCGGAAAAAGAGAACACAATGGAAAGATGAGGGGAATACGAGGAGGGTTAAAAAAGCGCAACATTGAAGAAAGTGGGGGACAAGCAAGGAAGGAAGATAAGAGGAAGTGTGCATCAAAGAAGGGGAAGGATCAAGGAGATCCTCCTTGTGGAATCATTGAGTATTAGTATGAGAGATGCATGTCAACCTTCTTGCATGTGATATTGAGAAAGACAGGCAGGCTCATGAGGGGGCGAAGGAGGTGAGAGGACCATGGATATTGAGTGTCAACCTTCTTGCCTGTGATATTGAGAAAGACAGGCGGGCCCATGAGGGGGCAAAGGAGGCAAGAGGGCCATGGATATTGAGTGTCAACCTTCTTGCCTGTGATATTGAGAAAGACAGGCAGGCCCATGAGGGGGCGAAGGAGGCGAGAGGACCATGGATATTGTGTGTCAACCTTCTCACCTGTTAACCTTCTTGCATGTGATATTGAGAAAGACAGGCAGGCTCATGAGGGGGCAAAGGAAGCAAGAGGACCATGGATGAATTCTCACATCTTTTTTAAGACAGTCAGGCACAGCGCAGTTAGAGAGTCAGATGATAAGGAGACACAAGTAATGTCAACTAGAGCATGCCTGGAGAGACCTCTACACGAGGGAGTCTTCATCATGATGTCTTAATAGTCAGCTGCATCTAGACGCCCAAAGCTTGCTTTAAGATGTCTCTGAGGCCCACATCATACAACAGACGGAGTATTCATGGAAAACATATCCACTGAGATACAATAGATGGCTTGAGCCCTACACCTGTGTGCTCCTATGAAAGGAGATTTGATGGCTGACCTGGAATTAGTGAGATGGGATGCTGTATGGAAATAAAAGCTGAATGCAATAGACAGTCAGGCAGATAACTGGTTTATGAGTGGGCTGGAGTGTGACTATGTAAGTGGCCTTTGTGAAGTGTGTTCGGTCTAGGAGGCCCTCCAGGGTCAGTGTGTGGTAGGCGCAGGCTTGGTTGATATGACCATCCTGTATCCATATTATACAGAGGGGTACAGCATTGTGCACCGTTTGTGGCTTGAGGAAGGACCGATTCTGTTCTTTTGGTTCCTAGTGTGGTGTATATAGCATGTTCCACTGCATGGTTGTGTGCTTTTAATTATTTTATTTAAGGTTACAATCATTAAGTAAAGATATTTCTAGCAGGGCATTGCCTATTGCAAGGCATCTACCCAATCCATGCGGCAGAAGTTATAAAGAGCATCTTAATTTATTTGGAGCATCTTGACCTGGACCAATGCCACATCAGCAGAGAGATTTAGAGATACCTTGTCCAGAAGTAAGATGGCTAAGGGCTGAATAAGCTTACCATTGATAGCAAGTGCTCTTGTGAGAATGATATTCACAAGAGGAATAACTCCCCAAGTTTAGGATGATACCTTTTCTGTATGATCAATGCACTAGCGTCATTCCACATAGTGATGGCAAGAGTGTTCAAGTCTTTGATTGGGAAGTGTGCGCTTCTCCTTCTAGATGATATTCTGGTGTGTCCAAGAGGAGCATGAAGAACACTTGGAGAAAGTATTGGAGCTTTTGAAGAAGAATGTGTCATCAGGAGAATTTGGGGGTCATGGAAGGGCCTCACAAGGGGAAAATGATGAAAAGGTTATTGCCAAGGACATTCGGAGAAACAACTTGTACGAGCTCTCCACATTTGGAGACCAAAAGCCAATGTGGGGACTACCAAGCTAGGGCATGAGAGGTATGGGTATCTTAGAATGCAAATTCTATCACGAATGCAGAAAGGTAAGCTAGTTAGTATTTTCCACCACTTTCAATTAGTCTGAATGATTGTGAAGCTTGCAGAGTGGGTAAGGAGCACTGAAAACTCTTTTTGCAAGAGGTCAGCTTTAGTACCAAAGCTCCTCTTCAGCTTAAGCATGATATCTCTATGGAAAGATGAGCACCATTGCTCTTGGGCGTGATGATAAAATAAGAAAGATTTGGGTGTATCTTTTGAAGAAGAATTCTCGGGCATTCAAAAATTTAAAAGGAATAGCTAGCATTGATTGAAATTGAGACACGCACTAAGCCAAGAAGGAGAACTTAAGTATGATGAATTCCTGGGTTTTTTCAAGGAAAGAGGCATCAAGCGGAAGCTCACGACCACTTAAACTTTTGCAAAAAAATAGTGATACGGAGTGCAAGAATTGTGCTATTGTCAAAGTTGGGAGTATGCTTAGTAGCAACATCTTTATAAATCTTTTTGGATGGAGGCTATTGATAATATTATGTACATTCTTAACTGACATGCAGACATGCAAATTTCACATTGTGAAGTTTTCGTCCGAGTTGCGGCCACGAGTTGCAGCCAGTTGATATTGTGCTAATTCTTTCTATCTTTAGCGGTGCATTTACCCTATCAACTACATATTTGCTGTACTAATTTTTTCTATTTGCTACTTCCCTTAGTGCTAGGCTTCATTATAGCTGAGTTTGCCCTGCATCTCCGGAGGTTTGACAGAAACTCAGTACGAAGGGCTTTGTCTGAATATATGCTCGTGTGTGTGTGTGTGTGTGTGTGTGTGTGGAGTGCGTGTGAGAGCATATCTTGATACAGAGTTCTACACCCACTATTGGGCACTGATGACGTTAGTGGGGATGTCGTAGTATCTAGCCCATAGTATGCATAATGGAGTTGATAGTTATATAGTCTTGTGGGTTGACTACCATGAGTATATAACATGTACGTTCCTAAAAGGTGAATTTGGGCATGTTCTTGGATTCATCTAGGTATATATATTCTTATCTGAAGTGCAACGAAAGCTGTGAACTACATGTCTACTTGGATAAGGTATCTTCAGCTGTATACTTGATAAATCTTTGTAAATGTTTTTGGATCTAGGCAACTGATACTATTATGTACATTCTTAACTGAAGTGCAACAAAATCTGTCAAAGAGATAACTTCACTTCATGTCTACTTGGAAAAGGTTTCTTCAGCTGTACACTTGATAAATCTTTATAAATCTTTTTGGATCGAGGCAATTAATAATATTATGTACATTCTTAACTAAAGTGCAATGAAAGCTGTCAAAGATACAACTTCACTACATGTCTACTTGGATAAGGTATCTTCAGCCATACACTTGAAAGTCTTTGGGTGTGAATGTTATGTTGCTCACAGGGATAAATTAGATGCCACAAGCCACGAATGCATCTTCTTGGGTTATAGCATGGAATCAAAGGGATATCAACTTTATAATCCTCAGGCAGAGAAGATCATAGTGAGATAAGGTATGGAATTGCAAGAGCAATCATGCTGAATAGAGGAGTATCCCTCCCATTCATCATGTAGCAAGGAAATCACCAAAGTATCATAATCTTCACATGTAGCATGGGCTTTCTCACGTCCTCGTGGAGGGCAACCCTTACCATTTCTTATAAATGGATTTAAAAGATGAAGACCTAGAGGCTTTGCGGCTCCATTCCCTAAACGGTATAAGCAACTTCTGGATGGAGTACCACCTTTGTTCATTGAGGATGAACCTCAAGATGTTCACACATCTAGAAGGTTAGAGGAGTAAAACATGGCTTGGAAGAATCTTGTGAATCATACTTTTATGTACGTGGCACTCAAGAATTTAGAGCCCATAAGCCTTGCCAAAGTGCAAGGGAGATGGCGACGGCTTAGATCTGGTGCATTGCCAAATAGGGCACATGCTTATGGTCAGATGATCCCGAAGGCAAGGGCAAGACTGTAGGTCCCTTGTGATTAGCTTTATTGGCGGCAGTCACCAAACACGGTTCATACAAGTTATTTATGTAGTCACAATTTAGTCCATTCATTTACCATTTTATTTTTCTTATTTTCTAATTTCACCCTAGCTTCAATTGGCATACAACCTCCCACACCAATAGTTCTAGATTATCCATTGAAGCTCTTTTCACAGGATCACATGGGTGTGGATCTGTTGGCCTTCTATTATATCATATCAGCAATTAAGTATTGTTCTCCCTCTCTATTATTGTGCAATTTGAGTTTAAGTTTTGTGTTGTGAACGATCGTACTTCTTGTGAGTGGTACCTACACACATCACATGTTGTGTATCCACTTACACATCAACTTGTGTTGTGAAAGATCCTACTTCTTGTGAGTGGTACCTGCACACATCACATGTTGTATATCCACTTACACATCAACTTGGGGCTATAATTACTTGACGGTAACTTGGTCGGGTGGTTTTGCATGAGGACGGTGGTTTGAAATGCAAGAGCCTTTTATCTAAACTAAAGAGAAAATGATGTAACAGGTTAGTTCATTGCAAGGATGGATTAATAGCCTAGTGTGAGAGGAGAAGTGAAGGTACCACACTCACATCCCACCTTTGTCCAACGAGGATAAGGTATCCTTGAATGCTGCAACACGACAAACTCCAAGCTCATCTCTTCCAGCATGTGGGTACATGACACCATCTGTGGCTCTGCAGCTGTATGGCAGTTTCTTCAGTCTTAAAAGCTGGAGAATCTTTTTGGCACTGCTATGCATGCTTCTACAATCGCTGTAGCCGTGCATGATGTTGTCCCCTTCTCAGGTTACAAAAGGTCCCTTTATGGGGTGGCTCTTAGAAGGTTGAAAAAAGAGGATTCTTTTCTGCATTTTCAACACATATTTTCCACTTTTCTAGTTTCGCCTCTCTCTGTACCACCACCTAAAGGGGACGGTAATCTTACATTGGTGCACAGGTGGTTATTTCTCTTTGTTTGTGTTCTTCTCAATCTACTGTTTAAGTTGATGGTTTTGCTTGTTAAGCGGCCCTTTTTAGATTCCAAACTTTCGTGATGCATCCTCTCATTGAAAGAAATCATACTTGTTGAGAAGATTTCTCATTAGGGTAATACTTCCCTTAGTGCTAGGCTTCATTATGGCTGAGTCTGCCTTGCATCTCCGAAGGTTTGATAGAAACTCAGTACGAAGGGCTTTGTGTGAATATATGCTCTTATGTGTGTGTGTGTGTGCGTGTGTGGAGTGCGTGTGAGAGAGCATATCTTGATACAGAGTTCTACACCCACTTTTGGGCACTGATGACGTTAGTGGGGATGTTGTAGTATCTAGTCCATACTATGCATAATGGAGTTGATAGTTATATAGTCTTGTGGGTTGACTACCATGAGTATATTACATGCACGTTTCTAAAAGGTGAATTTGGGCATGTTCCTGGATTCATCTAGGTATATATACTATTGGTGTTTCTTTGGATTGGCAAAGGTCAAGGTCATGTGGATTGGTAGTAACGCTGACTTGGGAGCATGTCAGTTCACTAGGGCTAGATCAAGCTTATCTGGGTCGGCAGCAAAGACCACACCACATGCCTACATGCACACACTATACGTGTCATGCGGTTTTTTTTTTTAATGCCTTCATGTGTCTTCTTCTTGCAGATAAAGTCATATTATGGTGTTCAGAAGAACCTGTTGATTAAGTTCAAGAATGATGAAATAGACGAGACACCAGCTCTGGCACAAACTCTGAGCTTTGAGTCAGCAGTGAGCTCCTTTCTTGATATATCCATTCGAACACTACCAGGAGATCACGCAAGGCCTTTGCAGCAGGTAAGGCAGCCATCCGTTGGGCCATATTCCAGTACTCCAAGGATGTCTGTAAATTTCTGATGGTCAAGTGTTTAGGTTCACTTGGGCGGTGCCTCCAGTGATATTGGAACAATGCCAGACTTTTGTTTTTGTAACAGGTGGTGCCAATTGTTCCACCTGCCATGGCCGATGCCGTCTCAAAAGGAGGTGAAATTCTGGCAAACTTAGCAGCAGGAACTCCTTGGGCCACCGTGGCTAGAGATGTTGGCCAGTCCTTTGGTACAGACCTGACAGCACAAGGCTTGCGGCAACAAATCCTAGAGGACATAGAGATGCTTGTTGAGGAGGTGGCTACATGGATGCAGGCATCTCTGAAGTCGAGTAAAAATCCATAGAAACTCAGAAGTTGGTTGTAAATCGATTCTTTCTTGCATTTTATGGATTATAAGCTCTCTATGTACATAGTTCTACTCTTTCTCATACAGTTTATGGATTATAAGCTCTGTATGTAACATATCTCTACTCTCTCCTTTATTTTTTCAAAACTTATGATACAAGAAATGGTATGATAGAGACCTACCATAGCAGTGTTAGGACCACCACTATTTGTATTCAATGTCAAAAGAAGTAAAAGTGGTTAGGATAGAGGCCTACCATGGCGATGTTAGGACCACCATTATTTGTATTCAGTGTCAATAGTGGTTAGGATAGAAGCCTACCATGGTGGTGTTAGGACCACCATTATTTGTATTCAATATCAAAAGAAGTAATAGTGGTTAGTTCATAGAGGAGAATTTTTGCAAGGTTTAGTCCCACTTACAAACAAGCACACAATTTTGCAACTCCCACTCAATTTACATGCCCATGAAAGCACAAAAAGGAAACACATAGTTTGAAGTATTCTCTCTAAACTTTTGCATGACCTTTTTTGTTTAGAATGCTTTGGCTGGATGACTGCTGGAGACTAGACGAAATGTGTAACCACATGATGTAGGAGATGCCTTTAAATACAGTTGCAACAAAAAATCAAAGTAAGGAAATGAAGAAGAAGATGTATCATAGTGGATGCTAGAGAATCATGGTGGTGAAGCACTAGTGAGTTCTAGCAAGCTTGTTTTACTCAATTTGTATGTGTAAAACATAAGTAAATCTAGAGCATAATATGCCTTTTCATATTTTACACCATTTCTATTCATTTTTTTTACATTGTTGGCTCAAACACGGTTCATTTTGAGGTCAAATACTGCAAAGCCCTTAAAGAAAATGTGATTGCAATTCATCATTGACTATATAACCATGGAAGCTATTAGGAAGTTGCAAAATGGCCATAAGACATCACTAGATGGAGGTGCCTAGGACTAAACATGCAAGGTAAGAATAAACTCAAATACAAACCCTCAATTTTGCACCTTTTGAAGAACACTGTAAGGCCTTGTAGGAATTTGTAGAAAATGGAAGAGTTGCAAATTGCATTAAATAAGAAAATGTTTGTAGAATGATGGTCATGCGCTTGGATAGGATGTGGTTGAAGAAGTTTTTAAAGGAATGCAATAATTTGGAAGATTGCAAGAATTGTATGTAAAAGAAACAAGCTTATGGAGGCGGTTTATGTAAGAGTATTTAGTCACGGGGATCATTGACAAAAATGTGTGATATCACTTGTGTAAAACTAGAGATCAAATTTTAATTGGGTCCATTTATAATTTTATATTTACAAGAGGTCTCTTATTTATGAGTTACTATTGTATTTGACTTACAATAGGGGTATGAAATTGTCATTTCAAAAGGATATACAGACAGAAAATGATGTATATTATTAAAAACCATGTATGCAAACCTATAATTTAGCACCCTTCTCACGCAAGTGATATGGAGAATTCCTTAAGAGTGAGGTCCCAAGGAGAAAACAAAAAAGTAGTAGTAGGTGAAGAGACATTGGATGAACAAAAGTAGTCATTCTTGCCTTTATTATACTCTTATGTTTAAATATAACAATGTATATGTGTGTGTGTGTGCCCGTGCAGCACGCACCTTATTCAAGATTGGAAGAAAATTTTATAGCATGTAACATGAAATGGCCATGACATAGTGTAAGGGAATTCGTTGATGGCTGAAAGCATACATTGAACTGTAGCTCTTGCTTGCCCATTGGCTTTCACACGGCCAAGGAAAACTTTCTTCTTGGCAAAAAGGGCATAATTGAGATCCATGATTTAGTGGGCCAGGTTGGAAACATTAAGTCCTTCCCTATGGCTCAACGTAGTTTCGGATTGGGTATGGATTATAGACCATTGTGGCATGAGATATATGAGTTGTTGTCTCCCTTTGCACCAATACCACCGCGTTGTATACATGACCGCCTGGCTAACTAGAAAGTTTTGGGGGTGCCTTTGGATATTATATCAGCTAAGAATTTATATGTGAGGTTGCAGCCACCACCCTGGATTACGCATGTATGTAATGATCTATGGCACTTACAAAAACCATTACTATGGTGGAGGAAATGTTTAAGGGGGATCTGGAGGAGTTGTTTGCCATTGAAAGAACGCATGTTCCTTTGGAGATGCATGCTTGGAGTTCTCCCAGTGGGTGTGCTTCTACACTCACGATGTATATGTGCCTCTTCATGTCGTCACTATGGTGCACAGACTGAGACGGTGTTGCACCTTCTTTGGTCCTGTCCACATTCCAAACTGCTCTTGGATAGGGTTTCAGCTTGCTTGCGAATTAGATTTCCTGCACACT
Organism: Cibotium barometz; assembly: GCF_041138505.1. Lineage (NCBI taxonomy): Eukaryota > Viridiplantae > Streptophyta > Polypodiopsida > Cyatheales > Cibotiaceae > Cibotium > Cibotium barometz. Next base: position 5,839,141 of record NC_141081.1, on the reverse strand, counting down.
TTTTTGGGAAACAGTTCTGAATATTTGGAGTACTGACAGTTGCGCTCTGGCCTTATGTTGCGTTCTTCTCCTGGGGGTACAGTTCTGGACTCTGTGGACAATTTGGACCAGCTGGAACCGATTCATGTTCGGGCAGCATATGTCAGACACCTTCTCCTTCTTCAGGCTCTCCTTGTGACAGACACTACAGTGTTGTTATGCAATTGTTGTTATGCAAGCCAAGTGTTGATTTGCAAACTTTCTCTCTTTTCTTTGACTGTTTCTAAGGAACTCTAATATGGGTCCTTTTTGGACTCATCATTGTACAGTGCATATTTCTTCGTGGGTTGTCACCTCGCATTGAGGTTTTCCACTAGTAATATATCATTACTATAAAAAAAGTGTGTACACGTGTATCTCTCTCTCTCTCTCTCTCTCTCTCTCTCTCTCTCTCTCTCTCTCTCTCTCTCTCTCTCTCTCTCTCTCTCTATATATATATATATATATATATATATATATACATGCATGCATGCATGCATGCATGTGTGTGTGAAAGAGAGAGAGAGAGAGAGAGAGAGAAAGGTGCAGCTATTGCATGTGTTGGTTCTTCTGGTTTACAATAGTGCTCAGATTCTCCTTTGCTTCCCCTCTTCCTACAGTTTGCAGGCTACATAGCTCATTTGTGTGTATGTTCCAGTAGTCACCTCTTCATTGTTCCTATTGGGCATCATTTTCTTTCTATTGGCTGTCTCCTTTTTTGTCTTCTTCTTCTACAGTTATTCTATTCCCGTCTACTTGTCATCGCTGATTTCTTGTTCATAGCCACCTTTGCTTCTACTCTACCTCTAGGCTTGTGTGTGTGTGTGTGTGTGTGTGTGTGTGTGTGTGTGTGTGTGAGAGAGAGAGAGAGAGAGAGAGAGAGAGAGAGAGAGAGAGTGTGTGTGTGTGTGTGTGTGTGTGTGTGCTCTGCTTCTCAATCATGTAGCTATGGATGTACCTGGTTTTTCTCTTGAAACTATGATATCGCAAGAATAGGTAATCCACAATGAAAGAAGACATGAGAAATCCGTTCATGGCAGCGATTCCAAGAAGCCAATACACAAGGATCCTATAGTGCAGTTTCATTATGATGTGTTGCATCAACATCAGGATTTTCAGGGTACGAAGTGGGAGAAGCCCAAACCCACACTAAAGTGCACTATCCCGAAGAATGTAATTCTTCCCAAAGGAAAGAGGTTCTCTGAATAGGCTGTGATTCTCTTCTTTTCGGGCTCGGTGCCCTCTATAGAGGATGTTGGACAGTTGCTAAACATAGTGCTTATAGGTTTACATGTAGAAGGTGTCTACTATGTAGCACATGGTTTTTATGAAGTCGTGCTGAAGCAGCCTGATTTCAAGCAACAATTATTTTAAAAGTCTCCTCAGTTTTATGGTCAACTGATGGTCCATGTGCTACCATGGAACCCTACTACTACTGACTATCAGGCGCTTGTGCGATCTCGGTTTGGGTGGAAGTTGTTGACTTCTCTGTCATTTTCTATGATGCTCTTCCGTACCTGTCAGAGTCCTGGCACAGTTATCTGCCCCCCCAATGTCACAGGTAATCGTAATAAATTTTATGTTTTCTGGGACACGGGTAAACCAACCCCTGAATCGATTAATATGGAAGTAGATGATGTGCTTATGCGAGAAAAATGTTTTGAGCTTAAATGGGATGCATTTGCAAGAGCTTGTTTCCTCTGTCACAAATTTGAACACTTTGCATATGATTTTTCTACACTCAAACTACACCTACTTGTTGATTTCCCACTGCCAATAGCTTTGGTCAATGATAATGCCCCTCCATCTAAGATGGTTCAAACAGGCCCTATGATTGGTGTACAGACCAAAGGAAAAGGGGTTGTGCAACCCCAATTAATGCTCCAATAAGCACAAGTAGTAGTGCAAAAAAAAAAAACATGGCTTCTAAGGACAAAGTTGTTATAGATGTGCGCAAAGCTGTTCTTGATAAGGATGGATGGCAAACCCCTAATGCCATAAAGATTATATGGCCACGTCACTGGTCTGATTCCTCCTTTGCAAAAACTTGTGCTTCATCTTCTGGTATTGCATCTACCTCTGTAGAGATATATGATGGCATGCTCTAGTCTCATGTTGTGAAAGGTGGCATTCGGGCTTTGCAGGGTGATATAGACATGATGGTTACTTAACTATCTACTTCCTCCTATTGATGATGATGAATGTACTTATAAAATGTGTATCATACAATGTACAGGGTTTGTGTTCCTAATAAATGGAGACTTATTTGGAAATATGTACATGAGATCCATCATAGTATCATATTTTTTCAAGAGCACAACTAGCATGAATTTGCTGGCAAGATAGGTTTCTTTGATGGTGGTTACTGTATATAGTACACTGGCTTGAGTTCTTTTTTGGTGTATTTGTGTCCTAATCAAGAAGATTTCATAACGTGTAGTGGCTTATAATGATCCATATGGTAGATTGATTATTTTGCAGTGTATGCTTAATGGGGAGCTCTATGAGTTTGGCTCTATATATGGCACTATAGTTTTAGGCCGCCAGACTCTTTTGTGGCATTTTATGAGTCGGTATCCTTGATTTTCCAATGCTCTTATTTGTGGGGATTTCAATAACTCCCCTTCTGTTAACCCATTCCTAGGGTTAACAAGAACTATAGCATTATATAGTAGTGATGTGTGTAAACACACTTAGGACCGCCGGGGCACTTTTTTCCTCACTAGGAGGTTTTTTTCCCCGTGCATATGTACACCCTCTTATCTACTCATTTTGGAGTGTGTACTTATCTTTTGTATCTGGCAGACATTTGTTCATTCTAATCTAGTGAGTTTGTGTGCTCTCATGTGTGTGTACATTGTTTAGTGTCTTTAACAACATCAACCATCATACTTTCACCAGTAACACTCTATTCTCTACTCTGTGTTATTTTTCATACACTTTGCAGGTGATTCAGTCAGCATCCATCTAGGGTTGCATTCAGTGAATACTGAGTACTTGCAGTGTGTTGAAAGATTTTGCATTTGGTAGAAAGTCATGGCTGGCAATAGTAATGTATTCAACATGTTGTCTGCTAAGGACAAACTTGATGGGACTAACTACCCATTGTGGTCCTATATGATGAGGCATGTACTGGTTGCTAAAGGCCTTTGGAATGTGGTCATTGGTAGTAAAACTCATCCTATTTCACAACCACCAGTGCAACCAAGTGCTGCAGGTACATCTGACATAGAATCTGATACAGATGTGGCTCCTCCGCATACACCACCACTACCTCCCACTGCTGCTCAAATGAGATGGGATGGAAGAGATGCACAGGCACATGCATTGCTTGCACTTTCTGTGAAGCGAAGAATTATTCCTCATATTCGGTCATGTAAGACCTCAAAATAGGCATGGGATGCACTTGCTTCATTATACCAGGTGCGCAATGAAGCACGTGTTACATATCTACGCAAACAGTTGGAGTCTGAGCACATGAATGAGGGAGACTCAATGGACAGTTTCTTGACCAAGATCAAAGATTTTAAGAGGCACCTTGCTAGTGTGGATGAGATATATCCTAATAGTACATTGGTGCCCACAGTTCTCAATGCATTGTCAGATTCTCATCAGAGTTTTGCCTCTAATCTTAGACTCATGATGAAGGGAAATCCAAATGCCCTTACATTTGATAAGCTGGTTTTAGTACTCTTGCAAGAAGAGCAGTCTAGGCAAAACAAATCTAATATGCGAGTTGGTGACCAAGCTTTTGTTGCCAATCAGAAAGGCAAAGGTAAAGCTTCTTCGCATGGTGGCTATAAGCCAAAATCAGAATCCTCATGTAAGGATGCAGAGAAAGAAGGTGATAAGCCTAAAAAGAAGGGCAAGTGTCACTATTGCAGAGAGGAAACCAGGGCACTACATACATGAGTGCAAGAAAAGGCTAGAGAAGGAGAAAAAGAAAGAATCAGGCATGGTTGTGGTGGCTAATGCATCTACACCAAGTGCAGAGAAGAAGGAATCTGCAAGTTTTGCTCAAGATGATTGGGCATGGCTGTGGCTGATGCATCTGCAGCACCAAGTGCAGAGAAGAAGGAATCTGTAAGTTTTGCTCAAGATGATTGGGCATGGACTGTACATTGCAGTTATGACCCTTCTATTCATGATGTATGCATGTCAATGGCAGAATCGAATGGAATCGAATGCTTGGTACTTTGACAATGGTGCTAGTAAGCACATTACTTCACAAAAAAAATTGTTCTCATCTCTGGAATCTGTCCCAAGTGCAGGAACCGTCACATGTGCAAATGGTTCCTCATATCCTGTAAAAGGAGTTGGTAGAGTTGTGCTCACTGCTGCAAAATGGGAGCGCATTTAAAGTTTTATATGTGCCAGGCATTAAGAAGAACTTACTATCAGTTTCAGCCTTAGCCTTGTCAGGCTTGACGGTGAAATTTATGGATGACATATGTACAGTTCAGGATAGAAATGATGGTTATTCTATCATTGCCTCAGGTACCTTGTTTCATGGCCTATACAAAATGGATGTATTTGAGAAGTTGCAACATGATGCTTGCTCAGTCTCTACGACTCATGCATGAGTGATGCAGAATTATGGCATGCACGATTTGACCATCTGAATTATGGCAGTTCGTTATGCCTTCAAAGGCATGATATGGTGTCTGCATTGCCAACTCTTGAGACCCCTACTCGACATGTATGTGAGGGGTGTATTCTTGGTAAAATGCATCGGGCAACATTTCCAAAGGATGGATCTGTGAGAGCTGTTAAGAAATTACAGCTTATACATAGTGATATATGTGGTCCTATGAGGACACCATCTATTAGGGGATATAGATATAGTTGGGTGTATCTATTAAAGCAGAAGTCAGAGGTTTTTATGTGCTTTAGGCACTTCGTATCCATAACTGAAAATGCATGTAAATGTAAAGTTGGTACCTACGTTCAGATCGAGGGGGGGAGTATATGTCCAAGGAATTTCATGCATATATGGCTAGAAAAGGCATAAGGCATCGATGTACAGTGCCATACACACCTCAACAAAATGGTGTGGCTAAGAGGAAGAACATGTCTCTCATGAAGATGGCAAGATGTATCATGAAATCCCAAGATTAACCTCATGGTTTTTAGTTAGACGCAACTATGTGTTGAACAAATGCCGGCCTTGCAGTCTAAAACTCCTTATGAAGCTTGGTATGGCACGAAGCCTTATGTGGCTCATTTGCATATTTTTAGTTATCTTGCTTATGCTCTTGTGCCTAAGCAACAACGCAGTAAGCTTGATGATAAGACAATTAAATGCATAGTTGTGGGATACAGTTCAAAAAGCATAGTTGTGGGATACAGTTCAAAAAGCAAGGGATATATACTCTACCATCTGACCTCAAAGTAGATTTTGGTAAGTAGAGATGTTGTTTTTGTCGAAAACTCAATTCAGCCCATGCTTTCATGCAAAAAACAGTAGAATGTATGCTCACAAGACATGTTTGATTTGCTCCTACCTTTGTTTAATGGAGGGCTGCCATATGTAGAGCAATTGACCAAGTGCTGAAATTCAGCCTTTGCAGGTGCAAAATCAGCCTGCAAATCAGCCTTTTGATGAGGCAATTATTGAGGATGTAATGGATGAGGAGAGAGAAGCCATAGAAGAATCTAGGCGTATGCCAAAATAGCTTGTGCCAGACATTGAGGGATAGCAAGTTGGCAGCTCCTTTACCTAGTAGAACTCGTGCAGGTTCTCATCATGTAGATTATTCTCATGTGGATCATGTTCTCATTTCTACTTTATATGTAATGAGAAGGAACCTGCTTTCTTTGAGGAAGCACAGGATGATGATCATTGGATACATGATGCTATGCAGGATGAGTATAACTCTATACTCAAGAATGACACCTGGTATTTGACAGGTCTACCTCATGGCAAGAAGGCCATTGGTACTAAGTGGGTTTACAAGTTAAAACACAAAGCAGATGGTAGCATTGATCGCTACAAGGCCAAACTTGTTACAAAGGGGTATGCCCAGTACAAGGGCATTGATTATGATGAGACCTTTGAACCCACATCTCATTTGACTACCATTAGGTGTCTCATTGCTTTGGCAACACATTATGGGTGGAATATACATCAGTTGGACATTAAGATTGCATTCTTTAATGGTGATTTACATGAGGAGGTGTATGTATCATAGCCTCCTAGTTTTGTTGTGAAAGGAGAAGAGTCTAAAGTATGCAAGTTGAAAAAGGCTCTTTATGGCCTTAAGCTGGCTCCTAGAGCATGGTATGAGAAGATTCATACATACTTGGTTGCAAATGATTTTTGCAACAGTCCAACAGAGAGTACCCTCTATGTGAAAAGGAGTAAGGACACATTTTTTGTCATCATTTTATACGTTGATGACATGCTGCTCACGGGACCCGATATAGATCAGATTTCAGCCTTTAAGGCTGATTTGCAGTCATCGTTTGAGATGTCAGATTTAGGGCCGTTGCATTACTATTTGGGGATTCAATTTATGCAGCGTAATAGTGGCATTGTTATGATGCAGTCTAAAATATATAATACATAAGCTATTGAAGAGGTTTAATCTTAAAGACTGTAAACTTGTGGCTACACCTATGGAGATAGGTACTTGACTTTGTCTTCAAGATGTAGGAGACTCTTTTAATGCTAGTTTGTATCAGCAGGCTATTGGATCCCTTCTTTATGTATGTAACACGAGGCCAGATATACAGTATATGGTCTCATAGTTGAGCAGATTTATGCATAGCCCAAGTACGAAGCATTGGCAGGCTATTAAGAGGCTTTTTCGCTATTTACAGGGCACTCACTACTTTGGATTGTTTTATCCAAAAGGGGGTGAGTCACAATTGCATGCTTTTAGTGATTCAGATTGGGTTGGATGTTATGACGCACGAGTGTCCACTAATGGGTTTTGCTTTCGCCTTGTGATCCATGTATATCATGGCTCAGCAAACAAGAAGTAGCCTACAGTGGGTGGCCACTTCTAGCTCTGTGAAGTTGAGTACAAGATAGCTTTTACAGCTACAATTGAGTGTGTGTGGCTCAGACGTCTTATGGCTGATTTGGGTATTGGAAAGTCGTCTAGCACTACGATTTTCACTGACAGCCAGAGTGCAATAGCAGTTACGAGGAATCCAATGTTTCATGCTCGCACTAAGCACATTGAGGTGCATTACCACTATGTCAAGGAAAGACTCTCTACTACACAACAGAGATCAGCTGGGTCTATGTGCCTACACATGACAACATGGTAGATTTATTCAGGAAGGCTCTTCCTCGTGAAAAGTTCGAAGCTTTTCGTAAAGCTTTTGACTTACTGTTTTTTCAAGATTGATCGGCCATACCTTGTACATGTTCACATCATCACTCCAGGGGAGATTTGTAGCATTATATGGTAGTGATGTGTGTGAACACACTTAGGACCGCCGCCGGGGCACTTTTTCCCCTCACTAGGAGGGTTTTTCCCCCTTGCGTATGTACACTCTCTTATCTACTCATTTTGGGGTGTGTACTTATCTCATTAGGGCCAAAAACGTCTCAAAATGGGCTGTGTAAGGAATTTCGCTAACTTGCTAATTAGTAGAATGTTGACGGTCAAAACGGCTCCAAATTTAGCCGTTTTGGATATTTAAAGCGTATCTATCTGATTGAATACGTATCTAAGTACATATTTTAAAATCTAAAAAAATATATCGTTTTCATGCTACTCTTTAATGGCTCGTCTCGAAATTTGTCCTCTTTTAGTGACTACGCGGCAAAATGACCATTCCCTCCAAACGCGCTCTTATCCATTCTCCAAAAAAATTCACTCCTCTGCTTCTCTAAAAATTTCACAAGCTACATCTCATTCTCATTCTTCTGTGTCTCTCATGTTCTAATAGCTCTGCTTATATTTTTAGCTCTGTTAGTAATGAGTGATACATCTAATCGTAAGTTTCATTTGAATATCAAGCTCAACCAAGAGTATGCAACTACACGGAGTGTCTACCAAAGATCCCTTTCATGTGCAAATGAAGCTCAACATCTTCGCAACGAAGTAAAGAAGCATATTGACCTATGGACAGATGGAAGTCTATATCCACCGGATCCCAAAACAGGAAGGTATCCTTCTTTTCACACACCACATGATTTGATTAGATTTGTTGGTGATGGGGTGGATGGCTTACTTGGTTATAGTTCAAGACTATCTCAATCACATATTAATTATGCAGAATATACTACATATCTTCAAAATACTTCATCTTTGAATGCAACAAAAATTATAGAACTTGAAAACAAAATAGTGTCTTTGAAACAAGAAAATGATCAATTGAAAACCTTAAAAGAAACTCCAATAGGGTTAAGAGCACGAGTAAAACGAATGCAGAATGTAGTTAACTTAACAGAGAGATCTGGACAAAGAAAAAAAAGATTAAAACTTGTAAGAGATCATGTTACTAACCTTCTAGGATTTGACATGTCTAATGCTCAGGAAAGGGTAAGATTTTTGAATGAGCTTATGAATAGGTCGGATATCTTGAAACTTTTGGAACTTCCTGAAAATCAAACTCAAAAAAAACTAGTCTTTCAACATCTATTAAAAGATATGGACTTATTAGTCCAGCCTTCCCAAATGCAAGAAGTTTGTGACACAGTGGGAGTGAGTAGAAAAGGATACAGAGCCATCTCTAAAACCTGGTTCAGGGTCCTTAAGTATTACAAAATCAAAGCTTTTGGGTTGCCTAGACCTCACAATGTTGGAAAATATAGAACTCTGTTAAATGAGGAAATTTCTAAACATTTCGGAGAGTATTTCCATATTGAGGGAACAATGCCATATGAGAGACAAAAAAAAATCATCTTTTGAATACAACGTGAATAATAATATTTGGATGAACATTAGAAAAGTCCAATCTTTTATGGTGAGATATTACAACATAAGAGAAATAGATTGTGAAGGAAAACTTGTATTTGTTTTAAAATTAGATGAAGCTCAAATCCAAAAATGTCAAAAAATGGAAAGAATATCTATATCCCTAATGAATAAAGCATTGGACTATAGTCAAGGTAAGCTTGATTCTCCATACCACAAAACTCAATCAGAAATGGAGCTATGGTGGATTGGATCAGCTCAGGTACCAGTAGAGAGTCATGAAACATTAAAGTGGCTCTTCTCACAAACAGACATTCCTTCAGTTATTCAGAGCCAAAATACAGGTGAACACCTTCATGTAGACGACATAGGTGATTTCATTGTGGAATGGCATTTGAGTGCCGACCTCAAGGCGTTGAAGTGTATGTTTGGTGTATGTGGAGGAGCAAATACCAAATATCCATGTCTTTATTGCATGGCAAGCACAGGGACAAGAGAATGGCTTGCAGAAAAAGAGATTGGAAAACCACCATCCAGAAATAATGTGAATGTTGTCGATTATCCAACTTCTATTAAAATATGGGATCCAATTCTACCAATACATTTAAAAAATGTGCATATATGTACATTGCATGCAGAGATAAGAATCTTGGACAAATTGCTCAGACTTCATCTGGACTATGCATATTCTATTAAGCCGACTAAACTTGCAGATGAGTGCATAGAAAAATGTGAAGCCTTGCTCTCTCAAATGGGTTTTCATGGTGGGGAAGTGCATCTTAAAAAAGATCCTGTTCTTTCTGGAGGTACAGGTGATGTTCTGCAAGATGTTTCAATGGGAGGAGCAAAAGCGAGAAGATTTTTGAGCAACCATGACACCAAACAAGTCAACGCAATGTGGAACTGTTGGAAACAGCTATGTGTCATCACCACAAATGTCAAAAGTAGACCAGATGTAGCCAACAAACGTATGGAAGTTTGGAAAAAACTCGACAATTTTTTCAAAGTCCTTAGACAACAAAATGGTTCAAATACTTATGCAGATGATTTCAAAAAAGTAATAAAGCTTTTGATCAAAGCTATCATAGATGCCTAGGGAGAAAAAGATATAACTTATTACTTGGTGAGTGTTCAGACTTATCAAAACAGTTAAAAATTGGTGAGTGTTCAGACTTATTACTTGGTGAGTGTAATTTCTTAAGCTTGAAATCTCTGCCAAAAGACTCAATACCTAACTCAATAAGCCTGTTCTCAAAATCCTCATCTCTCAAGGAAGGTTTCCCTCATCCACTTTTTTAAGGCACAAGGCATAAGCAGGGATAAATGAGTGGTCAGATGTTTGCAAATCAAGTGCCAAAAACTCTTCCTTTGACTCTACTTCTGTATCAATAAAGTCTTTGGCCACTTCACAAGCTTCTGAAATTGCTGCAATACAGTAGTCTTCTCTGATATTGAAGAGACGTTGAAGATAGGACAGAGGAATAAAATCTTTCTCATTGATATAGAAGAAAGGAAGGTTTGGAAGAGTAACAGAGGATTCAGATATGCTTGATTCCTCTGAGGGCTCTTCAGTAATAGTGAAAGCCCTAAATTCTGCAACATCAAGATTGGCACTTTCTCTCTCCTCAGCTTGAACATCAATTTCTTCCTCTTCTAAAATCTCACTTTTCTCTAACTTTGAGACTGTGGTGACATTTAAGTTTTCTTCCTCATTCTCTGTATCAATTTCTGGTTGTTGCTCTTTATCCTGTATTTCTGCTTTCAAAAATAGGAAGAAAAGAAAGGAGACATCCTTGGGGACAAGGTTGCAATGCTTTTTATGGATTGGACAAGAAATGGATGAAGGGCATGTGAAAGAGGTTCTATTAGAAAATCTACTGAACCTCTTTGTAACTTTGGCTTTCTCCCACAGACAGCTGTGTAAAATCTGTAAGGTGACAAAAATCATGGTCTCCGATACGAAAACAATGAGCTTGAATTGACATTTCAAATTGTTTGTACTCATCTTCAAGAAGGTCCTTAAGCTTCAACAAAACATCTGAAAGAGAAAACCTTGGATTGAATATCTCCACTGCATCAACGTATATCTTCATATCATGACCATCTTGCAAAATAGCATTCAAGAGTTTTTCACTTGGGCTTTCTTCAACAAGTTCATGTCGACCCGCAACACTTTTACTCATTGAGATACTTGAGAAAAATGCTTGAATAATTCTGATGAGCCCGAACGAAGTGAAAATGAAAGGTCCAAAAAAATTAGAATTCCTCTATCGCTTGGTGCGGGCTTTGGCAATTCCAAGGTCCAAAAAAAAATATTGAGTTTTGCAAAATAGGGCTAGAAAGACAATACGGTGCACAGCTTGATTTGACGCAAATAAGTGGTCCAAAAGCGGGGAAAAAAATTGAAAGAGAGTTTTGAAAAATATTTGTAGCGTGATAAAAATACCTTAAATAGTGACCGTTTATGCCACGTGGCAAAAATGATTATATGACACGTGTATCCAACGGTCCTTTGTACGACAAATTCGAGGTATAAAAAGTTAATTTTGTTGAAAATATTCATATTTTTCACCGACACTGTATCAAGCGAGAACAGGCTACCTTATTTCCCCAAACCTACTTTTTCATTTCTTTCCCATATCAAGCGATTGCACCTTTCCAAGACATTCGGAATCCTTCAATCGCTTCGTTCCGTCCTTTTCTTGATTTCCCGAATCAAGCGATTAAGCTTATCCGACATTTTTGGATTTGCCTCATCGCTTCGTTCGGGACTCCTTCGTTTGTAATTTCCTGAATCAAGCGATTATCACTTTCCATTATCTTTGGATTCGCTCTATCACTTCGTTCGGGCCACCTTATTTTTTTGTCCTATTATACAAATCTCTTCATCGGGTCTCTTTTTTAAAGCTTCAATGGCAAGGACAAAATAGACTGCAAGGAAAGTCTACCTACCTTTGGAGACTGAAAAAGCTGAGGACAAACCAGGACCTTCCAAACAAGAAAAGCCTCTTCCAAAGCCTCGTGCGAGGGCGACAGCAAGAAAGAGATTAAATTATCAGGTGAAGTCCTTAAGAGAGATAAGAGCAGCACAGAAATCTACTAGTCTTCTCATCCCTCGACTGCCATTTACTCGGGTTGTCAGGGACATATCAGAAAGGTTAGTTGGCAAAATGAGAAACACAAATCTTCAGAAAGTGCGATGGGAGACCCAGGCCCTCATGTGTCTTCAAGAGGCTGCTGAAGATTTTTTAATCGACTTTATGAATGATGGCTACATTGCTGCTGCATTTGCTCATAGGATCACTCTTATGAGCAAAGATTTTGTGCTTGTGTCCAGACTTAGATATAAGTTTGACAAAGCTTTGGAGCCCATTCCAAGTCAAGATATGAGAGCTTTTGAAATTCTTAATATCCCTCCAGCAAGGCAACCCAAACAATCAGTTGTTATTGAAGATATTTCTCATACATATGATACAAGAAAAGCTCAGGATATCAAAGAAGAAGTTGAAAAAGAGAGAGAGCAGGAGAAGATTACAGAGGATGCCATTCTTTCTCAGCAAGCTGAAATTCTCCATGCATCCAATTCAGAGCTTTATCAGAATGTGACAGGTCAAATGATAGTAGATGTGTCCATGCATGGAGAGGATGAGGTTTATTGTGACATTGCCCCTGAAGACACAAGTATGCTTGTGAATCACAATATTGAGATATCTGACACAGTCCTCTTCATCTGTCTGAGGTTTGTGTGGATTTGCTTTTGTTTTCTTGATGAATTTCTCAGACTCCATATTTTGTTGACATGTTTTGTTTGTGTCTCCAGATGTCTTATGAGGGATCTTCATGAATCAATGGCTGTGCAAGTGACCATTCTTGATCCCCTTGTTACACAGTGCCTTTTCAATAGGCAAGGGGATCTTGCAAGTTTTCTCAAAAACTTTGATATGCTTACCTGCAATTACATTGTATACCCTTATGTTGAAGTGTAAGACTCATACTCAATTATCTTTTGCCTATAATAGACATTACAATATTCATAACTAATTGCAGTATTCATATTATCACAGAGGCCATTGGAGTCCTATTATCTTCAATCTATTGGATAGAGATGTGATCTTTATGAACTCTTTAGCATCCATTCATGGGAGAAGTAAAATGTAAGAATCAACTTTTCCATGGTTTATCTTCCAGAACAATTTCTTGTATGTTTTCAATTATTTGGTTGACCCTCAATATTTTATGCTTGCAGTGCTGCCAAACTTATCTTGAGTTTTCTAGGTTCTACCTATGTAGACTACAAACTTGAAGATTTTAAGTACTACAATCAGGAAGTTCCTTTGCAGAAAGACTCAACATCTTGTGGATGGATGGTGCTTGCTAATGCTTGGAGATATCTTGAGTCAAGATTTAGAATGACAACACTTACTGTAAGTTCATGAATGAAAACCATTGATTGATTTAGTGAAGACATTTAGTGACCTATTTTCTTACTTTCTTATTTTCTTTTGTCTTAGTTGCATGAGTATCTAGATTCTTGGGTAAGTTGGGTAAGGGAGAAGGCAGTGTCCATGGTTTTGAGCAGATCCATCAATCCATATGATCCTGATTCTCCCTTTCCACCTAATAAAGGAGCCAAGGATACACCTTCAAAGAAAAGGAAAAGGGAGAAGAAGGAAAGCAATGTCAAGGATGACTCATCCAAAAAGGAAAAGACCTCTGCCAAAGAGAAGAAGAAGAGAAAGAAGAGCCCTACTAAGAGCAGATCTTCCAAGGGGAAAAAGAGCCATTCTAAAGAGAAGACCCATTCTAAAGGAAAGATCCCTCAGGCTACAAAGAAGAGCCCTACCCCTCCTGCTAAAGAGAAGAGCCCCAGCCCTCTTGCTAAAGAGAAGACCCCTAGCCCTCCTGCCAAAGAGATGAGCTCTTCACCAGCTCAAGGGAAGACTCCTATCAAAGAGAAGATCCCTAGTCCTCCTGCCAAAGAGAAGAGCTCTTCTCCAGCTCAAGAGAAGACACCTATCAAAGAGAAGACCCCTGTCAAAGAGAGGAGTGCTACTAAAGGTCTTCCGTTTCACTCACCAGTGAAATTTAAAATTCAGAAGCGTCGTTTATCCAACAAAGGTAGTAAGAGGGCAAATGTTGGCTCTCCATTAAATTTCTTTTTCATGTTCCCCAAGAAGACTGCCAAGTCTCCAAGGCCAACCTCCAAAGAACCTTCTCCAAAACCAGACCCCACTGCCAAATCTCCCTCGCCAACACCTGAAGGTCTCAAAGAGGAGCCCAACTTACCACCATTAGAGGAATTCACTCTAAAGTCTTCCTCTCCAACACCTCAAGAGCTGAAAACTCCAGAACTTGAACCTCAATCAGCAAAATTTGATCGAAGCAAACAGAAGAGAGAAAGATTCTCTAAAGATGCAGGGTCATCTCATGCCAAAAGGAAAGTTGCTTTTGTTGAGTGATTCCACATATTGGCTTTTGTTTTGTTCATTTTGTCCATATGAACACACCCTTTTTGGGACAATATTCTGTACTTAAATTCAGTATCAATAATTTGATATTTAACTGTTAAACCTTGTTCTGTGTTGCGAACAATATGTCAACCATTTTTGTGAAGAAGTCAAGACGAAATCTAGCAGAATATATTGATTACATTATTGGAGAAATCCTATTCAACTATACAAACTTGCCCTTGCAAGTGGCTCAAATACAACTTTTTTTGGGGGGAGACATGTGATGCATGAGGTTACACTCTCCATCCTTGTACTGACAACAATATCATCTACTTTGAATCTATATTCAGGTGATATTTCGTCCAGAAACTCAAGCGACTCTCTAACATGTTGTAGTCGCCAGTTTGATGTTACTATGAGTTTCCTAGGATCTATGAATAGATGGACTATGATGTTAAATTCAAAATCTGGACAATTCTCTTCAGAATCCAAAGGGACCCAACTACCAAGCTTGCTTTTCCATCTCCTATAGTCATAGCCCAAAACTAGGGATTGGCGACACAGTTGGTATGAGATAGACAAAGAATTTGGGCTTACTCTACAACTGATATTGTCCCCCATATGAAAAGTTTCCTTGGTACTCCATCCTTCTCCAAGTACAGTGTCCAGATTAGTCAGAGATAGTCTTCTATTAAGCCACATCGTTCTTGTCCTCTCCAATTCCATTGTTTTGAAACATGCCACAAAGACATGTATAGGCAAGAACCATTGAATTTTTATCCTTCTTGAAATCCTTCCAGGAGACATAGCTTTAAGAATATCATCTTTGATTTTGGATTTGAAGCTTGTTATGGTATTTGGATCAGGAACTTCCCATTCTAGTGACATTAATGTGGGAATAGGTATGTCATATAATTCTCCATGAACACCTTCTCTTGATGGAACCCTGTATTCTGCAAAATACACAAATAAATCCACTGATTTGTAAAATGAAGGTGGTTTGTCTGCGTACATGACATCTGCAATCCCCTTGTGAATTGCTTTGAATGTGCCACTTAAGCTCTCAACAGTCTGCCACTCCACAGCTGTTGTTGACGGAAAGATAACTGAAATTAAACAAACAACAAATATATCAGAAAGAGAAATATTGTGTTGTATCAAATAGATAAAGTTTTGTTGAATTACAGTAAGAATGGAGAATTGGATGTTCATCCAAGTTCAACACCATGTCTTTGGCCATGTAGACATGTTGAACTTTTGCAAGCCATCCATTGTGTCGGTCACTTTGAATGCAAGAACACGACCTTTCCAATGGGATTTCACTTCATTTCGCTTGGTTCTTTTCACCCTGTGGGCACCTTTGCAAGAGGGAAGCATTGTTACCCAATCATTCACACGAAAAGACATGGGTTTCCAAACACCATCTTCTCTCGTGTTATGAAAATCACAAGAAGTTATATTATGAGAAGGACGACGTGAGGACGCCATAGAAGCTCACAGATGAGAGAAAAATAGTGAATCTTTTGAAAGTGCAAAGAAAGGAGAATAAACCATATGCCAAAATGAAGGGAAGGTGGAAAGTAGACGTTTGAAAAAATTTGGTGTTTTGTCATTAATAGCGTTGTTTTCAAGGCCTGAAAAGAGGATTTCGTATCTTCATGCTTGATTTTTTAAAATAAAAAATGGAACAAGATGTCACTATTTTGGACCCAAACTTTAATGTTAGCCATCGTAATCGTCTAAATTTAGCCGTTTTAGCCGTTCGCCACTAAAATAGAACCGTTAAGAAGACATTTAGAGGAGACAAGAATGCCATACTTTTGTATACGTGTCAATTCACAATTGGACAATTTCTTAATCCTTAGATTAACAAACAGCCCTTTTCTAGCCGTTTTTGGCCCTAATGTTTGTATCTTTGGCACACATTTGTTCATTCTAATCTAGTGAGTTTGTGTGCTCTCAAGCTTCTCTATCTTGTGTGTATGCATTGTTACAACCCTAACCCTAAATACAAGAACTACCACCATTATCTTACATCAAGGAGTCAAGGTAGATACATTAAAGGGTCCTACATTCAAGATATGAAACAATGGTGTCCAAATCTACAACTTGGACCGGCTCCCGTAATGGTGTGATGGAATACTTAAAGTGATTCCCACTTCAAGAGCGTGTGGTAGCAAGTTAAGATGAAGTACCAAGTGATGTACTTCATGGATATATTATGAGAGTAGTCATTGTAATAGCATTAGGCCTCTTATATGATCCTAAAGTGCCTGGTCGGCCACAGTTAAGTGAGTGTAAACACTTATGGCCATATATACAAGTGAATTTCTCTCATAATACAACATACTCTCCCATTGTGCAATTGATTCTTGCTCTTGCTAATCTCTCTCTAATGCATGCTAGTGAGTGTGTGTGAGTGATGTGAGGTAAGAGGAGGGACGAGTATCCGTAGTGCAACGCGAGGATGTGACAACACTCGCATAGGAGGTGCGGTGGAATTACTTCTGAAGGAGTTATAGAGCTTGGAGACCTCAAGGGTTACGAGCTCAGCCATTGGAAAGATCCTCATGACAGTTTATGGTTCACCAGATAATCTCTTATTGGATGTGTTTTAAGGGGGATTAGGGTGAGCCATAACATTTTTGGCACTGCTGTCGGGAAGCCATTCCTTGGCTTTTTCCATCATTTTTTCTCTAATCTACGCATTACCCATTGCCTACTGTCTTGATTTCCCATGAAAAAGATGTGGATTTGATGGTGATTTGGGTGTGATTGTGTGAGAAATAGCTCTCTTTTTTTGTTTATAAAGAATGCCTTTTGCTTAATTTCTAGCTTAATTTGTTATTTTTGTTGTTGTTAATGTGGTTTTTCATGTTCTTAGGACTTGCGCATAGAGTGTATTAGGTCTAGTTTGCATCCATTGCATCAAACAATACAATAGAATGCATTTTTTAGTGAATGTTAGCTCTCTTAATGTTAAACATAGAACTAAAATCATTAATTTTAGCTTAATTTGTGTGTTTTTTGTTGGAATTGTATACATTAGAGTGTTAGCAACCACTACGAGTAGCTTAATCCTTCCAAAAAAAAACGTCAAAAACTCTTGAAAATGATTAATTTCTCTTAATTGACTGGTTTTTGTCATTAAGGATGATTAATCCACTTTAAGAGAAAAACTTTAGAAAATGTGTTAATTGGGGTCCAAATTGATCATGTAAGTACTTGAAATTAGTATTTTTGAGTGTTTTGAGAGCATCTACATGCTTCAAAACACCTAATTACATCAATTTCTTCATCAATTGGAGAAATTTGACTTTCTTTTGCTTAATTTTACCTTAAAAGAAGAGACCAAAATTAAGAGTCTAATTAATCTCCTATTTTATATTAATTTACACATTTGTTGATGCACATTGCTTAACATTCCCTTGCTCTATCCAATGATATGCTCAATTGTGTGAATTAATTAAGAATTAGTGGTTAATTAGAGTTCTTGATTAGTGTAGAAGAGAAAAAGATTAGTGAAAGGACTAATCTTAGATTAATTCTTAATCACTTTTTTATATAACTCATTAAGGCTAATAAGTAGATGCCCATGAGTTGTCAAATTGTCCATTTTGGGGGTCATTTATGAAAGGTGTAAGGGGGTGTCATAAAAAGGTTGACTTTTTATTTTGAAAAATGCCCATATCTCTTTAATTTAAAATTCAAAAAATATCCCTCCCAAATAAGGAAATTCAAATTTCCCATTAGACTCAAAAAAAATAAAAAATGGTTCACGCGTAAACCATTTTCTGCACTCACGTCCTAGGTGCACACCCAAAAATAAAAATAAAAAAATTGGTTCACGTGTGAACCATTTTCTATACTCTCACATCCTACGGTTCACGTCCTAGGGGTCCGCGTCCAAAAATTAAAAAAAAATCAGTTGAGGTCGTAAGCGGTTCATGACATGAACCCTTAAGTGTTTCACGTCGTGAAACACTCCCCGCGTTTTAAAAAAAAATCAAATTTAATTTTTTCGTAAAGTCCGGTTCATGACGTGAAACCCTATTTCACGACATGAAACACAAGTATCTTACGACGTGAACAGTCCCAAAAAAATAAATTTGATAAAATCCACGAAGTCCACTTCACACCGTGAATTGCACCCTGCTAGTTTATGACGTGAAAGGACGTCCGTCAGCAAAAATAAAAAAATCAATTTGATAAAATCCGTGAAGCTTCACGCCGTGAACTGCACCCTGCTAGTTCATGACTCTAGAAAACACCCCTATTTGGAGACTCATATCTCCTAAACCATGAATCCGATAAAGGCGCTCTAGTGCTCATTGAAAAACTGACATTGAGCTCTTCAAATTTGGTCTTGACCGTCCGATAAAGGCGCTCTAGTGCTCATTGAAAAACTGACATTGAGCTCTTCAAATTTGGTCTTGACCGTCCGAAGTCAAAATCGATCATTTTGGCCTCCAACCACCAACAGCCTCAAAATTCGACCCTAAAATAGAGGCAAAAAACAGCTCGAAAAGCACAAAATCGCCAAAAAACTACGCGAAAACGACTTTGAACTATATTCGGGCTACTTTTTGAGGATCTAAACGACAAAATCACAAACGACTCAGAGAGACAAAGTTGTAGTACTCCAAAAATACTACAACTCTCATATAGAGTTTTTCCAAATTTCTTTTGGAACACCCTCAAAAACATGCTGTGAAACAGGGAAAAAATTCTCAGAAAAAATTTTCATCTTGAGAGTGATGGAAAATAGGTTTTAGGACCTCCTCTTCCATCTGGGAAGTTACTAGCATGCACTTTTTCTAAAAAAATATCCCTAATAGGTCGTTCATGTGTGTATAGCGTCTAAGCTAATTAAGACAAACAGACACTTGTTTGACCCAACGAAGAGTACGCCAGGCCACGAGGCTGTTAACGGGCTGCGAGAAAATATAAAAAGCAAAAAAAAACACGTGTGCTTGCTCATTAAGGAGCAATTAAGCAATCAGACATGGCAACGATAGAGGGACTATCTGGGCCGACACCCTCACTGAACCCACTGGCTGACATCTTCGAGCCATTGAGATCTATACCCCAAATACACCTCCCAATACCATTTTCCATGCCAACAACAAGAGTGTCATTGGATTTTGCACCCCCTGTCACTTCAAATCCATCGGGCTTTGGTCCTTTACCTACATTTTCACAAATCCATCGGGCTTTGGTCCTTTACCTACATTTTCACAAATCCTATAGGTACCAACCCCTGGATGCCCACACCTTGGACATATACTGACTAGTCTGGGGAAGGGGGTAAGCCCAAGGACTCAGTGAGTCCCTACCATCAAGAGCACTCACATACCGGCCTCAATGACTCATACAAAAATACGGCTGTACAGATCTCCAAAATCATGGGTAAATACGATGGAACAACGGATCCAGTTCAATTCATTCAAATATTTGAACAGAGATATGAAGCCTTTGGAAATCCAAACTGCCCCACCAAGGTACATGCGTTGAACCTATGCTTAGAGGAAAAAGCTAGTCGATGGTTCATCACATTGATGCCAGCGATCAAGATAAACTTCAGAACCTGGAAGTCAGCCTTTATCCATGGCTTTTCAAGACAAGGTGATCGGTGGAGTGCAGCAAGAGAACTCTATTCAATTGAGCGTAAACCAAATGAAACCATTAGAGACTTTATCCTTCGGATAAAACTCTTGGACTCACGATATGAATCATGGAAAAAATGAAACGATTCTCAATTGAAGAGATGTTTCATGATGGGCTTAAAGAAAAATAGCTTACACAACTTGATCTTTGTATCCAATCTAGAAACATTTGATCAATGTTGGAAAGAAGCAATACGTTTAGATGATAACATGATAGGAGATGATCATGTTACGAGATGTTCCTCATCTAAACCAAGTGAAGCAATGGCTAAAGAACGATCGATCTTCAGAATTGTCATTCCTCTGTCATTCCTCGAATTCTATGCAACCATGCTTAAAAGCTTTCAATCGACATCTCTAAGAGAGGATGAAATCCTTCAAAGCCAAACATCCTTAATGCCTCTACAAGTGAGGAGCAAAATGCCTGACTACGACTATTTCAATCCCCATTGTATATACAAGGCACCTGTTTTTTTGTATTGCATATAATGTAAATCCTTTGGTCATGATACTACAAAGTATCCGAATTCATCAACAATTGACTCAAAACCTCCATCTCCCGTGCACCAAGCAGAAATAGTCGAAAGGGTAAAAATTGCTCAAGAAGCAATTAATCGAACACTTCAGTGTTTCTATTGTCATGGACTGCACAAGGTGGCTGATTGCACAGTTTGGAATACTTCCATACCCACAGTCATTGACACCATGTGTGAATGATGTGGCATTGATCACATGTTCCAAGATTGCCCAGGATGAGTTGCTTCAATGCAACTTGTCTCACAAAATACAACTCTTAACATCTTAAGTGTACAAAACGAGCAATTGTACACGGTACCCTTGAATGTGCTTACACGCTTACAAGCCAAGGCACGAGAGACAGTAAAAAAGAATGAAAAAGATAACACTTCGAAATGGGTAGAAGAACATGCCTTAAAGCAGAAACCAAAAGAGAAAATAAAACCTCATAATCCCAAGAAAAACAAGGGACAACAAAATATCAAAACCAAAGCTGAAAAGGAGGACAGGGAAAAGGAGCCTGTGGTGGAGGACATAACCCCAAAAGAGCCAAAAGCTACACATGATGCAGAAGCATCCACCTCAAGGGCTACCACACAAACCACAAAACCCATATATGCGAAACAGGATACAAAAGCCCAAAAGAAAATTCGATCTCGTCGCATGGGTTAACATAATGAAAACCTGATGATCCAAAGAAAGTCAGAAGATGAAACAAGCTCTAGTATGTCGCTAAGTGAGGATGAACCAAGTTCAGATTCTTCACTCATCACTGCACCTCATAGACCAATCAAGAAACTAGAACTCACCCAACCACCCCAAATTGAAAATCATGATCATATGACATATGCGGAATGCAAAAAGCAAGCTCAGGAGGAGAGCATGCTTAGTATGGTTGAGTGTCTTACAAGATCACCGGTTGTGATTGAACCTCATAATGCCAATCCTAAAAAAGCAACCAAAATACAAAACCCAGAGGAGTACCACTTCCCCTTTCAAGAGGAAGACATACTCTCTACAGAAGAGTCATTAGAGACAGAATGCACGAATTATGCGGTTGAGAAAGCACATGAGGAATTCGATGAATCTCTTACGAAATTAAAGCAGTCTCTCAAAACCTCATTTAGAGGAATGCTCTTCTCTCTCATGGGGTGAAGCCAGCATAGCATCAGCACTTGCACCTAGGGCTCAACATGAGTTATACCAAGACATAAAGAGCTACATAGGATGGGACTGTGAGGATTCGTAAGTTTCTAAACAGAACTCGGTTAGAATTATCAGAGGACCGAGTGTGCCATTGTACACATTGGGTACTCTTGAAAAAGCTGAGAGCCAAAAAGAGGACGAAAGTGAATGGGAATATGAAACCGAAATGGGATCTGAAGCTGAAACAAAAACTAAAACATCCATGGTTTCTCTTGAAGATTCTATCATGATATGGCTAGATTTCCCTACAGCACAGGCAATGATGTTAAGCGCAAACGTACATTGATTAGCCCTTGAGCTAGTCATAACATCATGACAAAAGACACTTGGGTGTCATTGGGACAACCTAAACTCATCCCTCCAGACAATGGTCTTGGAAGAGGAGCCAATGGACAAAACATTGAAGTTCCCAGTTACTTTAGCTATGCTACTCAAACAATCGATGGAGATGTGGAATTTACATTCCATGTTACCCTAGATTCCCTTGAGTATAATGTCGTCCTTGGTGGAACTTAGATACGTGACTCGCTGTATTCAATTGATGAATCCATGCAAACAGTCACCTTGAACACTCCTGCAGGCATTGCACAATTACTATTACGGGAGGAAGAGGCCTTGGAGGAGCTGGAACTTCTAACATATCTTATTGAAAAGATCCCTAGGATTCTGGTTAGATTGGAACTTTCCAATAAAATCACCACAGCTCAAGCATAGCTTTATCCAACACAAGAACACAATCTCATGACCCTCAAGTTATGGGATTTGTTAGGTCAACCAACACTTACGGCTCATCTTGAAAGAATTCCCTTTACGCAAGACTTGAACATGCTATGTTTGGGGTACTTTGAACATAAAATGTATATTAAAACTAACCCCCTTACTTGCAAGTTTTTTGTGGTTGAGTATATGTTGGAAGCAAATTTAATCTTGGGACATAAATGGATGATTGCTACCTAAGCACCACTGTGCTTTGCCAGTGATAGGGTCATCATGATGGTCAATGGCACAAAGTTGACAATACCATACTGCAAGGAAGAGGATCCAACCCTAATGGATTTCTATGATGCTGAATGCAAAAAGTTTCAAGCCTCTTCCACAAAAACTCCTCTACGCAATGACCTACCATTTGCGTTAACAACTGACTCTGCTAAAGCATCTGCTCCTTCAACCCCATCCTCACCAACGAAGTTCGATGCCAAAACCTCGCAATCAATAGCTATTCGTGAAGAAGTTCCCCTGCGCAACCATCTATCTCTAACAAGGAACTCAAAGGAAAAGCCCCAGAGCCTATGCCTCTTCATCGACAAACCTCACCAAAGGAGACAACAGCATGCTTGAAAGCCTCATCATTGAATGCCACTCTACAAGAGACTCGAACCTCATCGTCTCAACAATGCCCATGAGTCTCAAAACTGCATCAGCGCCAACTAATGTGAAGGAGAACTCACAACCTTCCACTTCAACCAAAAAGAAAAATCCGCCAAGACAACAAAAATCAAGGTATCTTAATGGTATCAACATGTGGGTGGAGAAGCAGCTACTTGTTGCTCAAGGCTACTACAAAGGTGTCAATCAAATTTGGGTACCTCGATCTTCAAAGCCTCTTCCATCAATGCAGCACTCAGAGGCCAAGGAAAGATAAAAGTACTCCACAAAAGCCTATGCGAGTTCCTCAAAGAACTCCACCAAGTCAACAAGTGTGGGTACCAAAAAGATTACTGCAAGCACAAGGGTACTACTAAGATAATACCAAAGCTTGGATTCCCAAGTGCATCAAAAAGTCCCCTAAGCCTGTTCAAAGAAACAAACCTCAACACCAAAAGCATCAGCCCACCAATTTATAATGTTCATCAAAGATGGGTGCCTATGCACGTGCTTTAACAACTGGGATATTATGAAGGTAATTGTTAATCCCATTTTGGATTAACAAGTATGCTCCTCCAATTGAGGATATTAATAAGTGTCATGAAAAAGCACTATAAAAGTTGTATATTATGAGATATTGGCCACCCAAGTCCTTAGTTAAGTAAGTTTTGGGCGCCCAAGTGTGAATAAGGGCCAATTATATATAAGGCATTTTCTCATAATGAAAAGATACAATCCCCCTTTATGCTATTAAGAACTCTTCTTTGTGTCTTGAGAGAGATTGAGAGAGAGCATTCTAGCATCTGTGCCTCTTCTATGCTTGTATGATTCATGCTTGTGTGGGAGAGTGATTGCTTTATGCGACGGTGTAAGAGACTCTACGATGACAGTGTGGAGGTGGAGCTTGGAGGTTTGGAGCTTAACAAGTAAGCTTGGAGGCCTCAAGGGACTCAAGTTCAAAGCATTGGTAAGTGCCCTACGACAGTTGTGTTCTATTTATCTTCCTTTAGGTGAATGCATTGAGTTCCCTCTTGGAGGTGTGGTAGCCCATAACATTTTTGGCACCGCTGCCAAGGAAACACCTTTGTTTCTTCCTTCCTCTTGGAGTTTCAGCTCCCATTGCATAAGATTCATAATTGCCTTTGCATTCTGGTAGTGCATTGTGTAGGAAATGAATGGATAAGATTTGTGTGGAAGTAAAAAGTTGTGAGAAACTAGTTGTGTTTGTTGTGTATGTGTGTGGTGGAGTGGTCTTGGAAGAGAGCTTCACTGTTTTTTCTAGTTAATTTTGATATTTGCATCACTGGAATTATCAACGTGAATGAGCAAGTTGGTATTCTATTCTTTCTTCTTTTCAAAAATTCACAAAAATCAAAAAAATAAGGAGCCATTGATTGTGCCTTGAACTTGTATTACACTCCTTAGGCGTGGCACAATCATTTAGAAAATAGTTGAATAAGTATTTTGCACCTAGAATCACATTAGTCGATGTGGGAAGTTCCCACATAAAACTGTAGGAAAATCGTTCACGTCGTGAACCGTTTTCTACAACTTCACGTCGTGAATCACTCTCGACATCAATGTCGTGATTAACGTCGCAATTCACGAGATTACCTTCCAAAAATAGGTAGCCTTATCCTGACACCTCTAACACCACGAGGTCTGACAAAATTAAGAATCGTGAACGTGCAGAAAAACGTTCACGACGTGAACTATTTCAGAACTCTTCACGACGTGAACCATTTTTTGTTTACGACGTGAACTATTTTAGAAACCTTCATGACGTGAACCATTTTTAGTTCATGACGTGAACCCATTATTTTTCACGACGTGAAACCTTATCTCTTCACAGCGTGAACTCTTTCTGTAATCTCATGCCTTAATCGAATCAAACTCACGAGCTTGGTATAGTCACATTAAGGTTAAAAATTGACACCCATAACAAGGTAACGTGGAATTCTCATCCCAAGGACAAAAAAAAAACACGTGAAAGTGCAGAAAATCATTCACGACGTGAACTATTTCTTAACACTTCACGCCGTGAATTGTTCTCTGCAATCTCACAAATAGGTCAACCGAATATGATCAAAACTTAATTGGGACAGCAAAATAGCTTATCAAATCATACATACATGCACTTAAGTTCTAGAAAGCTCATCGGAGACAATCTTACACCTAACGATAGTGCATCAAATCACCTAGGATATTCCTATCAAAAAAGTGTGGGTTCGGGTCACTTAGTAAGCACTCACTTGAGTGTCTTAAGGAATCTGACCACCACTGAAACTAGTAGTGAAGAATTCATGGAAGAGGGGCTGAGGTACTCTGGGTTTGGAGAAGAGGAGAAACCACCCTCCCCAACCAGATCCAGTGGTATTATTGATATCACCCATGGATTTTAAGGTCTCCAAACCAATCATGACGAAGAAGCGTAATCTGTGGGCATGGGTCCATCAACCAGCAGACTTGGTCCAAGGCAAGAAGTGCCCATCCAAACGTCAAATTCGAGGCTGTCAAACACCGATACCCCCCAAATGAGACGGGACATGGAAAGTGCGGCCAGGACGGGTCAAGTATTCTTCCCAACCTTAGAAGAAGTAGAGTTAGATCTAAAAAGGATAGAGGTGGAACGACAGCTACTACGAGAGTTGAGCTTAAGGAAACAAGAGCTCGATACTCGAAGGGCGAGAGCTGAACAAAAGGAGATGGGAAGTTTAAACTTACTCCAATCACAGGGTAAGGAGCCAGAAATAGTCATGGGAAGAAGTGAGGGAGAAATTCCAATCTTAGAACCCATAAATGAAGAGCCCAGAGCTTAGGAAGGGTTTGTAACCCTAGAAGAAGAGGATAAACTAGCAAGAGCAGCGGGTGAAGTGGAGGACCTTCTGTACACCAAAAAGGACATTGAGCAGATGATCAATCATCCTACATTCCTACAAGACATGGAACTTTTAATTCTACAAAGGCATACAAAGGAAACTAATGATAAGCCATTCGAGAAGGTGCAGTGGCAAGACCATCCCATGGACCGGAGATACCTAGAGAGGAGCCAACACAAGAAGAGGACTAGGCCCAGGTAGAGGGGGGAGCAATTCCTCAAAGACTAAGGGTAGATCCAACCATTGATCTTAATGCAACCACAAGGATAGATTTGTTGAATATGGCCGTAGAAATAGGCCGAGGAATGGTCAGGGAACTAGGCACTACTCTAAAATCTCGGCCCTCCTAAATGAAGCCACACATCATTTCTAAATCTCGGCCGAGGAATGGTCAGGGAACTAGGCACTACTCTAAAATCTCGGCCCTCCTAAATGAAGCCACACATCATTTCTAAAATCTCGGCCCTCCTAAATGAAGCCACACATCATTTCTAAGCTCGTCCAAAAATTCTCTAGGAATGGGGATCCTATTCGACATGTAGAGATTTTTGAATCCACATGTGAAACCTGCGGGCCGGTCAGTGATGTGACAATGATTCATGCTTTCTCACTAACCCTAGAAGGGAAAGCGCATCAGTGGTTCCGAACCCTCAAACCCGAGGATAAGGTTAACTTCACATGACTCAAGAATGTGTTTGTGCCCAGCTTTGCCAAAAGTGGTAAAATGGAGCCCTGTGGCACAGCTGCACAATATCAAACAAAAAGAAATGGAGTCAATGAGAGATTGTGTCTCGATTAAAGCACTTAAATTCAAGGTGTAAACCACGGGAGAGGTTGCCTTGCTTCTGGAGAGGAGTTAGGGACCACAAGATGCATGATTATCTAGTACTAGCCCGACCAGCCACTCTAGATGCATGTTGCAAGCTGGCAATTGAATATGAAGATAATACGCTAGAATTGCCACAGCCCGGAAGATGTCAGAATATCTTCGGCAACAATGCCTTCGCGTGTTTTGAGTCACCAGGAGATTGGAACTCGAAGCAAGCAAGTCAGAAACATGACTATATGGAACAAGCTTAGTAACGCAATACTAGAGAAATTGATGAAGGTAAAGGGGGGAAGAGAAACATCTGGGCATGGGCATAACCATCTTTACCCCCGTAGTAGGGAATTGGTATGGTGCTCCATGTGCAGATTGAATCAGACTACCACCAAATGTCCACAGTTTACGACCGACGAGCAAGGCCACTACTCTATTGTGCACACTGTGTAAAATTAGGGAATCATGACACTTCAATGTGTAAATATCCAAGGTTCCAAACAGTTGCACAGCTCTCGGTATACCTAGAGCTCCATTGGCCTTACCAGCACCACCTGGACAAATCATTGTAGCTCTATAAGACAACCCAACTCTTCCTATTTGCCCAGGGGGATGTTCCGGGTACAGGACACTTCACCTCTACTACCACTTATTCTACCACCACAACCACCACAGGCTAAAATCAACCAAGTATTGATTGAAGAGCCATCAAAAGATATTGATATGGTACGTGAAGTAAAACTTAGTGGAGAGTACTATGAGGAAGCTGCGGAGGTCACACCCCTAAATTCTATGTCCTACAGAATAACATGCCAGTACCTGTGTTTCAAACCACGGTACAATGGAAGGGTAAGGACATGAACTCAAACATGAGGAGAGGACCGCTACAATGTTTTGGATATGGTGGGCCGCATCGAATTGTTGAGTGCCCAAACAAGAATGTGGTTCATACACACCAACCCCAACAATTGATTACTTCGCCCAATGACATGCCAGTACTCACTTATACTAAATGTGGTGTTGATCATTTGATCAAGGATTGTCCATACGCGCAAGGGTTCAACTTCCACTTCTAATCAGGCCACCATCCCAACCATTAGTGTGCAGCCTAGAAATATCACACCACTCAATGTCCTGACACGAGCCTAGGCCCAATTGGGAGACAAGGGGAAGAACCAAGAAGATGCGACCATTTCCAAAATTGGCCGCAGGAGAAGAGTGAAAAAAGTAAGTAAGGGTGACACAAGGATCACAATCCAAGATGGATCCGAAGAGGATACAATCGACATCGGATCCACCCAATTGAGAGAAGAAGAAGGGGATCAAGCGATCAATCACAAAGAGCCTGATCTAGAGGAGCAAAGGGAAAGACCATCAACCCCCTAAAGGAGTCGGTGAGTACCCAAATGCCAAAGAGGAGATAAGGAAGCTTGAAGACGCTAGGGCCTTAGTAAAAAAATGTTAACGGCTTCATGAATCCAAGCTAAGGGCTAACCAGGTCAAGGATACAATGTATCCAAGAAACGAGCCAACAAGGGAAAGAGAATTGGAAGTACCTACTCCAATTCTAGAAGAAACAGAAGAGGGATCAGCAGCACATCCATCACAAGCCCGATATGTGATCGTGGCTACTACGGACTATTTCACCGAATAGGCAGAAGCCAGAGCCTCGAAGCGAGCTGATGCATACACAACAGCAAAATTCTTATATAAACAAATTATCTCGAGATTTGGCTGCCCATTAGAATTAGTTAGTGATCGCAACTCACATTTCATTAATGAGGTGATTGATCATTTACTTGCTGGATTCTTAGTAGTCCATCGGAATCATCACCTTATTATCCACAGGTTAATGGTCAAGCAGAGAGTACAAACAAAATTTTGTGTACTATCTTGACCAAAACCTTGGAAGCAAGTCGAACGGATAGGGAGCATAACTGACAGCAGCCCTATGGGCATACCAAACATCATATAAGGTAGCGACAGGATACACTCCCTTCCGTCTAGCTTCTAGTGTTGAGGTATTAATGCCTCTGGAATACCTAGTTCCAAGCTTAAGGATTGCAGTGCAAGAACGTCTGACAAAGAATGCATTAGCTGAAAGGCTAATCGATTTAAAGAAGCTTGATGAGACCAGACTGATTGCGTCGCATGGACTCATGGTCGAGAAACTACGTAGAAAGCATTGGTTCGACAAAAACTTGAAACAAAAAGAACTAGAAACGGGGGACCTTGTCCTCATGTATGGTGTAGGAAGCACCAGAAAAAAGAAACTCAAGTACAGAGGCCTAGGACTCTTTCGAGTGTCTGAGATCACACCTCAAGGGGTCGATTAGAATTGAGACAATTGACGGCATATAGATGGAGGGTTACGTCAATGGGAGCAAACTTAAAAAATATTTTGGACCCCTGACCCAAGAGATGCTCTTGCAAGAACATCTCTTAAAACAACAAAAACAACTCGCAAAGGAACAAATCCAGCAAGCTCAAGAAGAGGCTAAGGCAAGGGAGGCCAAAGCCAAACAATTACTCCAAAAAACAATGTTGCATGTGAACATGGGGCTTCCTTGACTCTCCTGGGACGAAGAGAAATTGAACATTGAGCCAGCACGACTCAAGGTGGAACTCTCTATGGCTAAATGCCATGCAACGAGCATTGCACTAATAGATACAAGATCAAGTCATAACCTAATCTCATATGAGACATGGGTAGCCTTAGATAGACCATGCCTTGAACCCACCAATGCACAAGTACGTAGTGTACACTTGATAACTACGAAAGCTGAGGGATTTTTAAGTGTTAACATTTCCATCAGAAATAATTCCTTGGTTGGAAAGGTGTTTGTCATGCCTATAGGTTCTATGGAAGAGGAAATGATCCTCCTGGATTTACGCCAGCAATTGTAATATCCAATGGGAGAAGAGGGCAACACTGTTGCATGGGGGTGACAATGTCATGTCCGTACCCTTATGGAGCCCGACAAACACAGGGAAATAGGCCATGATTAAGGAGATAGCAACACCAAGAACGGTGACATTAACTCATGAAGCAAAAAAAGCATCACTTCTGCAAACCCCACACAAACAATACCCAAAGTCATAGGGTACACAGCAATGGGTGCCCAAGGTTCAACTCAGAAACTAGCCTTACAAGGAGGAGGAGGAGGAGGAGGAGAAGGTTAATACGGAACCCACAAAAAGGGGCCAAAAATAAGAAATGGCCTTTACAAGCAGGTTGACAGTACTCCAGACAAACCAACACCCCACAAGGCATTTGTAAGCAATGGGCCTGAAAGGATTTACTATTGACACAAGGATACTACCAAGGCAATACGGCAATGTGGGTGCCCACCTAGTGTCCGCCGTTACAAACCGCTCTGAATACAAAGGAAAGGGTAGTAAAAGCATGTGGAACCAACTTCCAACTAAAACCAATGCTCAAACTGCAGAAACACTAGTATGGAGGAAGAAGACAACTCAACAAGATGGGTTGAGTATTGCCAAAGCAATACCAGAACCACTTCGATCAAGGAGTTGGACAAGGACCCTAAAGGGAGAAATAAAGAAGTTCAGCAAAGGGACAAGGATAAAAGCCCCAAACCACAAGACTCAGTAATAACATTATTCAGTTGGGTGGAAGGAAGAATCAAACACTCCCACATGGAGCTAAAATGCTTGTAGCCTACCCAGAAGTGCCAAGGTGTCACCTTGGTTCCCATGGCAATAAAAGATGAAGGTATCCATTAGTCACACAATGGATACAAGGTAAAACTGGGTATCATTCACTCAATTAATGCATGTTTGAATGACTGAGCATGAAGAGAAATAGAAGGTATCAATCTTGCACACTCCTAATCCGAAATAGTTCATGTCATGAACCAATCTTAAAGGGTTCATGCCGTGAACTAATCCAAAAAAGTTCACGCCATGAACTAGTTCAAAATGCTTCACATTGTGAAACGGTTACTTCTCATGGGCCAATCAAAAGATGCCACATGGCATTCTTCATTAAGGGAGCCGCCCAGTCCGATGGCTGCGCTATAAATTCAAAAATCTTTTCTCTTTTTGTCATTCTACATCATGTGCTCCAACGCAAATCATCATCCATCATAAGCTTCCGCAATCAATCTTGCATTGCATCCCCACTTAATCCAACTCTAATCGACATTCACACATTAAGGTGGGAGCTTGGACCCTTCCTTGTTTTTCTTTTTCATCCTCTTTTTAATTTTGATTATGATCAACTAGTGTCTTGCACATTAATATCGTTTGCATATTCATCACACGATTTTCGTGTTTTGCTCTAAAACTCCGCTATATGTGGACTCATCACTTGCATTAATTGATCCTTTAAAATAAAAACAAAACATAAAAACGTAACCACCAGAAACTTGCAGTTTCACGGAACTACAAGAAACCTGCAGTTTCACGAAACTAAACCTGCAGTCTCATGTCTCTAACTCTCACAGGATTTCGTCTGACACGAAAAATCCCCTCACGTCTTTAATTCTCACGTCTCTAACTCTCACGAGATTCTGTTTCACGGAAATCCCCTTCACGTCTTTAATTCTCACATCTCTAACTCTCACGGGATTCCGTTTCACGGAAATCCCCTTCACGTCTTTAATTATCACGTCTATAACTCTCACGGGATTCCGTTTCATGGAAATCCCCTTCATGCTTTTCACTCTCACGTCTCTAACTCTCACAAAAATCCCTCTCACGGGATTCCCTTTCACAGAAATCCCCTTCACGCTTTTAACTCTCATGTTTCTAACTCTCATAGGATTCTGTCTCATAGAAATCCCCTTCACGCTTTTAACTCTCATGTTTCTAACTCTCACAGGATTCTGTCTCATAGAAATCCCTCTCACGGGATTCCATCTCATAGAAATCCCTCTCACGGGATTCCGTTTCATGGAAATCCCCTTCACACTTTTAACTCTCACGTTTCTAACTCTCACGGGATTTCGTCTCACAGAAATCCCCCTCACACTTTTAACTCTCACATCTCTAACTCTCATGGAAATCCCTCTCACGGGATCCCTCCTCATGACCTACAGTTTCACGAAACTACCAAAAACTTGCAATTTCACGCTACATAATTAACATGTTCAATTAACACACCTTGTTTATTGCTCCCACCACTAACACACTTCTCATCTCAATTAACCATCTTGCCATTTTTTTTAGGAGTGGTACCTGCCCCACTAGTCTGGAAGCTGATTTTCTTTACATGTATAGATGTCAACCTCAGACCTCGAAGCCGTAGAGACACCCGCAGTAACACAAGCCAGTGCTACAAGCTCCTCGGTGAGTTAGAAGAAGAAGCCGATGCGGGGACCAAAGATGAATTACTTGGGGCCATATGCCCAAGCCTTCCATGGTGCCATCATCAGCAAGGAGATCCATACGGCCCATGGAAAGGTGGTGCTTCAGTATCACAGCCCAGAGTGCCTCCAAATCCTAGAAGAGATAGAAGTAAAGGCAAAGCTTGAGAAAGTGGGCCTAGGCATAATGGCATAGATTCTTCCCAAGAACATCGACACGGAGCTTTGCGCCGAGTACATTAAAACCTATGACAAGGCTACCAAGCGGGGCATAGTAATGAAAGTCGACACAACAAAGCAGATCCTGATCACAGAAGATCTAATCCATGAAGCTCTGTAGCTCCCACCACCAGTTTAGGTACATGCCCATGCCTTTAACAAGATGCCCTTGGATGCTATGCTAAAGAAGAGCTTGTATAACTCCAATGGGGCTGAATATGAGAATATCCGGGATGAGGCCACGGAGAAGGCATGCAGGGCAATGTCGCTGATCATGCAGGTGAAGCTAGTGGACCACTATAATAGGGTCCCACTAAACAGAATTGCAAAGGTCCATGAAGAGAAGGAGGAGGACTGGGCATCCTACATACACCGGGAGATGGAAAACTACCACAAGGCCCATCAGTCCAAGATATGCAACCCCTACCTGCTGACACAGGTCCTAAACCGTGTGGCAAAGAGGACCCTTCCAGAACCTGAATGAGCAGAGCAGATGCAGTTAGCACTACTTCTTGAGCAACCAGCACTGACAGTTATAGAGATGTCCTCATAGAAACACAAGCCATAATGAAGGAGATAAAGAAAGGGAGGAAAAAGAAAACAGAAAGGAAGATGAGAGGCATCATTCCTGATGTGGCTAAGGAATCACAAAGGATAGAGGCTGAGCTGGCACAAGAGATTAGATCATATCAGGAAGTACTGACACTGCAAGAAGCCACTGTCAGTCAAGGCACTCAAGAACAAATGCAGCAAATTAGTCCTCCTCAGAGCCCAACGCAGCTTATATTCACAAACCTGTCCCCGATTAAGGATTCTACCGTGGCAGACACACCTTCGGAGATGGAGCCAGAGACAGTAGCATCAATCCCAATGTTGGCTAAAGAATCACAAGAACTT
Source organism: Cibotium barometz (assembly GCF_041138505.1). Lineage (NCBI taxonomy): Eukaryota > Viridiplantae > Streptophyta > Polypodiopsida > Cyatheales > Cibotiaceae > Cibotium > Cibotium barometz. The sequence continues at coordinate 5,805,899 of NC_141081.1, read as the reverse complement.
GAAACAGCAACATCAATTCCAGAGTGTAAGATCCGGCAGCACCACTTGACACCACAGGTAAAAGACCAAGGGGTGATGATACATCCACTCCGAGAAAAAGAGGCATTTTAAGGATGAAGAAAGACTTCCCCAACTGTCCTTCCTGCAAATATATAGATTATGAACAGTTCATGTAGGAAACTATGGAAGGTTTAGATGGACTATTAAACCTGCCGCATGCTGGACTGGAAGGGGCCGCAAGCACAAATGCACCACTATGGGAGCAGGAGCAAAGTGTATGGCGCTGCCATCTCCTCACTGCACACATGTTGCACGATCGTAACACTAACTTTGGAAGCAAGTTTAAGAGTCAAACACACAAGTACATACCTTAAAGGAACACTTGACAGTAGCAGAGGCCATGCATCGAGATGTAATCATGAAGATTTTGAAGGCCACTGAGGAGCAAGAGACCAGGTACAAGTCACTGGAAAGTAATAATTTGGTTCTAAGCCAAACTATTGTTCAGAGAATTAAAGACAAGGAGGTTACCCAACCATGAGCTCACAGTTATTCATGCCCCAGCAAGTACAAGAGCTCCAGCACATGTCCACAGCCAAAGAAGAAGAGTTGCAAAGCCAGATCCAGTAGTTATCCTCAAGTTTGAAGGAAGTAGAAAGTAGGGCTACTCACTTACAACAAGAAAGAGGACAAACAAACAAGGCACATGCAGAGAAAGTGATAGCTCTTAATGATACCATTAGTGCTAATTGAATTGAAATGCAAAGAATGGAGATAACACACTGAGAGGCAATGGCACAAGTCACTCAACAGTTACAAGACAGCCAAAGACTGGCTGCGGAAAGACTTCAGAGAATCACAGAGGCTCAAGAAAGAGAGGCTACTGCCAAACGTGCCGCCCCCAGGAGGATGCAACGAGGCACTTCGAGGAGTTGGATGCTGCACGGATGGTCCGCAAAACAACCATATCAAACCTCCTCAGCACCAATGACTCATGTCTATAAGAATTGGAATGCCAATTAGCAATACAGGACCGCAGTCAAAGACAAGAGCCTACGGATGAGATGTGCCTACTCCTTGAGTGAGCCTCGGAGATAGGTCAGTTGCCAGTAACCCCTCGGGCCCCTCCTCAAACTCTTACTCTATTTTTGTCTACACTAACTCTCTCCTTGCTTCAATACGATATAAATCTATATGAGGACCTAGGCCTAGGTGAACTAACCCTCATAAAACAAAATACTGAGCGTGATGCTGACCCCACTATCATAATGGGAATTTTGCGGGGAGACATAGTATTAACTAATCCACAGGATATCTACTTTTATCCATTACATCATATTATGTTAAACCTTCGTAGTTAGTGTCGGGTACTATAAAACTCTGACATTCTGGACAACATTGTCAAAAAATTAGACCTGTTTGTTTTCAAATGATATTCCTAAGACACCGGCCAACTACGAGGTGGTAGCATAAAGTTATCAATGGATTATAAGCCATGGGTGGCTACAAGTCTACAATACTCACTAGCATTTAAACTTATGTGAGTCTTCTTTTTATATCACCCTTTTGGAATTCTAAAACTATACTCTAATATCTACAAACACTTAGAATCCATGTTAACCAGTGTACTTTACACTTTTGATGCCACCCATATTGAATATCCTAGCATAAATCCTGAGAATATCCCTGACCTTCAAGATTTTATGAAATCTCACAAACAAACCTAGCCACCCACCCCCTAGTTCAGGTCATAGTCAAGAAGAGACACCATCTTCATCTTCCATCTCCACTTACCTACTCTAGTATATTCTGATGTCGCTTGTTGTAAACTACTTAATCCCTGTCCTAATGCCCCACCTACTAACAAGTCCCAAGCCGACTGCATCTTTTCTACTCTCATTCCTCAACATATAGATTTTCCCACTAACCCTCTCACCCCCGACGAGATACTAGCACCTTACCCGTCTCCCCAATGGCAACCTCAAGAGGTAAGCCATACTATCCCCCACGATAATATTGAAGCTTTTACTGATGATACAGTTTTGGAGTCATTGTCTGGTGTGCAGAATATGAAGGCTTCATTCGAACTGGAAATCCACTGTTAAAGCCAAAGCTGATATTCAAGGTGTTAATGCAAATAACAACATTTGAGCCAACTCGAAGAATTCTCCCCAAGGCCTACTCCAAGGTCACACCAACAAAACAGCATTATGTACCATACTCTCTACTAGCACCTCGCCCAAATTTAGAAGAACTACTCTCTATGGCTGGAGAGGGTACATTGTGGTCTAATGTGGCATGGCAGACAAAATTAGCCAATCCACAATTGGCCAGCCTGCTAGAAATCCGAATAGTTACCTTTATGATCAGTTATTGCTTTCATAGGTGGAGAAAAGCTCACCTAGTCCACACACGAGGGGGCGATGACACTATCATCCCACAGATGATGCACATCCCAAGTTATAAGATTTTGGAATACAGCCGAACTGGAGAAAGGAATTCTTAACAATTCCAGAAGACAACCATGTCTATATGTGTGTGCCACCAACTCAATGAGTTGACCCATTATACATGCCACGAAAGAGAAGATGGACTCCAGTGGAGTTTCAGGAGGCCAGCAGCACGAATCGCATGTCTGTTACAATTTCCCAATCTTCATGCCAACAACCTTTACAAACATACAAGAGCAAAGAAAACAGATGCTCACTTGGATACAAGCATGGCGCCGTATCCCCAAACCCAGCAATCGTGGGGCCAGTGTTAGATTTTTAAAATTGCTCGTGGTCCTGATTGATCAACCCAAAGAGCCATATGATGGATATGAAGCTAAACAACTACAATTCCACATGAATCAAGGACCATCAGGGGTATGATGTTGTATTATCATCGTCTCTACGGTGTCTTCCTACATACATGCATGTCACATTCGAGGACATGGTGGACACATGGTTCTGGCGTTCACCACTCAGCATTCAGAAGAACCCTCAAAAAGCTTCAATCACACCGAAACTTCTACTGTCATGAGTTCAGTGACCAGGTCTTTCGACCTCAATAAAACAGGTTCTGAGGAGGACATAACCTACATCAGGTAGGAAGGGATGTTAATCCTATTTTGGATTAACAAGTATGCTCCTCCAATTGAGGACATTAATAAGTGTCATGAAAAAGCACTATAAAAGTTGTACATTATGAGATATTGGCCACCCAAGGCCTTAGTTAAGTAAGTTTTGGGCGCCCAAGTGTGAATAAGGGCCAATTGTATATAAGGCAATTTCTCATAATGAAAAGATACAATCCCCCTTTGTGCTATTGAGAGCTCTTCTTTGTGTCTTGAGATAGATTGAGAGAGAGCATTCTATGATTTGTGCCTCTTCTATGCTTGTATGATTCATATTTGTGTGGGAGAGTGATTGCCTTATGCGACAATGTGAGCGACTCTACAGGACAGCGTGGAGGTGGAGCTTAGAGGTTTGGAGCTTAACAAGTGAGCTTGGAGGCCTCAAGGGACTCAAGTTTGAAGCATTGGTCAGTGCTGCCCTAAGATAGTTGTGTTCTATTGCTCTTTCTTTAGGTGAATGCATTGAGTTCCCTCTTGGAGGTATGGCAGCCCATAACAGTAATACCATCATATGGTTGCCAAAGTCTAACAACGTGAAGCTTTAAAGCCTCACCACCATCGACTTCAACCCTAACAGCTTCACCTAAAGTTCGACAAGAATGGAAACCCAAGCAACAGCAAGCAAGTCACTCAACCACTCTCATGCATTCAGCAACTACACAAGAGCTTGTGTGTTCAAGCAACCCCAATGGTAACCAACCAACAGTCTTACCTACCACCTCGACAACATTTAAGCCAAAAATTCAAGAATCAATTCCCACGTCTACAATGGAGACTTATAAGCACATCAAAGACAAACTCACAATGCTATTTTCACCCCTCTGGATGTGAAGCGTAAGTGAAGAAGAACCTATTCTCTCAAAAAGGAGAGCAGCCACAAGAGCCTCTTGCTCACATGGTGGTAGCCAAAAACACACACACACATCAACACAGAGAAGTTCAATAAGAGTTTATATGACTCACTTCTTGTACTTCATGTATATCTGCTTCCTAAGAGCACTTAAGTATACATAAAAACATAAAAAGCACATGGGAAGAAGCAAACAAGTCCTACTAAACAACATTTGACAAGGATCCTACTACACAAAGGGACATCATGGAAGGCCGATTTCTTCAAATGATGAGTGTCGCTTCAATGAATCAAACGAGGAAGTGAGAATCACCATCTCGTTCTGATGATTATGTCTACGTTCCTCCGGATCCTTCCCTGTCTTCTCTCCCATTATTAACATCTCTTAGCGTTCCCACTAACATAAATCACATGTAACCTTGCTTATGATTGCTAAAAATAAAGTGAGCCAAAAAAAGTGCTCACAAAAATATAAAAATGCAATCACTCGCAAAAAACCCCACCCCTCCACCCCGTTAGGAATTCCCAATAAACCAGTAACCTTTTCATTCACTAACTAGCCCTTCTCATTCCTTCCAGAGAGGAACAAGGACCATTGAACGTCACTCAACATCAAGCTTGTCAATTCTCCCCACACAAAGGTCTTCAACGCGATCATGTGGATGCGATCACCATCAGGAAGGGGGGAATGTTAACCCATTCATAGGGTTAACAAGAACTACCACCATTATCTTACATCAAGGAGTCAAGGTAGATACACCAAAGGGTCATACATTCAAGATATGAAGCAATGGTGTCTAAATCTACAACTTGAATGGGCGCCCATAATGGTGTGACAAAATACTTAAGGCGACTCTTGCTTCAAGAGCATGCGGTAGCAAGTTAGGATGAAGTCCCAAGTGATGTACTTCATGGATATATTATGAGAGTAGTCATTGTAATAGCATTAGGCCTCTTATGAGACTAAAGTGCCTGGCCGCAGTTTAAATGAGTGTGAACACTTATGGCCATGTATATAAGTGAATTTCTCTCATAATACAACATACTCTCCCATTGTGCAATTGAGTCTTGCTCTTTCTAATCCTCTTGCTAATCTCTCTCTAATGCATGCTATTGAGTGTGTGTGAGTGATGTGAGGTGAGAGGAGGGACAAGTACCCGTAGTACAACGCAGCGGTGTGATAGTGCTCATGGGAGGTGTGGTGGAATTGCTTCTGAAGGAGTTGTAGAGCTTGGAAACCTTAAGGGTTACAAGCTCGGCCATTGGAAAGATCCTCATGATAGTTGCGGTTCACCAGGTAATCTCTTGTTGGATGTGTTTCAAGGGGGGTTAGGGTGAGCCATAACACCTTCTCCTCAGGACAATACTCAAGGTCATTCACATATGCTTGCTTATGAGAAAGTGGCCTAGAGAAATGTCTTGGATTGAGAGGTTTATGGACAGCCACTTCTCCTAATAAGAAAGGTTTTACTTTTCACCATAATGTGCATTCGGATTATCATGCAAGATTGGATCATTGGTACCTCTTACATACAGATCATGTTCACTTTTTTGTGTCGTATGTGGATTGATTACTCTTTGAACCTTTTTGATCATGCATCGGTTTGGTTGGGTTTGCACTTTGATATGCTTCTTGATGAGGCTTCCTTACTCACTAAATGACTTCTAGTGGGTGAACAATTCATATCTCTCGCATGTACTATTTTAGGAGATGACTATTAATGTCATTGACACGTTATAGCTAAAATGTATGATACATAGACATTGCATGGTATCATTTTGCTGCCCGTATGCAAATGGTTATCATTGAATATGGCAAATGTTATTTGGGGGTAGAAATACAATGCATATATCAACTGAAGAATATGCTACACTTTTTGGAAGAGACCAGTCATACTCGCATGCTATCCCAGCAAGAGGAGGATTAGCTCTCAATGACCATCGAAAATTGTAGAAATGGCAAGTTAGATCACGCTAAAAATCCCTTTTGGATAAGGGTTGCTCATACTCGCTTCCAATCCCTTTTGGAAGAGACCAGTCATACTCGCATGCTCATACTCGCTTCCAATCCCTTTTGGAAGAGACCAGTCATACTCGAAAATGACCATCGAAAATTGTAGAAATGGCAAGTTAGATCACGCTAAAAATCCCTTTTGGATAAGGGTTGCTCATCCAAAGCTTTTTTTCAAAAACTTGCATGTTTCGAGACAAAAACTATGTATATCTTGGACACAAGATATACACCAGCTAGAGCATGAATGTGTTATGCATTTTCAACAAGTTTTTGTAACACCGCCCCAATGACTCCTAATATTCAAAAGGCTCTGAAAGGGTTTCTGTCTCATGTTTCTAACATTGTAGATATGGATGAAGCAGTTGATTTGGAGTCCATGTTTTCAACTATGGAACTAAACAGGGTAGTAAACGTGCTTGGTAAATGGAAGACTCCAAGATGGGATGGATTGACTGTGGAGTTCTTTTTGCAATTTTGGCCTATGCTTGAAGAGTCACTTTTGCTTATGATTAATGAGGCTTGGAATTTGAGCATCATGCCTTCTACTTGGCAGAAGGGATGATAAGGCTAGTGCCAAAAAGGATTTGTGTTACAAACTTTCTGATTGGTTCCCTATTACCTTGATGCGAGCGATTTATAAATTTATCACTAAGATAATCACTAAATTGCCTTTAAAAGATCTTGAATAAGGGTATCCTTCTAGCACAATATGGTTTTGTGCCTTGTAGACAAATAATATATAACATTGCTAATGTTTATGTTGGTATAGAGTATGCAAAATATACCAAGTAGGATGTGATCTTATTTACAGGTTGATATTGCTAGGGTTTTTGATACATGCCAAATGGGATTTCATTATAGAAGTCATGGAAAAGTTGGGTTTTGTTCCAAAAATGCAAAACATAATTTATTGGTTGTATCGAGATAGCAATGCTATATGGATTTTGGGAAAAGGCTTATCCTTTCAATGGTATTTGGGTAGATCTGTTCAACAAGGCTCAATGCCTTGCCCTATGTTATTGCTGCTCATCCCTTCTTGACATATATGGATAAGCTCACTGAGGCTGACAAATTACAAGGGCTTTGTCTCCCTGATGGGGTCGGCATTTGGTTGTTCAGTCATATGTTGATAACTCTTCTTTCCTTAGAATATGCAACCGAATCTACAATGTCTCATGAACACTCTTTGTTTAACGGCATCCATCGAGATCATATCGATGATGACCAGTTAGCTTTGTTTTTTCAGTGTTTTTAACTTGTGTAACTACTCTCTAAGAAGTTTGCCTCATTTTTTAGGCAAACTTTCTTTGTACAATGAAGAGAGAGAGAGAGAGAGAGAGAGAGAGAGTGGTGTGTGTGTGTGTGTATATACATTCACACACACACACACACACACACACAATATACATATACATATATATATGTACATATATATATATATACATATATATATATATATATATATATATATATATATATATATATATGTATATGTATATATTATATATATGTATGTATATATATACATACATATATATAATATATACATATACATATATATATATATATATATATATATATATATATGTATGTATATATATAGATATATATGTACATATATATATACACATACACACACACACATACACATACACATACACACACATACACACATACACACACACACACACACACACACATATATATGTGTGTGTGTGTGTATGTGTGTGTGTGTATATATATATATGTGTGTGTGTGTGTGTGTGTGTGTGTGTGTGTGTGTATGTGTGTGTGTGTGTGTGTGTGTGTGTGTGTGTGTGTGTGTGAGAGATTCCTCCTACCCGTGTCCAAAGAAAATGTTAAATAAAAGAAGAATTGGCTCAAAAACTATAAAATTCTTGAAGAATAAATATACACATGGGAAATTGTTTAAAATTTAGGAAAAAAAATTAAAAATATTTTTTTAGTAATAACCTTGAAATTTTCTAAAGTTTCAATGCTCAAAAATTTATAAAAGTGCAATTGTGCACATATGCACAAAGCACTTAAATCCCAAACGAATTTGAAAAATCTAAGCCCATAATTAAATCCGAAATGTGGGTTTTAACTAGGACTAGGAGCTTGGGCAAAAATATCAGCACATTGGAAAAAAATAAATTACATAAGTCTAGCTTAAGTGTGTGTACCCTTGGGGAAAATAAATTAAATAACCTAAGGTTCTAAGGTTTGGGGTCAAAACCATGGTTTGAGGAAACCAAGTGTAATTGTGGAGGTAATAAGTGGAAAAAGGTAAGTGATAATATTCACATGGTTTTTTTTGTTAGGTGGTATTGGTAAACCATGGGATGGCTAGTGATTTCTTGCATGAGTGGTGCTGGGCAGCCTCAACTCTAGTTGTATTAGTGCATGGTGGGCTTTTGTTCTAGTAAGCCTTAGTCTAGCCCCTTTTTCCTTGAGTTTGCTCATCTAAAGTTATGTGCATGGTGGCTGGGACTCATTCATGCCAATTTAGGTGAAATTTTATGCATATGAAGAGCCTTCACCTATTTAAATACGTCCTCTCCCTCATTTTTACTACACACCTAGTAGAAGCATCATAATTAGCTTTGAAAATACTCTTTTATACTTCTACAATACTTTTATGGCATCTTACAACAAGTAGTACTAGCTAATCTAGTCAAAAAGGGAATTTAAGCCATATTGGAGAGTGAAAGGGCACTGAATCCCATGCTTGAAGTAGGTGTGGATTTCTTGAAGGATTGGGAGTGATTTTGTTCAACCTGTAGTGCGACAACATTAAGCCAAAGCTATTATTCAAGTAGGTCTACATTTCATATTTCAAATTTTTGAAAATAGGCAAACATATGTCCCTTTCTTGGCATTTCAAATCATTGTATTGTGAATTACCATTTATTTAAATCTCTGGTTCACTAAAAATAGTGAAACATAGAAAAATAAAATTTTGATTAAAACCTATTCACCCTTGGCCTAGATATTACAAAAATTGACTATAGATGATTAAAAAACATTAGCATTAAAAATAGAGAATTTTATGTGCACCCTTGTGTGGAAATTATGCACTTAGTTGTAGTTCATGTTCTAAAAATTGCATAGAGAACCTAGTTTTGAAGGATAAGAAAGTAAATTAGGTCCCCAAAATATACATGATAAGGCCTTGCCTAGCATTTAAGTCAATGACTAGAATCGAGGAGTTGAATTATGCATTTATGTGCACATATGTGCTAGTAGTATAATATATTAGATACCTTATAAGTTAAGGGTCTTCCTTGTTGAATCCCTTAAGAAGTGTTGATAAAATAATGTATTAGATACCTTATAAGTTAAGGTTCTTCCTTGTTGAATCCCTTAAGAAGTGATGATAAAATATCGGGTTAAATTTCCTTAAACTCTCCACTAAATAAGACTCTAACCCTAGAGAAATTCTAGTAAATTATAGAGATAGAACGCCAGTTCTAATGGGGATTTTCTCCATAGAGACAAATATTAAGAAGAAAATTAAAGATAGAAGTGTCATTGAGGGTCTAGATTTTAGAAGAAAATACTAAAGGAAAGGCCCCAATGAAATCATAGAAGGAAGTAGCATTAATCTAGAGAGAGATAAGGGTAAGTTAGAGAGAAGCGATCAAATATCAACTAGAGGCCCAATAAACTAAGGCTAGGAAGGTCTAAAATTAGAATAGTGGTTTGATTAAAAATCAAAGGATTAGTTGACCATTGAAGGATAGATTCGATGGTCTCTCACAGATTAGACCAAGGATATTGGACCAAGAAACAAGTTCGGAGATTTGATGTGGAGGACCGAGGCTTATCTCATTGGAGCTTGCAATGGTTTATCCTGTTTTGCGATGCATGCATAATGCATGGTTGCTTGATCATGTTTGATATTTATTGGATACTATTTGTAATATACTTAGTGGAATTATATATATACTTAATAGAACTTGTGCTCAACTTGTGAAGGTACCTCCCAAGTTAATATGATATTGGGCGGATGTCATCTAAGCGGTAAGTCATGCCACAAAGACGGCTGTCCGAGACCTTGAACCATCTCGGTGAGGACGTGAGTGTGGTCTTGACATGCCTGGTGTGAGGATAGAGGCGACTTGTTTGCAGAAGCCGTCAAGGTGGGGGGTACTAGGCCATGCAAGTTTGGGCTAGACCTACATGTCGGGTCACAAGACTCTGGTGCAAATGTGACCTGGAGTGTTCATAACTTGGGAAGGATATGGCTAGCAAAAGTAACTCCTACCAGTCTGAGATGTGAGACTTATAGGCTCCTTGCTAGACAATAGCAGAAGTTGGAGTGCTCGGGGGCTCAAATAGGTGCATATCTTCCTGGTTCGAGGAGCAGAGGCATTGTGTGAGATATTTTGGATACATGTGATATTATGGGTGTGATTTTTTGGCGAGATTTCTTTGGGAGCTTCTGAAAATGGTGAGCTTTTGGATCTTTCATGTCTTGTGTGCTTAAAATTTTCATTATAACCAGTCCATTATATGCAAAAGAATATATAAGTGAACTAGCATTTGAGACAAAAAATCTAATGAAGAGTAAAAGGCATACAACATACCATGACGAGAAGACTATTTATGATCGTTACATTTCAAAACTAGATAGATTGTCATTGCATTTCAACTTACTATTTAATTGCCCCCACCATTAAAAACAATGTCCATAAATGTAATATGATCAACATATTGATGCAATATGATCAACAATGGTCCGTAACTATAATATGATCAACATATTCATGTAATATGATCAACAATGGTCCGTAAGTATAATATGATCAACATATTCATGCAATATAATCAACAATGGTGCATAACTGTAATATGATCAACCATAAATCATAATACCAGTCTTGTAGTTTCAACTCAAAAGCAAAACAACATAGAATTCTCTCACGGCATACATGATAAGCACATTTAAGATGTGTGTTTTAATAGACATTGGCAACACAATATATCAATGCTTAATTAAGCAAAAATCTAAATCCCATCTCCCAAATCCAAACTAACAATCCCAAAAAGACATTGTCCACATGACTAACAATACAAACTATTTACTTGTGCTAGGGCTTGGAAATCTCTTTCTCTTGAGATTGCGTGTGTCACTAAACTATTTGCTTGTGCAAGGGCTTGGAGATTATTTCTCTTGAGATTGCGTGTGTCACCACTTTGAATCTCCCTATTAAGACACTTATTATAAATTTCCTTGTATTTTTTGACATATACATAAAATTGTATCATAAGTTCACATACTTTGCCATACGTCCACATCCAGCAAGCATATCAAACACTATGCAATCCTTCTTGGTAAAGGTTGCCAACAACCATATGGAAAAAATGGTCACAAGATACGCATAAAAGGTCACAAGCACGTGAGTACTTTCCCATACATAGAAGAGCACACACATATATTCTTGCACATACTCTCGAGACCAAACATCATATATGTAATGACATACATACTATTAGTTCATCATAAATAAGTGAAAATAAAAACAATGCTAAGAGAACACATACTTGCAAAAGAATGATGACCATTCAGCCCCTCTGAGATATGGACCACTTGGAGCAATAGTGCATGTTGGATTAATCTTAGGCGACAATTCCAAAATGAAGCTTTTGGTTGCACAAAACACTTGTGCATCAATCTTCTCTTCTTTTATGTCCATCCATGGCCTTGGATATCCTTCTCGATGATGGAAGATACATGCCACCAAAGTAACCACCTACATGAGAGACACACCACCAAAGTAAACTTACTTGTTATATATATGCATACCTATGTACATAAAAACTTACATATAAATATAAATATAAATATAAATAAATAAATATATATATATATATATATATATATATATATATATATATATATATATATATATAAACTTACTATGTGCTTACATACATACATATATATAAGCTTAATATGTGCTTACTTATATATATATATAAGCTTACTAGGTGCTTACATACATACATATATGCTTACTAACATATAAGATTAGTCTCTTATATAAGATTAGTTAAGATTAGTCTCTTGTATGCTTGCTAAGCTATGTGATTACAAACATATAAGATTAGTCTCAAGCATTAACTTCAACTTACATTTTGAGGAAAATGCTCATGTTAAAATCCAAGCCACATGCCAAGGGACAAGTAATGGTCCAACTGCATCTACCTTGGCACACTCCACGGCTATAAGCATATGCTCCATAATGGTGGTGACCACAAACCGCCCTTGGTCACACAAGAACCAATCCACTAATTGGAAAACCAACTCCATAAGGTCTCTACTTTGCAAATATTCTATGAAGGAATGCCACCCTCATTGTGAAGCCATTTGGGTATCAATGATGTTGGTAGATCGGCCCAATTAAACTTTGCTACACACTTGCTTAGTGATCCCTTCAAGGTCAGTCCCTCCATGGCATGTGTATGCAAAACCATACTAGTTTCTTCATTGATCTATCATGCCAACAAAACATAAGTTCATAAGAAGTAATGCTTTATTAACAAGGGATAAAGGAGAGGATGTAAACATCAATAATAATTTGTGATTGACACTCGGATTGATATACTTATTTGGCTCTTCAATTGAGTTTGACATTCGAATGAAGCATCCACAAATAGGGTGTACAAAAGTAAATGGCGCCCCAATATCTCCCGCCATAGTACATCGTGATGACAATTTTAGAACAAGCTAGCTACGAACCTAGAAGTGACCATAAACACGTACCTTGAACACCAAACCAACAAACTGGGCCATCATGCAAGTCAAGCTGTTATACCAAGGCTTGATGCACTTCTTATCTCTAGAATCATTTCTCTTTCAATTATTGATTGAGTCTATGGAGGGAGAACTATCATTATACTCTATTTGCCAATCCAAAATTTTGGAACATATAGATCTCATACCCACAAGTGGAAGCAAGGTGCATGAGTCTTTGTAATGCTGCATATATAAATACTATATGTTCATATATCCAAGATTGAAAGGAACATGAATCCTCATAATTGGTGCATAGACAAAACTCTACGGTCCATTTACTTAGCTCCAAACCACAATGAGTGCTTACCAATTTACTCCATTGAGTGCAAGTAACAGCTCTCTCTCTCTCTCTTGACCCGTGGACCATATCTAAAAACTTGTACTACCTTATGTGTCTTGATATCTCATTTGCAGAAGCTGCATATAATCCTGTCCTAAAATTTTTGAGGATAAATAGCATCGAGAAATTGTGTTCTATAGTTCATAGAGTGAAGACCTTAACACTTACCCGCAATACGAGTCAACGAAGCTTTGAGAGGCGATGATTACCATCCCATACCAAAAACGTTTTTCCTCTCAACTCTGACCACTCACCATCAAGGACCTCTTCTTCAGATTCTTGTCCACATTGGACCCCACTCCTGTATATCATCATCTTTCACTTGAATAAAGCCCTCCTCAAGCATTTTCAAACTAGCAAGAAATGGTGTAGTAGCCTTAATATAGCCGGCTTTGTAAAATCTATCCATAAGATTAGTCACATCCACTTGTGCCATCCTAATAGCTTCATTCACAACCAAACAATACACTAGAATTAGATGTGGATCTCTCTCCCTCATAACATATAACTTTGACAAGGAGTCTTAAAGAAGGCCAAGCTGCATCTATGTCATGAGCCCATGAGAAATGAGAGGTGTTTGCTCTTGGTCTTTGTCTCTTTCATTGTTTACTGTATTAGTAGTTCCACCATGTCTTCTTGCACTTGAGAAGTGGTAGGAACTATTGATGATTCCACTTGTGAAGTGTTAGGGATGAGGAGTATTATTGATTCCTCAACCAATTTAATTTTGTGTATTGCTACTTCCATCTTGCTTATCAATCTCTTTGTTTATGACCGAAGGTTGTATTGTGACATATACCTAGAAATATGCAATTCACACAATTAGTAATCACATATTACCCAGTCCTACATAGACAACTCGTAACAACCTATACATAAGCAATTATCCCACTACATGTGCCAAGATATCACTTTCATATTGTAGTAATGTAATGTTTTGTCAGCATCTAAATATTAGCTTTAAACTCTATAATAATCGCTCAGACATGATATTATTAAGTAATATCTGGATCTTTATTCACTCATTCTAGTAAAGCTTTTTGCACTTCATATTAAGCTATGGAAGCTTATCTTGAGTTCTCAAGGTGCACAATTTTACCATTGAGGTTAAGCTTATCATCTCAAAATAGTTCCTTGCAAAGAACCTAAGCTCCACCCAAACCATAGAAAGCTAGATTACAGTGCCAATGAGCACACGAAATCATCAAAAATGAAATCATCAAGCTAGATTGTCATGTGGATGCAGAAGGAAATGACCAATACATGTTGGGATCCTCTCTTTCTTTATGTTTTGTTGTGGTGGTAGGAAAGCATAGCGATGCTTTCCAAAGTTCAAATATTGCAGGCCCTTCATATATTGTCTTGGAGTCTCCCTCCTCTACTGATGAAGTAGTGGAAATTCCACCTCTAGGGAATAAAAATAAAGATTATACATGTTTGTTTTGGTAGATGACATAGACAAAGGTGAAGAAGATGAGCTACAAAGATGCAAGACATTTCATAGCATTGTACTAGTCATTGGACAATTACCTCCATCACGCTTGTTATGTAAGCTTGTCAACATAATCAAGCAAAGAAGATAGTCAATGAAATACCTAGGCAGTATGATGTAGATGTGTTATTGGAGTTGGACAAGACTAAATACAAGTAGACAATCATTTGATGTAGATGTGTTATTGGAGTTCCCACCAACATTTGGAAGGTGTACAAGCATGGATTCAATGGAGTATACATATAATGGCCACCTATGGACAAGACTAAATACAAGTAGACAATCATTTGGAAGGTGTACAAGCATGGATTCAATGGAGTATACATATAATGGCCACCTATGGACAAGACTAAATACAAGTAGACAATCATTTGATGACATTGTGAGAGTCAATCAATGCCTTGGAATGTTATAATGCGCAAGAGGCTTACTTGCCCAAATTATCAAAATATTGGCGTTCACAATGAAGTCTACTTCAAGGGTTCATTAGCTAAGAAGTTGGTAGTGGGGCTATGATTGTTGATGATGGACACACTAAGGTGATTTATCACTTTTGGAAGATACCTGCTACACGCATTATGACATGCCAATGTTTAGTATATTATGTCATGCCCTCAAATGAGAGTTATACAAGATTAATGATTCATTGTGGTATGGGATAT
Organism: Cibotium barometz; assembly: GCF_041138505.1. Classification (NCBI taxonomy): domain Eukaryota; kingdom Viridiplantae; phylum Streptophyta; class Polypodiopsida; order Cyatheales; family Cibotiaceae; genus Cibotium; species Cibotium barometz. The sequence continues at coordinate 5,790,618 of NC_141081.1, read as the reverse complement.
CATATTGATTTGATATACATACACTGGACACAATTATGTCTTCTATCTTGTAGCATATTATGTGTGTGTGGAATGTGCCTCTGTGTGGTATGGGACACTTAGAATCATTTCACATATTTTCAGTTGATTGGATTGTTGCATATTTGCATTATGTGTTGGTCAAGCTTTCCACACCAATCATGAAGCCATCCTCTCAAGCATTTACACACCTGAGGACACTTGTAACCCAAGTAAGAGATAATGTTATGAGAATCACTCTTACAAGTGTCACTTTGAAACCTCTTCGTTTCATCCATAGAGACGAAATAAAACGTGTCGAAATGATGAAACAAACAAAGCGTTTATTGTGAGTATGTGTGTGTAATTTCAAGGATGGTTCTATTAGCACGCACACTATTGTAGCCCACATGATGAAGTGACAATATTGTGCTCAAGATTTCAACCCTTTAGAATAAATTCAGCACGCAGCACCGTACTTGGGATTTTAACCCTTTAGAAGAAATCAAACTCGTGATGTCACTTGGAATTTCAACTTTAATCAATTGGGTTCACTATATAGACAAAGTGCATATGATCAACCTGATTTGATAACTAGAGTTTTTTACCAAAAGCACTCATATACGATGAGATATATCATTAATAAGAAAGAGCTATTTGATAAGGTGGTTGGGTATGTTTCAATCATTGAGTTTCAATAAAGAGGTTTGTTTCATTCACACATGTTATTGATATTGGATAATTTCCATAAACCTATGACTACTTAGGACTATTACAGATTGAAGTGTGTTGAATTTCCATGTAAGCAAATGCTCCCCGCTTTACATGAGGTTGTCTTGCATTACAATATCCATAGGTCTTGTGGACCGTTTAATCCAAACGCTATTTGTATGAGTGAAGGGAAATGTATAAGGAACTATCCATGTAGGTTTATAGAAGAGACTACTGTGGATAGTGGTGTTTACTTTGTGGATATGCGTCGCACTGATGGTAGAACAATTGCAGTGAGAAAATGTGACATTGATAATAGATGGGTTGTGCCATATAAGCCTTTTTTATCATGCACATATAAATGTGAAAATATGCTCCATAGTGAAGTATTTGTATAAATGTGAAAATATGCTCCATAGTGAAGTATCTGTATAAATGTGAAAATATGCTCCATAGTGAAGTATCTGTATAAGTACATATATAAGGAATGTGATAGAGCAATGATAAGATATCGGACTCTACAAGGTGGTGATGTTTTTCATTGATGAGATAGAAAGGTATTTGGCCGCACAGTATGTCTCTGCAGCATCAAAGGCATGTTGGAGACTCTTTAAATATGATTCACATGAAGAGAAGCCAGATGTGCAGCGCTCATACGTACACTTACCCGGGGGACATAACATTATATTTAGAGATGGTGATAATATTGTGGATGCTGTTTAGAGGGAAAATGTAGGAAAGACTAGAGATTTTAGTATGGCTGAACAATTTAACTTATCATGTGAGATAGAGTTAACAGTAAACCATTGCCAGCGAATTGCTTTCAAAATTATGTTGCATGTTGTGGCCATGGGTTTGGGTGATATTTTCTTTTTGGATCGGTCGAGGGGATCAGGAAAGACATATCTATGTAATTGCTTACTAACATGATTACATGTAGAAGGGCATGTTGCCCTAGCCATTGTATCCCCAAGTATTGTTGCTCTACTATCGGCAAATGGTCATACAAAACATTCAAGATTTAAGATACCATTGCAGCTAGATAATTCTTCAACATGCAAAATTCATGTGCATAGCTTGCTGAGGTTTTGAGAGTTTCTAAACTGATTATTTGGGACAAGGGCCCTATGATCCATTGATATGCTTTTGAAGCATTAGACATGAGCTTACAAGATGTAATATCTTCTAAGAAGCCATGTGGTGGAAAGGTTGTGTTATTGGGGGGAGATTTTAGATAGTTCTTGCCTACAGTTGTGAAGGGTAGACGAGACGATATTGTTGATACATCATTGTGTTGCTCCTTTCTATGGATTTCCATTAAAGTTTTGAAGAAGTCAACTGGAAATATGTGGAGATTGTGTCCAACAACTTTAACAAAAGCAATGAGTTCAAAGAGCGGATTATGAATATTAGCAATGGAATGGGTTACATTGGTGATAATCAAGTGGCTTTACCAATATACATGGTTTTGCATAGATCGTCTCTAAAAGACTTGGTCAATTCGGTGTACTCAGAATTGACTACCACTATAGACTATGCTACATACTTCAGTTAATGTGCCATTCTTGTTGCAAAAATGTAGTTGATATTGTGAATAAAACAGCTTTAGATGCCATGCCTATTGAGGCTGGAGAGTATTTTAGTGCAGATTTAGTTGTTGTTAAGCTTGAGGATAATTCCTTTTTACGCTCCACTGAATTTTTGAATGGTCTCAATCTGGGGGGAGAATGTCCACCTCATTGCTTGGTTTTAAAGTTAGAAGCCCCTATTATATTGTTACATAACTTGGATCTAAGACGTGGGCTTTGTAATGATACATGGCTGATTTACAAAGCATTTCACTCAAAAGTCTTGGAGATTGAGGTCATCACAAAGAATTTTTATTCCACAAATTACCTTCATATGCACTGAGACACGTCTACCATTCAAAAGGGACAATATCCCATATGGATGGCATTTGGAATGATGATAAACAAATCACAAGAACAAACCTTAAATGTGGAAAAACCTGCATTTACACATGGACAATTATATGTTGCATTGTCACGAGCACGATCTCCCTATGGGGTGAAGGTTTTGCTTGAGGATAGTGATGCAAATACTTTAGTTCTATCTGAGAGTTATAGGCTTACAACAAGTAACATTGTTTATAAGGAGATCTTAGATGCATTTGTGTGATAACTCTAGGTTAAAGTTGTGTGTTCTAATTTTTTATGTGTGTCTTTTTGTGTGTGCCTTTTTGTATGTATATGTATCTTTCCTATTAAGCAAGCTCCCTTCCCCTCCCATGTGGCAAGAGGAGGATGCATGCCAAAAGAAGTCTCCATGGTTCTTTGTGCTTTCTTTTGTGCCTGTTTTCTAAAAAAGTTCACTTTGTTTTAAGGACAAGCATGTATAACATCATATTTACTTTGGATATATTGGAGCCGAGGGTTGAAGGTTAACAATTTTATAACATTTTTTTCTATTTTTTCGTATTTTCTTTCTATTTATTCGTAGTTTTTTAAAATACATGACATTATATAACTTACTTTATTTTGCAGAGCCACCTCTTTTGGTGTGCACCTCTCCCTTATTAACATGTTGTTGGGATTATGCTAGACGGTCACAAGGATGGATACGTAAATTGTAAGAAACTATTATTACAGGTATTAATATACAAACATTTGCATGTTTCTTTATGTAACTTCTTAATTTCTTCTTTATTGTAGGATTTTACCTATGGTGGAATTTTTCATGGTCAGAGTTGTGGATGAGGGGATTGGGGAGGTATATTTATTTATGAAAGAGTGTGTTTCTGACACAGTCCATGACATGGAGAGATGTGTTGCCTATGTCATGTAGCATGTACGACATGTGTGAGTCGCTCGGTCAGTAGCACAATAGAGCTCGACCGAACATGGAGTCCACACGTCGAAGCACATGTGATGAGTGTGTCCAAGGTTCATGGGTGAGGTGCCTGGGTCAAGGGACCGTGGGCGGTCGGGCTAGTGTGGGCAGGCAGGCCACTGTATAAGCCTGACAATGTGGATACTTATCCACATTCCTCTATGGTTGGGTGGTGACTTGAGCTCGGAGCCTTGCTTGGCTATGGCGGCGACTACCGTGATTTAACAGGTTACTCTATACCAGAGGCATGGGTTTTATTCACTACACATAGTAGGAGCTTCTCCTTTCGATACGAGTTCTTTGTGACACTTGGCATAGCTTTATTTTGATCTTTGTTCGTGTCTGTTGGTAAGATTACCTATAATAGATTTTTATTAATTTTTTAATTAATATTTTATCTATAATTTTTTCTTTTGTATGTAGGTCCACGAAAGAAGAAGACATCCATACTTCATGGTCATTGTATTGAAGGTACCATGTTGGGCCGGCGAGACAAACATACACGACGACGTTATACATTGCCTGTGGGGTTGATGACTCTAGGAAGCGAAAGCTTGGCTTTTCTAGTAATCACTAGATTGATTGATTGCTCACCGCTTTTACTATTTTGTTTTTTTGATATTGATCTTTTTCATCGCTATATAAAGAGGACATTCTTTGCATGTTTATTTGGATATCGTTACTTATTCGATGATATTATTAATACATACATGTGTTTATACTTATTTTTCGTGGGAAGAGAGAGAGAGAGAGAGAGAGAGAGAGAGAGAGAGAGAGAGAGAGAGAGAGAGAGAGAGAGAGAGAGAGAGAGAGAGAGAGAGAGAGAGAGAGAGAGAGAGAGAGAGAGAGGTATGTACATGTATGTAACATAAGGAGAGATGCACACACAAGTGTAGGAATATTCATTATACCTAACATAGAGAGAGATACACACACATGTGCATGTAACACAAAGAGATACATACGTGTGAAAGAACATTCATTTGTATGCTATAGGAGCACGAATAAGTCCATGACTTCTATATTTATATCTTTTTAAAATCTATCTATTAAGCACGGAGGAGAGGAAAAGCACATGGAACAATAAAAGAAAAGAAGTCACATGTAAGCCAAGGGGTGAACGTTTTTTTTTTTTTGGTGCTGGCTAAAAAAATAAAAATTGAAATGGTTCCATCACTTTGCCCACCTAGGGCTGTTTTAGTTTCACGCTTTTCTTGCTCTCGATTCTCTGTTGCCGCGATTGGTGATCCTCTCTCGGCGAGCTTCGTGTGTAAGTCTTCTTCCTCCCCACTATGGTTTAGGGTTAGGGTTTGTATTTAGCTTCTGTACAAGGATTTAGGGTTTCTTCTCTCGCGCAAGAGGTTTTCTTCTGAACAAGAAATCTGTGCGATGCAGAGAAGAATGTCCGGCAAGAGGCCCTCAAGATGGAGTAAGCCTTCGAGATGGGACGGTCAAGAAAGGTCATTGCGAAATGGTGCTGCTGATGATCCTCGGACCTCCAGGAAGGGGCCTGCAGGTTTGATCTTCATGTGCAACTCTAACACTAAACGAGATTGCTTTCATTACAAAGTCTTTGGGCTCCCACTTGCCAGAAGGGACCTTGTAGAGCAGGTGGTTCCCGGCACCTTCCTGTTCTTGTTCGATTTTGACGTCAAAGAGCTTTATGGAATATATGAGGCCGTGTCTCGTGGTGGAATGAATTTGGAGCCCAAAGCATTCCAGGGTCAAGGATCTTATCCTGCTCAGGTTGGTGCCATTAACCAAGACATTCTTTGTTATGGTTTTCATTGAGCTCAGCTGTACTGTATTTGCGCCTAGGTTCAGCATGTACCATGCATCTGCATGTAAACCCGTAGAATTTATTGTATCTCACTCTAGTTTATGGCCATGTATGTTGTGTATCTCTTGGGTTTCAGGGGTATGGCTTTGCACAAATTGTCGAACTCCTCTCCCCGTCTCTGTCCTCTTGAAAACAAGCTCCTCCTACATTAAAGAGAAAATACATGTGAAACAAAATTTAACCTTCACAAAAAGGTACTGCCTACAAGAAAAAGGGAAGGGGGGCGGGTGTTCATGGCTCTCCCCTCTCAGAAGGGAGGTTACATTTGAGAGGGGGCACAGCCACATGGGCTGATTTTGCTGCCTTAAACTTTAGTGTGCAGAAAAACATACCTCCTATCCTGCATAGCCCTGGCAGCTGCCCTGATTGTGCTTGCAGTGGCAATGAAGAGTGTGGATGGCTTTGCATACATTATGCACAGCATCATCACATACTAAGTCCCCGAATAGGGAACTTTGTACAATTAATTGTGCAGTGCCATATTCCGTGATTTTAAATGTAGGGTTTACATGATTGGTCTTTGTATACATTAAAGAATATCACTATGTTATGACCATAGTGTTTGGCTTTGCTTTGGAAGGGTGGAAGTTGTTACTTAAACAATAATGTTGCAGGCAATTATTCACATAGCTTATAGGGTCTTATTTATGCGTGTGAGAGATAAGAGGATGAAGTACTACCAACCTTTGGAGACCGAGGTAGGACCTATGCGGTATAGCAAGAGCTTGTGGTTGTGATACAGTTCACAATTCAAATGATATGTATGCGTGTACTTGTGGCTTGTCAAATTTTGTGGCTGATCTGAGCATGGTTTCGATATGCTATCTTGATGATCAAGCTGCAAAGTAGTAGCTCATAGCTGCTACATATTGCACAGCAATGAAACGGATTTCACACAATCTGTACGAAACGTGGTCTTAAAAGTCTTTTTTTGTTTTGTTTTTAGTTTCTCAGATTTTGGGTGTCTTTATGTTAGAAATTGTGCCTTAGCGTTTTTGGGGAATGCCCGTTTATGAGGTTTATCCTATTTTCTTTCCTTTTTAGTTGGTCGTGGGCAGTCAACCAGCTCCCATAAGAAGTCGGCCAGCTCCCTTGCATCACTATAAAAGGGGCCCTCCCATATTCTCTTGTTATCCATCTAACCTATTGATAGGCACATGTTCTACACCATTTGTTGGCTGATATTGCCATTGTAAAAGCCTCTTGCTACATAACATGATGTTCATTGTTTGATGTCTCTCCCTCTCCTTTGCTCTCCCTCTCTCCTGTGTTTTGCTTCCGCATTGTGCAACTTTATCATGGTATCAGTCGCGGAGGTGACCGGCACTTGAAGGCGGCGGTGGTGACTATCCTTTTTGCAAGAAGTTCAACGTTTTGGGAGCAGAAGAAGGCTTGTGTTTTTGCTACATATGCAGCAGAGGGCTGCGTTTTGTGCAAATTTCCAGGTGGCTGTGTTTTTCCTCACCACTTGGCTGCTGTGTTTTCCTTTGGCTGCGTTCACATTGGTGGCTGTGTTTTCTTCTAGGGTGCTGTGCTTCAGCTTTGGTGGCTGCATTTTTGTGGTGGTAGCAGCTCTTTCTCCCCTATGCTATCTTCTCCATCATTCGTTGTTGTTGGTGGTGCGTAGGCTGCGTTTCAGCCTTGGGCAGCAGTGGAGGTGTTTCTTCGCTTGTGCATCAGCCTTGCCTTCGCTTGAAGGGGGATGTTGGCGTTTGGATTAGAGCCCTGGATAGCAGTTGATGGTCCTCTTCTTCGCATGTGGAGCGCCACATACTTGTGGCATCTTTAGCTTGCCTCTTCTTCGATGGATCTACCTACTTTGTGGGTGTTTTCCGGCAAGTTTTGGTGGACTGTTTGCTACTGTACAGCCCCTTACTCTCAGTTTTGAGAGGGGGCTGCTTGTTCCTCATACCTTGTTCCGTTGGAGAAGTGTTGGAGATTGGTTGTGGAGTGTTTAGATCATCAGTGGCACAAAGGCTTGTTTGCAGAGGCGTGCAATTGCCGTGGATATGGATTCCCTCTCGGAGGAGGCATCTATCCTTGTTTCTCAAGAGTAGGTAAGGTTCCTTCATAGTGGATAGGATCAGGCACTTGCTACAGTGCAACCATAGTTGTCACGGTACGAAAATACGATACCGTACGGTACGATACCGTACGGGAATATTCGGTACGATATGAAATTTTGGGATACGGTACGATAAAATACGGTTTTTATTTTTTACACTTACAAGCTATGGAGCTTCAAGCTTGAATGTGAGGGAAGGTTGGGAGGGGAGGAGTATACAGTGCTTGAGAAACCAGTACATGGATATGTGTCTCTCCCGGTTGGATCTCCCGATTGTCTCCAAAAAAGAACCTGGATGGGTAATGCAATACCAAAGGTCTCCCAGTGTAGCGTTTATGACTAAGGGACCGTCCTTGCACAAATACGAGTGCTGCATCTAGGGTGATAAGTTTAGGGACTCCTCTCTAGATCAAAATGGCCATGTCCAAATGTTCTCCCTTGTGCATAACTTGAGAATCTAATTGTCTAGCCTACCTATACCAGGGATCCCCAAGTGATGTAGCAAGATTCTCTCATCCTACCAATCAAGTGTACACTACCAGTCTACCTCGCCAGATTTTTTAGGTCTCTCCACAACCCCATATGGAAAACTGAGTGGACACGAAAGTTGCGAAGTATTGCGAGCATTTGGGATCTTCGTAAAGCAGGGTTTCTATTTTTTTTTAGCATTTGGAATTTTTTTTTCAAGGAAAAAAAATTTTGGGGGGGGGGGGGAAAAACTAGCTTGTACCGTACGATATCGCACGAATTCGTACGGTATCGTACCGTACGACTCGTACGTACGAACAGGTTCGTACGCGTACGAGAAACAACTATGAGTGCAACAGATAGGATGGTGTCATTGCTACTCTTCAAAGACAGGCAATGATCATATACAAGATGATGACTCTGATACTTCTAGTGTCCCCAAGGCTGCACAAGCGAAGGAGGACCTGGATGGTCAGCTTCTATAGTTATACAGATAGTTCTCCCCCATGTGCTTCTAGCCAGAGGAGGCTTGTGGGCGGGAGAGGGGGCTGTTAGTAGTTCCATTTTTGGTGCATGGGATCCCTGAGTCGGAGTTCCAAGCATTAAAAATATGTGGCGAGACAAGGTCATTTTGGAGCTATGGATTGGATGTGTTCCACGTCTATTGCTTGGTGTAGCAGAGATTATGGACTGGATGTGTTCTAAGTTCATTGTTCGAGGTTTTTGGGATGTGATGTGTTCATAGTCCACTGTTGGGGGATAATGGGCGCGGTGTGTCCGGCAGCTCATCATTCTGCTGTTCGTGGTGGTGGCATTTTTGTTTCGAGGAAACAAGTTGGTGGGTGCTCTTTCCGAGGTGTATCCGGTATTGTGCAATACTGGAGTGTCCATGGTTGGTTGCATCTTTCATTAACTTATCTTCTTCAGACTTTACACACTGAGCTGCAGTGGGGGTGTTAGAAATTGTGCATCTCAGTGTATTTGGGGAATGCCTATTTATGAGGTTTTATCCTATTTTTTCTTCCTTTTTAGTTGGTCGTGGGCAGTTTGCCAGCTCTATTGCATCACTATAAAAGGGGCCCTCCCAAATTCACTTGCTATCCATCTAACCTAGTGACAGGCACATGTTCTACATAAAACCGGCCTCTGGTAGAAACCAAAGTGCGGTAGACTAGCAGTCACCCTTCCACTTGTAGTCCAGATATAAAAACAAAATTAATTGGAGCTAGAGTGCCCCAAAACTGTAATGAGAACGACACCTGTTGGCCCCAAAGCTTGGCGCCCCTTTCGGTATTTCTTTATTCAATTTCAAAAAGATGTAAAGCTGAGTACAACAAAACCAGCCAGGAGAATACACCTGTATGTCCAATCTGGCAGCCCACAAGACCTCTTTGCAGAGAGGATTCACACACACATCCGTGTCCCACAAAAGCAACACTCTGTGTTTCCCTCTGATCAGCCAAGACCATTCAGCAAGGCAGCCTTGAGCACACATCTGGCATATCCCAAGTACATGGTTCCACAATTCAGCACAAACATACATCCACTGTCCAATCTCTGTTTCCACCCTTTCAATCTGCCATACCCCTCCTCTCACAAGGAGCCAGATAGCACAACTCTGCAGCAGACATAAGCCAATGGAAAGAAAGAAAGATGGACAAGTTCAGAGCTTACCAAATCAGCACGTGGTTCTGCACTCGTGAGGCCAATCTTACCAGTTTGTACTTGCAAGAAACTGTCTGTACTTTCCTCCCTGCAACCACTCGACTGATGGACCAAATATGCTCTGATAAAATCCCACATGCAGCTGGAGATGCGCCGCCTTACTGTTCAGAACTGACAGGTCAACACCGGCCTGTACTTGTCCGTACTGGTGAGCAACACCTGACTGAACCTGTCCGTACAGAACTGTACGGATTGTACTGCAGTTGCCTGAATCCGCCTGCTGTACCCGACTGTACCAGCTGTACAGTTATGCGCCTGCAATCAGTCGCCTGAATCAGCTGTCGTACAGCCGACTGTACCTGCTGTACGGTATCTCGTCTACTTCACCTGCACCAGCCAGCAATAGGGCAGCAGTCGCCTGTTCCAGAGCCGCCTATACCTGCAGCAGTCGTACACTGTACCTGCTGTCGTACAGGTCTGTACGGGCAGTCTTCACAGAGCTGTACGGCCTGGCTGTACGGTTGGCTCTTCAAACTCTATGCAAAAACAGCAACCACCCCTCTATGCAGCAGTCGACCTACTTCTCCTCTTCTCCACGCTTGCAAACTTGCACGTATCCCCAAAAAGCTAGAGAGAGAGAGATGAGAGAGGCGTGTAACTCCAAAAGTGGAGTGGCCTCTCTCCAAAATTATCCTAGGGCCCAACTTTAATAAATATTAAAGTTCCCTAGGGGCCACTTAGGCCTAGGGGCAACCCATGAATAAAACATTAAAATATTAATGTTCTTGTTCCCCCCTTCACACTTGGAGATGTCCACACATCATTCTCTCTGTCCTGTTAAGTTCTTCAGTGTTTTTGACAAATTGGCAGGTAGGGGCAGCAGCCTGCAGGATCTACCTGTAGCTTATCTATCCAATGTTTTTTGTCTTAAAGACGTTCATTTCATATTTTCCATACTTTTTTTTTCCAGAAAAACGATCCTTCTATTAGTTAATGAGAAAACGCCATAAGGCTACAAAGCTCACCTCACAAGGAGGGATAAAAACACAGTGAACACCTGAGCTCCACCCCCGTGGAGGCTGGCCACTCTCTGGGGGGGGGCTACCTAGTAGTACATGTGGGAGGTGAGAAAAGCCAAACTGGAGGCCTATAGTGCCAAGTGACATCCTCGCCCCTCGTGGTGAGGAAAGGGCCAGGCTGCCACGTGCGGAGGAAAGCCTTGCGGCGCCCTCTCATGCGGTCCGAGTCGCCCTGGAGTTTCCCCCAGTGTCCTCTCAAGGTGTGAATGATGTCCACCCAGAGGGCCTGTATGACCTCTGCCGGTGGAGTCGCCTGGCGGTCAATGGCCTCCCTGCATCGGGCTCTCCATATGTGCCAAGCCGTCACGTTGCTGATCATCTCCCATCTGTGACCCCCTCCTGAGGGGCTGCCGAAGAGAAGTCTGGCGTCGGAACCACCGCCTGTAACGGGAGGTGGACGCGTGTAATGGAATCGTATAAATGTGAACAAGATTCTGAGCACTTAACACTTGAGCATTACAACCACAAAGCTGAAAATGACAGTACACCACATAAAGGGGCCGATGATAGGCTGACCCCCCCCCCTTTAGGTTATATTACCAAAAGAGTCTGCAAAGTACAAGATTACGGGTGCCTGGGGATTCACCACCAGCCTGCACCTGATTCTTCCAAATACATCATGAATGAATACATTTCAAACAAGAGAATCTGTAGGTACATCCGCCCTACACACAGGTACATCCGCCCTGCACAAGCCTCTTCACAGGTACATCCGCCCTGCACAAGAGTATCACAATCCTCACAGGTACTCCGCCCTGCACAAGATGTAAATGGATCTTTAGGCCCTGTTTCCACGCGAGAAACTGATCCAGAAACCTGTATTCTCCGCGAGCAAGTGTCCCCAATGCTTGCCCTAAGCACCTGTTACATCAGGAATCCTTGAGACACATCCATGCTCACATATTCCATTGCTGTCCGGCCTGTTTTGTGCAATAACCAGTCCAAAACAGCAACTGTCTATCGCGAGAAATCCACCTGTAAAGGGTCCTACAGCCCTGTGGAGGTCCCTAGAGCTGTCCTGTATTGTCCAAGTTGACTTTGGACACTTGTAACCAGCCCAAAACTCGCAATAACCAGAAAATACAGGTCTGAAATTTACCAACCAGCCCTTTAGAAGAGTGTGGGGATCATTATCCAAGCTTGTGTGAGTCCGGGAAGCAAGCAACCAGCCCTGTAGCAACTCCCAAAGCTTCAACCAGCTCTCCAATGTGTTGAGTAATGAATAAAACAGCCCAAAAGGCCTCTTGAAGGAGGCGCCTTTCTCCAGTGCCACCTAAGGGGCTTGGTGGGTACACATACAGGCTGACAAGTGTCCCCATAAGGTGTCCAGGTAGGTGTCCAGCCCATAGTGCTCCATTTGTCCTGTTTGTATAAGTTTAGGTCCAACCAAATGGGAAATGGCCATAAGCTGTCCGGGCTTCATTAATTTTGGTCCAACCAAATGCGAACGCATTATAAGTTGTCCGGCCACTTATTAATGAGTGTGGACCTGCAAATCAATAAACCTTAGTAGTAAATGAAATAAGCTGTAAATTGAGTGTGGACGCACTTACCACCTGCAAAACCCATAAGCCCACAGTTTTAGGCCCAAGCAGGAGTGCACACACGTGTCCACAAGGTGCCCGGGCGTCCCCGGTCCCTCGGGCTTCACAAGCCAAAATAACAAGCATTGTCCAGGCAGCAAGACAATGTCACACAAAGTAAAATAAAGTTATGGCATGCATCATTTATGCATTGTGCATATGTAAACTTGGAGAACCACCTATCATCATTCTTGTACTTGAAAATATTCCGCCTGCCATCATAACACACCATGTGTGCATGGCCGGAATCCACACGGGCACCGCCCGAAAGTCCACAAATGTCCTGCCATGTCCTTGGACTCATATGCATCCACTCATATGATCCATACACATGCCCAGGTATAATACATACATGCATCCGCATGTTTCTAGGCCTGACACGCATCCGCATGTCCCTAGAATATAGGGATTTGTGACATCCCCCCGCCTTCTAATCAGTTGACCTCAACTGAAAAGCCACCAGATAGGCCTTCAAAAGATCTGGGTAATCCTCGAAGTAGGCCTCATCCATCCATTTCGCATCCAAAGCTGAATAATTCTTGAACTTCACAAGGTACCTACGAACAAGTTTGCCTCCCGCAAGCTTTCGTTCCTTGTGAAAAACAATCTGTTCAGGTTGAAGAATCTCTTCCAGCTCATCCACCTCGGGTGGGTCTTCCAAAACCGGCTCAAACGGTGTCGGTCCCACATAAGGCCTCAATAGGCTCACATGAAAAGCATTATGCATGTTCCAATGATCTGGGAGTACAAGCCGAAATGCAACATCATTGATCTTCTCCAAGATCTGAAAAGGTCCATAATACCTGTTGGAAAGTTTAGGGTACTTTCCCTCTTTTCCTGGCCTCTTCCGAAGGCGTGCCTTTTCAAATTTCAGCAAGACCCAATCACCTTGTTTGAATTGTACATCCCTTCTATGCTTATCAGCTGCCTTTTTATTCTTGGTTTGAGACCTCTCTATGGCTGTCCGTACCTGTGCAAATGCAGTATCCAAGTCTCTGACATACTCATCTGCTGCAAAAATCTCATCCTTTGTACGAAGGATGGGTGGTAGTACCACCTTGCCATAGATAATCTCAAAGGGCGCCTTGCCCGTAGAAGTATGTACCGTGTTGTTGTAGGCAAATTCCACAAGTGGTAAATACTTCTCCCAATCCGATTTGCGGTTGGATACATAAGATTTCAGCAAGTCGAGGACGGCTGAATTTGCTATTTCACTTTGCCCATCTGTCTGTGGATGGTAAGCTGATGAGAAGTTCAGCTTTGTACCCATATTGTCAAACAATGCGCGCCAAAATAAGCTTGTGGTTCTAGGATCTCTATCCCTCACAATAGATTTAGGCATGCCATGGTGTTTGAATATCTGTGCCAAAAACATCCTAGCCATATGATCTGGCTTTATTGTCTTGCGTACGGGAATGAAATGTGCCTGCTTGCTAAACCTGTCACAATGATGGTCCAAATAGCATCATTTCCCTGTGGCGTCCTCGGCAAATCCATAATGAAATCCATAGCAATGCTTTCCCATGGTTCATTTGGTATAGGCAAAGGCTGAAGCAATCCAGGTGCTTTATGTCGGTCAAACTTGACCTTTTGACATACCATACATTCACGTACATATGCTTCAATATCCTTGCGAATATGTGGCCAAAAGAAATACCTCTCCAAAGCTTGTGCTGTGGCCAAAATGCCTCTATGACCTGCATATGGAGGAGCATGGCACTCATCCATAACCTTATAGCGAAGGTTCTTTACCACACACATACGATTTTGCATCATGAGATATCCATCTCTTATGGCATAAGATGGGACAGCAATACCCTCTTGCAAATCAGCCCATACATGTGCAAAATCCTCATCCAAATGATAAGTATTACGCATATCCGATAAGTCCTCATGATATGCAACTGTAATAGCATGAACCTGTGGTCGTCTAGATAAGGCATCTGCCACCACATTCTTTTTCCCTGGAGTGTGTAAAATCTGAAAATGAAACATTGAGAGAAAATTTGCCCATCTCATATGCTTCTCTGAGAGCTTACTTTGAGTCAAAAAATATCTCAAACTTTGATGATCAGTTTTGACCATAAAATCAGCCCCTAAAAGATAGTGTTTCCAAATAGTAAGGGCATGAATTACAGCCAACAACTCCTTCTCATAAACCTGTAAGTGAAGCTTTGCATGTTGCAAGCGTCTGCTCTCATAGGCAATGGCATGTCCTTCTTGGTTCAAAACAGCCCCTATGCAGTCCCCACTTGCATCACATTCCACGACAAAAGGTTTGTGCAAATCCGGAATAATGAGTACCGGTCTCGAGATGATTGCACTCTTCAACTTTTGAAAGGCATCTCTCTCTTCTTGTGTCCATTTAAAGATTGCTTTCTTCTTCGTTAAATCATGTAACGGAGCGGCAATGAAAGCAAAATGCTTGACGAACCTCCTGTAGTAAGCACATAAACCAAGGAAGCTCCTCACTTCATGGACTGATTTCAGCTGTGGCCATTCTTGCATGGCTTGTATCTTTGCGGGATCCATGCGCACACCATCCTTTGATACAATGTGACCAAGATAGTGAATCTCTGGGAGGAAGAATTCACTCTTTTTTGCATTTATGTAGAGTTGATTTTCCTTAAGCTCTTTAAACACAATAGCCAGGTGCTCACGATGTTGGGCTTCATTCTTTGAGAATACAATAATGTCATCAAAGAATATACCCGTGAACTTTCTATGCTTTCTGAACACCCTGTCCATCATCCTGTTGAAGGTAGCGGGTGCATTTGTAAGGCCAAAAGGCACCACCAAAAACTCATAAAGACCAAAGGCTGTCCTGAATGCAGTCTTGTGTACATCTTGAGGTGCCACTCTCACTTGATGATACCCACTCTTGAGGTCTATTCGACTGAAACATGCCGAACCTTCAAGCTTGTCCAAGATGTCATCAATACGCGGAATGGGAAACCGATTCTTGATGGTTATCTTATTGAGGGCACGGTAATCAACACACATCCTGTAAGTACCATCCTTCTTTTGAACAAGAAGTACCGGCGAGCAATATGGCGAGGAACTAGGCCGAATCAAATCCTTTTCCAAAAGTTCATTCACCAGTGCCATAATCTCTTCTTGTTGACTAGCACTCACCCTGTATGGTGGCCTATTAGGTGGAGAGCTACCGGGAATTAGATCTATGCAATGATCTTCCGGCCTCTCTGGTGGCAACCTTGCTGGCAAAGCATTTGCAAAACAATCTTTGAACTCATTCAAAAAGTTAAGCTTGTCTTGATCTAATGCACTAACATCAACACTAGAATGTTCAATGGTATCACGTACAAAAACCAAGTAAGAACAAGCTGATTTCTTTATTGCCTTATTAATTTGTACATGGCTTACAAGAGGTATGGTACTTCCAGTAGTACCAGCATCTATAGAGTGCTCACGGCCTCTATGTACAAAGCTGATTTTCTTCTCTTTGTAAGCCTTAACAGGCTCTAAACGGTGATGCCAGGGCATCCCCAACAAAACATCACAACCTGTAAGAGGAGCCACTAGAAAGCTCTCATAGTCGAGGTAGTCCTGTATATGTACACGGAGCTTACCAATGACCGGAGTTACATCAACCTGTTTGCCCTCAAAGGCGGCATCTGCATTCATTTGCATTCCCATGTCTTCCACATAGAGACCTACGGCGGCAGCCATTTGTACGGATATAAAGTTATCTGTGGAAGCATCATCAAAAAGAAACAAAGCGGGTTGATCCTTCAATTTGCCCCAAGCCTTGCATATGACTCTACTCTTGGGCTCATGCCCTGTATTACCCTGCACATCGGGTAC
Source organism: Cibotium barometz (assembly GCF_041138505.1). NCBI lineage: Eukaryota > Viridiplantae > Streptophyta > Polypodiopsida > Cyatheales > Cibotiaceae > Cibotium > Cibotium barometz. The sequence goes on along the minus strand of NC_141081.1, from coordinate 5,774,496 downwards.
AACATTCACAAGAGGCTTTTGCACATTAGGCTCAGCATTCTTAGGATTCTGTGGGCATTTAGGATATATATGATCTTTACTGCCACACTTAAAGCATTTTCCAGCCTTCCTGTACTCTTCCAATTGCTGTTTTGAGAGCCCAAAATTGTGGCGTTTACCCCCCGGCTTCTTTTCGGAGTCATCCTTTGCATCTCGGCCATCTTTGGGAGCATTCTTAGGTGGCTGTCCACCCTTTTTCTGGTCATAACCAGCCCTGAATTTGCTCTTGTTTTGACCTGCAAATGGCTTATTTGTGGGTGCTTTTATGTGCAAGTTCTCCGCAATCATGGCTGAGTGTATAAGCTCTTGTATGGTCTTATTTGGGTACACTCCCAAGCTTTGTTGGATGATGTGATGGAGCCCCGATTCAAACTTTCTCTTCTTCTCGTCCTCTCCAATCTTCATGAAGGGAGTAACCTTGAGAAGGACTTTCCAAAACTTTGCTATGTATGAAGCAACGGACTCTCCCTCATCTTGGGACAGCCAATCCCACTCCTTGCGTACATCCTTTGCAAAGTTTGGTGGTAAGAATTGATCATAAAACTGAATTTTGAAAGAAGACCAAGTTGGGGCAGCGCTTCCATCAAGTATTTTTGCAAGCCACCAATCACTTGCCGTATCCTTGAGATGCATTCCCACATGCTTGAGCATAGACTTTTCCAAAAAGTCTTCATTGCAAAAAGCTATCTCAAACTGTCTAATGAAAGCAAGTGCTTTGGTAGAGTCCATCCGTCCCTGAAAGTTTTCAAACTTTACATCCTTGTCACCGGACTTGAACTCTCGAGGCTTCTTCCTTCTATATGCATCCCTATGTACATCCTGTTCATCTGCATGATGATGATGCCGCGATGAAGATTCACGATCCCTCTTCGTTCTCTCTTGAGCCACACTCTCCAAATGAGTGGAAAGCTCAACACGAGAATGGACATGTCTTCTTGGAGCAAAGCGGGAATGAGTAGAGGATCCCTCATCCTTACTCTTCTCTTGACCTGCATCAAGCCTAGCACCAGGGACTCTTGTCCTTTCAGCATTTGGCACTTGCTGTGCTCTTTCTGCTTGTTGTGTATCATGTGCATCACCACGGGCAGCCATGAGGGGTGGCTTCTTGAAAGCCAAACTACCATCTGCTTCAGTGTATACATCACCCTTAACCATTAGGTATGCAAGTGCAAGCTCTCGGGGTTTCTCAACATCAATTTCCTTTGCAATTGCTTCAAAAGTGACTTCATGGACCGAAGCCTTTGCCTTCGCAGCCAACACCCTTTGTACATCCGGGTCATTTTTCAATGACCTAAGCTCTTCGGTTTCAGCCCTATAGCGTCGCACTTGACGCCTCAAAGATTCCAAATCAGAATGCATAGTGTCATGAGTACCTGCATCTCCATAGACATCATTGCCTGCAGCATCTCTTGCATCCCTTGTACCATGAAATTCACGGTCCTGTGTGTTCTCCACACTGTCAGAAATGTGGTTGTCCATGACACTCAAATCAGGTCACCACTTATGATTCCAAGCCTCAGACCGTTTTCCAATAAGGGGAAAAACTGAGCTCTGATACCAATGTAACGGGAGGCGGACGCGTGTAATGGAATCGTATAAATGTGAACAAGATTCTGAGCACTTAACACTTGAGCATTACAACCACAAAGCTGAAAATGACAGTACACCACATAAAGGGGCCGATGATAGGCTGACCCCCCCCCTTCAGGTTATATTACCAAAAGAGTCTGCAAAGTACAAGATTACGGGTGCCTGGGGATTCACCACCAGCCTGCACCTGATTCTTCCAAATACATCATGAATGAATACATTTCAAACAAGAGAATCTGTAGGTACATCCGCCCTACACACAGGTACATCCGCCCTGCACAAGCCTCTTCACAGGTACATCCGCCCTGCACAAGAGTATCACAATCCTCACAGGTACTCCGCCCTGCACAAGATGTAAATGGATCTTTAGGCCCTGTTTCCACGCGAGAAACTGATCCAGAAACCTGTATTCTCCGTGAGCAAGTGTCCCCAATGCTTGCCCTAAGCACCTGTTACATCAGGAATCCTTGAGACACATCCATGCTCACATATTCCATTGCTGTCCGGCCTGTTTTGTGCAATAACCAATCCAAAATAGCAACTGTCTATCGCGAGAAATCCACCTGTAAAGGGTCCTACAGCCTTGTGGAGGTCCCTAGAGCTGTCCTGTATTGTCCAAGTTGACTTTGGACACCTGTAACCAGCCCAAAACTCGCAATAACCAGAAAATACAGGTCTGAAATTTACCAACCAGCCCTTTAGAAGAGTGTGGGGATCATTATCCAAGCTTGTGTGAGTCCGGGAAGCAAGCAACCAGCCCTGTAGCAACTCCCAAAGCTTCAACCAGCTCTCCAATGTGTTGAGTAATGAATAAAACAGCCCAAAAGGCCTCTTGAAGGAGGCGCCTTTCTCCAGTGCCACCTAAGGGGCTTGGTGGGTACACATACAGGCTGACAAGTGTCCCCATAAGGTGTCCAGGTAGGTGTCCAGCCCATAGTGCTCCATTTGTCCTGTTTGTATAAGTTTAGGTCCAACCAAATGGGAAATGGCCATAAGCTGTCCGGGCTTCATTAATTTTGGTCCAACCAAATGCGAACGCATTATAAGTTGTCCGGCCACTTATTAATGAGTGTGGACCTGCAAATCAATAAACCTTAGTAGTAAATGAAATAAGCTGTAAATTGAGTGTGGACGCACTTACCACCTGCAAAACCCATAAGCCCACAGTTTTAGGCCCAAGCAGGAGTGCACACACCTGTCCACAAGGTGCCCGGGCGTCCCCGGTCCCTCGGGCTTCACAAGCCAAAATAACAAGCATTGTCCAGGCAGCAAGACAATGTCACACAAAGTAAAATAAAGTTATGGCATGCATCATTTATGCATTGTGCATATGTAAACTTGGAGAACCACCTATCATCATTCTTGTACTTGAAAATATTCCGCCTGCCATCATAACACACCATGTGTGCATGGCCGGAATCCACACGGGCACCGCCCGAAAGTCCACAAATGTCCTGCCATGTCCTTGGACTCATATGCATCCACTCATATGATCCATACACATGCCCAGGTATAATACATACATGCATCCGCATGTTTCTAGGCCTGACACGCATCCGCATGTCCCTAGAATATAGGGATTTGTGACACCGCCATCGCCCTGTCAGAGACCTGGATGGTCGCACTGCCAGGGACGTCCTCATATCCAAGGGCCGGGCCGCTGTCCGTGGCCCAAGCCACCGCACCCCACGTCACCAGCATCTCACCTGGTGAGCTTGCAAAAACCATCCTGAGAGCGCGCTGCCATACCTGCTGTGCCTGTGGGCAATCCCATAAGCAGTGCCGCTGTGACTCCTGTGCATGGCCGCACCGAGGGCAGGACGCTGGGTGTCTGCCAAAAGCTAGCCAAGCCCCCACAGTTAGTCCTCTATGCGCTGTGAGCCAGAGAAAAAGCGTCACCTTCCGGGGCCGGAAGCTGGCCCAAAGGCGCTGCCAGAAGTCCCTAAGAAAGGCAGGGGAGAGCCCCTGTCGCCGCCAATGCTCGGCCGCCGTCGGGGTGCTCGCTATCCTGTGCCTCTGAATCCGCCGCCCCAGCCTCGCTGTGTACTGAAAAAAGGGGATGCCTGGGCTGGTGGGGGCCGAGTAGGGATCTCGCCAAAACCACTCACCTGGATCCCACTGAAGTCGAATAAGAGGCCTGCTGTCCCAAGCCCATAATCTCCAAGAACAGTCCTCCCCTATCGAGGCCGGTGAGGGGTCTACATGCCACTGTCTCTGATGAAACCGACCACCCGCACCCTCTGAAGAATACAACCCTGGAGCCCATCTAAATCCAGTCGTGTGCTCTGAAGCTGGCCACCCTCTCCCACCTTGAAAGTGAGTGGGGCGACTCTCTCCGCTGTGCCGCAGACCGCTAGAAGGATCTCATGCCGAGTAAAGACACCCATCCACTGTGGAGGTGGAGGGTCCTGTACTGGGGTCCGCCACTCCTGGGGGATGGCCGCCTCAATGTCTTGTCTCATCGACTCTCTGCCCCTCATCCCACTGAGTCTCCTCTCCTGAGCCTCTAGAGGCAGCTGCTGAAAACATATCCAATCATCTAGGGACTGGGCTGGGCCGGAGCTCAACGGGCCCCACGATACGTGAGGCCGCGATCCAACCATATGGCCGCTGGGAAGTCGAATCAAGGGGTTCCAGATCAATGGCTGCCTCAGGCGCTCCTCATCTGTGCCCGAGGGAGTCTGGAAGAGTGACGGTCTCAGATGCGCCCAGGCCCTCAGAAGGCTAGCTTCAAAACGCTCCTCAAAGCCAAGGCCTACTCCTCTGGATCGCTGCTCTGTAAAGATCCACCTGATGCTGGGGGTCCAGGGGCCGCTAAGAGAAGGAGTGCGGCTGAGCATCCTGGAAACAAGAAACTCCTTCCACGGCTCAGCGCCCCTGGCAGGAGGCCACGAACTACCAACTTGCCAAGCAAAGCTCGGCTTTGGCAAATAGGATCAACAATGCCCAGGCCGCCTCTCTCCCTCGGCTGAGTGATCACAGCCCATGCCACCTTGGCCCTGGCGGGCCGCCCGTCGCCACCGGACCAAAGAAAGTTCCTGATGAGCCTCTGCACCTGGCCAATGCACGCCCGCGAGAAGGCCCAGCAAGAAGTGATGTACCACATGGTAGCAAGCAGAACTTGGTTGGCCACAACTACTCGGCCAGCCAGAGATAAACGAGCGGTAATCCAATACAGAAGCTTCTTCCGAATGCTCAGAAGAAGGGGGGCTATCTGCTGCTCCGGAGATATGTCAATGCCCACGTAGCATCCCAAATAACGCACTGTAGTGCCGGGGGGCAGCCACTGAAAACCATCAACTGGCCTCCAAGTCGGGGGGGGGGGGGGGGGGGGGGGGGGCATAGAACTGACCCACAACCCACACGACTTGTGCCAGTTGATCAAAGCACCCGAAGCTCTGCAAAACCTGTCCATGGCTGAGGCGAAGCGGCGGAGGTTCTCCTCACCTCCCTGAAGATAGACAGCAGTGTCATCCGCAAACTCCGAGTCTAGGAGCTCCTCCGAGGTGCGGATGGGAAGCTGGAGGCCCCGCAAACCTGTATCCTGTGCCGTCAAAAAAGTGCTCATGGCCTCCGCCACAAAAAGAAAAAGAAAGGGTGCCCCTGGCCTCCGCCACAAAAAGAAAAAGAAAGGGCGCCAAGGGGCACCCCTGCCGCACCGAGCGCGAGAGCTGGAACCTCTCTCCGCGCACGCCCTGTATCAGCACCTGGCTATGAGCCGATGTGTAGAGTGCAGAGACCCCACGGATTCACTGAGGGGGGAAGCCCATCCTCTCCATAGTGCCTTCCAAGAAGGCCCAGTCCACCCGATCATATGCCTTCTCGAAGTCGAGAAGGAGCACTGCCAGATCCTCCTGCCGAAATCTAGCCAAAGTCGTAGCCTCCCAGAAAGAGAAAATGTTATCCAGAATGCTCCTATCCTGGATGAAGCCTGTCTGCGTGGAGTGGATGGATGATGTCCGGAAGGTGAGGCTGAAGCCGCCTGCTGATCGCCTTAGCTAGGACCTTGTAGGCCGTGCCTAGCAAGGTGATCGGTCTCCACTGTCTAATCTCCAGTCTGTCTCCTCCCTCTTTGGGGATCAAGTGAATCAACCCCTCTGCCATGCTGTCCGGCATGACTCCCGACTCCATAATCTCCTGGAATGCCAATCTGAAGCCCCTATGTAAAAGGCCCCAATACCTCTGGAAGAAAGCCACTGAGAGACCGTCCTCTCCTGGGCATTTGCCCCGAGGTAACGCCTGAAGAGCCTCCTCCAGTTCCGTATCCGAGAAGGGGGAGAGAAGGGAGTGCTGCAAATGGGCCGGCACAACCGGTCTCGTGAAGCTCCAGACTGCCTCCCGAGCCTCTCTCACCCTGTCATCTGCTGGCTCAGCAGAGAGAAGATCCCTGTAAAAATCTGTGGCTATCGCTCGAACCCTGGGGGGATCCACCACAACCTGGCCATCAGCCTGCCGAAGACGCCTGAGACCCTCTCGTCTGAAGCGAGGCCCTGTCGTCTCAAAGAAATCTCGAGTCACTCTGTCTCCAGCCTGTGTCCAAAAAGAAGCCCGAGCATGGAATCGGAACTCCACCCTCCTCTCCTCGATGGATCTGATCTCAGTGCGAGCTGACTCCATCTGCTCTGAGATCCAAGGGCTCGTAGGATCCCTCTCCTGGAGTCTCTGGAGGGACGCTAGACTCCTCCGTAGGCTCCTCTCCTGCTCTCTGAAGGCCTCCAGACGGTCCAAGGCAGCCTGTCTGAGCATCCGACTGATCTCTTGCAAGCCACTGGCAAGATCGCTGGCTGCCGTTCCTCTCCTGAACTGCAGCTCCTGCCAGACCTGCTCAACTGTGATCGTAATCTCGGGCTCCTCTATGAGACAATCTGGAATCCGGACGCTCTGGCCCCGCTCTCCTCTCGTAGGGTCCTCGATCCGGAGAAGCACTGGAAAGTGGTCTGAAAACGAGGAGCCTGCAAGTATGCCCACAGTGCCACCTCTATCACAAGCCCACTCATCAATGTAAAACCTGTCGATGCGGGAAAGGTTAACTCCTGTGGCTCGTCTATCCGAGCGCGAAAAAGATAGACTCCCCTGCAACCTGCCAAACTCCGGGAGAGTCCACGGATCCTGGCCTCTCACCTGCAGCACTAGTTCCTCCCAGGCAGCGAGCTCCGGCCCATGAATGGTCTCCTGGCTGCCCCCCATCCTGTCCTCTGCATCCTCCAGCATGTTGCAATCCCCTCCTAGGCACCAGTGGTCTGCCAAGGGGAGGGACTGCCTAATGGTGCTCCAGAACTCGGCTCTCCCGGTCGCCCCATTAGGGGCATAGAAGTTGAGGAAGCCAATGCGGTCTTCCCCAACCCGAAGGATGATCCACTGCGCTCGACCCTGGACCAGAGTGCCAGAGTCCACAACCTCGGATAGAAGCTGTTGGCTGACTGAGATGCATACTCCACCCTGGTTCCCCTGGGAGCCATATGCCGGTGACCAAAAAGTGTGACTCTTGCCTGGCAAGATCTTCCCACAGGTGCGGGTACGCCCGGCAGAAAGGTGGTGCTCCTGGATGAAAAGGATATCTATGGGTCCTCCAACGAGAGCCCTCTGGATCTCCTGGCGAAGTCTGCCCCGACCAATGTAGCAGCGATGTCCACCGAGACCCTGGATGTTCCATGAGAGGATCCTCATGGATGAGCTATGGCAAGTGAAGCAGCCGCCACTGGCTCACCCCTCTCAGCCGGCCCGGATGATCTGCCCTCCACTGTGTGAGTCTTGGGCGCCGGCTTGGAGGGAGAATAGTCACTGTCTGTCCGGGTGCGGAGTCTCTCCAAAAAGAGGGTGACCTGTCTCTGTGTCCAGCCCCACTCCGCCTTCGCCCTGTCCAGGGCATAGGCGTGAGGCATATATGTATCTAAAGGTCGGCTGCACCCTCGGGGCGGCATGGAGGAGAATCAGTAGCACCGCCTCAACTGAGGTGTGGACCGGATCCGCCCGCCAATCTCCTATACCAAACAAGCTCATGCGGGCTGAGTGTAATCGGGTCTGCAATAGGTCCGTGAGCCCCAAGTCGCTGAAGTGGTGAGAAAACTCCAATATCTGATCACGCAAAACTTCCTCTACAGAGTTGCAATCCCATGCTGTGTCTGGGGCAACACTGAGAGGAAAGGAGAAGGCCACCATGCTGCTCACCACTGAAGGAGAACGAGAGGGATGGCACACCACGCAAACTCGCAAGGGCGCGACCAGTGTCTCGAACGGGCCAGCATCCAGCTGGAGGCACCTTAAAAAACCCTAATCCACTGGTAGCCCCATCACTCGCGGGGGCCCCCCAGGGGAGGCTGGAGAGAACTCTGTGGCGGGCGAAGCTAGGATCGCCATCTCCACCGGCCGGGAGTGGCGGTGGAACAGCCGCTGGACTGAACTCTGGCCTACCCAGCTGCGCATATTTTCCATGCTTTGTACAGCACTCTGGCATAAAATAGGTAGCATACACAAGAAATTGAATGTCTTAAAGATTAAAGATTTAATGTTCTCTGTCTCAAAGATGTTTGCTTCCATGCTTTGTGCAGCACTCTGGCATAAAACTGGTAGCATATATAGGTTTTTTTTTTGACCTGTATGAAACGTTTGTGAAACTTCTGGCATTTGTATTAACCAACTGTGAAACATTTCAAAAACTTTTATGAAAACACGTTTTCTGAAACACTTGGTAACTATGTGAGAAACCCCTCCACAATCTGTGGGAACCTTTGTCTGATGTGTGTATTGGCTGAAATGACAATATTCAACAGGAGTGTGATGCTCTTTGGACTTTGCTAGCATGTCTCATAACCTACATATCTAGTCTCTTGTGTCTTTGAGAAAGAAAGAAAGAAAGAAAGAAAGAAAGATTTTATTAACGTCTTCCAAAAGACCGAACTCGGCCTATGAGACAAATTGGAGTACATGTATGGGGTATCCTCTGTCATCCCAACAAAATGAAAAAGTACTGAATAAAAAAGCTGAATCTGGGTGTGTAGGGGATGGAGCTCTATTACTAGGAGAATGCAAAGCTATATGCATGGAGTATACAATCATGATATGCAACCTAGCTAGCTCCATCCTGTACCATACTGGGGGTATAAAATGGTATACATCAGTGAAGGGGGTGTCCACAGCTCTCTGAAGAACATGCCTGGGTGTGCTCTGAAGCGAGCCAGTCGCTCCTCACCCTCTCTATGAAACTGAGCTCTGATCTCTGTCATCTCTCTCTGGTATAGGCGTGGTGTCCGAAAGCCAGGTGTCCTCTGTCTCCTGCGGGCTCTAAGTGTCTCTGCTCTCTGGAGAGTAATTCCCTGCCGTGTAGGGGCTGGGAGGGGTATGGATCTCTGAAAAAATGTAGTAATCTGTGTCTGTCGCCCCCCCTCTCGAGCTGTCTGAGCCTGTAATAATGTCTCTCTGTGGCGCTGTATGTCTAGAATGTATCTCCCCAGTATGCGCTGGTCTGCTGCCTCAAAGATCTGGCGTAGGGAATGTGGCTCTCTGAATAAAATGGGATATCTCTCTCTGATGGCTGTATATGCTCTGCATCTGCATACATAATGCTCCTCACTCTCCACCTCCTCTCTGCACAATCTGCATACCCTCTCCTCTCGGGGGATCCGTGCTGCTCTGCCAGTCTCAATCTCCAATCGGTGTGATGAAACTCTGAGCTGACCAATAGCCACTCGGGAGCCGTGTGGTAAAAAGCCCTCCATGTATCTAGGCCTCTCTATAAATCCATCATCAGTGATACTCATGAAGTGATCTCTGTAGTATAGCATCTTCGGTGGAAGAGGCTGTGTAGGCGATATCCATGTCTCTCGTGTATAGAGCTGCCATAGATCCTGTCTCAATACTCTGTTCCTCTCACTATGAGAGAGACGGATATGTGGTGCATCCCTGTCATACTGGAATGGTGGTAGATGATCCATGTCTAGGCCATGCTGTGAGAACCAATGTGTGACCTGTGCATACCATGATCCTCTGTCTCCTGCCTCAGCCAACTGTCTAGATGCCTGAAAAGCTCTGTATGATAATCTGTCCTGTGGCATCTCTCTGAATCTGTCTAGCAGGCATATAGTCTGAAATATGGCCTCTACCATCATAGGAGGCGCAGCAAACTCTGCTCGGATAATGTCATGAGAGAGAGAGAGAGAGAGAGAGAGAGAGAGAGAGAGAGGTTCTTTTGCAAAGGTAGTTGGGACTTTGCTAGCATATCTCATAGCCTACATAGGCTCTTCTGCCTCCTGAGAGAGAGAGAGAGAGAGAGAGAGAGAGAGAGAGAGAGAGAGGTTCTTTTGCAAAGGTAGTTTGGGACACATTGTTATTTATAGGTTACATGATTTTTTTAGAACTTCCATTCGGGAATATGCCAAGGTTGTAACTTGTAACCAATACTCATCTATTGAGCTAAATAGTTGCCAATAATGAAACCAGTTAGCTAGCATACAAAAACTCCATGCTCATTTTGTCTAGGAGAAAAATGACACTGGGGATGATAGTTTGGTCAGCCTGCACTTATTTATTGGATTCTGGGTTGTGTCCGGCTTGCCTTTGAGGCTGGTCCTGTGCAGTAGAGGCTTGCCTGGGCTAAGGCCTCACTGCCAGTGCTAGACAGTTGCTCATAATTAAATCAATCAGCTAGCTAAAAAACACATTATGTACGTTTTATCCTTTCTTAGAAATGTTACCTTAAGGTTGTAGTGCAATCCTGTGCAATAGAGGCTTGCCTGGGCAATGAAGATAGGCCTTACTCTCTATACGAGGATGATGGCACAAGATTGTCTTTACTATTGATATACCGGGGGATGGCAGTTATAAAAGCCAGCCAGGGTACCAGCAGTCACAAAAAAACGCACTGTCGTTTTGAAACCTATGAAATGTTCCGAAGCCAAACGTTTCTAAAAAACCTCAAAACCTCTTGGCTATGGAAGGCCTTGAGCTTGCTAAGTGCTGGAGGAAAAGAAGTAGCTTGAGCTGGATGCATTGGAAGAGGGAAGGTAGGGTGAAAAACAAGTGGAGACAGTGCAAAGAGATGAAAGTAAGTGGTGCCGAAAGGAATGAGGAGAAACATGATTACAAGGTTGGCAAGCTTGGTGAGAAGATGCAAGGGACTGGCTTCTGATTGTCCGGGAGCGACAAGGCAACTCGGATTGAGTTGCATGGGGAGTTGGTAGTGATGCCTTGCCAGTTTCTTGGGGCGTATTTGAATGCTATAGAGAACTTGGAAGTCTTTTTTGCCTTGTTAAGGAGCTCTTTTTGGTGGTGAGCTGGATTTTCGTGGAATTTTCCATGTTGATGATGAATATGATGTTGCTGTTTAGAGAGGTCTTGCTTCACTTTGTCACATTGGGAATCAGAGTCATAACACATGCTGGTCTGCTTGTCAATGCTTTGGATACATGCTCAAAGCATGCATTCTCTCGTACAGTATGTGTAGTTAGATAATCCGTTACCCAATAGTTATAGGATGATTGGAACATTCATGCCACTGAAAGGTTATCAGGCGTTTAAATCTAGAAAGCTGGAATGAAAAACTTATTCTCAGTGAACTCGATTGATTTTGTTCAGGTAAGGTTTGCTATACACCGAGAATGCCTACCACTTTCGGAAGATGTCTTCAAAGATGCAATCACAGAAAACTATTATGCACGTAATAAGTTCAATTTTGAGCTTACTCCTGACCAGGTACACGCTTCCTTTTTGAGGTTGGACATTCAGTAGGAGATATTTCTGCTGGTATACACAACATTGTATTGATGCTGTCAAATGCATGCTCTTTAGTAACAGCTTTGGTGTGGTTGTGTATCAGGTTGCGAAGCTCATACAACTGTTCTGCCCTATAGAGCCTCCGCGCAAAAGACTTAACACTGGCAATGCATCCAATGCATTGCACCAGGCAGATCATCTCAGGCAGGGTTTACTGGAGAAAAGTACCCCTGTTCCAGCTCGTGTGGAGCTTGTTAGCAGGGACTCTCAGTATGTGCTGCCTCCTCAAGCTTTAAGAATGGAAGAAAGGCTTCCAGGGTATCCCCCTCTATTGAGGCTAGAGCCCCGTCCTCTTATTGTAGAACCCCGTCTGCCACAGATTAAGGTTCTTGAAGGTCGGTCTGACCGGACAGGGCTGTTAAATCAAGGTCGCATGGAGGAGGTTGATCAATTGGCTTTGAAATACTTACAGCAAGGTAATCCAACTGTTGGCAGTGCTTTGGATCCTTACAGCAGGAATAGTGCGTTGCCTTTGGTGGAAGGTGTGGCACCGAGGATCGGGCTTGTTTCCAGCCTTCAACAGGATGCTGTTTTTAGAGGCAGAGCATTTGAAGCAGAATGGTTGAGAAGAAGTGAATCTAACAGAATCCCGTCAAGAGAGCAGGGTACATCACATCTCGTTTCAGGTTCTGATTTGAATGTCGCATCCGCACCCCCTGTGTCAGCAGTTACTCGTCGTGTTGCCTCAGGATCTTTGAGGCAATCGGCTGGTCGAAGTGCCATTCGAAGAAGAGCGGTGAGTTTTTCCATGTGGACTATTCAGTGTGCTTTGCTGGCTTATTACACTATTCTGATTGTAGCTAACTCTGTGTGTTGTCTTTCAGTAGTGACAGCTGGACATTGTGTTGCTCTACCTCAGCCACTACCATGGGAACTTTTGTGCAAGATTTCAGTATAAATCTGATGTGCTATATGTGTACTTAGCTATAGTAACTTTTGCACATTCTGTTGATGGTCTGTTTCCTAAGGAGCTCAATGATGGGAAGTGTCAGACTTTGTTACAATTGTTACAATCATTATGAGGTTGGGAGTGTCAGACTTTGTTACAATTGCAGTGAGTGGGAAGGGAGGGAAAAATTGTTAAATCCTGTCTTTCTTTCCATGTTTCTGGGTGCTTTGAGGCAAGTATTTACAGGCTATTATCAAGCTAGCCTAAAATGCCAGCAGTATAATTAAGGGTAGTGAAGTGCATTGATTAATCAAGATACTAATGGACGGAATGTTTATTTTAAAAAGTAGCTTATAATGGATGATGCTAGGTTAGCTCCATCAATTTATTAGAAATCTCTATGATTAAATCTTTATTAAGGATGGCAGGCCTATGGGCTACAACATTGTGTGCCGCCAGGTGTGCACCTCCAGGTGGGGACCTGATGCCTATAAGGCCATGCTAGTACACAATTACACCTTTGGATTGTCTGCTTTAAGCTTGATCGTGCTGTTGATGATTAAAGTGCAGGCTATGGCCTCTGTTTAGTCAAAGTAGGCAATGTGGGTGAGGCATGATCAAATACAGGCTGTAGGCTGTATGCAAGTAAAAGGTGCTCTTTTGTGTGGGTATATTGTTTGCAATGGCTGAATCAGACTTAACAATCCTGCTTTATATGACATCTCTCAATAAGTTAAACATGGCCATCTTCTATATTTATTTCTCTAGAGTCTCACTTCATACATGGCACGTTGTTTATTGTGTTGGTCATCTGTTGGACTGTCAAGTAAGAAATGTTAAGTGTGCCTGGATGCTGTGACATATTTCTAATTTCTTGCCATAGTGTATTTAATGGTCCTTGGGTTTAATGGGCCTTGGATGAATTATTGATGACTTAAGGACAGGTTCATGATTGTGATTGTGGTTGTGATGTTTTCTGAATTGTGATAACACACTGAACCATAGATATCTTGTGTGCATTTGTAGCAAGTAGAACTATTCCAAGTGATTATTGGGAGTGTAAAACAATTTCTTTCCATGTGAAAGAATGTAGCTAGGTGGTTATGTATGAAAGTAGGTCTAGAAGTTTAGGGTGAAAGAAAGAGAGAGCACAGGTTGTAGGCCAAGTACAAAATGTAGAAGGCTGTAGATGGACATTATTGCTGAAAATGAGGAGGGAAGCCCATAGGTGCTTTTAAGCATATGAGATTGTTGCAACAACCAATGACCTTCGGCCAGGTGCAGTAGGTTGACAGCAATCGTGAGCCATAAATAGCCTAAAAAGACTCATGCTAGAAAAAAACCTAAATGATGTCTTCTAGTACAAGCATGCTAAGGTACATGTATAGACCATCTGGAGATGATATATTTCGAACATCGCCTCTTCAACGCCAGAGAGGCGGTCCAATACCAGCACGTTCAAGTAACACCTCCAAGTAGCTCTCGAAAGTGGTTTGGTGAAAAGATCAGCCACCACATTGTCCTTGTGGGCCAGTCGAAGTAGTTCAAGAACGATCTGGTCACGTATAAAATGATAATGCACTTCAATATGCTTGGATCATCCTTGTATCAGAGGATTTTGAGCTAGAGCAATAGCACTCTGAGAATCTGAGAAGATGGTAATCAGGAAAGTGTCGTCAGAGCACAAATGCTCTAGAATTTGATGAATCCTCAGTAGGTAGAATTTGTACTTAGCCTCGGTGGGAGTAGCAACAATCCTTTGCTTCTAAGACTACCAAGAAATCAATCTTGTACCAAGCATGAAGGAATATCCATATGTAGATCTCCGAGTATTAATGTAGCTTGTCCAATCAGAATCTATGAACCCAACCAAGTCAACACCACAAGAATAAGTGAGGTCATAATCTGAAGTACCATGAAGATAACAAAGAATTCTCAAAGTGACATACCAATGAGACCTTTGAGCAGTTGGTGAGAATTGGCTGAGAACACTCATAGCATAGGAGATATGTGGACGGGTGTCGAGTGAAATCATCCACAAGAACAAAATATCGAGCCCCTCCAAGAGACTCAACCTCCATGGGTCCAGCAAGATTTGCATGTATAAGCTCCAGACTTCGGGTTGCTCGATGAGTGGCCTTCTCTTGCAAGATGAGCAAATGTGTGAAAGAGACGTGAGTTGATGTAGTTCGTTGACAACCTATTGAGAATGGAACTTTTCTTAGGCAACAATGGGTACATGACTTAAGTGAATGCCACAGAGAAGTATCTGCCTCATAGACCAAAGCCATCAAGGGGGAGGAAAGTTGATGAATATGGGAGTCGGTGCGAGTGAGCTAGGAAGTAAAATTGGTGATCTTGTAGAGATTCCCATCATGGACTCCATTGGCAACAATGGAGAGAGTCTTCCTATCGATCACTTCAATGACCTCATGATCAAAAAACACACCTAGTCCCTTTTGAGAAGCTTTGTACATCGAAAAAAGATTTTTGAAAATCCATGGTACATTTAAAACATCATGTAGGCGGCAGAGGAACCCAAAGAAACATTACCAACACCAGTGAGACAGGAAGCGAGGAGTTGTTGTCGATGCGAACTGAAGAAGAGAGAGTCTGGTAGTCCTCCAAGATATGGGGCTTGATTGGTCATGTGGGTAGAAGCACCACTATCACCAACCCATTACACCACTTCAAGTGTGTCACTGACATCTTTTGGAGAAGTCATCTTTGTGATCATGAGGAGTGAATCTTGTGAAGAAGTGGATGAATATGTGACTACCATGTATGCTACTTTGGCAGATCTCTCTTTTGAAACTTTGTCCTTGCCCTTGTCTTTGGTGTAGTCCTTGTTAGATGCTTTGGAAACATCATGGGCTTTATACTTGGCTTTGGCTACTTGAGAGCTATCGCGACAAGCAAAGCAGCGAGCCTCAAAATGACGTCTTGCCATAGTAATCATATTCATTGCTTTTGTCCTTGGAGTCCTTTGAATCTTGTTTATCCTTGCCTTTGTTTTTGTTGTTGTAGTTGTTGGAGTTTCCTTTTTCGCCTTTGTCTTTGCCCTTGTCAGAGGCAACAAAAGCATACTCCGACTTGCCTTTTCCACAAAGCATGCACTTGTCGTGGAGATAACTCACGACTTTTTCAAAAGGGGGGAGAGGATCACGGAAGTAAATATGATCCTAAAAGGGTTGGGGGAAGCATGCAATTTTCCAAGAAGCTTATGGATTTGATTGTTGATTGTGCTCTGTACTCCTCAAGCATTGCGAGTGAACTCTCCAATCTTCTCAACCATGTTATTTGACTCATTGATTGTAATCTTCTCGAGATTTGACTCCAGTTTGACAATCTCCACTGTCGAAACTCTCCCATACCTCCTCTGGATCTCCGTCCACATCTGATGAGCATTACATTGGGTAGAGACAATTGTGCTTGTATAGACGGAGTCATGCTGTGGATAATGATAAGACGGGCCTAAGCATCCAATATGCTTCTCAAAGTAGGTTCTACCACGTGAGGTGTGGAGATGGACATCCACACTGGCTTGTTCTAGCAATAACTGACTGTAGAAAGACCAAGTATGATAGTTGGTTGCTATAAGCTTCATGGAGTCGTTGACTCGGGGAGGAGTGTAGGATGGTATATGGGTGGGGGTGAGAGCAGTAGAAAGAAAGAATTGGAGGAGAGAAACTCAGAGAAGAAAGATTAGGAAGAGGAACCACCTAGGGAGTGGGAGGAGGAGATCCAGGCTGTGAAGGTATTGGAGTATCAACTGGAGAAGGAGAAGCATTAGAGAAATCTCTTGAAGCCATATTTTCTGACAAGAAACCTTCTTTGAAGCAAGAGGGATGTAAAAAAACAACAAACAGCCTCCTCTCAAGGTGTGCATAGAAGAGGAGAGAAACAAGAAAGGGAGGGAGGGTGGGAAATAGAAATAGAGAAAGAAAATCTCTTAGGAACCTTGGCCTCAACACCTAGAAGAGGGCCTTAGCCTCCAACAACAAAAACGCAGCAGTCCCAGGCTTCAGTTGCAAAAAATGCAGCACTCTTAAACACACATAAAATAAAGAGTATCACATTCCACGAGGGTGCCACTCATTTTTTCTTTTGATGTAGATCAAAACACACATAAAATAAAGCATCACATTCCACGAGAGGGTACCACTTATTTTCTCTTTATAATGTTTCCTAAATTGCAACATTGGCAATATACATATGATAAAGTTTAATGGAGATTGTGGAATACATACAATTAAAGTGCACTCCTATTGAGGAAAAATTGTGTGATATAGATTACAATCCCTCTAAGGAAGGAAAGACTGTGATATAGACTGCAATCCCACCAAAAGGAAAAGTTGTGATATAGACTACAATCCTCCCTAGGAAAAATTGTGTGATATAGAACTACAATCCTACTAAGGAAAAATTATGTGATGTCATATGAAATGGTATGAAAAATCTTTGAATTACTTTCTTGAGACCCTTAAGGTATGATGTAATATGAAATGGTAAAATAAAATATTTGAATTACTTTCCGCAAAGGCATTGCCTCTATGACTTTAATCTACTTCAATATCTTATTTAAAATTACATATGATCATCATGATTTAGTAGTATTCTCAATTGTTGTAACATAATTACGAATCAAATGAGTAATGTTACCTTTTTTGAGAACTACTTTTGCATCATCAAAAGACACTTATTGACCTAGAACTTTAATAAGCAGGTCAGGGGATTGTTCTCTACCGTGTTGTAAGCATAGCATTTTTCGTTAAATCCGTCAGTATACTTCAATATCTTATTTATCATCAGGATTTAGTAGTATTCTCAATTGTCACAACATAATTGTAACACTGGCAATGTACATATGATAAAGTTTGATGGAGATTGTAGAGACTACATATAATTAAGGACAATTCTACTAAGGAAAAATTCTGTGATATGACTCATGGGAAAAAAATAGTATGATAATATGAAATGATATGATCAAATATATTTCTCCAAAAATTGTTCGAACTTTAGTCTACTTCAATATTTTATTTCAAATTCATTATCAACAGGATTTAGTAGTATTCTCAATTGTCATAACACAATTACAGATCAAATGAGTAAAATTACTCTCTTTGAGAACTATTTTGCACCATGTTATAACCACTTGATTGGTTAACATGGTTTCACATGCTCACATGTACAAATTGACGCTTATGTAATTTGGTAGTAGAACGTATAAAACGGCATTACCATGTGCATAATGTCAAATAGGAAAAGTCTACAGATTCTGTGTACATATATGCTTATGACTAGTAATAGAGGCGGAACTTTGTCTGGCCTAGTGTGAAAACTAGTCATTTGTATATAAGTCATTTTTGAATAAGTAAGACACAATCATTCCCTTGCAATAATTTACTTGTGAGCTCTCCTTTTCCCTCTTCTTGCTTGCTTGCATGCCATTGAATATCGCTTACTTGATGGATGCATGCTAGATAGGTTTGATTGTAGGTTTTCTTCTTACATTAGATTCTTCTTCTTCCCCTGCCTTTTGTGAGATAGAACCAATAGAACCACTGTGAAGATGGATCTCTTGTTTTCTCCATCAAGGTATAGAGAGCTCTCCCTTCACCCCATTGGCAAAGGAGCATTCCAGTGTGACAACAGAGTTAGGACGCGCTTGACGAGCTAGCATATCCACATTGGGAATGCATGATCCCTCTTACTATGAACAGTAAGTTCAATTAAGTATGAAAATATTGTGCTAGAATGTGCAAGGCCTCATAAATAAATAAATTAATATAGAAAAAGTTTTTTTTAAAAACTAAGGTTCATGTGTAAATTATTATGAAAATCCCTATGTGTACATGTGCACATCTACATTTAATATAGGTCAAAAAAGGAAAAATGATAAGTTTATTTGGGAAAAAGTAAAAAAATATTTAAACCTGTGCCATTATTTAATAAAAAATATTAAGGCCAAAATTGCAAGGGTTTCTATGGAAAAATTAATTGATAGGCACAACTATGTGTATAGACCATGGTTTGGCAAAAAAAGGTGAAATTGGGTTGGTAAGTGGTAGTCAAATTACCCATGGTATTTTATTTGCGGTATGTGGTATGTGGTTTATGCAAAATAAGAGGTGTGCATTCTCTATTAGTTCACTTTTGATAAAGTGTATGCATTCTCTATTAGTTCGCTTTAGATAAAGTGTATGCATTCACTATTAGTTCACTTTAGATAAAGTGTATGCATGTAACTCTAATGTTGAGTTCAACCCAAAAATTATATGGTTTGGATGGTAGGTATGGTTTAACATAAACTCCAGTAGACTATGCACATGTAGAAACTCCCAGCCACCCTTTTTCAGTACAAATACCCCCTCCCTCCTTGTGAAATCCATGAATGTTCTTCTTGAGAGTAGGATAGTGCATTTCATAGTTTTTAGTGCCTCGTACATGTCCTAAGTCACTTTTTAGTACTTCTACCTCTTCAATTGTACCTATAGTTCTTGTAGTTGGAGTACTGTAGCTACCTAGGACTGTGCAAGAAAAACTTGGGAGCTATTGAGGAGGAAGAGTCCTATTCTTTTGCACAGTGGCCATTGCAAAGCACCCTCAAACTCATTTACACAAGGTACAATATTCAAATGCTCGTAAATTATAATTTACGTATCATTTTACATTAAAAAGTAATAATTTTGATCTAATTAAATTAAGAATATTATTAAATATTTTTGCACAATTTCCTAGACCAAAGGTTTGTATGGTCTAACCTTTATCCCTTTTTGTGCTAGTTTAATGCACAGACCTGAGCAAAATTAAATTAAATATTAATTTAATTTTGATCTAATTAAATTAAGAATATTATTAAATATATTTGCACAATTTCCTAGACCAAAGGTCTGTATGGTCTAACCTTTATCCCTTTTTGTGCTAGTTTAATGCACAGACCTGAGCAAAACCTTAGAAAATTGAGAAAATCCTTTTTGTTTTTAGGAAAATAGGTGTTGGGGATAGTTTACGCCCGACCATGGGATAATTTATTTATTTATCAAATTGTGGGAGAAGTCTTGGCCAATGCTATTTCTATAGAGAGAAAATTGGCCTAAATGCTTTAATTTATATAAACCCAAGCCTAGTTTAATTCTTTGGGTAAAATTTTAAGTGGAGGGATGTAAACTAATTGTGAATTTAGGGTTAGTCTAGGTCTCGAAAAGGAAACTATAATCAAGATTATAAAGAGAGAAAATAGCATTAAGGTGGAGGAAAATTACCCTAGCTCAAGCAAAAATTGTTAGAATTGATAAATATAATTTTTTTGAGAGTTGGTACGAGTTCAACTAAAGAATTCTACAGGGATAAAGATTCTAAAAGGGAAATTTTAGAGAGAAGAAATTATAGAGAGAGAAAGAGAAGTGACCTTCTAAGTAAGTAGGATTAAGGTCAAGACTAGGTTAAAATCCTAGAATAAACTCTATTATGTTTAGATTAGATTAGATTAGATTAAGTCAATCTCTCTCAAGGAATAAACTCTATTATGATTAGATTAGATTAAGTCAATCTCTCTCAAGGAAAGCATTTTTTAAAGAGAGAAAGTCCCCACTATCCCTTTAATCAAGAGATTGAGAGTACCTTAATTAAGTGTAGGGTTGTATCTCAAAAACAAAGTCTAGGGTGCCTTGAAAAGGCTAGATTAAATGACTTCTGATGAAGAATAAGGAACATACCAAAAATCAAGAATAAAAAGATAGGGATTGATGTGCTTAATTCAAAGAGGCCCAATCCTTAAGAAATGTGAAGGTGATAGAACTTGAGAAAGCAAGATTGGTATAAGTTTAAGAGACCTTCAAGGATAGATGTTCTTAAGATCCTTAAAAATGGCCAAAGTTCCTTAGAAGGATTCTCGATATAGGATAAGGCCCAAGTACAAGGATTAGACCAATGGTCATATTTGCACATAAAAGACCTTAAGCAATGTTGATTGGATTAACTTATTGAATGAGACTCAAAAACGATTGCAAGAAGGGAAGATTTTGAGAGGACCTTGCCACGAGATGTGGTGGCTAGGAACTCACAATCGCTGGGACTGGTGAGTTGGATATATCGTTGAGCTTGTGATGTTTTACATTGCTTCAATGTGCATATGGTGTATTTTGATTGAAATAATTCTTATTTGTTTGGAATACCGGAATACTGTATTTATATGTTGCATATAAATTTGTGTGTGAAAGTACTATGCATGTTTATGGATTGTTATGCGGGTGTCATCCGTAGGGGTGCATCACACGAACATGTTAGTCCAAGACCTTGACCCCTCTCGGCCAAATGCACCTGTGATCCTAGCATGATTAGTGTGAGGACATGAAGCGACTCCCACAATAAAAATGAGCAGGGTAGAGCTTGGTGTGGCTAAGTATGCGTGTTGGTGCTAGATATCTGGTACTTGGACTGTTCGTGCTTTTGGGATAGATGACGACCAATAGAAGCAACACCTAGGATTTTTTAGCACTTGTGTTACGGTGGCTGTGAGACATTGGAGGGCTCCTCCGATTACAATGTGGTCGAGGAGTGTTCAGGCTCATTGGTGCGTACCATCTTGGACCAAGGATCACGATCGTGGTATGAGGAGATTTAATGATGATGAGATGATGCTAATGTGTTACTTGGATATTTGATATATGATACATGACAAAGACATATAATAATATATGCATGATTGGAAAAGAATAGTTTGATGTATGTTTTCTTTTGAAAGGAAATTTTTATAAAAATAATTGTGTGAATTCTTGTTTTTTTAAAAAGGAGTGTGTGTGGGGACTCTTGCTTTTTTAAGTGATGTGTTCAATTATGGGTGCGTGATTTCACACCGGCTCCATAAGTCCACTAGAGGGCGAAAGGCTAGACCCATGGGATTGGACAAGGCTAGGTTGAGCCTATGGATTTGGTCGAAGTAGAAAAAGGATTAAACATTGGAAAGTGGGTGGTCGGGTGGACTTGAGAAGCGGGTACTTTCCAAAACAAAATGAAAACGTATTATAGAACGAGAAAAAAATGGGGATATTCGAATGAGAAAAACTTGGAATATTAGAATGAGAAAAACCTGGGATGAATAATTTAGTTGGCAAATCATAACAAGGTTAGAAGAGTGGTATTCATAATCAAGGAGTCAGGACATCCTATTGAGCCTAGGGGAGTCGCTGGATATGACCTGCTTATTATGAGAATTATGAAGGAAAAACACTTGGTGAAATCATTCACCTTTCCTGCATAAGGATTGTTCTAGTTAGAATAAGACGAGCATATGATGGAATAGCCAAGTGTTAAAGACATTGTGATATGAAGCCTCAAGTGAGTCTCTCTACCCTTAGTATGATTTTGATGCCATAGATAGAGGGGTAGGGGTATTATAGCTGGTACCAGAGCTAAGCCAGGTTTAGATGTGAGATTACGATGAGCTAGGTTTAGACGTGAGATTATGATGTATTTTTACCGTATGATGCATTGCCTGGAACCAAAACTTACAGTACTTTACTAGGTTTTCTTTTAGATGAAGCAACAGTTGGCCAGACTCTATCTATCTAGAGTCCCTGAGCTCTCTGTGGAGAATGACATGATAGATTTTTCATTTGATCATCTCCTCTCTTTTCAGCTTGTTATACAGCTTGACTCGCCTTGGCTTGAAATTTTGAGAGCATTTACTTTTCGACCATTGCTAATCGGAGATATGGGTGGTTCTCGAGATAGTGGATCGTGGCTACTTTGTAACTTGGATGAGTGATGTCAGAACATTACCCTTTGAATAATCCTTATTCATCTGCATATTATGAGAGGCATAGTTCTTTATGGACCACTTCAGTGTGATCTCAGAGTTTACAGATTGATGTAGAGTATATAGATTGATGTAGAGGACTCTTATGCACTATATTTCTTGACACTAGATCTCGACTCCTAGCGGATCCTTTTATCGATGAGTGTATTATGGCATGTCTACTCGCATGTATTGTCGCTCCATGAGAGATAGGCTTGACCTCTTTTGTACTTAAAAATAAATTTTGTTACAATAAAATATATGTTTCCTTGTTTTTTATTTGAATCTTGTATTCTATTTTGAGTAATTTTGTATAAAACTAAAATCTAGTATGGCCCAGAACTTGCCTTCTTCTTTGTTGGAAGGATAAGTGATTCGAGTTGCTTTTGAGCATCTGACCACTAGTGAGACAGGGTGAGCTACAAATTTCTATCTTAGTTTTCGCTAATATTATTTTGGGCAGCCATACTAGTCATTATTTATGTGATGTCATCAGTAGGATGAAGATGAAGAAAGGTTCATTCTAGTGACAAATATAGATATCTTTCGTTCTATGCCTCAAATCTGAGCTTAGCCATGATTATGGAAAGTCTCAATTTTGTAAAAGAGTACATAATTCATGGTATAAGTCTTTTTACCCTAAATGAGTATTTAGCTAGGCTAAATCATCTTAATCTGTATCTTTTGTTGAAATGTGCAATGTAAAATGTGTGAGAGTGAATCTTGGGCTTGAGTATTGGAACGCACCCTAGAGGTGCAAGATATTGTGGTAATATAAGAATGCCACATGTGATATTGTGTGGTGTGTGTGTTGACCAAAAGAGTGGAAAATAGAGTGCCACATGGCATGATGATGTGTAAAGTGGGATAAGTCTAGAAGGCCTATATCATTGTATGGTTCATTGTGAATGCAATACTACAGATCTTGCGTTGAGTGTGCAATCTCTCTCTCTCTCTCTCTCTCTCTCTCTCTCTCTCTCTCTCTCTCTCTCATAAAGTGGGATAAGGCTAGAAGGCCTATATCATTGTATGGTTCATTTGTGAATGCAATAGAGATCTTGTGTTGAGTGTGCAATCTCTCTCTCTCTCTCTCTCTCTCTCTCTCTCTCTCTCTCATCTCATGAGTGTGCAATCTCTCTCTCTCTCTCTCTCTCTCTCTAGTCATGAGTTTCTTGTGTGGTATAATCCACCTTAATCTTATGCTTAATCTCGTGTCTATCACCATGATCAATCCCATATTAGGATTGTTAACATGGTATCAAACTAGGATGGGCTCTTGGTCATGGTGAATATTTATGTGTAGTTTTCTTGGTTATGAGTTCATTGATTAAGCATTATTTTTAATTTATTATGGAAAAAAACATGCAAACTCATATTGCCATTTATATTTGCATTTGTGAGGATTTGAGAGATTTTCATTAGAAGATGGAGACTAGAAGCTGCCACAATTGAAGATTGAATCAAGGGAGATTCCAATGGAGCCACCATCGTCAAGATTGAAGTGAAGATTTGCATCATGGGGGATGCAAAATCGAGTTGTCATCACCAAGGAGAAGCTGCCAAGGAGATTTGTGAAGGAATTTTGGTGATTTTGCCTCTAATTTGGTGTTTGAGCATGGAAGAATGCTCGTATTTGTGAAGGGTTTCTATGTGGTAGGACGTTGATTCCTATGGCTCTTGCATTTGGCAAAGAGAATAAGTAGGTGCATGCTTATCCAAGCAAGGGATCAGTGGTTATGGGCTAAGGAAGGAGCCCATCTTGAGCACACCAACAAAAGAAAGGGGTAGTGCTGCAAATTTTCTCATGGAAGATGAGAAAATTAGTGTGGAAGCTATTGATGGCAAAGAGGAGAGCATGCAAAGAGGAGAGCATGCAAAGTTATGGTGCTCACTTGGGAACTCATTAACAACCATATTGATGGTTGTGTAAACCTCAAGGAGGAGTTGCAGGGCAACAAACGATGTTGTAATAGCATGGCTATGCAAGAGAAGCTTGTATAAAAAGCCTTAAGAATAAAAAGAAGGGAAGCTTAGCTAAAGCCAGAAGATGAGAAAATTTTCTCATGGAAGATGAGAAAATTAGTGTGGAAGCTATTGATGGCAAAGAGGAGAGCATGCAAAGAGGAGAGCATGCAAAGTTATGGTGCTCACTTGGGAACTCATTAACAACCATATTGATGGTTGTGTAAACCTCAAGGAGGAGTTGCAGGGCAACAAACGATGTTGTAATAGCATGGCTATGCAAGAGAAGCTTGTATAAAAAGCCTTAAGAATAAAAAGAAGGGAAGCTTAGCTAAAGCCATAGCATGGAGTGGAGAATTAAATGCAAAAGCAGGAGGTGATGGCTCATGGAGGCTATGGTGGTAAGTGCAGAGTGGCTGGTAGGCCATCCACATATGGGGTGCACAACACCACAAGAAGAAGATCATAGCAGCATGGCTACCCAATGGCAGCATGGCTACCCAACACCACAAGAAGAAGATCATAGCAGCATAGCAGCATGGCTACCCAATGGCTGATGGGCACCGTCAAGGCTGCGTCCTCGGGAGACTCTCTAGTAATCATGGTGGGAAGCATCAAGAGCGGCGCGCTTCCTGAGAAGACTATTATGCTCTCCTTGCTCATTGCCCTGAGATTGATCAGGAAGGCTTTTCTATGACGACAACGGCCAGAGAGAAAGCAAACAGAGGGCGCACACAAAGGGGTTGATTCCAAGATAAGATGATGGCCCAGCGCCGCGTGGGGAGCAAGATGAGCCTTTTGCATAGGAAAGTCGGGAGTTCTTGAGGAAAAAATACCAGACCAAAGAGGACGGCCGAGTGCTACAATGTAGTGGGCTATAGGTTAAAGCGAGCAAGAACCAACAGGCAGCACCAGTGATGCCTAGAGAAGAGAGGCGGTCAACAACAACGATGTCATGTGAGTAGCGTAGTGATCCAGAGTTGAGGGCAACAAAGTCACAGCACACAGAGTGAAGGATGCTAACAATCCTAATATGGGATTGATCATGGTGATAGACACAAGATTAAGCATAAGATTAAGGTGGATTATACCACACAACAAACTCCATGACTAGAGAGAGAGAGAGAGAGAGAGAGAGAGAGAGAGAGAGAGAGAGAGAGAGAGATCGCACACTCAACACAAGATCTCTATTGCATTCACAATGAACCATGCAATTATACATACCTTCTAGCCTTATCCCACTTTATAAATCATCATGCCATGTGGCACTCCCTTTTCCACTCTTTTGGTCAACACTCACACACCATACAATATCACATATGGCATTCTTATCTTACCACAATATCTTGCACCTCTAGTTGCATTCCCACATACTCAACCAAAAACCCATTCATTTTACATTGCACATTTCAACACCCCTCCTCAATGTAAAATTGGGTGTGTGCATACAATCTCTCCAATCAATTTGACCAACTCACCTCTCACCACCATCAATTTTGCATCGCCAATCTCAACACTCCCCCTCAATGCAAATTGGAGTGTTCAACAAGTATGTGTGCATGTGCCTAGCCAACCTAGACACGAAGTCCTTTTTGAGTCCACTTGTTCACAGCAGAACCACTGAGTCCAACTTGAATATAAATGTTCGGGTGGGAACCAACCCATGAAGTGCGATGCTTATGCGTGCACAACTCAACACACGCCACAATTACATCCCTTTTGAGCACCCGTAGGCTTGGGCAGGGGACCCTCATAAATCTGGGTGAGAGAAAATACAATCCTTTTTATACATGCTGTAAGATTCCTCCCTCCAGCTTTTGAGTTGTAAAGGTGTAAGAACCTCCCCTTCTGTTCTTGAAATTATTCCCCTCTGAAATAGAAGAAAGATCTTGTTTTACCCTGTTTTGGCCTAGAGAGAGAAAATGTCTAGAGAGAGAATCCAAAATTGAGATATCTTTGGATATAAAAATACTCCCGCCGCCCTCGCCTTTTCTAATGCTTCGTGCACGTCTAGCTCTAGGGGATCCAAGACTTTTGGTCTAAATGCCGTGAAGGTGTGTCTGACCTCTTGTAAAATAGCCCTTGCCTCCCTGTCTCCAGGTAGCAATTTGGCCTCCACCGCGGATAGGACAGATTCCTGGGCTGATGGCTTCAAACTTTCCACAAACTCGTAGAAATCTGTTCCATTTGGCGGAACACCCCCTGAACTCTGTTTAGCCATTTGTTGAAATCGACCCAATCCTCCCGCAAAATGGATCGGGCGTCATTGGGGTCGACGACCTCCCCCAACCTTTTGATTGCAGAAAGTCTCTCCGTTCTCAGAATTTTCAGAATGGAAGGACGTAATGGCTTTCCAGTAAGTTCTCTATCTAACAGCAGAGCGGATGAATGAATGTTATTTTCATTCCGCGAACTTGTTTTTACAAAAAAATTAGGGGCAATGATACCACTAGGCGCTATTCTCGTGCAAGAAAATAGAGTAGAATGACACAAAGAACCGCGAGTATTTGAACCACAACAAAGCCTAATCCTTTCATGACAAACAGGGGTGAAATGACAAGCTAGAAAAGGAGTGAAATGATGCACTGAAGAGTAGGGAATGAAATCACACAGAATTCTAGCTTCAACAGAATTCATATCCAACTTGTGTTTCAACTCAATCTGCGAAGGGAGGGAATGCATTTGGATTCCCCTGAAACAGAAGTTCAAAATGAACTTTCCAATGTGCATTTGGAATTAATTGAAAATGTGTATAAGGGACCTTAGCCTAAGGGTCTACATTTTCAAAAAAATTTAGAATATGGTCCAATTAAGGTTCCAATGGGCCAATTGGATTAATCCAAGTGTTGGGATGAGATAAATCCAAGAGAATAAAAGAAAATACCCAAAAATGAGTAAATACTCACATAAGATGAAGAGTTGACTGAGTACAAGGTTTATTAGTTAAAAATTATGAGATAGTACTAAACAAATGAGATATTTTGGAATAATGATGCATTTTTGACACCTTGGTATAAGGAGAGGGGGACTCTTGAGGTAGGCGCCTATTTCACGTGTGGAAGGGTTTTTAATTCAAAAAAATTACGATATTTTTATCTCTCCTCTCTCCTGGATCAAACCAAATAGAAAAGGGAGCCAAACTGGTCCAAATCTTGTCCAAATTGAGTCAAACTGAACCTGGAAAATTCTAGAACCCAGTTGGACTTGGTTGGTGGCCTCCCTCACCTATAAATAGACCCTCAGTCATTTGTAAAAAAATATTGGAGCTATACTATGCCAGTATTATATTAAAATAATCATATTTTCTATTATTGCTTAAATTTTTCTCTCTTGGGAGCTTGGAGCTCTCTCTCTCTCTACAACAACTCTTGGAGTTGCTCTTCTCCTCTTGGTAGACCAATTGATTGGTCGGGGGCTTCAGTGCTGCTAATAGAGAATCAAGCCAAACTTGGAGGTAAAATCAAATTTTATGGTTTTTTTCAATTTATCTCAATGATTTTCTTCTTCTCAACCCCTCTCAAGCTTGAGAAGCTTTCTAAATAATTTTTTTAATTCAAATCAAGCTTTCTCTTAATGTTTTAATGCTTAATTAAGAGAAAGTTAATCTATATGCTTATTTATAATGCTTTCTTTAAGTAAATCTCTCTCTCTCTAAAAGAATAGCCATCTTTATGGCTAAATCCCTTGAAAAAGGATGCTTCTCAATGATAGTCTCTTAATTCAAAGCTAAACTCTAGGCTTGATAAGCTAGAGATTAAGAAAATGATATTTTTATGATTTTGTGTTAACAGAATAATGGTTATTTCTTTTAGATCATTTATAAGTAGCTAAAAACTACTTTGATTGATTCTAAATGAGAAATAGATTATCCTATCAATTTGGAAAAAGAGAAATAATGGAATGAGCTTAATCTAGTGGGATAGTCATAATTAAGTTTATGATTATGATTAAAATTATGATTTAAATTCATAGTTTGATTTTAAGCATAAAAGAGGAACTACTATCATATTTTCATTACAAGCTTTCACTCTTTTTGTAAGATTCCTCCCCCAACCCCTTTTTGATGTCTAGTATCTTCCCCTATAATCAATTCCTCTTCAGAAATATAAAGACCTTGTTTCTAACTATTTTAGCCTAGAGAGAGAAAATTATTCTAGAGAGAGAATATTCAGATTATGAATATTTTTGGATAGAAAAATAACTCATCTTATTAAAATAAGTTCCCCTGAAACAGAAATTCAAAAAGAATTTTCCAATGCGCAATTGGAATTAATTGGAAATGGGTATAAAGGACCTTAGTCTAAGGGTCTAGATTTTCAGAAATTTTTGGATTATGGTCCAATTAAGGTTCCTATGGACCAATAGCATCAATCCATGTGTAGGGAGGAGATAAATCCTATTTGTAAAAGAAGATACCCAAAAATGAGTAAATGCTCACATAAGATGAAGAGTTGAAAATGTACAAGGTTTATTAGTAAAAAACTATGAGCAATATTAAAAATATGAGATATTTTGGGTATAATCATTCCATTTTGACACATATGTAAGGAAGGGGAGTTCTTTAAAGGAGGTGCATATTTCACATAAGATGAAGAGTTGAAAATGTACAAGGTTTATTAGTAAAAAACTATGAGCAATATTAAAAATATGAGATATTTTGGATATAATCATTCCATTTTGACACATATGTAAGGAAGGGGAGTTCTTTAAAGGAGGTGCATATTTCACATAAGATGAAGAGTTGAAAATGTACAAGGTTTATTAGTAAAAAACTATGAGCAATATTAAAAATATGAGATATTTTGGGTATAATCATTCCATTTTGACACATATGTAAGGAAGGGGAGTTCTTTAAAGGAGGTGCATATTTCACATGCTTGAATGAGTTTTAAACTCAAAAATAATGTGATATTTTTATCTCTCATCTCTCTTGAACCAAACCAAATAAAAATGGAACCAAACCGAATCAAAAAGTAACCAAACTAGGTCCAAATCTAGTCCAAATTCAACCAAATTGACTTGGAAAATTCTAGAATCAGTTTGTTTGATTAGGAGCTCAATTTTTCCTATAAATAGAAGCCTCCCCTTGTTGAAAAAAATATAGTGTCTTATGCATTGTTACTCTACTCCACCTAAGCCAAGAACTGTGAATTCTTTAATAATTCACTAGTTTTTGACACTTCTCTCTTTCTTAAATCCCCATTGGTGGCTCCATCAACATACTAAACTAATTGATTGGTTGGGGGCCTCTACCGTGAATAAAGAATCAAGCAAATTATAAGGTAAGTATAGTGAATTTTGATCTTTTCTATAATTTCTCAATGATTCTCTCTTCTCAACTCCTCTCAAGCTTGAGAAGCTTAATTGGTATGGTTTTTGAAATGCTATTGAAGTTAATTAATTAATGATAGTAAAGAATTACATAAATTTCCATTTATGTTTGATTCTAATGGTTTTTTCTCTCTCTCACTTAAGAAATGGTCATACTCATGACCCATTCTCAATCCAAATGAAGCTTTTCATAAAGCTTTTTCTTAATCCAAGATTAATCTATGCTTGAGAATAAATTAATAGTTTTTTTTATCTATGCTTTTAGTTTATGATTATTTTTTATTTAATCCATTAAGAGTTAATGATCCAATTAGGGATCATTCTAATCATTCCCTTAAAGATAACCTATCTTTTAAAATAATTGAGATTTATTAGTTATAGTAGCGGAGCTATGGCAAAATTTTATAAAAATATACACATAAAATAATTTCATTCAAAGCATGAAAAGAGGATTTCCTACCATATTCTAGGAACTATCATCCTAGATTAATTAAAAGAATTTTATTATGCATGGAGATGTGGATGTTTGCATGTAGATGTAGATGTATGGATGTGAGTGTGAATGTGGATGTGGATGTATGCATGGAGATGTGGATGTATGCATATAGATGTAGATGTATAGATGTGGATGTATGCATGTAGATGTAGATGTATAGATGTGGATGTGAATGGAGATGTGGATGTATGCATGTAGATGTAGATGTATAGATGTGGATGTGAATGTGGAGGTGGATGTATGCATGTAGACGTAGATGTATGGATGTGAGTGTGAATGTGGATGTGGATGTATGCATGGAGATGTGGATGTATGCATGTAGATGTAGATGTATAGATGTGGATGTGATTGGAGATGTGGATGTATGCATGTAGATGTAGATGTATAGATGTGGATGTGAATGTGGAGGTGGATGTATGCATGTAGACGTAGATGTATGGATGTGAATGTGAATGTGGATGTGGATGTATGCATGGAGATGTGGATGTATGCATGTAGATGTAGATGTATGGATGTGAGTGTGAATGTGGATGTGGATGTGAATGTGAATGTGGATGTGGATGTATACATGGAGATGTGGATGTATGCATGTAGATATAGATGTATGGATGTGAATGTGAATGTGGAGGTGGATGTATGCATGGAGATGTGGATGTATGCATGTAGAAGTAAATGTATAGATGTGGATGTAAATGGAGATGTGGATGGATGCATGTAGATGTAGATGTATAGATGTGGATGTGAATGGAGATGTGGATGTATGCATGTAGATGTAGATGTATAGATGTGGATGTGAATGTGGATGTGGATGTATGCATGTAGATGTAGATGTATAGATGTGGATGTGAATGTGGAGGTGGATGTATGCATGTAGATGTAGATGTATGGAGGTGAATGTGAATGTGGATGTGGATGTGGATGTATGCATAGAGATGTGGATGTATGCATGTAGATGTGAATGTACGCATATAGATGTGGATGTATGGATGTGAATGTGCATGTAGATGTGGATGTATGGATGAGGATGCATGAATGTGCATGTAGATGTGGATGTGAAAATAGATGTATGGATGTAGATGTGGATGTATGGATGTGAATATATGATATGTGATGTGAAGGAATCTGAAGTGATGAGATGAAAAATGATGTGATGGGATGAGTACACATATAAATGGAATGTGGAATAAGTAATGTGGATTGATGAGGGATAATGTGGAAAAATGAGAGTTAATATAGAAACTGTACTTGTAAACTGTTTGTAAATGCTGTTTGTAAATGACTGTTTTATGTCAAGAATGCTCTGGGAAAGCATTTTGACCGTCTTGTGATTAAGGTCGTGGAGACCTAACTGATAAAGTTGCAACTGTTGACGGAGAGTCAATGGAGGACGTCTCGTGTAGCAAGGTCGGTCGAGGTCTTGACTAGCCTCGGTTCGATTAAAATGGTGAGCTTCCGGTACGGTGGATGAGGGGCCAAGGAAGCGGCCTATGAGTGAAGCGCTAGGTCACCTGCGAAGGATCCTAGAGGGTGCTGACCATACGGTGCTCGGGCTCTGGGTCGCCTAGGATACCCACGCGTGCGTCGAGGAAGATATTGGAACAAGGAGTAAGAGTTGTTTTCTGAAATCGGGCATGGATCTGGTTGATTGACCTTGCTGGTCTTCAATGGATGAGTCCATGGCTCTTTATATGGATCTGTTGGTTGATCTTGCTGATCTTCAACGAGAGTCCATCTTGATAAGTGATTATATTGCCGAGTATTATGGGCTAGGAACTAGGAAACGGCCCCTGAGTGGACAAGTGGTGAGCGTCCTTGTTGCCAATGATGCCATAGATACTCTGATGAAGGAATGATAGGAAAATTAAGAATCAACCGGATAAATTGGAAGATGGTGATCAGTGATACTATGGTTTTATTAAAGAATTGTTTTAAACTGGTTGAATCTGTGAAAAGGCAATTTCATATTGGGTGTGTGAGTGGTGTGACTAGTTTTATTTTTGCATGAACATCCGGCTAGGGGGCCTTGGAACTCTTTTCCTTGGTACGCGGGACAAAACCTAACCAAATTCTTAATTGGATCCCATCACTACAGTGGTTGGGCGGTTGGCTAACCCATGGGACTGGATGGGGTTAGGCTGGACTGATGGATCCGAAAATCGAGACTCAAACTTTTGTTTTTACGATAGATAAAATAAATCCCGGACAGTAACTGTTCTATGGATAGGAATCAACGGCTGTGCCTCTTGAATGGGGAAAAAAGCGTTGATCCCAATGATCCAAGTGCAAGTTTCTTCCTTGATCTGACCAAGTATCTTATAGATGTAATTGGATCAGCTCGATCAGAAATGATCTTGACTACGTTAGAGTAAAAAGTTATCCTGGTGGAATCGCCCGTGCTTTCCGATAAAGGAAGTTTTTCTGGGTTCCGTTTTAGAACAACCGACGGATTAGACTCTTATCCGGATATCCGTGGGTGAGGCCTCGAATGTGGGACCCCTGTCCCGTGCGAGAAGTGCTACTTCCGCTGCTAGTATCCCGAATCTGTTGCTCGGTGGGAACAGGGATCTTACACTTTTAAGAAAAATTGAGAATTATCAGCAATAGCAACAACGAAGCTATGGCAAAATTTTCAGAAAATAATACACATCTTATTTTTATGCATAATGCTAAAAGAGGACTTCCTACCATATTCTAGGATTGGACATCCTATGCGAAAAGAATAATTTTCATCATATTCATGAGAAATATTTTTTTTGTAATTATGCATAATTAATTGATTATGAAAAAAGAGTAAATTTTGGTAAATTTATTTTTATACAAAAAGAGGAATTCCCATGATATTTGAGATCCAAGTAATTAAATGGTAAAAGAGGAATTTTTGGCATAATTCAAATTATGAGTATTTATCAAAAGTGCATTTTTGCGCATTATTAATTTTATTGGGAAATATGGGTAGAATTGATTTTTGTAAGTCCAATGAATCTTTTACTCAAAAAGAAGAATATTGAATATATTTCACTTGAGAAATTTGAGAAAGAATATGAAAATATCCATTGAGAAAAAGTACCTTTAACTAGGCCAAGCAATTGGCAGAAACTTAGAAAAGTCCCATCAATATCGAAAGTAAAAAACGGTACTAAATGTGAATGAGATGTGATGTGATGTAAATGGATGTGGATGTGGATGGGATGTGATGTGATGTAAATGGATGTGGATGTG
Organism: Cibotium barometz; assembly: GCF_041138505.1. Classification (NCBI taxonomy): domain Eukaryota; kingdom Viridiplantae; phylum Streptophyta; class Polypodiopsida; order Cyatheales; family Cibotiaceae; genus Cibotium; species Cibotium barometz. Next base: position 5,741,403 of record NC_141081.1, on the reverse strand, counting down.
TATGTGATGTGATGTGGATGTGGATGGATGTGGATGTGTATGTGATGTGATGTGGATGCAATGAATGTGATGGATGTGAATGGGTGTGATGAGATATGGATGTGATGAGATGTGAATGGATGCGATGAGATGTGAATGTGATGTGATGATATTTGAATGGATGCGATGAGATGTGAATGGATGTTAATGTGATGTGATGATATCTGAATAGATGTGATGAGATGTGAATGGATGTGAATGTGATGTGATGATATCTGAATGGATGAGATGTGATGTGAATATGATATGATGAGATGTAAATGGATGTAAATATTGTGTGATGAGATGTGGATGGATGTCATGTGATGAGAGGTGGATCTGAATGAATATAAATGAATGTGATGTAATGTGAATGGATGGATGAGATGTAAGGTGGATGAATGTGATGTGATGTGGATCTAGGTAGATGTGAATGGATGAGATGTGATGTGAATGGATGTGATGTGGATCGGGGTAGATGTGAATGGATGAGATGTGATGTGAATGGATGTGATGTGATGTGAATGGATGTGATGTGGATATGAGTAGATATGAATGGATGAGATGCGATGAGGATAGATTGGATGAGATGTAATATGATGTGATTGGATGAGATGTAATATGATGTGATTGGATAAGAATGGATGAAGACGATGGGAATACATATGACTGGATGTGGAATAAGCAATGTGAATTGATGTGATGTGAATGGATGAGATGTGGATATGAGTAGATGTGAATGGATGAGATGCGATGAGGATAGATGTGATGAGGATAGAGGTGATGAGATGTAATATGATGTGATTGGATGAGAATGGATGAAGATGATGGGAATACATATGACTGGATGTGGAATAAGCAATGTGAATTGATGTAGAAGAATGTGGAATAACGAGAAATGATGTGGAACAATGTGGAAAGATGAGAGTTCGTTAGAAACTGTATTTATGACCTGTTTTCAAATGATTGTTTTATGTCAAGAATACTGGGGAAGCACTTTGACCATCTTGTAAATGAGGTCGTGGTGGAGACCTAAGTGATAAAGTTGCACCAACAGCTGACGGAGAGTCAATGGAGGACGTCTCCCGTAGTAGCACGGTCGGTCGAGCCTTGGTTCGATTTAAATGGTGAGCTTCCGGTACGGTGGATGAGGGACCAAGGAAACAACCTATGAGTGAAGTGCTAGGTGACCTGTGAAGAAGCCTAGAGGGTACTGACCATACGGTGCTCAGGCTCTGGGGGGTCGCCGAAGATACCCACTCGTACGTCGAGGAAGAAATTGGAACAAGGAGTTAGAGTTATTTTTTGAACTCGGGCATGGATCTGGTTGATTGGCCTTACTGGTCCTCAACGGATGAGTCCATGGCTTTTTTATATGGATCTGTTGGTTGATCTTGTTGATCTTCAACGGAGAGTCCATCTAGATTTTTCTTATGTGATTATATTTCCGGGTACTATGACCTAGGAACTATTGAAAAGGCCCCTGAGTGAACAGGTGGTGAGCGTTCTGGTTGTTGTTGCCAAGGATGCCATAGGTACACCGATGAAGGAATGATTGCAAATTGGAACTCAAGCTAGATATTCTGGAGGATTATGATCAGTGATACTATGGTTTCATTAAAAGATTGTTTTAAAGACAGCTGAATCTGTGAAACAAGCAATTTCATATTGGGTGTGTAAGTGGTGTGACTGAATCTGTGAAACAGACAATTTCATATTGGGTGTGTAAGTGGTGTGACTATCTTGAAGTTTGCTTGAAGCACCGGCTAGGGGGCCTAGGAACTCTATTCCCTGGTACTCGGGGCAAAACATAACCAAATTTTTAGATGGATCCTATCACTACAGTGGTTGAGCGGTTGCTGGACTGATGGATCTCTAAGATGAGACTCAATTCTGTTATGTTATGATAGATGAAGTAAATCCTAGATAGTCTTTGTTCTATGGAAAAGAATCAACGGCTGTGCCTCTTGATGAGGAAAAAAGCGTTTCAAGTGCAAGTTTCTTCCTTGATCTGACCATGTGACTTACGGGTTCGGTCAAATCAGTTTGGTTAGTTAAAGCTCTTGACTGCGTTAGAATAAAAATATCCTGGAGGAATCGCCTATGTTTGCTGGGCGAGGGAAGTTTTTTCGGGTTCGGTTTTTGAAGAACCGAGGGATTAGTCTCTTGTCCAGATATCCGTGGTGGTGGGCGGCGAGGCCCCGAGTGAGAGCTTCTGGCCTGCGCAAGAAGTGCTACTTCCGCTGCTAGCACCCTGGAATTCGTTGGGCGGAGGGGGCAAGGAACTTTCAGCTGGTATCGAATTGACTAAAGTAGAACAACCGAGAAGCCAGAAATGTCAAAAATTTATGAAATACTAGTAAAAGATTGTAATTGTGTGATGAAATTCATACAAATTGATATTCATAATGAAGATTCATAAATTGGAAATCGGGTACCGTAATTGTATGGAACCCCTGACTTGCTTAAGGCCTAGATATCCAAGGACCGTGACTACCCGTATATACCGTGGGTATATCTGCAGCTCTTTATTGACAATATATACGAGTAAATTTAAGACCTTGAAGTTATAAGCAAAAATGCTATACAGAGGATGAATTCGAATGCTGGTTTATATGATTTTTGAATTCTGGTTGAGAATTGATGAATTGATTTGGATTTTGATTTAAAGATGATGATTTTTGAATTCGGGTTGAAAGAAGATAAGTTGAACAAAGCAATGGGACGAATCCCCGTGATGATGTTAGTAACTAGAAGATGATTAAAACTTTCAACAGATCACTATGAGATTAGTGGATTGTGCTGACAGATTGCTGCTGTTTGACCTTTGACCCAGTGGATCTAATTAAGGGATGACAAATTGTGAACTTGCATAATTGAAATTTTCGTGGGGCATGTTCAGATAGAATTTTTGGTCTGATGGACCATTATTGTGTTAAGGGTATGAATGATATGTTCTGAATGAATTGTTCTCTGATAATGAGTTCTATATGTTCTTCTTGTAGAAGGGATCTTTATCCCAGGATTTTGTGTGGGTTGACCAGACTATAAGGAATCCCAGAATCAGTTGGATCTTAAGGTGAAAGAGTTTATCCTCCAGTAGCGAGATGAGGACATCTCACGTTTTTTTAAGTGGGGTAGGATGTAAGATTCCTCCCTCCAGCTTTTGAGGTGTAAAGGTGTAAGAACCTCCCCTTTTGTTTTTGAAATTATTTCCCTCTCTGAAATAGAAGAAAGATCTTGTTTTACCCTGTTTTGGCCTAGAGAGAGAAAATATCTAGAGAGAGATAATCCAAAATTGAGATATCTTTGGATATAAAAATCCTCTTAGTGTTTAAAATGGATTCCCTTGAAACAGAAGTTCAAAATGAACTTTCCAATGTGCATTTGGAATTAATTGAAAATGTGTATAAGGGACCTTAGCCTAAGGGTCTACATTTTCATTATGGTCCAATTAAGGTTCCAATGGGCCAATTGGATTAATCCAAGTGTTGGGATGAGATAAATCCAAGAGAATAAAAGAAATTACCCAAAAATGAGTAAATACTCACATAAGATGAAGAGTTGATTGAGTACAAGGTTTATTAGTTAAAAATTATGAGATATTACTAAACAAATGAGATATTTTGGAATAATAATGCATTTTTGACACCTTGGTAAGAAAAGGGGGACTCTTGAGGTAGGCGCCTATTTCACATGTGTGGAAGGATTTTTAATTCAAAAAAATTACAATATTTTTATCTCTCCTCTCTCCCGGATCAAACCAAATAAAAAAGGAAGCAAACTGGTCCAAATCTTGTCCAAATAATTGAGTCAAACTGAACCTGGGAAATTCTAGAACCCAGTTGGACTTGGTTAGTGGCCTCCCTCACCTATAAATAGACCCTCAGTCATTTTTGTAAAAAAATATTGGAGCTATACTATGCCAGTATTATATTAAAATAATCATAATTTCTATTATCCCTTAAATTTTTCTCTCTCTTGGGAGCTTGGAGCTCTCTCTCTCTACAACAACTCTTGGAGTTGATCTTCTCCTCTTGGTGGACCAATTGATTGGTCACCAGGGGCTTCACTAAAATAGAGAATCAAGCCAAACTTGGAGGTAAAATCAAATTTTATGGTTTTTTCCAATTTATCTCAATGACTTTCTCCTTCTCAACCCCTCTCAAGCTTGAGAAGCTTTCTAAATAATTGTTTTAATTCAAATCAAGATTTCCCTTGAAGTCTTAATGCTTAATTAAGAGAAAGTTAATCTTTATACTTATTTGTAATGCTTTATTTAAGTAAATCTCTCTCTCTCTCTAAAAGAATAGCCATCTTTATGGCTAAATCCCTTGAAAAAGGATGCTTCTCAATGATAGTCTCTTAATTCAAAGCTAAACTCTAGGCTTGATAAGCTAGAGATTAAGAAAATGGTATTTTTATGATTTGTGTTAACAAAATAATGGTTATTTCTTTTAGATTATTTATAAGTAGTTAAAAACTACTTTGATTGATTCTAAATGAGAAATAGATTATCCTATCAATTTGGGAAAAGAGAAATAATGGAATTAGCTTAATCTAGTGAGATAATCATAATTAAGTTTATAATTATGGTTAAAATATGATTTAAATTCATAGTTTGATTTTAAGCATAAAAGAGGAACTACTATTATATTTTCATTACAAGCCTTCACTCTTTTAAGAAAAATTGAGAATTATCAGTAATAGCAGCGAAGCTATGGCAAAATTTTTAGAAAATAATACACATCTTATTTTTATGCATAATGCTGAAAGAGAACTTCCTACCATATTCTAGGATTGGGGACATCCTACGCAAAAAGAATGATTTTCATCATATTCATGAGAAATAATTTTTTTGTAATTATGCATAATTAATTGATTATGAGAAAAGAGTAAATTTTGGTAAATTTATTTTTATACAAAAAGAGGAATTCCCATTATATTTGAGATCCAAGTAATTAAATGGTAAAAGAGGGATTTTTGGCATAATTCAAATTATGAGTATTTATCAAAAGTGAAATTTTGAGCATTATTAATTTTATTAAAAAATATGGATAGAATTGATTTTTGTAAATCCCATGAATCTTTTACTCAAAAAGAAGAATATTGAATGTATTTCACTTGAGAAATTTGAGAAAGAATATGAAAATATCTATCGATTCAATATTCCTCTTTTGAATAAAAGAATTCATGGGATTTACAAAAATCAATTCTACCCATATTTCCACTTTTGATAAATATTCATAAATTGAATTATACTAAAATTTTCTCTTTTTTCCATTTAATTTCTTGGATTTCAAATATCATGAGAATTCCTCTTTTTACATTTAATTTCTTGAATTCTAAATGTCATGGGAATTCCTCTTTTATCATCATCAAATAAATTTATCTAAAATTTATCTTTTCTTTAATAAAAATATCCATTAATTCAATATGCCAAGAATTTCACTTTTACTATTTAAATGATTGAATTCCAAATGTCATGGAAATTCCTCTTTTATCATTTAAATATTTCTCATAAAATAAATTTATCTAAAATAAATATCCATTAATCCCAATATGCTAAGAATTCCACTTTTACTATTTAAATGATTGAATTCCAAATGTCATGGAAAATCCTCTTTTATCATTTAAATATTTCTCATGCATAAAAAAAAATTATCTAAAATTTCTCTTTGAATTTAAATAAAATATCCATTAATTCCAATATACTAAGAATTCCACTCTTCCTATTTAAATGATTGAATTCCAAATGTCATGGGAATTCATCTTTTATCATTTAAATAAAATTACCATAATTTTCTCTTTTCTTAATTATTTAATTATACATAAACCTTAAAAATTAGTTTTCCATATTGAATGTGATGAAAATCATTCTTTTAGCCTAGGATATTCAATCCTAGAATATGGTAGGAAGTCCTCTTTCCATGTTATGCATAAGAATGAATTATGTTCAATTTCTTAAAAATTTTACCATAGCTCTGGTGCTATTACTGACAATTTTTAATATTTTTGAAAAGAATAAGACTAAGTAATATAATTATGATAGTATAACTATCTTTTAACCTTAAATCCAATTTATGGATTTAACTCATAAGATTACCATTAATTTACTAGCATATAAGTATAAAAAACCATTTTCTTAACCTCTAGCTTCACAAGCCTAGAGTTTGATTTGTGAATTGAGAATTTCTCCATGGGAAGCATCATTTGAATAGAGACGCAGATCTATCTTTAGGATTTGTGACTCCCTTCGAACATACACATGGTCTAATGCCCAATCGTGCACCAATTTGGATTTCCTCATGAAGGGTCTCCCCAAGATTATGTCATATGAGTCTAGTTGGCACAGAAAATCCATTACCACAAATGTATGACGGTAGCAAAACGTAAAGATTTTAAGTCGCACATTCTCTAAAAGCCCCATGGGTCTTGAATGTTGAGATTCAAGCTCGATGTCAGTGTGAGCCAGCTGTGCTATATGCAAGCTCGATGTCAGTGTGAGCCAGCTGTGCTATGAAGGGTCTCCCCAAGATTACGTCATATGAGTCTAGTTGGCACAGAAAATCCATTACCACAAATGTATGACGGTAGCAAAACGTAAAGATTTTAAGTCGCACATTCTCTAAAAGCCCCATGGGTCTTGAATGTTGAGATTCAAGCTTGATGTCAGTGTGAGCCAGCTGTGCTATGTGCTGGCAGGTTAGGTAGCAGCATGTGTGAGACATAAATGACCGCGTCCAGCTGGTCATAGTGTGTGGACATTAGCTAGGGTTAGATGTGTGTGGACACAACTAATAGTGTGTTGTGTGTATTATGGATTATGGCTTTATGCATTGTGTGAGAACGGAGATGGCTTCCCTCTATGGTTAGGGTTTGCAATATACATTAGGGTTTGCTCCTATGTGTGTGTCTCCTCTCCCTCTACCTATTTTTCAACATGGTATCAGAGCCTTGTGCTGTTTATTAGGGTTTATGAGTGAGTGAGAGAAGAGGGAGAAGAAGCTATGAAGAAAAGCTGTGAAGCTTGCCATTGATGCTGTGAAGCTTGGAGCACACCGATTACTATGAGATCTGAGAGCTTGGCCTACCGGGTAAGGTCTTCTAAACATCCTTGAGCGGATTGCAGGTGATTCAGGCAAAAACAAAGCAAATTAGAGTTGCCCAAAGCAAAGAAAAATTTTGGTTTTTTGAAAGCTTTCCAAAAAAGCTTGGAAGCACTGATGTATGGTGGAAATATATGTAAATCTGGCAAAGACACATGTATTAGACAAGGAGGAATGTATTGGCAACTCATATGCAAGCCCTACACTGATGTTGGAGCACTTTTGATGCATTTGAATGAGTGGAATTTACTGGTTTTTGAGCTCTCACAAAACAGAGAAAAGGAACTCAAAATTTGATGAAATTGGAGCATGTTTTTGGCAAAAATCAAAGCATTGATTGGTTACACACTTGCCTAGGTGTGTTGGGGACTTAATCCCATCATCAATTAACATTATAAACACTCCCAAATCCTCCTACAGCAAGCGGCGCATTCTGGACAGAGAAACAGGGTAGATTTTTGATATTTTTTAATACGAGGAGGTCAAATTCCACTTGGGTGCTTGATTAATTCCACAATTGACTTAGCAATTGGTTGCTACACACACTTGAGAAGGAGGCTATATGATTGGATTGATCAATTATCATCAATTGAGCTGGGAATGAGCTGATTAAACAGGCTGTCCACACTGGTTGCAGAGAAACAGAGTGAGTTTAATCGAACAATTACTCATTGGTCTTAAACAATTGGACTAATTCCTTTTACATAAAGTTAGTGGACACTATTTCTAAGCTAATGAATGCTTGGTTGCTCAATTTGGACAAGGATTGAAGAAATTAGAGCAAAATTACTACTAGTTTTTTTGGTTTTTCTGGTTTTTTCTCAGAACAGAGAAGGGGGTTTTACAAAATTGATATGTACACATGTCGGATGGTGTTGATATTCAACATTGAGGTTGTTTAGGTGTCAATGCAAGTTTACCATACTTGATTGAACCACTACATTGCAATTTGGAGCCTTGGAAAGCGCATCAAATCAGGGTATCTTGGACTGTGTGAGCTAGTTCATTTTGGATGCATACAGATTGATTTTCTACATCAAAATTGAAGTTTGTTGGCTACTTTGGAGTATCTGGAACACTCATTGGAGTGTGGTTGAGTTGAGGAAGGCTCGTTTACAAATTTGGAATTGTGCGGAAGGTGTATTTGCATTGAGCAAACATGTCGGATAATCCAGTACAGATTGTTGGTGAAAAGCTGGATAGGAAGAACTTCCAGGCATGGAAGTATAGGATCAAAAGTTTTCTGAAGGAAAAAGGTTTTCGGAATCTCATTACAGGTGCTGAGCGAGAGCCGGAACTACCCCGACAACCTACACAGTAGCAGGTTATAGCTCATAAGCAATGGTCAGAAAGAGCATTCAAAGTGTTGCATTATCTGTCTATATGTATTTCGGATGCTATGCTCATACACATACATGATGCTGAGAATCCCAAGGATGCATGGGATACATTGGTGAAGTTGTTTGATACAGACACGAGTGCTTGTTGCAAGTCTTAGTTGCGACAATAACAGATACATAATGTGAAGTGGAATAGAAGGAGCATCCATGATTATGTGCAAGAAATAAAGAAGTTTGCAGATGCATTGGCAACAATTAATGCCCGCATGCCTGATGATGATTTGGTAGACATTACCTTGCGTGGTCTTGGCAAGGAGTATAAATCTTTTGATACATCTATCTCGGTTCGGAGTACAGGTTTACCAGACTTTGATGAGTTGGTTTCACTCTTGCTTGTTGAGTTGGTTTCACTCTTGCTTGTTGAGGAAATCAAACTCAGTGATTCTTTTCTGGATGCATCTACTAGCCATGATGATAATGGCAGAAATCAGGCTTTCTATTCCCAAAGAGGATTTAGAGGTAGGGGGAGATTCGCATCACGTGGCCGTGGTAATGGTCGTGGATGGCAGGACAAGTCATCACAACAGAATTTTCAGCCTTCATATGGTGCTAGAGGTGGTCGTGGATATACACCTCAGAGAGGCAGAGGTAATCCTTGTGGTAGAGGACGTTGGCAAGGCCAACAAACATCTATGCAAGATGTGGAATGCCATTACTGTGGGAAATTTGGTCATATGGCAAGAGATTGTTTCCGCAAACAAAATGATTTGAGAGAGGGTAGAGCACAACATTGTGGAAATTATGCACAACATGGTGGTGGAAATTATGCATCAAGCAGTAATGATGGCACTGCAAATCACTTGTTTGCCATGAAACATGTTGTGGGATCTATGATGACAAATGCTGAAAATGATGACACTTGGTATATGGATTCTGGAGCATCAAACCATATGACTTGTCATGGTGAATGGTTTGAGCATATGAAGCCTATGGATGTGAATGGTTTGAGCATATGAAGCCTATGGATGTGAAAGGCTATGTGGAGACAGGAGATGATACTCAGCATGCCATTACATATGTTGGAAGTGTACCATTGGTTATGCACAATGGTCAACAAACAGAGTCTATGTCAGATGTATTGTATGTGCCTTCTATCACAAAGAGCTTGGCCTCAGTTGGTCAAATGGTGGAACAGGGATTACAGGTTCGTTTCAACGAGCATCGTTGCTTCGTTGAGAGGAGTTCAAAAATGGATGTAGAGTCATTGCTAAAGGAAAGAAAGAAGGCAGGTTGTTTAAGCTGGATGCTGGGATTCCTGAGTTAAAATCAGCCATGTTCTCTAAAAGCAGAAATGTGGTACAGGACATTGATATGTGGCATAAGAGGATTGGACATGTCAATATACAAAGATTAAAGAACATGCAGACAAGAGGCATTGTTAGTGGGTTGCCTAGATTCAAGTATGATGGGAATATGCATGTTTGTGAAGTTTGTCAGTTTGGAAAGCAGGCAAGGTTGCGGTTTCCTAGAGAAGGCAACATGAGTAGCAGGTCACTTGAGATAGTACACAGCGATGTATGGGGTCCTGCACAAAACCCATCTATCAAAGGCAGTTTATATTATGTGACATTCATTGATGATTTCAGCAGGATGACATGGATATACTTTCTCAGAGAGAAAAGTGAAGTGTTGGAAAAGTTTATGGATTTCAAAGCTTTTGCAGAGAAGCAATATGGCTGTTGGATTAAATGTTTGAGGACAGATGGAGGTGGTGAATACACCTCAAATGCTTTTGAGCATTTCTTGAGGAAGCATGGCATAAGAAGACAATTGACTTGCAGGTATACACCTCAGCAAAATGGTGTGGCTGAGAGAAAGAATAGAGTCATTTGTGAAGTGGCCAGGGCAATGCTTAATGAAAAGAGCATGCCAGATTATTATTGGGCAGAAGCTTGTGCTACTGCGGTGTATATACTGAATAAAACACCTACCAGCAGCCATTCATGGAAGTACGCCAGAGATGCGGCTTACAAGTTTTAGGCTAGACATTGGACACCTCAAAGTATTTGGATGCATAGCTTATGTACATGTGCCTGACGAAAGAAGGAGGAAGTTGGATCCTAAGGCAGAAAAGTGTGTATTTGTTGGATATGCACAGGATCGCAAGGCATACAAATGTTACAATCCACAAACTAGGCAAGTTGTTATCTCACGAGATGTGGTGTTTGATGAGCCTGCTAGTTGGTACAAAGCAAAGGATGAGGGTGTCATTGAGTCACTTGATGCTGATGTGCATGTGAACTTGCCACAAGCAAGTTTTAGTTCTACTACTATGTCTGGGCCAGCAGGGCAGCAGAGGCTGAGAGTAGTGCTGTACGTCCATGGTCAGGACGTTTGAGGCATGAGACTGTGAGCACTGGGAGTAGTGCTATGGATAAAGGCAAAAAGAAGGTTGAAGGAATTGGAATTACAGGTTATGAGTCATGAAGTTCAGAGAGTTTAGATGAGGAACTTGGCATACCTGTTTTACGCACACCTGGTGCAAGGCAGGATAGATATGTGCCACCACATGCTAGAGTGACAGGTGTTCAGAGTGATCCGCATGCATTACGGAGATCCCAAAGGGTCAGATATCCAGTTGACAGGTTGACATACCGTGATTTTTCTATGCATTATGCATATATGACATCTTTGGTGAAGCATGTGGAACCTACATGCTATACAGAGGCTATTGGAAAGCATGTATGGGAGAAAGCAATGGATGTTGAGATGGACGCATTGGTTCATAATGATACATGGGATTTGGTTGCATTACCACAGGACAAAAATGTCATTGGTTGTAAATGGGTTTACAAAGTGAAATGCAAGTCTGATGGTTCCATTGAACGACATAAAGCCAGATTGGTAGCTAAGGGTTATGCACAAACCCAAGGCTTGGACTATGATGAAACGTTTAGTCCAGTGGCAAAGATGGGAACACTGAGAGCAGTCATTGCTATGGCTGCAACAAATGGTTGGGAAATGCATCAAATGGATGTGAAAAATGCATTTCTAAATGGTGATCTACAAGAAGAGGTTTATATGGCACAGCCAGAAGGTTATGTACACCCAAAGTATCCCACTCATGTATGTAGATTGAAAAAGGCATTATATGGTTTGAAGCAAGCACCTCGTGCTTGGAGTGATAAGATGCGCAGATATCTTATCTCCCTTGGATTTCAGGTTTCTACAGCAGATTCTTCACTCTATGTGAAGAAAACAGATCATGGGATTGTTTTACTTGTCATCTATGTGGATGACTTGATTATCACAGGTGATCATGGTACAGATGTGATGCATGTCAAGAAAGCTTTGAGTGGGCAATTTGACATGAAAGACTTGGATGAGTTGAGATACTTTCTTGGAATAGAAGTGATCAAAGACCATGCAGGTACATGGTTAGTGCAACGCCAATATGCACTGGATATGTTGGCAAAATATGGCATGACAGGGTGTAAGCCTATGAGTACACCTTTGGAGCAAAATGTGAAGTTGCGGGCTGATTTTGGTGAGGAGTTGGATGATCCATCTATGTACAGGAAGATGGTTGGTAGTCTCATTTACATGACTATCACACGCCCGGATTTGAGTTATGCTGTGGGGCTAGTAAGCCAGTTTATGCAGAGCCCCAGAAAACCTCATTTGGATGCAGTGAGACGCATCATGCGATATGTAAAGACCACTACACATTATGGTCTACTTTATGAGAGTGGTAAAGGCTTAGATATACATGGCTACACAGATGCTGATTGGGCAGGTAGGTCATATGACAGGAGGTCTACTAGTGGTTATGCCTTTACACTTGGAAGTGCCGTGGTGAGTTGGAGTAGCAAGTAGCAAGAAGCAACCTACAGTTGCTTTATCCAGCTTTATCCAGTACAGAGGCTGAATACATGGGTGCAGCCATTGCTACTTGTGAGGCAGTATGGTTAAAGAATCTCTTGGCAGATTTGGGTGAGCCTATTGATGGCAAAGTTATCATTCATTGTGACAACATGAGCAGTATACAGTTGGCCAAGAATCCAGTATTTCATGATGCGAGGACCAAACACATAGAGGTCCATTATCACTTTGTTAGAGAGAAAGTGCTGGATGGTACAGTTGATCTACAGTATGTGAAGACTGATGAGCAGGTGGCAGACATCTTTACAAAGCCACTTAGCAGGGAGAAGTTTGAGTACTTCCGTACTATGTTGGGAGTACGAGCGATGAGCTTGAGGGGGAGTGTTGAGAGCTTTGATATCCCAAGCTCATCTACATCTTCATCTATGGCAGTACATCATGAGCTTGAGAGGGGCTGTTGAGATTCAAGCTTGTGAGCCAGCTGTGCTATGTGCTAGCAGGTTAGGTAGCAACACGTGTGAGACATAAATGACTACGTCCAGCTGGTCATAGTGTGTGGACATTAGCTAGGGTTAGATGTGTGTGGACACAACTAATAGTGTGTTGTGTGTATTATGGATTATGGCTTTATGCATTGTGTGAGAAGGGAGATGGCTTCCCTCTATGGTTAGGGTTTGCAATATACATTAGGGTTTGCTCCTGTGTGTGTGTCTCCTCTCCCTCTACCTATTTTTCAACATTGAAGGTGTTCCGTCTACCATTTTAACGATAAGATCCACTCTTTTCAAATCTGGTTTCCCCCAATTTTCCCAACATCATTTTGTGATGATGTTGACTGCCCCACCATCTAAGATAGCAAAATCTTAGTATTCGTTATGATGAATTGGGATAGTAGCATTAGTGTCGCCACTTTTGTAATAACGCCCCAATTGATTAACTGGTATTTTGACGAATCTAGGCATTCTTTCCCTTGCATGTTTTTAGTTTCTTTCTGCTAGAAGTAATTGAATCTCCTATGCAATGGCTACTGGATTTAGTCCACCCTCTACCCATTCTTTTATGTCTACCCACAATGCTGGTGAACTACGTAGCAGTTGTCCCAATGGCATTTGTACGGAAGTGGACAGTACAGCTCTGCTAGACTGCCTATGTCTCTGGTCTCTCTGGCAAGTGAGGGCTCCTTCCATGCGTGCGTGCGTCTCATATCCATCCCTAGGGAATAAATGAATAGACACGTCCTTCTTAACCTCCTCAAACATTCTTGACATAAGGTTTCCTTGAGATCCCTCTTTCGACTCTTCTAGAATTGGAGCAGGTACATCCAGTTCTCTTTCCCTTGATGGTTCGTTTCTTGGATACATTGTATCCCTGGCCCGGTTAGCCCATAATTTGGCTTCATGGAGTTGTTGACACTCTTCTACCATGGCTCTAGCTTCTTCAAGCTTTCTTATCTCTTCTTTAGCATTTGAGTATTCACCAATTCCCTTAGGGGTTGCTAGTTTTTCTCCTTGCACCTCTTGGTTAGGCTTATCTAATTTTGGCGCTTGATCACTCTCTTCTCTTGATTGACTGAATCTGGTGTCGATAGTATCTTCTTCAGATCCATCCTGAATTGTGACCTTGGTGTCACCTTTACCCACTTTTTTCACCCTCCTTTCCCTACAGTTCTAGAAGTGGTGGCATCTGTTGGGTTCTTCCCTTTGTCCCCTAGTTAGGCTTGGGCTCGTGTCAAGACATTCAGCGGCGTGATGTTTCTAGGTTGTACACTTATGGTCCGGATAGTGGCCAGGTTAGAAGTGAAAGCAGAACCACTTGCGCGGTATGGGAAATCTTTGATCAAATGATCAATCCCATATTTAATACACATAAGTACTGGCATGTCATTAGGTGGTGCAGTCAATGGTTAAGTTTGATACGTATGAACTACATTCTTGTTAGGACATTCAGCTCTTCGATGGGATCCACCGCAACCAAAACATTGTAGTGCCCCCCTCCTCATATTTACGTTTATGTCCTTACCTTTCCACTGTACTGTGGTTTGAAATACAAGTAATGGCTTGTTATTCTATAAGAATAAAATTTTGGTGTAATCTTCGCAGCTTCCTCATAGTAATCACCATTGATTTCTACCTCACACACCATTTCAGCTTCCTCATAGTAATCACCATTGATTTCTACCTCACACACCATTTCAACTTCCTTTGATGGCTCCTCAATCAGCATTACTTGGTTGATTTTAGCTTGTGGTGATTGTGGTGGTAGAGGTGAAGTGTCCTATATTCGAAACATCCCCCTGGTTTTAGCTATCCAGTAGGCTGAAGTGATTTGCACGGGTGGTGCTGGTAAAGCCAGTGGTGCTCTGGGTGCCGGCAGTTGTGCTACGGTTTGAAACCTCGGATACCTACACATGGAGGTGTCATGATTTCTTAATTTTACACAATGAGCACAATAGAGTAATGGCCTTACCCTTAACTGTGGGAATTCAATGGTAGTGTGATTCAATATGCACATAGAACACCATACCAAATCCTTACGAGGGTACAGATGGGTATGCCCATGCCGTGATGCTTCTCTTCCATCCTTCACCTTTAATTTGTCTAACATGGCAGAGTATTTATGGTGATTCCCGCTTCAAGAGCGTGTTGTAGCAAGATAGGATGAAGTCCTAAGTAATGTATTTCATAGATATATTATGAGAGTAGTCATTTTAATAGCATTAGGCCTCTTATGAACCTAAAGTGCCCGGCCGGCCACAGTGTGAACACTTATGGCCATATTTATAAGTGAATATCTCTCATAATACAACATACTCTCCCATTGTAA
The DNA here is from genome assembly GCF_041138505.1 of Cibotium barometz. NCBI lineage: Eukaryota > Viridiplantae > Streptophyta > Polypodiopsida > Cyatheales > Cibotiaceae > Cibotium > Cibotium barometz. The sequence goes on along the minus strand of NC_141081.1, from coordinate 5,726,231 downwards.
AATTGAGTATTTATCTTGCTAATCTCTCTCCCTAATGCATTCTAGTGAGTGTGTGTGAGTGAAGTGAGGTGAGAGGAGGGACGAGGACCCGTAGTGCAACGATGCGGCGATGTGACAACGCTCGCGGGGCGGAGACGTGGTGGAATTGCTTCTCAAAGAGTTGTAGAGCTTGGAGACCTCAAGGGTTACGTTCTCGGCGGCCATTGGAAAGATCCTTACGACAGTTGCGGTTCACCAGGTAATCTCTTTTTGGATGTGTTCAAGGAGGGTTAGGATGAGCCATAACATTTTTGGCACCAGGGAGCTATCCCTTGGCTTTTTTCATCGTTTTGCCTCTAATCTACACATAACCCATTGCCCATTATCTCGATTAATGGTTTCCCATGAAAAAGATGTGGATTTGATGGTGATTTGTGTGAGACTTGGTGTAGAATAGCTCTCTTTTTTGTTTTTGAAAAGAATGCTTTTTGCTTAATTTTTAGATTAATTTGTTGTTTTTGTGGTTTTTCATGTTCTTAGGGCTTGCACATAGTTTGTATTAGGCTTAGTTTGCATCCATTGCATCAAACAATGTAAGAGAATGTATTTCTTAGTGAATGTTAGCTCTTTTTAGTTTAAACATAGATCTAAGATCCTTAATTCTAGTTAATTGTGTGTTTTTTGTTGAAATTGTTTAGATTAGAGTGTTAGCAAGCATTAGGAGTAGCTTAATCTTTTAAAAATTTCTTAAAACCATAAAAAAATCCTTGAATTTGACTAATTTCTCTTAATGGATTGGTTTTTGTTATTAAGGGTGATTAATCTTGTTCACAAAGCTAAAAATTTAGAAAATGTGTTAATTGGGGTCTAAATTGATCATATGAGTAGTCGAAATTAGTGTTTTTGAGTGTTTTGAAAGCATCTAGATTCATCAAAACACCTAATCACATCAAGTTTTTCATCAATTGGAGAAATTTGACCCTCTGCTTAAATTTGCCTTAAAAGAGGAGACTATAATTAAGAGTCTAATTAATTCTCTAATTTAAATTAATTTACACAATTGTTGATGCATAAAAATTAGCATTACCTTGTTCTATCCAATGATGTGTCCAATTGTGTGAATTAATTAAGGATTAATGGTTAATTAGAGTCCTTAATTAGTCTAAAAGAGGAAAAAAATTAGTGAAAGGATTAATCTTGGATTAATTCTTAATCACTTTTTACATAACTCATTAAGTCTAATGAGCATTCAATGAGTAGATGCTCATGAGTTATCAAAATTATACATTTTGAGAGTCATTTATGAAGGGTGTAAGGGGTGTCATTAAAAGGTTGACTTTTTGATTCCTACCACTTACTTTTTTGGGAAAATGCCCACACCCCTTTCATTCAAAAAGAATTCCTCCCAAAAAGAGAAATTCGTATTTCCCACTAGACTCCAAAAAAAAACGTGAAAAGGTCCGACCGTGAAAGTGCAGGCCCGTGAAAAGCCAGGTCATGAAAGACCAGGCCGTGAAAATGCAAGCCATGAAAAGGTCCACCGTGAAAAGCTAGGCCATGAAAGAGTCTGGCGTGAAAAGGTCCGGCCGTGAGAGTGTAGGCCATGACAAGGTCCGCCATGAAAGTGCAGGCCGTGAAAGTTCAGGCGTTAAAAAAAATTGAATTTAATATTCTATGGAGTTCGGTTCACGGCGTGAAACACTCAATGTTTCACGGCGTGAAAGCCTAAGGTTTCACATGGGGAAAAAAATCGAATTTAATATTCTGTAGAGGCCGATTCACGGTGTGAAAGCCTAAGGTTTCACGCAGAAAAAAAAGTAAAAATTTAATTTAATATTCCGTGGAGTCCGGTTCACAGCGTGAAACACTCAGTGTTTCAAGGTGTGAAAGCCTAAGGTTTCACGCGAGAAAAAAAGACTCTGGAAAACACCCTTGTTTGGAGGTCCCTATCTCCTAAACCATATATCCGATGAAGGCACTCTAGGGCTTATCGAAAAGTTGACATCGAGCTCTTCGACTTTTGACGTGGTCGTCCGAAGTCAAAAGCGACCATTTTGGCCTCCGACCAGCAGCCTCAAAAGGCAAAAAAGAGCCCAAAAAACCACAAAAAATTGTAAAAATTAGCGCGAAAACGACGACGAGCCATATTTAGGCTACTTTTTGAGGGTCTAAACGACAAAATCATGGATGACTCAGGGAAACAAAGTTGTAGTACTGTAAAAATACTACAACTCCCTCATACAGACATCCTAAAAAACGTACAAGGAAAAAATTCTCAAAATTTTTTTCAGACAGTGATGGAAAATAGGTTTTAGGACCTCCTCTTCCATTTGGAAAGTTCCTAGCATTCGCTTTTTCTGGAAAAATATCTGAGGTCATTTACGTGCGTATAGCACCTAAGCTAATTAGGGCAAACCAACACCCGTTTGATCCAACTAAAGTACGCCAAGCCTCTTGAGGCTGTAATAACGGGCAATGGGAAAGTATAAAAAGTTAAAAAAAAGCTATGATTGCTCATTAAGGAGCAGTTAGGCACTTTGACATGGCCACGATAGAGGGATTGCCAGGGATCACACAAGGACTGAACCCAATGGCTGATATCTTCGAGCCATTGAGATCTATGCTGTAAATTCACCTCCCAATGCCATTGGCCATGCCTATAACAAGCGTGTCATCGGGTTTTACACCCCCTATCACTTCGATCCCACCACCGGGCTTTGGTCCCTTGCCTAACATTCCCACAAATCCTATAAGTACCAACCCTTTCCTGGATGCCCACACCTTGGACATATTGACTAAGGAAGGGGGATGGCCCAAATTTCCAAAATTATAGGCAAATATGATGGAACAACAGACCCTGTTTAATTCATTCAAATGTTTGAACAGAGATGTGAAGCCTTTGGAAATCCCAATTGCCCCACTAAGGTATATGCGTTGAACTTATGCTTAGAAGGAAAAGCTAGTCGATGGTTCATCGCATTAATGTCGGCGATCAAGACCAACTTCAAAACCTTGAAATTAGCCTTTATACATGGCTTTTCCACACAAGGTGATTGGTGGAGTGCAGTGACAGAATTCTATTCAATTGAGCGTTAACCAAATGAATCCATTAGAGATTTTATCCTTAGGATAAAACTCTTGGACTCACGTTGTGAGTCATGGGAAAAATTAAATGATGTTCAATTGAGGAGATGTTTCATGATGGGCTTGAAGAATAACAGCTAACACAACTTGATCATTGTATCCAATCCGGAAACACTTGATCAATGTTGCAAAGAAGCAATACGTTTAGATGACAACATGCTAGAAGATGAGCATGTTGCAAAGAAGCAATACGCGTTTAGATGACAACATGCTAGAAGATGAGCATGTTGCAAAGAAGAAATACGTTTAGATGAAAACATGCTAGAAGATGAGCATGCTATGAGGTGTTCCTCATCTAAACCAAGTGAAGCAATGGCAAAAGAAAAATAAATCTCGGAATTGACATTCCCAGAATTTTATGTAGCCTTGCTTAAAACCTTACAGCCAACATCTCTAAGAGAGGATGAAAACCTTCAAAACCAAACATCCTTAATGCCTCTAAAAGTGAGGAGCAAAATGCTGTTGAATGCAATCACTACGACCATCCCAATCCTCATTGTGCATACAAGGCACATGTTCTTCTATACTGCATATATTGTAAAACCTTTGACCATGATACTAAAAAGTGTACCGCTTCATCGACAATAGACTCAAAACCTCCATCTCCCAGGCACCAAACAGAAATAGTCCAAGGGGTAGAAACTGCTCATCAGGAAGATGTTAATCGAACACTTTAGTGTTTCTATTGTCGTGAACCTCACAAGGTGGCAGACTGCACGGTTTGGAATACTTCCATGCCCATAGTCATTGACACCTTGCGACCCATGTGTGAACGATGTGGCACTGATCACATGTTCCAAGATTGCCCAAGACGAGTTGCTTCAATGCAACTTGTCTCACAAAGTACAACTCTTAACATCTTAAGTGTACAAAACGGGCAATTGTCCACGGTACCTTTGAATGTGCTTACACGCTTACAACCCAAGGCACGAGAAATGGTAAAAAAGAACACAAAAGACAATACCTCAACATGGGTAGAAGAACATGCTTCAAAACATAACCCAAAAGAAGGAACAAAACCTTCTAAAATCAAGAAAAATAGAAGACAACAAACTGTCGAAACCAAGGTCGAATTAAAAGACAGGGAAGAGGAGCCTGTGGACATAAACCCAAATGGGGACATAAACACAAAAGAGCCAAAAGCTATACATGATGCAGAAGCATCCACCTCAAAGACCACCACGCAAACCACAACACTCATACGTGCGACACAGGACACAAAAACACAAAAGAAAATTTGATCTCGTCGCATGGGTAAACATAATGAAAAACTTACAAACCAAAGAAAGTTAGAGAATGAAACGAGTTCTAGTACATCACTAAGTGAGGATGAAACAAGTTCTTACTCTTCGCCCAGTGCACCACATAGACCAATCAAGAAACTAGAACCCACCCAACCACCCTAAATGGATAATAATGATCACATGACATATGTGAAACACAAAAAGAAAGATCAAGAGAGCATGCTTAGCTTGGTTGAATGTCTTACAGGGTCACCGATTGTGATTGAGCCCATAATGCCAATCCTAAAAGAGCAACCAAGATACAAAGCCTAGAAGAGTACCTCTTTCCTTTTCAAGAGGAAGACATACTCTCTACAGAAGAGTCATTTGAGACAGATTGTATGAACTATAGGCTTGAGAAAGCACGTGAGGAATTCGATAATTCCCTTACAAGATTAAAATAGTCTCTCAAAACCTCATTCGGAGGAATGCTCTTCTCTCATTATAAAGCCAGAATCACATCAGCACTTGTGCACCTTTAATGGCTCAACCTAGGATTTGCAAGTTTCCAAACAAACCTCATTAAGAATTTTCAGAGGGCCAAGTGTGCCAATGTACACATTGGGTACTCTTGAAAAAGTTGAGACACAAACAGAGGATGAAAGTGAATGCAAATATGAAACAGAAACAAGATCTGAAGTTGAAACAATAACCAAAACACCCATGGTTCCTTTGGAAGATTCTATCATGGTATGGTTGGATTTTCCTACAGGTAATGATGTTCAGCACAAACGCGCATTGATTAGCTCTCGAGCTAGTCATAACATCGTGAGACAATAGACACTTGGGTGTCATTGGGACAACCTATACTCATCCCTGCAAGCAATAGTCTTGCAAGAGAAGCCAATGGACAAAACATTGAAGTTCCAGGTTACTTTAAATACACTACTCAAGCAATCGATGGCGATATGGAATTTACATTCCATGTTACCCTAGATTCCCTTGAGTATGATGTCATCCTTGGCAGAACTTGGATAAGTGAATCATTATATTTACTAGATGAATCCATGCAAATAGTCACCTTGAACACTTCTGCAGAGGCAATATACAATTGCTATTACGGGAGGAAGAAACCTTGCACAGGAGCTAGAACTTCTAACATATCTTACTGAAGAGATCCCTGGGATTTTGGTGGGATTGAAAATTTCAAATGAAATCACCACAGCTCAAGCACAGCTTTATCCAACACGAGAACACAATCTCGTGACCCTCGAGCTATGGGATTTGTTAGGTCAACCAACACTCACGTCACATTCTAAAAGGATTACCTTTACACAAGACTTGAACATGCCATGTTTGGGGTACTTTGAACATACAATGTATATTGAAACTAACCCCCTCACTTGCAAGTTTTTTGTGGTTGAGTATGTATTGGAAGCAGATTTAATCTTGGGGCATAAATGGACTGTTACCGCCCAAGCTCCACTGTGCTTTGCTAGCAATAGAGTCATCATGATGGTCAATGATAAAAAGATGGCAATACCATATTGCAAGGAAGAGGATCCAACTTTAATGGATATCTATGATGCTGAACGCAAAAGGATACAAGCCTCTTCCACAAAAGCCCCTCTACACAATGACCTACCATAAATCTGGTCAACAACCAACTCCGATAAAGCCTCTACTCCATCAACCCCATCCTCACCTATGAAGTTCGAGGCCAAAACCTCGATCAGCAGCTATTCCTAAAGAAGTTCCTAGAGCAAGGAAAGACCTCGGAGCCTATGCATCTTCATCGACAAACCTCATCAAAGTAGACAACCACATGCTCAAAGGCCTCGTCATCGTTGACAGCCACTCCACAAGAGACTCTAACCTCATCATCATCAACAATGCCCATGAGTCTCAAACCTGCAGCCTCAGAACTTGCCAAAGTCAAGGAGGACCCCAAGCCTTCCATATCAACCCTAAAGAAAACTCCACCAAGACTCCCACAATCATGATATCTTAATAGTATCAAAATGTGGGTGGAGAACAGCTACTTGTAGCTCAAGGCTACTATGAGGGTGCTAATCAAATTTGGGTGCCTCGACAATCAAAACCTCTTCCTCAACGCAATACTCAAAAGCCAAGGAAGAAGAAGAGTACTCCACAACACCATCTACAAAAGCCTATACGAGTTCCTCAAAGAACTCCACCAATGCAACAAGTGTGGGTACCAAAAACACTACTGCAGGCACAAGGGTACTACCAAAGAAATACCAAAGCTTGGGTCCCCAAGTGCATCACAAGGTCCCCTAAGCTTGTGCAAAGAAGAAAGCCTCAACACCATCAAGCACATCGGCAACCAAATTATAGTGTTCGTCAAAGATGGGTGCCTGTGCATGTACTTCAACAACAAGGATACTATGATGGTAATTCCATCATATGGTTACCAAAATCGAACAATGTGAAGAAAACCTCACCACCGACTTCAACCCCAACAACTTCACCAAAATCTCGACAAGAATGGAGGCCCAAGCAACAACAAACGAATCACTCAACCACTCTCATGCATTCAGCACCAACACAAGAGCTTGTCTGTTCAAGCAAACAATCATCAGTCTTCCCTACTGCCTCGATATCATTTTAGCAACAAATTCAAGAATCAATATGGAGACTTAGGAGCACATCAAGAACAAAATAACAATGCTCTTGTCACCCCTCTGGAAGTGAGAAATGAGCGCACAAGAAGCTATTGCTTGTAAATCATGACCTAGATGACCCCATAAAAGTTATAAAAAAAAACCTTGGGGTCAAAACCTGCAACTTCACCGAATTAGGCCATCTCACGAAATAACCCCCCCCTAACGGCCAAAAATCTTGCAATCTCAAGAAATACAATCTCACGGCTTAAGAACTAGTACTGTTCATCACAATTTAAGCCTCATCATCACGGATTAAGCCATATCACACAATAGCCACTATATATTTGTTAATCTTATTGCTTACTATTCTTTTGGCTAAATTAGTGTAGCATCTGCTCCATGAGTACGGTATCCATACTCATGCACTACCAAAGCCTCACCATAAACAACTTCAAGGTACATCCCTAGATGGGGGGGCCATGGTGGGCGAAAGCTTGGTCAAGCCAATTACTTCAAATGATAAATGTCACTTCAATGAATCAAATGAGGAACTGAGAATCACCATCTCGTTCTGATGGATTAAGTCTATGTTCCTCCGGATCCTTCTCTCTCTTCTCTCCCATTATTAACATCTCTTAGTGTCCCTACTAATAAAAATCACATGTAACCTTGTTGATGATTGCCAAAAACAAATTGAGCCCCCAAAAAAAGGACTCACACAAATATAAAAATGCAATCATTCACAAAAAACCCCACCCCATTAGGAATTCCCAATACACCACTAACTTCTTCATTCATTAACTAGCTTTTCTTATTCCTTTCGGAGGAACAAAGACCATTGAACGTCACTCATCATCAAAGCCATTGACAAAACTTGTTCATTCTCCCCACACAAAGGTCTTCAACGCGATCACGATTGCCATCAGGAAGGGGTATGTCAAGATGCTCCACTATCGATGATCCATGAACTATCAGGTGCTGAGGAATGTTTTTCCTTCTTTGATTACCATTAACAGTTTCAATTCCACTTTAACACTATTATTGGACTCCTTCAAAGGATTCAAAGTGCCATTCTTTTCACATCTTCTTCTTTGATTGATCACATGACCAAGCTTGTCATAGTAGAAATATTTTACCTTCGATTTCTTCTTCTTCGTAGAAGAATTGGGGTTACCAGAGCCCTTCCCCTTGCCTTTCTTTGCATTTGTGAAGAATGCAGCATCACTACCGTTCTCTGGCTTTAATAGCCTCTCCTCCACAAGCATTGTGTTGAAAGTAAGAGGCAGGTCATGCATCTGCATGTTTAGTGAGGTCATCATGTCATACTTTGGGGGTAAAGAACTTTGGGGGTAAAGAACTTTGATACACCTATAATGTCAATTTTTCATTAGTCTTGGTGATCCCCATCACTATTGCCATTTGATCTTGCAGATTCTTTATCTGTGATATGAGCTCCTCTCTGTTACTTCTCCTTCATAATGGTTTTATGTTGCAAGCTGATTCTCAAGGGTTTGTATCCTTGTCTGATTCCTCATTTGATAGTGGTTCTTAAGAATTTTCCATGCTTTAGAAGCTATGGTAGTATGCTAAATAAGGATCATCACTAATTAAGTGACACTGGTGACAATGGTACATAACATATCTGCATTCCTTCTTCATTCCAAAGCGACAGCAGCAGAATTTGGTGGTATGACATGTAATGGATCTCTTGGATCTGGAGTAGGAATCCCAACTTCACATCAACCCGGGTTGTGATTTTCTTGCACCTCATATAAATCAAGAATAGGCCTAATCTTGAAAAAAGAGTGTAATTTATCTCATCCAACTTTTCATCACCAAATGGTGGAGGATGGGAATGAGCAGCTGCATTATTTATAGGTTGGGCTATCTTTCCAAATCTGCCTTCAAATAGAAAGTTGCTAAAACAAGCTTTGCCTAGAGACTAAGCTTGATATACCGAGTAAGAAAACACATTAGCAAAAGTAGAATCTTCATAATATAAAGCATTAAATTATAGAAAGAAGTGGAGAGTAAACAGAATTCGGACATAGTGCTTGAACACGGTGAACTTGATGATAAACAAAGGCTACCAAACTAGTCTATATATAGTAAAACCATAATCGGCATGGACATAGGTCGGCCATCTTGACCATCCCACAACGTGGTCAGAAATGACCAATTAGCCATATTATTCGATTGGGACTATATTAGACTATAAAACAACATCCCATAAGGATGGTGTGTACCTCCCATGACGGTCGTCTAAGACTGCATGGACCCTTACACTGCATGAAGCATGCGGCGGAGCATTTTTCCACCATCAAGACTCTTTCTAATTGGTTTAGGGATCTAAACCACTAGCTTACTTTATCTAAAGTAAACACGGATCTTGGTAGGATAATTGAGTCTCCTGTGAGCTTCACAAACTTGATCAAGTTTTTCCAAATTATGAATGGGATGTCTAGTTCCATCAAATTGGCCATTAGCTTTGAGAGTGGACTGTTTAGTCTTGCTCTAATATAGGCCTTTGGGGCAACCTCCCTTCCTTCTTCCCTAGCCATCCTTAGCATGTCTTTTCTACATAAGAACATGTGCATATTCACATGGTGGTGGAATGTAAGGAAACAGTTACACCATCTCACTAGGTTTGGGTTTTCATGCCCTAATGGTTGAGCTATGTGATTTCTAATGCCATTGTTCCTTTGCTTGCTACCTGGCTTAATGCCTATGGTGGAACACCGAGGTTAGGAGGAGTGATTCTTGGGTTGGTTTTTTACCCTTTCCCACATTCTTTGTTCGTTGTCCAAAAACAGAGGAACTAGAATTGGTTATATGCTATAGAAGTGTCCAAAGTGGCCTCCTTAGAAAGGCAATATTGGCATGCTTGTAGCTATTTAAGGATTGGTTTGTGAGATTCTGCATCCTTAATGGTGCTGTTAACACAAATTGAAAGAGATTCATCCCATTTGCCACCACAGAGGAGGTAATGGGGTTGCTTGGGTTGACCCTTGCGAGGGTACTTCAAATTCAAGCTCATTTGGAATATGGTGTCTCATCTGACATGGTTTGCATAGTCCTTGCTAGTGTGAACTTGCTTATGCTCCAACACCAAAGCTTTATCCACCAAAGAGAGGATGGTTGATGAATGCGTTCTTCATGAAGTTCACATTCACTTTTTACTGAGCCCATTGGTGAATTTGGGGCTTGGCAGATCCAAGTGCATCCCTCTACTAACTAGGTTATTCACAAGTTCCTCCTTCTAAGAATCCCTCTACCAGGTTATGTCTTAGCTCATTTGTCTCATTGCTTCCCAAGAATCCTTTGTAGAGGTAGACTAAACAGATGCTTGCTTTCTTGTTGGAAAGCATTCCATTAAGAGTTAGTTATTGGATAGGAGTGAAGGCTTGGTGGGTTTAAAATGGTATGGTTTGATGTACTGTATTCGATTGGATTGTTGTTTCTAATGATTTTTCCATTGCATCAAAGGGGTTTATTGAGCAGATCAGCTTTTTAGACTCTCACTATGGGTTTGGCCTCAGAGCAGGACATGGACATTTTATGTGTACGTGGATAATTGGATATGTATACTGAGCATTTGAGATGTTCGTTCTAGTTGAGTTTGTCCAATGTATAGGATTAGAATCGTGTGTGTACGGATTGAACAATATGATGTATGATTCGATTTATAGGCATAGTGATTGAACACAATCTGATATTCAATTGCAAATGTCAATGTATGGCTATAATTGCATGCATATAGATAGAGTAGTACAATTAGAAACATTTTAGCTTAATTATCTGACGTATATAATTGTGTACAAGGTGGACTTGTACAGTATTTGTATGGTTTGTTGACCACAAAACCGTACACGTATAAGTTGAATTTGTACGTCGTACTTTAGTATCCGACATAAACGTACACACGTATAAGTTTGACTGTACGGCATACGAGTCCGACCACGTGCATTTGATACAATTGGGTCTTCAATTATGATAACTTGGTGGTGGCGCCACCAAAAGTGGCCGGCAAAGTGGGCTCTTGGGCGGCGGAGATGGGCGGCGGTGGGGCGTTCGGCTCCTGTGGCGGGTGTTTTGGGCGAAGGAAGTGGTTGATTTGTTGATTTGGCTCTGAGAAGTGGCACCCAATTGTAGGCCTTGATTAAGGCTGTTTGATTTTGGTAAGGTCTCTCCTTAATTAGAACCCGTTTGCTTCTCAAGTAAAAATTAATCTATTTGCCCCCCGTTTAAAGACTTGATTAAGCATGGGATTAGGCCAATGCGAATCATTTGTGCCCCCAAATTGATCTCAATAATTGGTGTGTTTCATCATGCACTTGGGTACAAAAACACCCAATGTACACCTACCCACTCCAAAACGGTGACCAATGAGCTCCTTTTTTTTGGTTTTTGAGATTTTTGGGTTCCTAATTAGCCTAGTAATGAAAAAACCAAAAGTTTAAAACTAATTAAAAAACATTAAGCATTAGATTAAGCTACATGCATATATGATTAATGTTTAAACTAAGTGCTATGGTGCATTCAAATCTAAAAATTAGGTCCTATATTTCCACCCACTTACTCAAAAACGAAATTTTAAAAATTTATTTTGGTCATATTTTTGGAGTATGTTTATAAATATTTCATGATATATTTTATTATTATTAGCATGAGTTATGTATATCTTGCAAAATGCACGTTTGTAAGGGGAGAGAGAGAGAGAGAGAGAGAGAGAGAGAGAGAGAGAGAGAGAGCTACAAATCAAGCTAAAAAATATAGTAAGGAAAAAAAGTAACTAGAATCCAAATAATTGTTAATTTATGTGTCTTGTGTGATATATTACCTTAAGGTCAATGATCAATTAATCTAAGCAAGATTTAACGATGCCAGATTATTTTGAGAAGCACACTTTTCTAGCATAAATAACTAAGAAAAAATGTGTACTATGGGTTTTGCTATTGCTAAGAAAAAAACAATAATGCTAGATCTTTTTGACATGATTATGCATAACTCTTCTTGATAAATGTGTAGATTTATTCTCAAGGAATATGTTCTCAATAAATGTATAGATTTTTTTCCAAAGGAATATATGGCTTTGTAATCAATTCTACCTTGGATCTCACTCTAAATCTTTTAGTTATTCTCTCATCATGATGGCAAGTATGCCATAAAGTGACTATTTATAATGATGTCCTATTATATTATATGTTAATGCGATACCTTTTCTTCATCAATGTTTTGGAGATTTGAAGTGCGCTTTAACAATTATTAGACCAAAACATTGTTTAATATCTCTTACTCACTTTCACACACTCTAAAAATACTTTTACTTTTTGGCTATGTAAGATACATTCATTACAAAAGACAATACTTATTAGATAAAAATGACTAGTTTTAACCAAAACTATCAATAATATTTAGGAATATCCATTTTGTGGCGCATACTTTTTTGTGGTTGACATGAAGAGAGAAGTTGATACTATGGACATGCCCATAAATCAATGGTAATACCAGAAGTTGATACTATGGACATGCCCATAAATCAATGGTAATACCAGAAGACCTTATAAAAGTATGCCTCTCTCAAGAATCTTCTTTTTGGTAGTTGACAGGAAGAGTGAAGTTGATGTTATGGATATGTCCATAAATCAATGGTAATACCAGAAGACCTTATAAAAGTGCGTCTCTCTCAAGATCTTCTTTAATTATTTTACTCTTATAAAATATTTTTTTTGAGGTTAAGTGATATGAAAACCAATGATTGAACCCACGATCTGCACTTATGCTGCTTGACTTGATACCACCCACGATTTTATTGACCCACATCTATTAATCAATGCTTCTTACATCTCTATATTATGTTAAGGAAGAGTTTCCCACATGGCAAGAGTTTTGGAGGTTTGAGAAGGGGATGAAGAGGTTTAAGGAGGTTTGGGTAGAATTTGAATTTGGAGTCTCAAAGACGTGCGAAGCACTGGTTGCCCACTAGTTCTACATTAAAGAATAATGACAAAACATTTATATCACTCACACGCATGATGAAGTTGATTACCTTCAAGTTGATAAATATAATGAAACATCAAAATCACGACATATGTGGTAGATGGAATCAATAACAAATAAGTCCTCGTATGAAACTTGATAACACATAATATATGCAAGCCAATATGATTACCTTAAAAGGGAAAGTCTTGAAAACCTTCATTTTAGAACATTCTAGGAGATGAAGATAGTCACATATGCTTAAGGTTGATTTTTGATGCCCATATTGAACATTTTTTTATGTTTTTCGACTTCCTTTGCCAATTTTCTATAAACCATATTGAAGATTGCTTGGAGGTATGATCATCATGGTAAATTTATCACATTAAACTATTCGTGTAGTAAAGTCTTTTAAAGAAGCAAGTGGACACAATGAGCGCTTTGTAAATCCTCATAGGATGAAATAAACTTAAAAAGAAGCATAGCTGAACGGTACTACAAGCATACGTGCATGTTATAGAACCTAGAGTGGAGAAGCATAGAATTAGGTTATTACATAACACAATAGCTGATATTATTATGGAGGGTTTCCAGAAGTGGACAAGCATAGACTTAGATTTACAAAACAGATATGGCAAGCAAAAGCTGATATGAGCTATATGGAGGGTTTCTCACTAATTAGGAGTGGGACACTTCTCCTCTTCTTGTGCAACATGAGGTTCATCAGTAGGAATAGGGGGCTTAGCATCATGGGCACTAATAATAGGGGGGTTAGCATCATGGGCACTAATAAGAGGGGGTTTAGCATGACTCTCTTTGACATCTTGAAGCTTATGGGTGGTGCCTTTATTACAAACGCAATCGTCACCGCAGTCCTCCTCCTCCTCCTCCTCCACGCCCATCTCTTCCTCGGGCTTGAGCTCTAGATCACCATAATGCGGTGTTTCAACCTCCGCGCAGGATCCCTACACAGAAAATTTTTTTAAATTGTTTTTTTTTTGTTGAAGACTTTGCCACGAGGTCACGAGAGAGAACAGTAAATGAAGGTCTCATGAGAGCATCAAGCAACTCACCTCTTCTTGGGCCGACATGGCGCTTGCTCTGATGGGCTGAGTGGGGCGGTAAGTGGGCGGCAGCAGCGAGGGAGGAAAAGTTCGTGGAGAGCAAGCTTCACTACCTACGAAATAAACGAAGCATGCTGCCCGCTTTATAGGCCCCAAAGAGAGAGAGAGAGAGAGAGAGAGAGAGAGAGAGCCTACAGAGATGTATGTTCGGAGAGAGAGAGAGAGAGAGAGAGAGAGAGAGATGCAATTAAAGTATGTTCGGAGAGAGAGAGTGTGTGTGTGTGAGTGTGTATGAGAGATAGAAGATGTGCATTTTATTATAGGCCACACACAGATGCAATTAAAGTATGTTCTAAAAGAGAGAGAGAGAGAGAGAGAGAGAGAGAGAGAGAGAGAGATGCAATTAAAGTATGTTCGGAGAGAGAGAGAGTGTGTGTGTGTGTGAGCCACACAGAGATGCAATTATAGTATGAGAGAGAGAGAGAGAGAGAGAGAGAGAGAATGAGTGTGTGTGAGAGAGAAGTTGTGCATTTTATTATATATATATATATATGTATATATATATATAACACTATTGTTCCAACAAAAAAAGAAGATGTGTATTTTCACTTTTAAATCTCTACTTTAAAATATGTTTTTCAATCATAATGGTGCACTAGATATATATATATATATATAACTATTGTTCCAACAAAAAAGAAGATGTGCATTTTCACTTTTAAATCTCTACTTTAAAATATGTTTTTCAATCATAATGGTGCACTAGATAGTGCACCAGATAGCACTTTTCGAATAGCTTGCGCGCAAACACTTACATTAAAAAAAAAAGTTCAAGTCACTACTACAACCTTTTCTTCTTAAAAAACCAAGAAACCCTCTCATCGTTCTCTGTGTGAGGGGGCACTCCGCACTATGTGTTTTGGAGGGGGAGGGAGGGGGAGGAAGGGGGGCATACTCATGCAAGGATACTCTTTACCTCCCTAGACAATCATCCCTTGATTGTAATGCTTGCATACAATAGCTTGATAGCTTTCAATCAAGCTTCCAGTTTTTAGTAAAAGGGGAACATGCATTAAAGGCATTTAAACACTACATATACGCTAAGATGGAAGCCTTCATGATGTGCATGTTTATTGTGCAATGCACTTGAGAGAGAGAGAGAGAGAGAGAGAGAGAGAGAGAGAGAGAGAGAGAGAGAGAGAGAGAGAGAGGCTTACTGGTGAGCATGTGCATTCTCACTTTCCAATCAATGATAAGATGCACTAGAGGGGGTACAATTAAATCCATGATAGGGGTCTTTGTGATGTTTATGTGCATTGAGCAATCAAAGTTAGGAGAGAGAGAGAGAGAGAGAGAGAGAGAGAGAGAGAGAGAGAGAGGGAGCGAGAGAGAGTCCTTAAAGGCAAGTGCCAATGGTGAATATGTGTATTTTCACTTTAAAATATATTCATTTCAATCCTCGGGGGGGTCACTTGTATAAATATGTAAGTATCACGTGGGTTCAACAGAAGGACATTTTAAATATTTAAAACTTACAAAAATATATTTACAGAGGGGATTTATTTATTGTATTTTAAAAAAATTTTACAGATTTGAATAGGAAAGGATACATTATATTCACTAAAAAATTCACAGATAAGGAACTTTTTAAATAGGCCTTGAACACACGTGATATAGAGGATTTACATATAGTGACCCCCCCCGAGTTTCAATCATGTCAATGCTTGTGTGTACATGTGCATATGCATGTGTGTGTGTGTGTGTGTGTGTGTGTGTGTGTGTAGAGAGAGAGAGAGAGAGAGAGAGAGAGAGAGTCCTTAAAGTTGGGTCTCAATGGTGAACGTGTGTATTTTCACTTTAAAATATATTCATTTCAATCATGACCTGATTGAAATGAATATATTTTAAAGTGAAAATACACATGTTCACCATTGAGAGCCACCTTTAAGGACTCTCTCTCTCTCTCTCTCTCTCTCTCTCTCTCTCTCTCTCTCTCTACGCATGCATGCATACGTACATGCACACGCACATGTACACACACACACACACACACACACACACACATCCATGAAAGAATACTCTTTACCCCCTAATCAAACATCATTCAATTATAACTTTGGTTTTTACTACATGCATTGAATGCTTGTATACAATAACTTGATGCTTTTTAAAAGCACTACTCTAGTTTTTACTAAAAAGGAGGAACATTCATTGAAAGAGTTTGATCACTACATTTAAGCAAGATTGCCTTTTATGGTAGCTCAACTTTGCTTCCTTCAATCTTTTATTTACATGCTGAACTTTGATAATTAGGCATATGAGAGTTAAAAAATTCTATACCCTTAGAAAATATAAAGTTTTCATGTTGATGTTTCTCTCATTAGTTCATTGAGTTCACAAACTAATGTGTTCTCTCTCTCTCTCTCTCTCTCTCTCTCTCTCTCTCTCACACACACACACACACACACACACACACACACACACATGTACAGATGTAGACGCACACACATGCACACATACCCACCCCCCACACACGCACGCATGCACACATGTATGCAAACTGCATGCCACATGTACACATGCATGCATGTTGCATGCACTTGCACACATGCATGCATGCATGCATGTGCACACCACCCCCTATCCCCCTTGCCCTACACCCCCCTACCACATACACATACTTTTACTCATTTTCTTAATTAACTTATATAAATATACCTTTTAATATATATTTACATCCATTGTACTTTCCTTAATTGACTTATGTATGTATACCATTTATTTACGTGCATTAGACTTTTATACTATATTTATTTATATTTCCTACATTCTTTTTTTTCCATATACATTTTTGTATACTTAAAATCATTGTACTCGGATCTTATTTACACAATTTTACTTTTCTTAATATTCAGTCCTTCACATATATTTAGACACACACACACATATATATATATACCTTAATGTATACTTACATAAACCTTATACACACACACACACACACACACACACACACACACCTTAGTGTATACTTACATAAACCTTTTTATAGATATTTTTTATAAACATATATTTAAAATATATATATATATATATATATATATATATATATATATATATCTCTCTCTCTCTCTCTCTCTCTCTCTCTCTCTCTCTCTCTCACACACACACACACACACACACACACACACACACACATATGCACATGCACACACGCATGCACATATGTGTGCACGTGCCACATGCACAAATGTACACTCACACTCACTCACTCACACACGCACGCACGCACACATGCGTGCATGTGCCACACACACACCCATTTACTTTTTGTATATATTTTTTTCACCTAAATATTACTCACCTAATATCACTTATGCTTTATTATTATTGTTACTATTATTATTATTATTATTATTATACTTATATTCATTTATATACTTGTATGCTTTTCCAATTAAATATGTATATATATATATCTCACATATATGTAAGTATATACATAATCACAAATCTCTCTCTCTCTCTCTCCTCTCTCTCTCTCTCTCTCTCTCTCTCTCTCTCTCTCTCTCTCTCTCTCTCTCTCTCTCTCTCTCTCTCTCTCTCATTTTGATAGAAATTTCATCGTAAATGAGCGAGCACCTTTGCATAGGTGTCTCCTTGCCAGCTCAGCTACCTCCTTTTGTATGGAAGTGTGCTTCCATCGCAAAAGAATTCGTATTTACAACCAATCCCATCTTCACTAACTTCTTCTACTGTACCATATACTATCTCCTATTGATGAAAGCTCTCCTACATGGTTAACCTCGAGGTTACAGCCTTACTCTACAAGCTAAGCATATTCTCACCCTATTGGCCATGCCAAATATGTTCAAAACAATAGGTTACCTTAGCCTGTGTGGTAGAACAAGTGTCATTTGGTCTTGCCATAACAACCTTTCCTACCATGTCATCAACTTGAGTTTGCCACATCATCACGATCCATGCATGGTAATAGTTTTCACATACTTATATATTTTTTGAAAAGAAACCTACATATTTAATTTCTAGATAATCAATGCATATATATCTCAAATACTCATATGATACGAGAAATCTTTTAAGAAAAATGTTTCAAGAAAATATACATACTTAATTTTCTAGATAACATCTATGCATATATATGTCAAATCTTCATATGATATGAGAAAAAGTATTTAAATAAAATATACATAAAGTAAAGAATACATTATTTATAGTTAAATGTAATATTTTTTATTTTTTTAAAATAGTTTTTTTATTAATGCAATATATATATATATTCATAGAGTTTATTTTACTATTAGAATTAAAAATTTATTAATTTTAAATTAAAAACTTGAGTTGCCACATCATCACCATGCACGCATGTATGTATCTAGTAATAGTTTTCACATGCTTATATTGTTTTTGAAAAGAAACCTACATATTTAATTTCTAGATAATCAATACATATATCTCAAATACTCATAAAATATGAGAAATCTTTCAAGAAAAATGTTAAAATATTTGATTTCTAGATTCTATCTATGCATACATATCTCAAATACTCATATGATATGAGAAAAAAATATTTAAAGAAAATATGCATAAATTAAAGAATATATTATTTATAGCTAAATGGAATACTTTTTTGAATTTTTTAAAAAATTTACTTTAGAGAATGGCCTCATATTTTAGGCAATGGGCTCACAAAGTCTCATGAAGATTAGAGGAAGAGGGATAGCGTGTGAGTAAAAAAGAGAGTCGAGAGCACACCAAATGGGTAGCCATTGACTTTGGTAGGCTAACCCCACTACCCTAACTTCCTCTACATGAGCCTCTCCTGACTATTTCTCCCCTTTGTGTGGAAGAAGCATGTGAACCTCCTCCTCCTCCTAGTGAGAGTGTGGGTGCAAGAGAGCCACATTAGCCAAGTTAGCCGTACATCGTCATGTATTAAAAATCATTTGCACCTTTATTTAGGATCTCACACCCTTTTCACAATCTGTCATTTTGACATTCGTTATTGACCATCTTGACAAGTGTAGGGTTCTTGCTAGTATCGGTGAACATCAAAAGAGGAGAATAGGAGTCGAGGTTCTCAATAGTATTGATTACTTATATATGCATTGATCACGAAGAGGAATAATTTGGATGCATTAGTTTCTTGTCACGCTATTGTAGGGTGGCCATATGTAGACCCCACATTGGCACTATATCTTGTATTCTTCACATAGCACCATGCACTATATCTTGTATTCTTTGCATAGCACCATTAGTTTCTTGTCATGCTATTGTAGGGTGGCCATATGTAGACCCCACATTGGCACTATATCTTGTATTCTTCACATAGCACCATATCTTGTATTCTTTGCATAGCACCATTAGTTTCTTGTCATGCTATTGTAGGGTGGCCATATGTAGACCCCACATTGGCACTATATCTTGTATTCTTCACATAGCACCATGCACTATATCTTGTATTCTTTGCATAGCACCATGCACTCATAGAGGTGATTCTATTTGGATTTTCAACTCCATTATGATGTGTTCCATTCCATTAGTCAGAACAATGGGAGGCCTCATAGTCTCTTTTGTGTCTACATAAGCCAAATGCGATATACCATGACCTCTCATCTAGTGTGTCAAGGGCACGTGCCTCTAGGCTATTGGAGCACTACATATTCTAAAGAGATATGCCATTGACATAGAGGTAGTGCATTGGTGGCAATATCAGTATATCATGCGATACTAGCTCGATGCGGCATCTCGATGGTCGGGGGTAGTCTAGGAGGTTGTATCACAGGGCTCCAAGTGTATTAGGGATCACATCTGATCCTTATATACAGCACACCCATTGTGACTTGCTCCATGTATTAGAGAGCTCTTTATATATAAGAGAACTCTCAATGCATTAGACAGATATCTATACATAAGAGAGCTCTTTTATGCAGAGGACACTTTGATGCATAGAGAGCTCTCTTATGCATAGAGAACTCTCAATACATAAGAGAACTCTCAATGGATTAGAGTGATATATGCAATAGAGGGCTCTCTATTGCATGAGAGAGCCCTCTATTTCATGAGAGAGTGCTCTTATATGCATAGAGAGCTCTACACATGCAAGACTAAACCTATGAATAAAAAGGAATACTAAATCACACAAGTATAAAATGAGAAGATGGTAATGCTTTAACTCAAGAATCAAAGGAGTAATACAAATGAGTAAACAAAGGAGTGATGGTTGGATATCTTGGACTCTTGATAATGCACCTAAACATTAGAAGATTATTTTAAACAACAAGAGCCATCTAGCTCCTACACTTTGATCCTAAATAAATGTAGTAGAGATCTCTATGCATATAGCTCTCCAGTGCATAGAGCTCTCTAATTCATAGCACTCTTCTAATGTTTTCTAATGCATAGAGATCTCTAATACATATCACTCTAATGCATAGCACTCTAATGCATAAATATCCTAAATAAATGCATTAGAGAGCCCTCTAAATAAATGCATTAGAGAGCTCTATGCAGAGAATACTATGCATACATTAGGAAAGCTATATCAAGAGAGCTATATACATGCTAGAAATCTCTATGCAAGAGAGCTTACATGCATTAGAGAGTTCCATGTAGGAGAGATATATACATACTAGAGATCCTGATGTAGTGAGAGATCTATGCATGCACGAGATTTCTTTGCATGTATGAGAGCTCTATGCTCTAGTACATTGTGAGCTATATGCATGCATGAAATCTCTATGCTCTAATACATTGTGAGCTATGTGCATGCATGAAATCTCTATGCACTATGGAGCTATATTCACTAAATAATATACATGTATGAGAGATTAGAGAGCTTTATGAGAATACATTAGAGAATGCATAGAGAGCTCTCTTATGCATGAATAGTTTATGCAATCTTATGCATGAGAGCACTTAAGGAGCACTTATGCAATCTTATGCAATATATATATAGCTCTTATTCACATATAGATCCTTAGCATAGAGGGCTCTTATGTATAGAGAGAGCTATCTTATGCGTGAACAATATGGAGCACTTAATATGCACTATATAAATAGCTCTTAAGCATAGAGAGCTCTTATGCATATGGAGCACTTAATATGCACTACATAAATAGCTCTTAAGCATAGAGAGCTCTTATGCATAGAGAGATTTTATGCATGTGTGTAAGAGAGCTCTCTATTAATAAGAGAGATCTACACATACTAAGGGCTCATTTTGAATAAGATAGCTCTCAATACATTAGAGATATATCTGCATAAGAGAGCTTTCATATGCATAGAGAGATCTCTTATGCATATGGACCTTTCTCTTATGCATATGGACCTTTCTCTTATGCATTGAGAGATATCTTATGAATAGAGAGATCTCTTATGCATGTATGTGTGAAAGTGGTGAAAGATATGTGAACCATGACACAAAATGGCAACTCAAAATATCGATTAATAGAGCCATAATGATAGTGCATGAGTGGCTCTCCTATGATCACAATCAGAAATGCTATCAAAATAATGTCAAATGATGATGTGAACTCACACCATGGTGATCAAATGAAGGGTAAAATTAGTATGAATAACCCATGGTCACGTGTAAATGCTACCCAAAGGCACAAGCATATGAAAAATTCCATAACCAATGCTCACACAAGCCCCAAAACTCACAACCAATGCTCAACACAAGTATATGAAAAATGCCACAACCAATTCTCAACACAAGCCCCACAACTCACAAGGTGTAATCACTTGTGAACAAGCCCCAATTGATCACTAAAAATATACTCTCCACTCACCCACATGTAACATACCCAACAATCACTAAAAATATGTGCAATCAAACCTCAAATCTTCTCCAAATGAACATATGCACAAGCTACGTGAAAACCAACTCTGAATGCAAGAAAATTGGATGAGGTTAATGATGAAGGTAATGGGATGACCAAATTATTATGGAGTGTGGAATGAAAGAAAGCTAGAGTGGACAAAGTTTGGGAACCAACTTGGCAAGGATGTGAAGGGAGGTTTTAAAAAACACACAAAGCTAACACCCTAGCAGAGCACCTAAATAAGGAAAATGTGTACCTCAAACAAAAGGAGACTAATCGAAAGGAGCTGAACAAGGCGAGGAGTGTCATGTTGGTAGGGCTGAACATTCAATTAGAAACTGTGCAAACGCTCACATATGAAGGCTTATTTGGATACAAAGGATGAATGGCTAGAGGCTAAGGTGGCAACAGAGAGAATTAGGAAGCCCCTCAATGCCCTCCTCTCTGTCCTCAAAGACAAATGCTGATAAAGAGAGAGTTTTAAGCCAAATAGCCATAGACCTCTCGGAGCTCGTTCATCAAAACCACCGCCCATCAAAATATCTGAAATTGGTAGAGAGAGAGAGAGAGAGAGAGAGAGAGAGAGAGAGAGAGAGAGAGAGAGAGAGAGAGAGAGAGAGAGAGAGAGAGAGAGTGAGTGAGTGTGTGTGTGTGTGTATGAGAGAGAAGAGAGATGCAATTAAAGTATGTTAGGGAGAGAGCGAGAGAGAATGAGTGTGTGTGTGTGTGTGTGTGTGTGTGTGAGAGAGAGAGAGAGAGAGAGAGAGAGAGAGAGAGAAAATGTGCATTATATATATATATATATATATAACTATTGTGCTAACAAAAAAAGAAGATGTGCATTTTCAATTTTAAATCTCTACGTTAAAATATCTTTTTCAATCATATCTGGTGCACTAGATAGTGCACCACATAGTGCTTTTCGAATAACTTGCCCAAACACTTACATTAAAAAAAAATAGTTCAAGTCACTACTACAATCTTTTCTTCTTAAGAAACCAAGAAACCCTCTCATCGTTCTCTGTGTGAGGGGGCACTCTACACTGTGTGTTTTGGAGGGGGAGGGAGGGGGCATTATGCTACCCATTTGGTGTGCTCTCCACTCTCTTTTTCGCTCGCACGCTATCCTCTTCCTCTAATCTTCATGAGACTTTGTGAGCCCATTGCCTAAAATATGAGCCCATTCTCTAAAATGCTATGAAGTCTAGACACCAAATATGAAATGAGCATAGAAATGTGTGCATTGTAGGAAAGAATACTCCCTTATCTTCTTGCATTTTATTGGATATTTTAATTCATAAGATTGGAATTCCATGTTTTAATTGATGATTCCCCGATTGATATATGGTATAGGTTGATAAGTTATGAAGAGATATAAGTAATAATTTCTTTTTTTTAATACATCTTATCATTGATTAGAAAGTTAGAATGCACATGCTCACCACTAAGCCTCTCTCTCTCTCTCTCTCTCTCTCTCTCTCTCTCTCTCAAGTGCATTGCACAATAAACATGCACATCATGAAGGCTACCATCTTAGCGTATATGTAGTGTTCAAATGCCTTTAACGCATGTTCCCCTTTTACTAAAAACCAGAAGCTTGATTGAAAGCTATCTTATGCAAGCATTACAATCAAGGGATAATTGTCTAGGAGGTAAAGAGTCCTTCCCTTTGTGTGGAAGAAGCATGTGAATCTCCTTCTCCTCCTCCTCCTCCTCCTCCTCCTACTCCTTCTAGTGACAGTGTGGGTGTGCAAGAGCCACATTAGCCAAGTTAGCATGTGAATATCCTCCTGCTCCTCCTCCTCCTCCTAGTGAGAGTGTGGGTGCAAGAGCCACATTAGCCAAGTTAGCCGTACATCATCGTGTATTCAAAATCATTCGCACCTTTATTTAGGATCTCACACCCTTTTCACAATCTGTCATTTTGACATTCGTTATTGACCATCTTGAAATGAGTGTAGGGTTCTTGCTAGTATTGGTGAACATCAAAAGAGGAGAATAGGAGTCGAGGTTCTTATTGATTACTTATATATGTGTCGATCACGAAGAGGAATAATTTGGATGCATTAGTTTCTTGTCACGCTATTGTATTGGGGTGGCCATATGTAGACCCCACATTGGCACTATATTTTGTATTCTTCACATAGCACCATGCACTATATCTTGTATTCTTCGCATAGCACCATGCACTCATAGAGGTGGTTCTATTTGGATTTTCAACTCCATTATGATGTTTTCCATTCCATTAGTGGGAACAATGGGAGGCCTCATAGTCTCTTTTGTGTCCACATAAGCCAGATGCGATATACCATGACCTCTCATCTAGTGTGTCAAACAAGGGCACGTGCATCTAGGCTATTCGAGCACTACATATTCTAAAGAGATATGCCATTGACATAGAGGTAGTGCATTGGTGGCAATATCAGTATATCATGCGATGCTAGCTCGATGCGGCATCTTGATGGTCAGGGGCAGTCTAGGAGGTTGTAGCGCACGGCTCCAAGTGTATTAGGGATCACATCCGACCCTTATATATATACAGCACACCCATTGTGACTTGCTCCATGTATTAGAGAGCTCTCTATATATAAGAGAACTCTCAATGCATTAGAGAGATATCTATACATAAGAGGGCTCTCTTATGTATACATAAGATATCTATACATAAGAGGGCTCTTTTATGCAGAGGACACTTTGATGCATAGAGAGCTCTCTTATGCATAAGAGAACTCTCAATACATAAGAGATCTCTCAATGCATTAGAGTGATATATACATTAGAGGGCTCTCTATTGCATGAGAGCTCTCTATTTCATAAGAGAGCACTCTTATATGCATAGAGAGCTCTACACATGCAAGACTAAACCTATGAATAAAAAGGAATACTAAATCACACAAGTATAAAATGAGAAGATGGTGATGCTTTAACTTAAGAATCAAAGGAGTAATACAAATGAGTAAACAAAGGAGTGATGGTTGGATAGCTTGGACTCTTGATAATACACCTAAACATCAAAAGATTATTTTAAACAACAAGAGCCATCTAGCTCCTACGACAAAAAGTTTTACTTTTAGTATCACTCACCTTGATGCATGCCATTGGTGAATGACACCAAAGTAAAGGAGAAGCTGGACCAAACTGGGCTTGGGAACCTAGCAAAAGCCGTGCAATGCAGGATCAACACAAAGCTCACAAAGCTCTGTGTCGAGTTGCCGAGTTTATAGCATCATACCAACAAAGCTCCAAGAGGGGCATGGTCTTGAGTGTAGATGGAACCAAGAGGCCCATTTTGATCACAAAGAAGCTTATTAGGCCCATGCCCTCAAACTGCCAATGGGAACCACCATTCTCCATCGAGAAGTTGGATTTCTCTGACATCTACCCACCCAATAAGGTCAACAATAATGGCATCGAGCTTGTTACTCTCCAAGATCCCAAGATAGAAAAGGCCAGTAGGGTTGTCTCCATTATCATGCAAGTTAAGCCAGCATACAGGTATAATAGGGTAGACATGCACAAAGTCTATCGATTGCATAAGGGGGAAACTGATGAGACTGAGCACGCATGATCCACAAGGATTTCACTCATCACTACCTAATTAAACATGGCAACAAGATGGTGAATCCCTATATCCTTACACAAGTGTTGAGCCATGCTATAGGGATTCCATTACTGGAAGGTTCGCCCAACGAACCCAAAGAACATACACTGGATCCAAAAGTTAGTATGACAAGAACTCAAGAAACCTGAAGAGCATACACTGGATCGGCGGGCCGCAATAAGAAAACTCGTAGAGAATTCAGCAGTCATAGTAGAGACCAAGAATTTGATGGGCGAAGCTTGGATTGGGTTCTTAGAAACATGCAACAAAGAAAAGAATAAAGACCACCCCCAATGTCCCCTTTCATTTTCCCCACCACCATCAACGTCAACCCATGCTGAGGGGCACAAAAGTGTACAACTGAAGAAGTCCAAAGTCATTCACCACCACCTTCTTCCACTCCACAAGAACCTATTATCTTGGAAGTGCAACAAGAAGCCACCCTTCATAGTGTGTAAGCCCAAGAGCTTGAGGTCCAGAGTACTATAGACAATGCTAACAGGGAGTCTTGCCTCTACCCCACAACAGCAGCAAACATTTATACCTCCTAGGGATTCAGTGGACCCCTTTGAGTTCAAAAATCTCATTGCCAAAGTTCAAACAAGAGCATCTACGCAGAACCATCATCTTCCAAGAATCATGCCTGCGAAAGCATTCAAGTAAGTTATGGAGGAGAGTCAAATACTGCGGCAAAGCACCAAAAGCAAGAGGAAGAATAGAGAGAAGAAGAAAGCTTCAAGCCACCCATCCTATAGCTACAAGATATGGACACCATAGCCATGCAAGTGTGGCAATCCATGAACTAAGGAGCCTTCTCCCTATTGCCTCTGAAACCAAAGTACAATAGGGTGGAGGAATACCTAAATCAAGGAGAGAGAAGATTACAAGATGGAGGTGTACGTCTCTAACCTTAGTATCCTTTCTGCCCAAATGATGGAATGCAATTTTCATATGCATGCTTCTACAAACCGCCTACTTAAACGCCACACTAGCATAACAACAAAGCTCAATGCACAACTGATGGTGGGGTAGAAATGGATCAAGTCACTAAGAAAGCTAAGAAAAGGCAAAAGGACATCACAGAAGCCAACCGCGCCCTCACCCAATAGGTCCAAGAACTTCTCCAGCAAGCTGTAATCCCAGAGGCAAGAGGCGATCGAGAAAAGGTCCCACTAGATGCAACTACAAATTGAGGTAGAAGGCCTTACAGAGAAGCACAAGACTAAGGTGGCCGAGTTGCAGGAAAAAGCCCAAACACAATTGCTAGATGTATAGACAAAGCTCTCCACCAATGCAAAAGATGGTCGCAATGCCATAGAGAAGCGGTTAGACAAAGAACTGAAGGCTTTTGAGTCTAGGATCAAAGCACAAATAACAGCTTTGGAAGGGCAGTTGGTGCAAGCAAAAGATATTTATGAAATCATCATGTGTGTGAGAACTATGAGATCCATGTCAAAGATCTCAAATACACACTGCAGAGCCTACAGACAGAACGAGTGACAATGTTAGACAACCACCAAAAGGTCCTTTCTCACCTGAATTTGATGCCCGCTCAATGACGGTAGGATTACAGGCGGAAATGACAGTGCTCAAAAAGGTAAGGATGACATCATCCTACAAAATCTATAGCTCCAAGAAGCCCGTCAACATAGGGAAATGGAAGTCACCAAGGCTTTGGTGGCTGCTCAAGAAGCACAGGTTTTACCGCCCTCCAACAGTGTCAATATAACGTTAACCTCGGTGAGGAACTAACCTAGGGGGAGCTAGCACTCATTTAACAGAATACTACATGATATGTAGATCCAACCATCATAATGGTTGTATTCACGAGGGGCCTCAAACTCAACGAGGGGTCACTCCATGTATATTTATCTCCTATACACCCAATTGTCCTCCACTCTCGATCTTGGTGTAGGGTAACTCCACTAACTTTAGCAAGGGGGAAGAGCTTCTAGAACTAATGAAACCATCTACCATCAATTCTTTTATAGCTCCCCTAACTTTAGCAAGGGGGAAGAGCTTCTAGAACTAATGAAACCATCTACCATCAATTCTTTTATAGCTCCCCTTCCTAAACTATAAGACAGCCTAAATTTGATGCTAACACATGGTTGGGTTGAGGTTTGGGATACCCACCAACACCAGCTAATCCATAATAGTAAAATATATCATCCTTATCTAATGCGCCAAGCTCTCTTGTTGCAGATCACTCCATTCGACCCCACCACTCCAATCTAGGCAAAAGCTTATGCAACAGGGGCGTAGCCAGCTATTGTACCATACCCTTTGGTGGGAGACACAAGCTGAAGGCAAGAGAGCTAGGGTAGATCGATCACCCATAATCATAAAGCTAAAGCCTGGCATCCAAAGCTCAAGGAGATCAACACAAACCCAAAAAGCAATGGAGAGACCAGAGCAAGCCAATGAAATCTCCAGAAGAAAGAAGGGAAAAAAGAAAGCGGAAAAGAATACCATGAAATGGTCACCAAAGACAAGGACACAAGAAGGGGAAAAAATCAGTAATGGTGGGAGAATGCATAGAAAGGGGATGCAAGCGTACATTGCACTTTTCTTTACATGTCCTTTTGATAGGCACTCCGAATGTCCAATGTAGCAAAAGGATCAAGCAACATGTGGGGCTAATGGTTGATTTGCTCGAGATACAAATCGTCACATTCCTGATAGCCTGCACTTACAAGTGGTGACGTAAGCATTCAGTCGAGTCACCGAGAGGTTATGAAGAAATAGTTGCTGGTGCTGATCGCCAAGTTGCAATCAACAACTTTGGTATCTAACTGACATGGATATTGCCCTTCCTCACCACCCATAAACATAGCACCTTCATGTTGACCCACTATTTATGCCTGTCACACAAATGATGGTTTACTCTGCCAGCAGGGAATTCCATGAAAGGCATGCTCAAGAATCTCACTTAACCTATATTTTTTCTTACTTCGAGCATAGCCTCTTTGATACTCTGAACCAACAAAGGCAGTTCATTCTTACCGTCGTCCACGCATGGCAAGCATCCCCAATCCCGCCCCATAGTAGCTACTGTCAGGTTCTTCAGGCTAATCATTCTTCTGATTGACGTTCAAGATTATTATGTCCACAACTATAGCCGAAAAAGCATGCGCTTTGACCTCAACAAAGGGCTTTTTTACATCGGCATTATGTACTACTACCATCGCCTCCATTGCATATCCTCATATATGACATTTGAGGATATGATTGACACAAACTTATGGAGGTCACTTTACTTTCACCAAACGAACCCTTTGTGTCCTCCTCCCTAGACACTGAAAAGCCGCTACAAAGTATCTAGGGCAGCAATCCCCGCAGCAATAAATTTTGAGAATGGAATCTCCATCAGGTGTAAGGGGGATGTTAACCCCATTTTGGGTTAACTTAGCATCTCTCCATTACATAAGAGAGATAGCATAATAAGTGTCATGAAACAGAGCTATAAACAGTGTACTTATGAGAATGGCTGGCAATGCCACAAAACTATGTATCTTGTAAGCTTTATTTCATCTTTCATTTAGTTTTGGGTGCCCAAGTGTGAATAAGAGCCAATTATATAAATAACAACATTCTCATAATGAAAGACACAATCCCTCTTTGTGCTAATTGAATCTAGTCTTATCTCCTTGCTCTCTTGTGTCTATGGTGTGAGAGAGAGAATTGAGAGGAGAGAGAGCTTGTGCGCTTTTACCACACGAGTCGGAGCTGGGGACTTGCCGAACACCGTATGCGAGCCACGAATGGCTGCAAGCATACAACCAAAAACTAGCAAGCTCAAACAGAAAGTAAAGGTGTGTCACTCACCGCTCAAACCGCCGTCGTGGAAGGATTCTCGCGTCGCAGTGAAGAAGGAGCCACCGTCGCCGCTCTACCGCCTTGCCACCGCCATGCCGCCACACAATGCTCGATCGCTCTCTCTCTTTCTCTCTCTCTCTCTCTCTCACACACACACACGCAGGAAAAGGGGACTGAGAAGATAAGGCAAGAGCACACTTTGTATTCAACACATTGAGAATGAGAGTTTTAGGGTTACATTTAACTCTTATAGGTGACTTAGCCGTTCACACATGGGTGCCCATACATGGCCGGCCGATCCTAACTCTTATCTTGCTGACATTCGAGGGGCGCCTCTCATCAGCGACGATCACCCAATCCCTTTATCCTTTACATGTGGTGCCGACAAGCCCAGCCCATGACTCAGAATACTTAAATTAATTACATGACATAAAACATAGTATGTCTCAATGTCCATCATAGGTTAACATACCCCCTTTCCTGTTGTAGATTCCGTCCTCGGAAGCTATGGTATGGTAAGCTCGATAGGGTTTGTTGTGGTAGACCGTCTGCAAAACAGGGAAGTAGAGTGAAAGTATGCTAGAATTCAAAAGATATAGAGTGTAATAAATTCAAGCATGTTAGACCACAATGGATGTTGCCATGAGAACTTAGTTTGAGGGGTTACATGAATGAGCTAGCGTAGCAAATTAACAAGAGTTTAAAATTATTGAAAGTAAATCAAGAGTTAGCAAGGTGTCGAAGGTTAATCAAGGTCTATAACTGGCCTAAGTCAAGGAAAATTACCAAGCTTAATAAATAAACAGATGACCACAATGTGTCTGCTCTAAGAACAAGTTAATACCACGAGCCTAGGGACACAAGAAACATGAGAGTTACAGGAGCCTTTTGCCTTTATTTCTTTATGCACGTGATAATTTTTACACACAATGGCGACCTCCCTAAGGCAAGACTAACATCGATCCTGGTACCATGTTTAACACAAGGCATTGTCCAGGAATCTATTAGTCCACCTTAGGCAAGGCTACCCCCTACCAACCCAGGGCATCGGTTTGGAGTAGAATACTCCTCGCCTACCAAGTGTCAATAAAGTGATAGGCCAACATTAGAGCACATAATAGACTTGCATTACCATTTATTGTAATTTACTGTAGGTTTTTTTTTTAAATTTATTTCTTTTGATCTTCGCTCCTGAACTATAATGTGTTCTTACACGCCTTCGACCAAGGAGTAAAAGCTATGTCTTAGAGGTCAACACACACATGGCCAAGTGTCAAACATTAAGATGGTTTGACCCTAGACCTAAGACAATCGTATTCTAGGGTTAACTAAAGACTGCATGCATTCTCAAGAATATATCCAAAAGGTTAAACTCATTAATGATTTACAATAACACATCAGGCAACTTCAAAAACTAAGTAGTGCTTTGACAATTTCCATGTGGTCATGCATTATAGTTCATGCATTTAATCGAACGGTAAAAATTAAAGAGAGTGGGCATGGAAGAATTACACCTAAAATTGGAGATCTCCTTGATTTGATGAGATAGCTTGCAATTTGATGTAGATATTTATGATGATGAACGTTGCGGCAGTCTTAGGACTTAGAAGCAAACCCACCTCAAACTTTTCAACCTGTACAATCAACTAACAAGCACTATACCTCGAGAGGCACATCATTGTGAAAAATTAAAGACTCGTTTAAGGACTCCAAACTAGAAACAACTTGAAAACACTAACCTACCTACCAGTCACCACACTACTACTACTGAGGATATGGTAAGAGGATGTTGTAGAGTCCTGGCTCTAGCCCTAAGGCTAAGCCTCTATCCGCATCATCCAAATAAATAAAGTCAGCCTCAGTAGTGCCATGAGTTTCATCCGTCCGTCAGATATATCGTTTTCGTTTTCCCATCCACATAAACTCATCAAGAATGTAACCATGAGAGGATAGTCATCTTGTGGAAAAGGAAAGTCTTGGGCTATCGGGGATATGTCCTCTACGGAGTAGGGGTCAGTCATGGTCAATAGGCGTATTAGCCATTCTAATTCCTTAACATTTTCCTCTCTGGCTAGTACATCTATATGATCCAATTCGGTTTTAATTACAGGATAGCACATGTGAAATATCTGAGAAAGGTATAGATGATACCTCTCACCAAAGGTGGGAGTGGATGAAGTGTATGATGATCGTGCATCTGCCATATCTGCAAACACAGATATAGCATCAGTAGGTTTACAGGTCAATCTAGTTCCTGATTGTATACGGATATTTCTCCTCTTAATGTGCTCTTGCACTTTTTACTATTTTTTCTTTTTCTTTTCTTTTCTTTTCTATGTATGAAGCTATATATATGCATCCCCTTGAATTTGGCAATTACATGGTCAGGGGAGAAGGTTAGGGGAGGAGGCAAGAGAATGTCCGAACGTGAGTAAATGCTTCCCCCTTTTTTGGGTAGATCATATTTTTTGCAACAATGATGTTGCAGCCTCTTGGAACCAATTTGTCCAGCGGGACATAGGTGGTGATGTGGGCAAATAGCCTTTTATGACCCTTGTGGCCACATCAAATTGCAGAGATGGTAGTGTACGCTCCCATGAACGAATGGAGAAAATGGTTTCCGATGATACTTTTACAAGGGGAGACATAGACTCATCGGTCTCTTGTCGGGAGTTGACAAGAGTAGGTGTAGAGCATGAAGAAACTTCTATATCAACGTGTGCCTGGCATGAGGAGCTAGAAGCTTCATGTGGCTCCCCCCTTCCTGAGCTAGGTGGTATTGATCGATATCGTTTGGGAATCCAAACTAGCCCTGGAAGAAGTGGTGCGGAGCACTCTGTTACCTTTCCCTTACCACGGTCTTGAATTGTCGTTGGGGTGGTTACATTTGGTTTGCAAGGTTTTACAGGTGATGTAGAGGGATTCAGCTTATGTTTAGGGACCCAAATCTGGTCATTCCCTTCGTAGTACCCCTAGGCTACTAATAATTTTTTAGGGATCCATCGTGATGTTACATTGCCCTTTCTCGGATGGGTAGCTGCTTTTCTTCTACGAGGCTTCTTGTCTGAACGAGATTGAGCAGGGGAAGTAGCTGTTAACGAAGCTTTTGGGACCCATTTGTATGTACTCTTTGGCATAGTAAGTGGAGCCTTGGAAACCACACTGCCTATTTCCACTCTTGGCGTTGAAGCGTTAGAGGGGTGGCAAACAATCAAATATGGTTTTGCCACTGGTATGTGATTTTTTGTTATCTAGAATTTTGTCCAGAGTTGATGACTTAGGTGCGGGATTTTGAGCGGTCAGACCGAGAGCGGGTTCTTGCGTTGTAACT
The DNA here is from genome assembly GCF_041138505.1 of Cibotium barometz. Classification (NCBI taxonomy): domain Eukaryota; kingdom Viridiplantae; phylum Streptophyta; class Polypodiopsida; order Cyatheales; family Cibotiaceae; genus Cibotium; species Cibotium barometz. The sequence continues at coordinate 5,693,617 of NC_141081.1, read as the reverse complement.
CGCCTGGTTGCCCAATCAATATTGCACTTGGTGGCTAACATCCATTTGCACCCTAAGTTTACAGTCCCCTCCATGGTACCAGCAGAGCAGGCATAGCCAAAGAATTACGGTCCCCTTGTCATAGGCAACCGGAGTGTGCAGAATTCTTGAGACAGGGGTTTTCTTCTTGTTGATTCCTTTAACTTGGATAGCACTCTTGGATAAAGGTGGTTTTCCAAGTTGACACCACACGCCATATGATAGCAAATTGTGTTGAGCTCCTGTATCCAATAATGCATTATACAGCACCTCCGTGTAAGGACTCTGTAACTCAATTGGGTATCTTAGATTCCAGTGAATCCTCCTCTGCCTCCTCGAAAAATGCTTGCGTAATCCCTAAGTTGGCTTCTCGTTGGTGTCTAGCATGCTGTTGATGTTCTTTGGCTTCAATTCTTGCTTATATCTTCTTAAGCTCAGCTTGTTCTTTAGCTTCCTTCTTCTGATGGATTGCATGTAACTCCTCTTGGCTCAGGGGGTCATAGTATCTTTTGAATTTACTCCCATTAAGGAATCCAATGGTTTCAACTCCGTCGAGAGTCTCCACTCGAATGGTACCTTGCGGGGTAATTTCACATACTCTATACGGTCCCTTACCAGCATATTGAAGCTTCTTCTTTTCGTTACGCACTCCATACATCAGGAATTTATCCCCAACCTTGATGTCTTTGTCTTTCAGGTGGCGATCAAACCATTTTTTCCTTCTATCCTTCTCCACAAGGGCATTGTACATAGCCAATTGTCTTTCTTCGTTTAGCCGCTCAGGGATATACAGATGCTCTACTAAGGGATTACCATCCCAACCCTCTTGAGTAGCAACACAAAGACTAGGAATGATAAATCCCCACGGCATGAGTGCTTCTTGGCCAAATACCATTTTGAATGGTGTGCAACTAAAATAGCCACTTTGTACGCAGTACGATAAGCCCATAGAGCTATCATAAGCTTTAGATCCCAATCCGTGCGATGAGCCTCAACAGTTTTTGTCAGAACAGATATTAAGGTCTTGTTGGTACTCTCGGCTTGGCCATTCGCTTGCGGATAATACGGAGTAGATTTATGATGGGATATCATGAAATTTGTTGTGAGCTCCTTAATCACTTCATTTATAAAATGCGTACCATTGTCGCTCACAAGTTCAAAAGGACAACCAAAGCGTGTGATTATATTTTCAAAGAGGAACTTGGCTGTTGTTCTCGCATCTGCCTTACGTGTCACTTTCGCTTCAGCCCATTTGGTCATATAGTCAGTGGCCACAATAATATAGCGAGATTGTGTGTTGCGGGCCGCTGGGCTAATTGGACCTACAAAGTCTAAACCCCACTTTTCAAATGGTTGGTTTACTTTAATTGGGTGTAGGGGCATCTGATCTTTCCGCTGGGGTTTCTTGTAGCGTTGGCATTCATCGTGCAACCCTTCACAAAAAGTGATGCATCTTGGAACATAGTGGGCCACCAATACCCTGATTGTAAGATCTTTCGCGCAGTTAAGTCTCCTGAGAAGTGACCATCGGCTACGCCCATATGTGCCTCTTGCAAAATGTATAGATACTCATCCTCTTGGGCACAACGCCTAAGAACGTCATCCTTTCCTCTTTTATAAAGAGTCCCGACTATCAGGCAATAGGGTTCGCATTCCTTGATCAGCTTTCGAGCTAGATCTTTACGAAGCTCCTTGGTGGAAAGCCATTAACCAAAAAGTTAACAATCTTCTCACTCCATTCACGCATTGTCTCCACCATGAACAGGGAAGTGTTAGGTAAGTCATCATCAACTCCCGTAGGAGCTTCACCATTAGGTATGTGAGACAAATGATCAGCCATGACATGTTTTTTGCCAGGTCTCACAACAACAGTGAAATCAAACTCAAGGAGAATCAATAACCATCATGTGATTCTTCCTGTGGAGCATGGTTTGTTTACCAGATACAACAATGCTTGATGATCCACATAGAAAACAAACTTGGTGGCAAGGAGGTAATAACAAAATTTCCTAACTGCATATATCATTGCCAACCCTTCTTGCTCCGTAGTGGTGTAGTTCATTTCAGCATCGTTCACGACTGGCAAAGCTAATGGGATAGTCTAGTTTATGTTCTCCAGGTTGAGTTAGTACACACCCAATAGCAAAGTTTGATGCATCAATATGCACATGGAAGATTAAATCCCAGTTAGGCATTCTCAAGATTGGAGCACTTTCCAAGGCCTTCTTTAATAGCTCATAGGCATGGTCACAATCTTCGGTCAAAATAAACTCGATGAGAAGCTTATACAACGGTCGAGCTATCTCAGCGAAGAATAAAATAAACCTTCGATAATAACCAACATGGCCCATAAAGTGTTGTACTCCCTGATAGTTGGTGGGTGGGGGCAATTCCAGAATGACCTTGATTTTACTCTCATCGGTGGAAATCCCATTTTTGGACACTATATGCCCTAAGATAACTCCGTGTTTAACCCAGAATTGGCCTTTGAAAGGATTCAAGGAGATGTGATATAATCTACACCTTTCAAATATTTTTCGTAAACACATCAAGTGCTCGTCCCAAGAAGAATGAACACAAAGATCATCTAAGAAAGCTTCACAAAAGTCCCTTAGATATTCCTTAAAGGCTGTGTTTATCAATCGTTGGAATGTTGCAGGTGCATTGGTCAAGCCAAAAGCCATGATGCAAAAGGCAAACACTCCAAACTCCGTAATAAATGCTGTTTTGGCTTGGTCCTCTACTGCAATTGTGATCTGATTGTAACCAGAGTACCCATCTAAAAAGCTATATGCCTCCTTGCCTGCAACTCTTTCAAGCACATGTTCAGAATACGGCAAGGGGTAATGATCCCTTCTGGTGGCTGCATTAACCTTTTTGAGATCAACACACACTCTGAGTTTCCCATTCTTCTTTGGTACGATGACTATCCATTCTGAGTGCTCAATAGGGTATATGAATCCACATTTTTGAGATCAACGCACACTCTGAGTTTCCCATTCTTCTTTGGTACGATGACTATCCATTCTGAGTGCTCAATAGGGAATATGAATCCACATTTTATAAGCTTTTCAATTTCCTCTTGTACAATCTTTGCATACTTAGGATTCATTGGGTAGGGACGTTGCTGGACTGGTTTAGCAGTGCTAATCATTGGAATTGTGTGTTGCACCACAGAGGGTGGAACACCCTTCATATCATGATATGTCCAAGCAAATATGTCTTTGAATTCCTTAAGAAGTGTCTTAAGTGTAGCTTCCTCCGTCTGGTTGAGGTCTTGAGCAATAAAAACTAGGTTAGACTCCTCACCTGGATCTGCTAGTTCTATCTCCTTAACTATCACCGGGCCATCACTCCCATTGGTAGGCGTTCGTTGGGCTTTTGTGTAGACCACCTTACGTTCCCCCGCCGTGGGGTAACTGATTTGAAATGCTCGGGTGTGGGGTGTAAGTCTATTGGTTCTTGTTGTGCCAAGTTTTTTTCTTTTAATTCCGCATCCTTTTGTTGCTGAGCTAACTCTTGGTTTTGCTGCCTTCTCGCAGTATGACTTAGTTTTGGTTTCTCTTCGATTTCTAATTGGGCGACATCATGAGGTTGCGGAATACACCACATGACAGTCTGGAGGTATTGTCCCCAATTATCCGCTAACTTCCGATGAGCGTCAATAGCTCCTACATAACTAAGCCATTCTGCAGTGGATCTCTCTTTGTTTATTGTAGTTCGTACATTAGCTCGATAGCGTTGTCGCCTATGTCTCGTTTTCTTCTTACCAAATTTTTGATTTTTGTTTCTATCAGATTCGGACTCACTTGGTCGATCTTCACTTGTGTCCCCCTCACTCTCGGATGAACAGCAGGAGGTCACCGTCCTAGGCCTTGAGCACCTTGCTTCCACACTTGGGTGAATATTTGATTCATTCCCCCCATCAGGCTCAGAGTCAGTTTCTTCTTGAGATTCAGACAACTCAGAGTTGCATTGGTCAGAGTCTTCGCTACTGTCAGTGTCAAGGGAGGTTGCCACTTTCTCGCCATCAGGAGTAAAGTGCATAAAACCTATCATGTTTATTGGCACTAACGGTGGCATATCTTGCCCCTCAGGCGTTACCCAACTTGCGCCTCTATTTCCCCACATGTCTATGGTTGCCGCCGCTAGGTGTACCCAATCCACGTTATCTGACTCAGTCATACCCGGTAGGACATCCAATATAAAGAGAATCTTTCCCATCATCAGTCTCTTTTTTGCATGTATAGAAATACTTTGATGGGGCGGAGTGAATAGTGGTATTCGATTGATTATCGATGATAACCTTGCTTCCTAAAGGATGCGCGCGACCATTCTCAAGATCAACTCGAATGACAGAGTCCTGGAATTGTAGGTAGACATGGTTTTTCGACCAGTCATGCACCATTTGTGCTTCCCTCATGAAAGAACGTCCTAAGATCATTTGATATGACATAGGATGCTTGGAGAAATCCATTACAGTGAAGGTATGTCTTACCTTGTACCCCATAAACCTTGATCTTAAGGTCCCTTAACATTCCAATAGGTTTAGCAATAGTTCTGTTTGCCATCTTAACCACTATGTTTATGACTTCAAGGTAAGGTCTTCCCATAGATTCCCAACAGTTTTTAGTCACAATGCTCACTCCAGCACCACCATCAAGGATTTCCTTTAGAGTTAATCCCTTGTTAGTAATGGGGAGCGTTGCATTAGATTCGTCACCTTCAAAGTACTGTCCCAACTTGTTAAACAGGTATTTCAATGACCGAGTCTTCATCTAGGTTGGGTTGTAGATCCCAATGTTCCCCTTCATCTTGAAGCGTGTCGGGTCTATCCATATTCGCAAATTCTGGTAACCCCGCCTTTAGTTCTCCATTAAGAAATGCCCGAAGAGCTAAGAATAGCTCAAGATCTCCGTATAACTTGGATATGATCGTGGTTCTGATTTCAGAGGACATGAAATCCATTAGCTTGGACACATTCAATGGTACTTTTCGAGATATCAGCCCCTGGCTAGGGAGTGGTGAAGATGGAATCACTTCCTCTTCGATGGGGTCAGGCATTCCCTCACTAAACATTCTTTCCAGCAAGAAGGGTGTTTGCCCACTTCCTGATGTCCTATCCTCACTTTCTTCCCGAATGATACTAGGTATAGCTAACGGTTTATGGCTCCTGTGAGGCTGAACTTGTGTAGGAAACACTGTGTCTGGAATTTTGATTCTTCTAGGGTCTATTGGCTCCAGTTCTCTTTGTGTTTCTTCCACCAAACCCTTTAAGTGTTGCACTTGTTCAATCTCCTCAACTGGGTTTGGGTAAGTTCCAATCTTTTTCTTGAGGGTTTTTGGCCCACGTGGCTTGTCTTGGGGAGTCTCAGTCAGTTTGGGTGGCCGAGAGGGCAGCTGACTTGGTTGTGGGGCCGGGGAAGTTTCCTACGTATTCGCTTGATTCTCCTTCGTTGAGCTCCCGAGTGGGTTCCTCCCTTAAGGTAGTGGCTTTGGTCCTCCCCATGGTTTCTATTAATGAATCGGAATCATCTTCAAGATCATTCATATACACGGGGTCGTCTCCTGTCCCTATGTTAGTCTTTGAACTAGGCTTGGAGCTCGTGGCATTAAGCAATCTCTTCCGTCGTGTTTTCTTTTTCTTTGCTCGAGCAATTGATGCAATATCCCTTTCTTCAAGAATGTAGTTTTGATTTTGAAGCATTGACCATGTGACTACATTCGCGGGTACAACAGGTGTGGTTCCTCGTGCCTCGTTAGTGACTTCAACCAAATTCAATGACGTAATCTTGGGTGCACTAGGATTATGTGGACATTGAGCAATCAAATGATCTATGCCACAACGATTACATGTAAGTACCGGCATCCCCGTTGTGCTCCCTTGATTTGGTTGCATTTGAGTAGCGATCTTCTGTAGCCTATTAGGGCACTCCGCTACACGATGCGGTGGTCTCCTCGCCAGGGTATCAAGGTTTTGCCCTCTTGTGGCGAGAGCAGTAGCTTGATATACAGGCTTGACTTGCCCGAAAGATCCTCCATGTAGTACTGGGGAGTCATTTCAAACGTATCAATCCCATATTGAAGAGTGGGGTCTATCTCCTCTTCATAATCCCCACACGCACTATGTGACTCACAACCCATCTGGTTTATAGGGGTAATCCTTGGATGTGGAGGTTGTGGTCCTAGCACACTGGCGGTGGTAACGGCACAAACTGGACTACATTTGGGTTCCTTAGAACTATGTGCTCGACAGGTGGTGCAGGCATCAACGCGGGTACTTGAGGTGTGTTTGACCAGGCTAGTGGTGCCTGATTTGCCAACATACGCTTAAGTACTAGGCAATCCTTAGATTGATGGCCATACTTACCACATGCATTGCAATTCCCATTGAATTTGACTCTGAATGTGGGACATTCACTCGTACTATGTGGTCCTAAGCAAACCGAACACCATTGTTGCTCTCTTCTTGGGTACATATGGCTATTTTGAGGAGCTCGATTACCCGTAAAGTTTTCTTGGAGAGCCTTAGTCAAAGACATTTTGGATATCTTGGGCTCCTTGGCAATAGGTTTTACCATCATTGGCTCGTGCCTAGATACTTGCGAACTAACAGATTTTGTCTCCGAAGACACCTTTTTACCTGCAATATCAAGTTGTCTTCTAACTGGGTTGCATTGGCAGTGACTGCTTCCCACATCGTAAGACCTCTAATGACTAGGCCATTGTATACGTCCTCATGGCGCAATCCCCAGATGAATCTATCAAGCAGTTGGTTGTTATTGAAGCGCTCATCGTCGGGAGCACAGCGAGAATTTAGATGCTTTAATCGACTAATAAAGTCTCTCACTGACTCCCCTTCCTTGCGTTCAGCTTTTTGGAGTTGAGATGCTACCCCAAAGCACACCCTCACGTATGTATTCCTTCAAGAACAATCTCTTAAGAGTGGGATAGTATAGGTGACTAGGCCCAGCTCCTCTTGGATAAGGGTCGTGATAAGGCGGTCGTGGAGCATATGCCATTGGCATAACAAGAGGCGTAGGAGCTACATGAGCATGAGTAGCGATAGGTACATATGGTTGATAGGCACTGGCCCGCACTGTTGTAGGTATTGTTCCACTAGGTAGCGGTGTCGTACTAACTACAGTGGTAACAGGTGCACTTTCCATCATGCTCATCATCGGAGTAGGCATTGTGGATTCCCTAATGGAAAGTTGAGCCAAGTTTGGAAAGCTAAAGTTACTGCTCGTGGACCTGCATTGAGACTCCAGGCGAAACAACATACGAAGGGTCTATGGGACTCACCAAGGGAGTCTCCAATTGTGACAGGGTTGGTTGTTTGGCCTTGCCCGTATCCAAAAATTTCATAGGGCCAGTGGAAACTAGGTTCACTCCCCTATTTTGCCTCTCGAATTGGATAATTCTATGAATAACCTCACATATCATTTGTTGTTGCTCCTCTAGATTAGTGGCACTAGATGTAGATCATATGACTTCTAACCAACCTACATGGTATGTGTAACCCATGTATAGGTCAGTCAGAGTCTCCATGTGTAGATCATATTTCCAATTTTCAGTGAGAAATATCCCATCTAGACTTGGCGTGCCAAACGGTTCTCTTGAAGTGGACGCAATGTCACTTCTTATGGATTGACTTCTAGGGATCTCTACTTTAGGAAGAGCGTCAGAAGGTGGTAGCTCAGTAGGGTCTTCATTAAACGAAGTGGGTAGAATATCCACATGGACACTCTTTGGGAGGGTAGGGTATACATGAGATGTGAATAGCGAATCTACTACCTCTCCTTCTTCGTTTACTTCGCTTGTTGCATGTTTAGAGCGTGTAGCTCTACTAAAGGTCTCTATTAGACGACTAAACATGCTAGATCCGGGTTGTGGGGCCCAAACTGGCATGTTTTGGCTTGCCTCCTCAGGGTTCTTGGTAGGGTGCCCTTCCATGGCTTTTGAGTCAGAGGACGAGTCACTATCCGCTATTCGTGGATCTTGGGTTGCACTTCCTTGGGTTCCAGCTGAAGACCAAGATGCTAACGTGGAGGGATGGTGTGAGCCTGCGTAAACTAAAACGCTTTCTAGTTGCTCAGACTCTAGCACCCGACCAGAGCGTAGATGCATGTGACGTGGGTACCCTACGGGCGTTGGTAACTACCCTTGAAGCCCACCCAAGTGGTTTCTCGAGTGTTTCGCACCCCGTTTTTACTTGTTTTTATATTGTTGTCAACCCATTTTTTACCCCCTTACTTATGGTCGAACCTGGACTAGGGCATGTGATAGCTCGAGACGAGCGGATCGTTCAAGGGGTCCTAGCGTGCTTTACAGCACAGCCTATCCAGAGCTCCCGTGGTCCTCAGAACAGTCTATTTGCTTGTGGGGGAAGGGTGAAGGCTTTATCCCACATGCTCACTCCACTCCTTGGGGGGTGGACTACATATAGAGCTCCACTTCCCTTAAGCTCTCACTTGAAAGAAAGCTATGGAGGCTCACTCTCCTATATATATATATATCAAAAGACCGAGACTGGGGTCGTGGGGTCGATTGGGGGTTTTTTCTTTTCAAATTTTTTTTCTCCAAATAAATAATTTCTTTCCTCTCCACACGGGTTTCGTTTTTCGTTTTTTATTTTTTATTTTTTTAAAATATTTTTTTTTCGTCCGTGTTCATGCGCACGTGCACAGCGCAGAAAACCAGAAAACAAAACGCTCGCACACTACGCGCGGACCAAAAAAATAACCGAAAAAAACCAGAATTACAGAAACAAATTGCAGAAAACAAAAAATGTCAACACCGTACACACAATCGCCTTTCCTACAGTATAAATTTCACTTCGCGCAGAAGCCCAAATTGCGAACTGGAGCTTGGTGCAGGGCATTTCCCCGGCAGCACAGCAGCGGCGCCAAAAATGTGCGCTTTTACCGCACGAGTCGGAGCTAGGGACTTGCCGAACACCGTATGCGAGCCACGAATGGCTGCAAGCATACAACCAAAAACTAGCAAGCTCAAACAAAAAGCAAAGGTGTGTCACTCACCGCTCAAACCGCCGTCGTGATGAAGGATTCTCGCGTCGCAGTGAAGGAGGAGCCGCCGTCGTGATGAAGGATTCTCGCGTCGCAGTGAAGGAGGAGCCGCCGTCGCCGCTCTACCGCCTCGCCACCACCGCCGTGCCACCACACAGTGCTCGATCGCTCTCTCTCTCTCTCTCACACACACACGCAGGAGAAGGGGACTGAGAAGATAAGGCAAGAGCACACTTTGTATTCAACACATTGAGAATGAGAGTTTTAGGGTTACATTTGACTCTTATAGGTGACTTAGCCGTTCACACATGGGCGCCCATACATGGCCGACCGATCCTAACTCTTATCCTGCTGACATTCGAGGGGTGCCTCTCATCGACGATCACCCAATCCCTTTATCCTTTACATGTGGTGCCGACAAGCCCGGCCCATGACTCAGAATACTTAAATTAATTACATGTGGTGCCGACAAGCCCGGCCCATGACTCAGAATACTTAAATTAATTACATGACGTAAAACATAGTACGTCTCAATGTCCGTCATAGGTTAACAGAGCTTCACTCTTGGTGCATTTTTCTCTTATGCTTATGTTCATGAGTGTGAGTTGAGAGGAGTAAGTGTCCTTGTATGAAGAAGAGAAACCTCTTGGTGACAACTCGAGGAGGAGGCAAAGGAGTGGAGCTAGCTATCACTAGCATAGCTTGGAGTCTTTAGAGATACGAGCTTGGACGCCGTCAAGTTTCCAATGACAAGTTAAGGTAAGCATTGTCCGTAGCATTAGGAGATGGATGGTGTAGCATGTAATAACCGTGACTTGAAGGTTCTCTTAAATAGGGTTGATGGTGCACAGATGCCAGCAGTAATGTCGTATAGGGAGAGGCATCCAACACAACAACTTGTATGAGGTGTCAACTTTTACAGCCGAAGCCGATGTTGGGATAAGACAGCTATGGCATGAAATATTTGGGCACCTGAGTTTCGTAGTCTTAAAAGAGATGCAAAGGATTGAGATTGTGGCACATCTGCCACTATCATAAAATATTTGCGCACTTGAGTTTCATAGTCTTAAAAGAGATACAAAGGAGTGGGATCGTGGCACATCTAACGGCATCTTCTGAGATGTCAAATGTGTATGAAGCTTTGTATCATGGGTAAGCAACACCAACATGAATTTCCACAAGAAAGCAAGAATCATGCAAAGACAAGCTTGTTCATGATGCAGATCTTTGTGGTAAAATACCAACCACGGCATTGGGTGACTTCAAAAGAAACACGTGGGTATTTTCTTCGAGACAAGGCTGAAGCTTTTGGAAATTTCATAATATGACATAATTTGGTGGAGAATGAAACATGAAATACACTGAAGAAGTTTTGAACAGATCGAGAAGGAGAATTTACATCTAGTGAATTTATCAATGCCTATAGCAAGGAGCACAAGATGAAGAAAAATTTGGTAGTTATTCTTTTTTGGTTTTGAGATTGTAGTGCATATCCTTGATAAGAGTTACATAAGGGTAGTAAAGGACAAACACCTCAAGAAGGTTATTCTAGTTAGAAAACCTTTAGTTGCATATTTTAGGATATTTGGTTGTGATTGTTTTTTGCATGTTCCAAACTCATCCAGAACCAAGTGGGATTCCAAGAGTAAGAAGAGTATTATCTTAGGATATAGTATGGAGTCAAAGAGATCGGCTAAACGACCCAAAGGCAAAGAAGATAATTGTTAGCCAAGATGTGAAACAACCTCATCAACTAGAGGAGAAGGCTCCGCCCATGCTATTCTTCAACAAAGAAGTAGCCCAACAAACATAGCCACAACCACCAGTGATAGTACTAACTCCACAAGATGTGGATACATCAAATATGAAGAAGAAAAGCATGCAGCATCACAAAAGGATCCATATCCTAAATGGGTGAAGTAGCTCTTGGATGTGGGAAAAAATCACAAATTAGCCAACATCCATTCACATCTATGAGAGAATATGAGAACCTCCACTCACATTTTCATTGTAGGCTTAATGACTAAAATAACAAAAGTACAAGAGCCAACTAGCTTGGAATACAAGTCCTAGCCTACCTCTAAGAGTAAGTGCAACCCTTTGGACATAGCAAAATACACAACCTTCTTGTCCTCAAAAGTTGAAGTCTTAATACGTCCACTTTTAAAAGGGAGACTTATCCAACTGATGAATGGGCTCTTTAAGAGCCCTTGTAGAGGAGCCAAAGTTTTCTTTTACAAGAAAATTCTCAACATTGGAGACTTATTTGATTGGATGAATGAGAACTCTGAAGAGCCCATGTAGAGGAGTCAAAGGGAAAACAATCATACCTAGTTAAGCTCTATAAGAAGCTTCATAAAGACCATGATTGAATCAACAAACAAAGCTAAAATTTTACCCAAGCCAATGTAAAAATGCAAATTAATGACCGGATGAAAAAGTTATGATGACTATAAAACCAAGTTTTATTTCCTACGACTATAAAACCAAGTTTTATTTCCTACGACATAACTATCTTACTCAACCAAGAAAACACCACCTCCCCCCAAAATATATATATATATATATATATCAATCCAAGCTACTTGAAATTGAGTTTGTAAAATACCCTCTTTGTGTTCTATAGGAAAGTAACAAAAAGATTCGAAAACAAGACTTACTTTTAGCCACATGTAAAGCTTCAAGTAAAGAGTTCTTTCTATGAACTGTTCTTCCTTCTATCCCATGAGTTAGGTATGTAACTCCAATCATGAATGTTATTTAATTTTTCTTAACCATAAAATCAAAACTCAGGAAAAAAAAACTAAGTATTACTACCTTTATTAAAAAAATGATATCAAAAAGGAAAACAGATTATCTTTAAGCCAATTTTTAGTTTTATGCTTACTCAAAATAAGTCTTTTGAAAGGAAAGAAAAAAGACCACATATGCACCCTCAAAAGATAGGAACATGGAGCACTAAAAGGTCTCACCACTTGGTTTAAAATTCTGACAAAAACAAAATCATTGCTAACATGTAAAATGTACATACTGATAGAAAGTTCATGTTCTCTCCCAAATTTAGAAGCAACTTAAGTGCAGTCTTGACTCCATGTGAGTATGCTCACATAGCTTTAAATCAAGACATTCTTTCAAACACTTAGGTTGAGGCATCCAAGTTAATATGGAATCCTTGCATTATTAACACAGGCCACAGGGCCAAAGCACACTGACCAACATCTGCTCAAAGGTCCATACATGGCAGTTCATGTCTGGCTGCTGATAAACAGCACAATGAGATGAAATGCCAGCACCTCCCCTCCCCCCCTTCCACCAAACACACACACACATGATATACATTAAGATCATCACAGCCAACTGAGAGCTTAAGCTCCATGCAAGTGAACATTTCTGTGACCCAATGCTTACTAAGAAAAGATAAAGCAAATAGATAAGATTTGAGAGAGAGAAGTTATACCAATGGAATGCTCGAGTTATTTCCAAAAAAGTAAGTGCGATCTTGACTCGTCACCAAGGTAAAAATCATAACATATATGTGAAAAAATACATTCTTTCAAACACAGCCCTGCTTATGGCACACACTGCCTAGCATTTGCTCAAATGTCTAACCACACATGTGCAGTTCATTACTCACTATAACAAACAGCACAATAAGATAGAAGCAAACCCCACACCACCACCACACATGAAATAAAAGGATATTCATTAAAATTGACAGCTTAAGCTCCATAAAACTATATGGATCTATTCCATCACACAAAATTGGCATTACTAAGGTAGATAGCACAGAAGCTAGAACAAGAAAATAAAGAGAAAGAACATTAGCCTCATAACCCACCTTAAATGATCTTTGATGCAGCTTGCAAGATTTGTGTTTTTTTTTTGACACTCAACCTACCCTTTGCAAAGACAGGGCAAAAACCAAATACAGCAATATTCTCAAGTGAGGCTTTCAGAACAGCACAACACGGAAAATTATCATGAGATTGCATGCAAATGCCTCTTCAAAGCATGAATGCCTCCATTTGTGAAGGCCTTTCCAGCATTGTTAAATGATCTCATACTCTTGACCAGACTCAAGAGCCTGTCACACACACAACACATTGAGGACACACATCTCTGCATTGACATTTGGTCCAATCTTGGGTGCCCTTCTCAAGCTAAAAAAACCCTGTTTCTCTTCTTCATCCCTCTTACTTTGAGCTTGTCACAGCCCACACATGACCTCATGCTTCTCTTCTTGAAGGTGCACAACACAACCATCATAACTGTCTGAATTTTTGATTCACAGAAGTAGAATGTTTCCAATTCCATGGCAAAACTCTTCCCTTAAAGGGTTGCAAAAATGCAGAGGAAACCGATAGGCGCCTTTTTCTCGGTGTCACTGTGGCCAAACGATCCACTAATCGAATACACCTGCTTTTTTTGGGCCCATTTCTCTCACCTTCAATTTCGGGGGTGTGCCCAATAGAACTGACATTAAGACTATCAGGAAGCAAGCAGTTGCAAAGAGAGCCTGCCATTTTCAAGAGTATTAGTATGGCATGCCCAATCACCACACACAAGGAACCACCACAGACATAGTTACAAGTTAGACAAATCAAATATTTGCTTACCTAGTTTTGCAAGCCGGTTTACCCAGCCAGGTATCGAGGAGCCAGTCAACCGTGTGGAAACATCATTGCAGAAGTGATTGCAGTTCTTTGCCATCAGATGATATGTGTCCCCATTGTATTCGCTTGCTATCCCCACCATAAATTCCCTGAAGTCTTTGGAGCTGAGTTGAATGGTTCCCAGCTGAATTGCCCTCCGAAATCGGAATCCTGGACAGCTCCGAGGCTCGACCTCAAAAACACCACTCGAAGGAAAATCGTGTGCCCCAAATGCATACTCTACACCATGGGCTGCACAGCAGGAAAAAACAGCAGTTAGAGGTTTTCTCCTATCAAGTATAAACTGGTCACCAACCTCAACACAATCAAGTATAAACTGGTCACCAACCTCAACACAATCAAGCATACAATGAAAAACCAAATCTTCAAGTATATTTTAAGAAAGGTTAGGAATACTTCTAAGGCATGATTAATGGTCTCCATATCTAGCCCCAACTCTAGGATAACTCTTTCAAAGTCTCCTCCTCTAGAGCTCTAAAGCTGAGGATACCCATGTTGACTGATACAGGTAAGAGAAGAGGATGCTAAAATACATCAAGTGGAAGGCGAGATGCATGCATCACCCTTGTACAAAAATCGAAGGTTGACACTTTCAGTTTCTCTTGCCTCTCGCAGGGCCAACCTTGTTCCTTAAGTCTTGAAAAAGACCCAAGAAAGCACCTTAAAGGCAGCTAATTTTCACTCATGATGCTGCTGGTTGGCCAATCTTGACAGGGCTTGCAAACGTGAGAATACAGACCAACAAAGGGCCTGACCCATATGCAGAACCTGGCTTAATGTACAACCTCATGAGCATCATACCACAAGGAAGCTTAGCGGATTTGGTGAAACCAACGTAAGCAGAACAAAGGGTTCAGCATGAACTGCTGGTAAAGACCTCATTCAAAGCAGAAACACCGCATTTCCAAAGACATACAAAACAGCAGATACATGTATATCTGTAGCTTGTGATCAATAACCATGTCATCTTTTCCAAGTTTTCACAAGCTTTTACTAGTGCAGCATTGAAAGAAATGAAAAGAGATTTTATCAAAGTCTGTCCAAAAAGCAGGAGTTAATTGGATGTTGATAATGGATGCTGAGAAACGAATGCTGGGCAGATGGATGGTAAGGAAGACATGATCAACCATGGATGGTAAGAAAGAAATGATCCACCATTGACATGGATTAGTAAAATACTTTGGAGCTCAAATGTGAGCTGTCCACTCGACCTGATAGTGATATCTGATGCTGGTTAGACATCTCTATTTGCATGTTGAAATGGCCCATTCCAGCCATGCTCAGGGATGGAGCTGCAATCTCGCCCTTCCAAATCCCTGCCATCCCCAACAGGGCATCATCATCAACGGTACATTCTATGATACATGTGGCAATGTTTTAGCGAGGGGTTCTAACACATCCATCCAAAAGATGTGCAAGGTATATAGACCAAAGGAAAGTTCAGATTATTTCATAAACTTAACAAAATCCAAAGTTCCATCTTGACTCCACGAAAGTCTACTCACAAAACTTCAAATTATCAACTCCATCATGCATAGCATAGAGTAGGTGCAAGTCCATACACAAAGATAAGACGCCGTAGTAAACCATTCTTCATATGTAAATCATTGAGCTGAGGCCCGTTACACATACCCCACCGCCCATGTATGGGCGGGGGAGATTGCCTGCCCATGAATTATGGGCTGTGGATACCCCCACCACATCAGCATGGGCAGGTATGGCGATGTGTAATGGGCCTGGGTTTGTATCACTTCTCTGGGATTAAAGGGAAGACTCAACCATGATTGAAGGCTAGTCCATAGAGCTTGCATACAACTGAAGAGAAGGCAACATAATTACAACCAAAGTTGTCCAAGAAAGATTTATATCCATGGCCTCTATGGCTTGTATGCTAGCAGCCATGGCATCTGGAACAATTAAGACACATTGTAGGCTAGTCCATAAAGCTGAAGAGAAGGCAACGTAATTACAACCAAAGTTGTCCAAGAAAGGTTCATACCCATGGCCTCTGTGGCTTGAATGCTAGCAGCCATGGCATCTGGCACCATTAAGACACATTGGTCTCCAAGAAAAAATACAATTCAAAGCAAGAATTGAAAATAAAAAAGCAGAAAACAAAAAATAATCATAATTCAACGCATGGGAAAAGAAAAGAGGAAAAGAGAGAGGGATGCGGGGAGGGCGCGCTGTGGGGCGTGTGTGTGTGTGTGTGTGTGTGTGAGAACGGACAATGGGTATCCAGCAGCTCACCCTCAACAGCGGAGTGATAGATACCAAGGCCAAACCAGTACAGGTACCCATTCATGGGGGTAAGGTCATAAACGTTGAGGTACAGTGGTACACCAATGGTTCTCTTGCGCTTCAGTGCTCTCCTCAACATCCTCCAAGCTTCTCCTCTGCTGTACCCTGATCTCTTTCTCCGAAAAACCCTATTTAAGCCCTTCACTACTTGCTCTGATCCTAGGCTCTACTAGCCCGAATCCTTGGCTCTAACCCTTCGCTCTGCAAAACTCCCATGAGAACACTAAATTCTTGGCTCTGCAAAACCCTAACTCTTGGCTCTGTTGATCCCTGGTACTACTCGGCTCTGAAAAGCCCTAATTCTTGGCTCCGCAAAACCCTCTAAAGAACCCTAATTCTTGTCTCTCAAAAAAACCTCATCCTTGGCTCTGCAGAACCCTAATCTGTGGCTCTGCTGAAAGCTAATTTGCCATGGGAGATGCTCTCAGATCTGCACCCAGCAGCTTGACTAGAGGGAGCCCAACAAGGAGGAGCTGTAAAGGTGATGAACCATTGATGAAGGGGGGAGGAGCGCGGAGAGCAGAGGAGGGCAAGCAGAGTTATACAGAGACAGAGCTGTGCTGTGGGTGGGAAAAATGGGTGAAAAGGGGGTGGGAGGGTGAGAGATTCTTGTGTGTTTCTAGGAGGAGAGAGAATTCAGTAGAGAGAGAAAGCAGTGCGGGGAGAGATTATACAATTAAAGTGGTGCGCGACAAAGAGAGGGGAGATGTGATTTTCAAAAAAAAAGAGAGGGAGACAACTGTGAGGGAGGGCAGCCATATAATAGGACTACACTACACACACACACACACACACACACACAACACACACACCCCCCTTTAAAAGCTCTCCATCCATGTCATGGTCATCAGTCTTCTTTTTTGACCGCACCCAAAATTTTCATATGCTGTATTTTCTATGGTCCAACACCCATTGAATCTTGAAAAAACTTTCAAAATCTGTGCACTTCTCGCCTCGTTTTGAAGGAAGACCCTACCTTTCAAAAATCAACCTTGATGGTGATCAAACCCAAAGTAGTTTCCTACTTGCCCTCGCTCACTAGACTTCAACACCACGGCTCTCATCCGAGTTGGATTTTGGACGCAGCTCTGGCGCGGTTTTGCCTATCGTGATCTCTTTTTCTTTCTTTTTTTTTTAAAAATCTCGACTTGAAAGTAGAAAGTTCACATGTTATCAACCCCACACACAAGTGCCATCGCTCACACACAAGGGCGATTCGAACCCACTACCTAGCGACTCTCGAACTCCATTCTAACCCGCTGCTGCACAACCTATCATGCTCTTTCTTTACCAATGCATCTTTTTCATTAAACATCAAAAATACACTAAAATAGCTCATTTCTATGCAAGGTAGCCCATCAGAAAATCAAGCCTTATCTCATTCTCACCAAAAGATGCAATCAAGAAGCGGTGAATTGGACAAAAAATGTAGCTCCCCCCCTAGAATTCACCCAGAATTACCGAGGTAAAAATGGAGACAATGCTATAGGAATAAATTGCGACCTTTTTAAAATTCCCTTCTGTCATGCACATGGACCCAAAAAACACACATAACTTGTAAAGTGGCTTGGAAATTCCACTTGGAGGTTAAGGTTCCAATCGTTTGATTAGTGGATTATAGAGAAATCTTGAAGGCACAACATTCTTCTATCTACCAGTTAACCTAGATCAGATCTACACATGAATTTCTAACCACATATACATGATGGTTACATCCCACTAGCAAGCAACTTCTTAAGACCTAAAAATACAATGGAAGGTCCACATGCATCTTGAGCTTCTGAACATGCTCATAGGGTATATAAATCATTGCCCACACCAAATGGGCTAGGGGTTGGACCTAAGAGATCTCCCATCCAAAAGCAATGGGCACCCAATATTTCCTTATGTCATGGGAGAGGCAATATTCATACAAACGCCCTTGTACATTAATAACTTTTCTACAGAAGGACCTATAAAATTGGTCCATGCTCTCCAAGACTCAAGGAGGAAAGTGTGTAAACATCTTCATGCCCATTGTACATTGCCCATATGTGTAGCTCGCACGCAGGTAAGTGGAAAAATATATATATATATATATATATATATAGTGTTACACATACAAGATGCCATGGGAAAAGGTACACCCCACCCCCCTCAATGCTTCACCTTCTTATTGAGCTACCTCAAAGCTCAATGGCACGTAGCGCTTTTATAGCTAACAAGCCACCAAAACAACCTTGGACATGCGTTGCACACCACAATGGAAGGTGTATAAAGCTTCCTCCAATGCCTATATTCAATTCCTCATTCCATTACACACACCTTTGTCATCCTATCTTGCTTGATTTGTGGGTTGGAAATCCTTCTTTGACGGGCAACAAATAGATGCAAGTTTTTTAGAGAAATAGTTCTATTTGTAAAACCCAATGGCCCGTCTTTAATCTAAAAATCATAACTAAACACGTATTACTCCAAAATTAATTTTTTGGAGGATCTTATAAAACATTAAAAATATGTATATGGAATCAATTCTTCATTTATGTGATCCATCTTGGAAGGTGCAAATCTTGGGTTGATTATTTTTGTTTTCTTTTTGGGACAACCAAGGGGGGGTATCTCTTGTTGGCATTTATCCCAGGCATGCTATTTGCATGTCGATACGCATCAATGAAGAAAATACCAAGAGGGGGGGGGTATCTCTTGTTTGCATTTATCCCACACATGCTCCATTTTGCATGATGTGGATAGGCAGCAACAAAGAAAATACCTCAAGGGGGGGTGGGGGGGTATCTCTTGTTAGTATTTATCCTAGGCATGCTCCATTTGCATGTGGATAGGCATTAACAAAGAAAATACATCAAGGGGTTCAATTATATAAATGTTACATAGCACCTTAGGCATTTTCTTCATTTATTGAGAGGAAATAAGGTGTGTAGTTGAGATTTTTCATTTACTCTGATTTTTTTCATTAAGAAAATACCTCAGGGAGTTCACTTCATATATGTTACATAACACCTTAGGCATTTTCTTCGTTTGTTGAGAGGAAATAAGATATGTTATTTGAGACTTTTTCTCATCCATGTTTAGTCATATATGTCACACTCCTTGAAGAAAATTATCATTGGAAATAAGGTCAAACTTTTTTTTTAAATGTTGCCCTAAAAAGGGCATTTATACATTTTTTAGCTACCAAATTAGTGTTAAAAGTCCTTTGCGATGTGGATGATGTCATGAGAATGAGAAGTAAAATGCAAGCTTCATAATGCTAAAAAGCGTTTGAATAAGGCCTTTTAGCAAGCTTCATAATGTTAAAAAGCCTTTAAATAAGGCTTACAATGATGGTAGGCTTTAAACAACATGAGTGCACATTGCACGCATGCACACGCACGTGCATGTGTATGTGTACATGTACGTACATGTGTATGTGTGTGCGTGTTCATGTGCATGCATGCGTGTATATGTGTACGTACACGTGCACGTGTGTGTGTGTGTAATCTATTCTACCCTTGTTAAAATATACTTTTTTCCTTTAGGTTAAATTTCTAAGGTCTTAGGTCCCCCTATTGTTTTGTAAATAATGTATTAAAGTATTGATTTTCCAAAGATTGGGGACACCTATTGGGACATGCTACTTTATATTTCGATGCATAAGCCATGAAAAAAGTGTTTTCCTAGTTGAGAGGCCATAGAAAAATATTTGAAGCTAAGTAGTGGTAGCTTAGCTAGTTGGCCATGAAATCCTCTATGTTGGAAATTATGTGAATTAGAACCAAGTCAACACCTCTCTAAAACGAACATGTGCAACGAACATGTTCTGGTGCGTAAAGTCTCATCCACCAATGGCTATTATTTGACATGAGTAATCAAGAGCACAAGGCGCCACCCTCATTTTCAACAAGCTCTTGCTCATTTTTTTAACGAACTTTTTTAAAAACCCATTGTGGCATGTGAATCAAGCCTTATAGAACTCGCTAATTACTTAACCCTTCGGGCCCACCCTCCTCCTTATCAAGTGTAGTAGCCTTTAATTTATTATGAAAGCTAACTAACACCCTTGCCCAACACCCACATGAACCCCCTCATAAACACTCCTTTAAGGGGTCTTTGTGTGATAACTCAATATGATAGATTTTTGCAATTGTTCACACTCCAACTAAGACATTTCTATCCTAATGATAATCTTTGACATGTTTCAAAGCATCACATATTGATGTACATGACAATGTATGTGCAACAATGTATGTGCAACATGAGAGAGAGAAAGAGAGAGAGGGGGGGTAAGAGTTATGCAAACGTATGACATATCAATGATGTGGTCACTATCCTCCTATAATGACCGATGGTGTCAAACTTGAGAAATGATGGAGGATCTCTGAGCAATATAGCCTCTCTCTCTCTCTCTCTCTCTCTCTACACACACACACACACATGCACTTATGCACACATATTCTTGAACTCAAACACTATCTCGAAAGCCTGGAGAGCCAAACCAAGTGTAACACTCCACACCCAATAGATAGAGAAAATCATTATCAATGTGGAAGAAAGATCTATGAGAGAGAGTTGATAGAATTAGAATACTTGAGGGATGTGGTTGTAAGAAAATACTTGTAAGAAATGATCACAAGACAAAGAACTTGATGCAATAAAGATGGACCATAATACTGATAATAATGAATTATAGTTACAAAGACCATGTTATAAATTGATGGCATCTGCCCACCGTGCACTCCAACAAGGAGTTTTGATGGTGATCTAGGTAGATTTTGAATGGAGAATATCATGTACTATGGCAATGCAAGATAGATCTACTCACAAATGATCTCAATATATGACTAAGGAGGTTGTCAAACCTGCCTATACATAGTATCAAGGGATGGTCGTATCATAGCTCCTCATGTGGCCACCCTACGATTGGTCCGAATGGACCAAATTGACTATATAGTATCAAGGGATGGTCGTATCATAGCTCCCTCATGTGGCCACCCTACGATTGGTCCGAATGGACCAAATTGACTACATGACTCGACTAGGATCATAAGACCTATGGTCTTGGTGTAGCTTTTGATGTTGTCTAGGTGTTCGTTCCCACAATAGGTGTCTTGAGAAGACCCAAGAATGTGGTCTTATCAACCCTGCACTTACATTCATCCTACTTGGCATGGTTCCAAGTAGGATGCCAAGTCTAAATAAGTTGATCTGTACATAAGTCGTCTACATGGTGCCAAGTCTACATAAGTCGTCTACACGATGCCAAGTAGGATTTCAAGTCTACATAAGTCGACTATTTAGCATGGTGCCAAGTCCGCATGGTGTACAAAAGTTGTCTCCTTACCATCTGGCCACATATGGCTAACATCTGGTCTAACTAGGGGGCCTTACAAAATAGAGCGACCCCCAACCCCTACATAGTGACAATGATAAGGGTGGAGCATTAATTTCCAACGAGAATGAATTTACAACTTGAGATGCAATACATGAGGTAACTCCGACGGTCAAGTGAACAATACCTTCTAGCATTTTTACTTATATGATTATCACTTGCTAGATGATATGTGGCATAACTAGCTCAATCAACTTTCCTCTTGCATTATTTTGTAACATTCATTTTCAACATTATATGCTGGATTAGTTTAACCAGTTTCCTATAATACCCCTAATGTTCTTTTAAACCTTGATGGGATTTCATGTTGACAATTCTAATGAAAATGGGATTTCCAAGAGGCTTTTGTATTCTAGTTTAGGATCTAAATGATTTATGCTCACTCAGTTTGATGGTTATCTAGCAGATTCTAGGTGTTCACATATCGACTATGTTGTAAGATTGAATGTCTATCAAGATGACAAAATGGAGTTCTTTAGATCCATGAGGGAGGGTCCATTAACCTCATTTTTTTAATGTAGTCACTGAATCATTGTTGGGGTCAATGTAAGGTATTTTCATGCAAGGGGTTTGTTAAAAGAGTTAAGGCTACTAAAGGGACAATAATCATTATATACCATGTTTCTTTGCAAATTACAGAAGAGTAGTATCCTTGAGGGAGCATAGGCTAACACAAATCAAAAGCATTGCTCTTATATATGAGGAGATCCGATGGAATGGATCTAAAAATATAACTAAAAATGGATAAATGAGCAAAACAAAAGTATGTCTCTTATATATGAGGAGATCTAATGGAATGGATCTAAAATTATAACTGTAAATAGATTAATGTAGGTTAGGTAATTGAACACCCTAATGAATTCCAACAAGAAAAGGTTTATCTTTTGAGAAACTTGCTCATTGGAACAACTTGTAAGAAAAATCAAAGTGGCGAAGAAGCATGTATCTACAACGTCCATAGTTTTTGTGGCTTCCATATGTATATTTGAAAACAACTAATAGGCTAAAGTCAAAAAGTTGTTTAAAGACTTTTTATGGGCTCAAAACAAGGAAGAACATTCTATCTCAGGGGAACATATGAGCAGGCCTAAATGGTATTGCCAAGTTTCCAATCAAAGTTTAAAAGCCTTGTATGCAAATGGATTATCTATATGGAAGGCAATGAGCCTTAAATTTACAGAGGCACCCTCTGCGAGACAGCAAAGTCCCATGGAAAAGGGCGTCGGAGAGGGTGAGATCCCTATCGAGCCTAGACCATGTCGCTCCATGAGGCGCCAACGAGTCGAGCTATTTGGGTGATAAATTCCACCCAAGGCTAAATATGGGCAAGAGACCGATTGCAAACAAGTATGGTGAGGGAAAGATGAAAAGGACTTTGAAAAGAATGTTAAAAGCGAATGGAGGTTGTGGGTGTGCCCTGATCGGATAAGCCACACAAATGTTTTTGAATACCTCGTGTGTCTGTAAGAAGTTTCAGCATAATAGTGGCGAGTTATAGGGTGTCATTAATCTATATCAAAAGCCCCAGATTTTGATGATGGATTTAATTGACCTTCTTTTAATCAAGGGAGAGTGGATAATGGACCTCTTCAGGTACAAGTACTACAACTGTGAGTTCACTTAAAAGAGGCAAAAATGTGGTTGTAGTGGAGTCTGACCCACTGTAAGTCAAATTCATTGACCAAAGCGTGACTGCCCTAAAAGAGTTTCCTGATGAATTCCAAGTGGTTAAATGGCTATTTAACTTAGGAGGATTGCCAAGAAGCTGGGGTGGACACAATTGAAGGGATATAATTTTCTCTTTAGCTCCACAAGTCATGGTAAGGAGGCAATCAAGAAGTGCAAATGGACCAAACAAAAATCTTCAATGTGTGATGGTTCCCTCGGTGAATCTAATTGTTTGTCACAAGTAAGGGAAAAGGAAGGCAAAGCTTTGGCACTCCTCAATGTTAGTAGTTAAGCTAGAAAACTTAATAAAAAGGCATATCATGGACAATAAACACTAGGACAACAAACACTAGAAGTGGATGGACTATGCAAATGTCATGAATATATATAACCTCTCCATGGTGGATATATGGCTTCTTAATAGAAGTAATGAATCCAATGGCCTACTTTTGCCGCCCTACTCTCTCACTCACACAGATGTTCATACAATTGGACTAGTGCTCAAGGCAAAACATTAATCAAGCTAAAATCCAAAGAGAAACAAGAAAGGGAGGGACTAAATTTAGAAGATGGTTGGTAGCTTCAAAATAGCAAACCCAAGTTCCATTTTCTTTGGATGGAAGAGATTCACAATGGTAGTATGGAAAGCCACCCCAATATAACATCTTATCTTATTATTCTAAAGAGTACTACATTGTAAACTCACTATTAAAAATTGTATAGGAAAATTGTTGTAGAGAGTACTACATTGCAAAGTCACTATAAAAAAATGTATAGGGAAATGGACAATAATCAACCCCTTATCTTCATTTTCCAAGTCTCCCACTATATGTTTTCACCTTTTCTAAAAATATGGGTACATCATCCCCCTTGGTTTAGGAAAGTAAGCACCAAAGAAATCATGAATTGGAAGTGAGGGAAAAATAAACCATGATTTAGGGAAAGTGTGTCAAGTAATAAAGGCAATCATTGTTGCCTTTATTGTTATGATCTAGGGAAAGTGTGGCAGCCAGGTAATAAAGGCAATTACTATTGGAACCATTTGGGAAGCTTGCAACAATGTAGATTTTGGAAAACATTCAAGAGCTCATTTAAGTGCTGGTGAACATCCAACAAAAATTAGAAGAGGTATAGAAAAGCCTCTAGAGGAGCTTTTGAAAAAGATATGTAGGTTGTGACAATTAAGAATTTACTTGTAAACATAGCTAGAATAAATGTAGGCCATTATCTTTATGTATCTTGATGTGATGTAATTATTTCGTTTTCAATAATTCATATAATTTCCTTAGAAAAGAGAAAAAAGCTTTCCCCTTATTCTATTGGGGACCTTGTATATGGAGTTCCAGAGCTGGAATAAAAAATGTGTTTAGTGTCTAAGTTTAAAATGATGAGCTCAAATGTAATAAAAACTACCAATATAAGCATATTAAGTTTGGTTACCTACTTAGAACATGTAGTTTGTGGTTCCTAGAAGTTGGTAATACCTACCTTGGTGCCTCTAACTTTAACACAACCAATATACTTCATTGCAATGGGTCCATGAATTTGGCATCATGGGAGAGAACATAGTTTTGTAATTGCTTTCATAGGCTAGGTTGAATTGAAAGCAAAGAGACATTGGTGCCACTAACCTCTAACCTTAACCTTAACACAATCAACATACTTCATTACGATGGGTCCATGGTGATGGTTGAGGATATAGTTTTGTAGTGGCTCTCATTAAAAGCAACAAAAGGGATATGCCTAATCAAGTTATCCAGCAATGGAATGCTCAATTACAAAGAAAAAGGGCATGGTCAAATGTGGCTTGCATACATGGTGAAGAGAAGGGACAAGATTTCTGGTGTACACAAGTTTTCTTGTGTAATTTGTATACTTTTATCATATAAGAGTTAACAAGTAAATAAAGTTTACAAAGAAAAAGGGCATGGTCAAATGTGGCTTGCATACATGGTGAAGAGAAGGGACAAGATTTCTGGTGTACACAAGTTTTCTTGTGTAATTTGTATACTTTTATCATATAAGAGTAACGAGTAAATAAACTTGGCCACTTTGTAAGTTCAATCTATTAGAACCAAGGTATTGTAATTTTCAAAAGGCAAAAAGGAAGAGTAAGATGCTAAGGGGGTTATAGTCTACATGGAATAAATTATTATCACCATTTTTCTCATTAACAACCACAAAGATAGGCCATGGGGCTTTTCATTCATGTCTCTCATATTAGCTTCAACAAAAAATATAAATTCCTTATTTTGAAAAGGTTACTTGACCCTACCTTTTAGATAAACAATTAAATGACTTCTCGACACATTCCATGATAATCTATGAGCCCTTATAATGTGAAGTGTAAACCTGAGACAAGAAACCCACCAATCAAATTCTAATTTTTTTTAAAAAGTTCTTTCCATGTGCCAATAACTACTCCCTCATCATTTGAAACACCAAACCATAAAATTTCTATTGGATGTAAAGAAATCCTTTTAGATTTTGACAAAGACTTCTCACTTATACATCATGATCCATATAATCATAAAACTACATAAAGAAGTAAGCTTTGCCCTTCATGTGATACACTACAACCAAAAGCATACAAACTTATTTGTGCAACCACTTGTATGCTTCTCAATTTTAAGCTTTAAAGTTTTCTTTATTATCATACATTACTACTCTCAAACAAAGGCTTTCAAATGACCACCCAATCTCATCGTGCACTTTAGCCTTAGTCACACATCCTATCTTTTTGTAAGTTCCCAAAAATACTACACAATCATGCTATATCTATCTTTGTCTCATGTGTTAAGGAAATTACAACACAAAGAGAATAAGTGATTGAGTTAATAAAAAATTTTAAAATTTAAAGTAATATATTGTTGAGTCCTTATTTAGTGGGAATATTACTATCAATGGTGATCAATAAATTTATGAATTCAAGGAAATTTGTGCAAGACATATGGAATCAATCTATTTTAGCAATAACAGTAAGAAGTTTAAAAAAAGAGAGATCATCATGGCATTGAAACCAAGGATTTACAAGTTGGTGTGGACATACATTATCTCAAAATGGCATTGAAACCAAGGATGTACAAGTTGGTGTGGGCATACATTATCTCAAAATGAGCACATAGGGATGTGAGCACTTATTTGGCTTCACAATCTTCTGTTTCAAGGGTATGAGTGCATAGAGACCTGAGCACTTATTTGGCTTCATAATCTTCTGTTTCAAGGGTATGAGTGCATAGAGACCTGAGCACTTATTTGGTTTCATAATATTTTAATACTTAAAAGTAAAGGCAACCCAAATTGAGATGACTATCAAATGAGTATAAGTAGTATCTCATGAAGCATGTCAACCTCTTTGGGAGATACTTAAAAATATGGTTTCTCAAAAAATTTATTATTTTAAACAAATATTCACCCAATCCTAGTCACATAAATAAGTCTTGTCTCAAGATGTCTTTTAGGTGTATTGAGATGTGAAGGTAATGCACACCAATAATGTTACGATGTTTGTTTAGCTTTACTAATAAAAAGGTAGTGCACACTGATAATGCTATGATGTTTTTTGGATCCACTAATAAAAAGGTAGTGCACACCGATAATGTTATGATGTTTGTTTATATACAATCACCAACTCTATACTACATAAGATATTAATGTCTATCAATTTGCACTTATTGTTAAGAATAAATATTTTGATACAAGAATAAATATTATTATTTCTATACAAGAAACATTGCACATTGAAGAATATATCCCTCAAATCTTTAAAAAAAAAATGCTATGTGCATTCTTGAAAAGCGACTACCCATGTTCATGAATCTACATTACTTCATTGCCTTTTAGTAGGCTTTAGCATCGTGTAATATTATTAGGTAAATGTTACAGGGAAAATATCACATTTTTATGTAAAGTAGGAGTTAAACATATCTTTTAAGAAATGTACTATTATTTGCCTCAAGAAATTATTATTCCTATTAGCATGTTACGTTTATTTAGAACATGGGTAGGAAATACACATACAAAGGTAAATTTTTTGTTTGCTCATAGCCAAACCCTACTTTAATAATAGTAATAACTTACATTTATTTTTCCCATAGAATTGCATGGATTTTGTGGCTAGTAGCACACATATCATGCTTAACCAATATGAATTATGCATATATTCATTATCTTGTGAATTCCATTACCTTCGTGGATGATCAAATATCCATGAAGGTAGAGAGAAAGATCAGTGTGAGCATAAAAAGGATAGACTAGTAAAAAAAGTAAAATGCAATCTCTATAAGAAGTCACACAATCTATAAATTTCTTTTAAATAAAGAGATGTGCTTTTATTATCTAGCATAGAATATCTGTAAAAAGTTGACAAGTAGTAAGAAGTAAAAGGTTAAAGATCAATTTTGAGGGGTTAAAGACTTGGTTATAGAGTTTATAATTAAGGAGATCACATCAATTAAAAATAATTACATAGTTTTGAAGGGCTAAAGTTTTGGTTATAATAAATTAAGGAGACCACATCAATTTAAAGAACTACATAGTGTTGTTCAATAGCTTAACTATGTCAATACTCTATATTGAGTGATTTTGTTTCTCCAACCTGTGATATTATGTAGTGTATATTTGTTTAACCACATTATAAAAGCATAAGTTATTTTAGAATATGTTATCTATAAATTAAAAGAAAAAACTATATACATTCATGGGAAGAATCGACAGGGGGGTGGGGGGTTCACTTCATAAAGATCTATATAGCACGTGCATAAATAAATGCATGAACTTATTGTATATTTTTTTAACATAATTAAAAAGCCCCCCCTTTTGTAAGTATACATATTAAGATTTTAAATTTAAAACCCCCACATACATTAAACAACTATTTGTTTAATCCCTCTTGTATGTATGTGGCATGAAAGTCCCTATATTGAAAAACCATTTGTTTAATTTCCTCGTGCATGTATGTGGCATGATAGTCCCTCTTAAAAAAAAAAACCTCCATGCACTAAGGTCCTATGTTACATATATATAAAGTGAACCCCATGAGGTATTTTCTTCATCATGGGGCATTTTATGACATAGTTTTTCTAGTACTTGAAAAGGGTACATTTGGTTCTCCTTTTCTTATCTCTCCTAAATATTCACACTTACATTTAGTGTTTCTTTTCTTATCTCTCCTAAATGTTCACACTTACATATTCAAACACCATAAGGGGACCTTGATTACCTTGATAATAAGAGTTGATTTAGTGATTTGGGCATAATTCTTGAAGAAATCATGCATCATAACCATTGTAGATTTCGACGTTCAAGGCTACTCGAACAAAAGTTGATGGAAGCTTAATAAGCCAAAGTTTGCAATGATGTTAGTGCAAAATCCCCACAAATTTGATCCCTTGGATCACATCTTAATAAGCCAGAGTTTACACTAATCTTTGTGCAAAATTCCTACAAAGGTGATGTAAGGAATCATTGAAAAGAGTGCTAAGACATGTGACTAGTCATAAGGATTAGTACTCCTTTGTGAAGCCTCCTAGATATGCTATCATGCTAAACTTTGAGAAAAAAAACAAAAATATGTCAAAAGGACATGTATAATCTCACTCACATATAAAGGTGATTCTACTAGGAGGCTTTGTCATGTTCTTTGTGTAAGGAGCATGACAAAAACACTGACTATGACTTGTACTCAAATAATTAATTTATTATTTTGGATAGCAAAAACAAGTAATTTCCATAATTATTCAACAAAATAAACATGCATGAACTTCTCAAGAAGATGTGGGATTAAAAAAAGTATGGTGACTTGGGAAATTTGAGCATGTAAGCATTCAAACTCTCATAGAGACACAAGAAGGTATGCTGATTGACAGTTTATTAACATTTTCAAATTCAAAATATTTGTAATTTAAAAATTGGTAGGTTTAGAGCCAAGGCTCGACATGTGCATAGTAACCTTTTTGGGAAGAGGAAATAATTTCATTGGTAAAGTTTATTCTATTCCTCGTCTTTGATTGATGACTATTGTAGGAAGATTAAGTCATATTTTCATAAGAAAAAGTCCCATATGTTTTGAAAGTTTAAATAATGTATTGTCATGGGTGAAATTGAGTCAAGAAGTAAGAAAAAATCACAAAATATACGAGGAGAAATTAAATTCAAGTGAGATGATTCCACATAACATTGAAATGATTAAATTCTATACAATGTTGAAAAGGTATAACATAATCATCAATAAATCAAGTGACCCCTAGAAAATTGAGTGATCTTCCCCATGAAAATTATATTTCATTTTCAAGATTTTTTTGGGGGACATGATCTAAACACCTAACTATAATGAGTTACAACCATCATTGAAAGTCTAACTTGTAATTAACCTCTTAATATTTTTAGAATCCATAATGCTTATAATTAATCTAACTACAAAAAGATGTGATCCTCATCTTTCAATATCAATACACACATGCCATTTCATCAAAGCATGAAAATCGTGCTAGTTCTCAACATCAACAATTAAACTACGCATTCAAGACCACTCATCCCTGTGGCCATCATAAATTCTATCTCTAGTCATTGATTTGGTCAATTTTTTCATGTAAGTAAGAAGGTAAGAAGATGCCACATATGTAATACATTTATAAAAATAATATGTCCATATTCCAAAGCAAAATAAAAATATATGAAAAATATGATTTCCCAAACTACCTAAACGTTAGCAATCACTTCCACCCAAAAAAAAAACTAAATATCCAAAATAATCCAAGATGCAAATATGTTAAAATCCCTAATAGGAATATGACAAGTGGTGAATCTCACTAGTCAAATGGATTGAGCAATTGGCCTCCTTTCATACTCATCATCCCTCACATTTGCTAACCTCTCTTCCACTCAAAACCTTTAACCTCTCCAAACCTTTTGCCAAATGGGGCTTGAACAAGGGGCACCACTCTAATGCATCCACTATGGCTGCATTTGAATCAAAATAGAAGCAAAGGCTTGCTAGTGGCTTGTAAGTTCTCATCAAAGGAGATACCCCACAACCCATTTCTAGTGCCAATCCACATGTTACACATAGAAAATCCAAAATGCAAGAAATGCTTTGAGATGGTCAAATTGTTTATGTAGATGTTTTTAATGGTATGCGTGTTCATGAGAATGTTTTTGGTGATGATTTGAATGGAAAACTTTATGATGATGATAGTGTTTTTGTGAAAGAGGAGAATGCTTTACACAGTGTAAAGCAAGATATAGGTGAAGATGTTTTGTGGTTGCAGAATGAAGATGTTTATCTAAAGGAATTGTGGGCTTTAGGCGATGTAAGGAATAGTCCAATTTGCACTCACCGGGCTATTCTAGTACGCATCCAATAGTAAAGTTTGATGCATCGATATGCACATGAAATATGAGGTCCCAATTGTACGTCCAATTCTCTTTCCCTTGTGGGCTCATTTCTTAGATACATTGTATCCCCCTGACCCGGTTAGCCCTTAACTTATTGGCTTCATGAAGCCGTTGACATTCTTCTACTAAGGCCCTGGCATCTTCGAGCTTTCTTATCTCCTCTTCGGCATTTGGGTATTCTCTGACTCCTTTAGGGGTTGATGGTATTTCCCCTTTTGCATCTCTAGGTCGGGCTCTTTTTGGTTGACCGCTTGGTCCCCTTCTTCTCTTGATTGGGTGGATCCGGTGTCGATCGTATCTTCTTTTGGATCCATCTTGGATGACCCTGGTGTCACCCTTACCCACTTTTTTCACTCTTCTTCTCCAACTAGTTTTGGAACATCTGCTCGGTTCTTCCCCTTGTTCCCCAATTGGGCCTGGGCTCATGTCAGGACATTGAGTGGCGTGATATTTCGAGGATGCACACTAATGGTCTGGATGGTGGCTTGGTTAAAAGTGGAAGTCGAACCTCTTGTGCGGTACGAACAATCCTTGATCAAATGATCAATGCTACATTTTGTACAAGTAAGTATTGGCATGTCATTGGTGGGCGGAGCAGTCAATTGTTGGGGTTGGTGTGTATGAACCACATTCTTGTTTGGACACTCAGCGATTTGATGCGACCCACTATAGCCAAAACATTGTAGTAGCGATCCTCTCCTCATGTTTGAGTTTATGTCCTTTCCCTTCCACCGTACCGTGGTTTGAAACACAGGTACTGGCATGTTATTTTGAAACACAGGTACTGGCATGTTATTTTGTAGGACATAGAATTTTGGTGCGATCTCCGCAACTTCCTCATAGTACTCTCCACTAAGTTCTACTTCACGTACCATATCAATATCTTCTGATGGCTCTTCAATCAATACTTGGTTGATTTTAGCCTATGGTGGTTGTGGTGGTAGAACAGGTGGTGGTAGAGGTGAAGTGTCCTGTACCCAAAACATCCCCCTAGGTAAATAGGAAGAGTTGGGCTGTCCTGTACCCGAAACATCCCCCTAGGTAAATAGGAAGAGTTGGGCTGTCCTGCAACAACCGTAGTGATTTGCACAGGTGGTGTTGGTAAGGCCAATGCAGCTCTAGGTGCCGGCAGCTATGCAATTGTTTGGAACCTTGGATATCTACACATGGAAGTGTCATGATTCCCTAATTTGACACAGTGTGCACAATAGAGTAGTGGCCTTGCTCTTAACTGTGGACATTCGGTGGTAGTGTGATTCAACCTGGTTTCTCTTCCCTCCTTTACCTTCAATTACTTCAGTATTGCATTACTGAGCTCCACAGTCATGTTTTCGACTTTTGCTTGCTCCGAGTTCCAATCTCTTGGTGACTTGAAACACACAAAGTCATTGTTGTCAAAGATATTCTGACATCCTTCGGGTGTGGCAATTTAGCATATTATCTTCATATTCAATTGCCAGTTTCCCACATGCATCTAGAGTAGCCGATCAGGCTGATACCAGATAATCATGCATCTTGTGATCTCTAACTCCTCTCTGGAAGCAAGGCAATAACTGTTCGTCCGTTAGCCTTTCCCGTAGTTTGCACCTTGAATTTAAGTGCTTTAGTCGAGACACAGAGTCTCTCACATCGACTCCATTTCCTTTTGTTTGATATTGTGTAGCTGTGCCATAAGACTCCATCTGTCGCCACTTTTGGGGCAAAGCTGGGCACAAACACATTCTTGAGTCATGTGAAGTTAACCTTATCCTCGGGTTTGAGGGTTCAGAACCATTGATGTGCCTTCCCTTCTAGGGTCAGTGAGAAAGCATGAATCATTGTTACATCATTGTCTGGCCCACAAGTTTTGCATGTGGATTCAAAAATCTCTACATGTTGAATAGGATCCCCATCCCCAGAGAATTTTTGAACGAGTTTAGAAATGATGTGTGGCTTCATTTGGGAGGGTCGGGATTCTAGAGCAGTGCCTAGCTCCCTGACCATTCCTCGGCCCATTTTTCGTGGCCATATTCAACAGATCCATCCTTGTGGTTGCATTAAGATTGATGGTTGGATCCACCCTTGGTCTTTGAGGAATTGCTCCCTCCCTACCTAGACCTCGTCCTCTTCCTATGTTGGCTCTTCTAGGCATCTCTGGTCTATTGGATGGTCCTGCCACTTCATTTGGGAATGGCACATCATTAGCCGGCTCTATACGCCTTTGTAGAATTAAGAGTTCCATGTCCTGTAGGAACGTAGGATGATTGATCATCTGCTTGATGTCTTTTTTAGTATACATATGGTCTTCGACTTCACTTACCACTCTTGGTAGGTTATCCTCTTCTTCTAGGGTTACAAACCCTTCCTCCGCTCTGGGCTCTTCATTAATAGGTTTCTAAGTTTGGAATTTCTTCCCTCACTTCTTTCCATGACTATTCTTGGCTCTTTACCTTGTGATTGGGGTAAGTTTACACTTTCCATCTCTTTTTGTTCAGCTCTAGCCCTTCGAGTATCGAGCTCTTGTTTCCTTAAGCTCAATTCTTGTAGATGTCGTTCCACCTCGATCCTTTCAGATCTAACTCTACTTCCTCTGAGGTTAGGAAGAATTCTTGACCTATCTTGGCCGCACTTTCCATGTCTCTTCTCATTTGGGGGGTGCCAGTATTTGACAGCCTCGGATTTGAAGTTTGGATAGGCACTTCTTGCCTTGGACCAAGTCCAACGCTGGTTGATGTACCCATGTCCGCAGATTGCACTTCTTCATTATTGCTAGTTTGGAGACCAAAATATCCCTAGGATATATCAATGATACGATTGGATTTGGTTGAGGAGGGTGGTTTCTCCTCTTCCCCAAACCCAGAGTATTGTATCCCTTCTTCCATGGATTCTTCACTACTAGTTTTAATGGTGGTCAGATTCCTTAAGACACTCAATTGAGTGCTTATTGAGTGGCCTGAACCCAGACTTTTATTAGAAAGATCCTGGGTGATTTGATGCACTATTGTCAGGATTGAAGCCGTCTCCGATGAGCTTTCCAGACTTCAAGTGCATGTATATATGATTTGATAAGTTATTTTGCTGCCCCAATTAAATTTTGGTGAGATTTTGTCGACTTGTTTCTGAGGCGATGAGATTGCAAAGAACAGTTCATGGCATGAAGTGTCAAAAAATAGTTCACGTTGTAAACGATATTCTGCACCTTCACGTGTTTAAATTTTTTGCTTTTGGACTCAGAATTCCACGTTACCTTGTTATGATTTTCAATTTTCTCAAGACTTCCTCAGCCTTAATTTGACTATACCAAGTTTGTGAGTTTGATTTGATTAAGGCGTGAAATTGCAGAAAAAGTTCATGCCGTGAAGAGATAAGGTTTCACATCATGAAAAGCAATCGGTTCACGTTATGAAGTAAAAATGGTTCACGCTGTGATGAAGGGTTTTAAAATGGTTTACACCTTGAAGTGCTTTGAAATAGTTCACGTCGTGAACGGTTTTTTGCATGTTCACGATTCTTAATTTTGTCAGACCTTGTGGTGTCAGAGATGTCAGGATAAGGCTACCTATTTTTGGCAAGGTAATCCTGTAATCGCAGTGTTGATGCCGGGAGCGATTCACAGCATGAAGTTACAGAAAATGGTTCACATCGTGCTTGCAGTTTCATGTGGGAACTTCTCGCATCGACTAAGGTGACTTTGGGTGTAAAATACTTATCCAACTGTTTCCAAAATGATTGTGCCATGCCTAAGGAGTGTAATACAAGTTCAAGGCATAGTCAATGGCTCCTTATTTTTTTGATTTTTGTGAATTTTTGAAAAGAAAGAAAACAGAACACCAACCTGCTCATCCACGTTGATGATTCTAGTGATGCATACATTAAAATTAACTAGAAAAAATAGTGAAGCTCTCTTCCAAGACCACTCAAACACAACAAACACAACCAATTTCTCACGATTTTTCACTTCCACACAAGTCATCCATTTATTTCCTACACAATGCACTACCAGAATGCAAAGGCAATCATGAATCTTATGCAATGGGAGCTGAAACTCCAAGATGAAGGAAGAAACAAAGGTATAAACAGATTCTTACAAGAGTACTACAACAACCAACTCATCAAAATTATGGGCATTGGGGTTACCCTTCATCATGAGCCGAAGTGTAGATACAAAACCCTAGTATGAATCTAATAAAGCTATGAGAATAGTAGATACCAAAGAACTGTCCGGTTAGGCCTCATCCATAATGCCAGCTAAGATCTTTAATCCTTATGAGGATCTCATCCATAAAATCTGTAATCCTTATGAGGAACTCATTCATTAAATCTCTCTCATTCATATGCTCGGACTTTAATTGCTTGTGCAAGTAGGCCTTGTGCCTCGTTACACGTGATAAAGTGCAGCACTGCATCCCAAGCAAGCTTCACATTTTTACATGAGAGAGTATAAGGAATAATGCTTCTTTTCATTTAAAGTTCCACTAATACACATGCTTTCACATCCTTTCCATCCTACATGGCCTGTTTTGTTGTGGGTGTGGAGGTGGATGCCACAGTTACATCAGAACTTGTATCAGCATCCAAAGTACCTATACTATACTATTGTGCTAGTGAGAAAGGACATGCCTTAATTCCAATAACAATATTCCAAATCCCTTTGGTGGTGACCAATACATGGCACATCATATAATACCACAATGGGTGGTTCGTCTCGTTAAGTTCATCCTCTATGGAAACTACCCTGCATCACTACCTACTGCCATTTTGCATGCAAATAACTAATCTTTGGCATAGAATGCAAATATCCTAATTACTTGTTGCAGGTACTGTCAACGCCCACTAAATGCAAATGAAATGGCTATTAATACATCACTGATGATGATGGAAACCTACAAAGTGTATGCAAAGTGTAGAGTGTGAAAACGATACTTAGCAAGAATGCAAAAAACGATGATAATGTTAACGATGCTATTGAAGAAGCAAGCTCAAAAAGATGCGATGTCAAATATGATAACATCACTATTTGCACACCAAATGTTGCTAATGTTGTGTAGAAAACCCAAAATCA
This sequence comes from Cibotium barometz, assembly GCF_041138505.1. Lineage (NCBI taxonomy): Eukaryota > Viridiplantae > Streptophyta > Polypodiopsida > Cyatheales > Cibotiaceae > Cibotium > Cibotium barometz. The sequence continues at coordinate 5,658,127 of NC_141081.1, read as the reverse complement.
AATAAAAATAGTTCAACTGACACTCCCCCAGGGTGCTTTGTGAAGCCCTTATAGCATGCGAATGAGCCCTAAAACGCACTAAAATGTTTCAAAATACGAAAAAACTTTGTTAAAATAGTTAGCCCCACACTAAATGGTAAACCTTCTACACCTAAGAGGATAGCTCAATCTCAGATAACCAATAGAGAAACTTGAGGAGAAGATGACAAGGGAGTGAGATCCAAGAGAACCTACTCTGATACCATTGTTGCAGTGGAGATCAATGTAGCAACACACACATAGATGTAGCAATAAAGGAGAGATAGATGGAAGCACAACACTCAAAGTAGATTGATGAGAATAAGTGAAGTACAAGTGAAGTGACATGATAAGGTTACTTACACACTCATAAGGGTGCGTACATACACTCGGGGGAAAAAACCTCCTTCAAAGGAAAAAAGTGTCCTAGCCCATTATTAGCCTACATCCACATATCTATAGTCTGTGATTATTTTGATATGGCAAGACTTCCAATTGAATTGAAGCCCCTTTCTCTAAGCTCTGAGCATTTGAAACTGGACCCTGTTCGGCTGAATACAAGTGAAATGGGTTTTGAGCTTGATGCAAATATGTATCAATTTAATAAGCTTTTTATTGACATGGACAAAAATAATGCTCCAAAAGATAATGTTTTGAGTGTGTTCAATGCTATTAGGGAACTTCCTCTCAATAGCAGTTTACATGTTGCATTACATAGTGCCATCAATATACATAGAGTGGATAAGTTGCCAGCGTCAAATGATGGATATGTTGCTTTTGAGCTACTGAAATGTGGGACTCCTTCTACAATGTATGGTATGGAACAGAGGCAAGATGGTCACTCATAGGTTGAGTATGTAACATGCAGTTCTGGTTGTTTTGAGACGGTGCTATCCGATTTAGTAGATGCTCTAGCCATTTGCAGTGTGTGAATGTAGATTGTTCTTATTACGCCAAGATGCACTTACATAATGAGACACAATGGAAAGGCCGATTGAAAAGAAGTCTAGAGGGATGCAAACATTGTGATCAAATGCTTGAATGTGTGAAAACATGCCCAGCTGTTATCTATTACTGTCTTCCACTAATAGATCACTAGAATACAAGTAGATGTGCTATACATATGGGCAATCATGTGCATCCTTACAAAGAAGGCATAAGTACATGCATTAGGAAAAAATTGGAAGAGAAGGTGAATAGTAGGGTCATCCTTAATCCTTTCACTACAGCAAAGTAGTTGCAAACAACAGTGGCCCAAGATGTTATATTTGACATGCTAATGAAGGATGATGCACATTCATATATTGGGGATGATGAGTTTGCACAAATGTTGGAGTATGTTACTCCTTTTTCCAATAAGAAAGACATTGAGAGATGTTTGGGATATGCCAAGCGAGATAAAAATATTTCAACTTACTGGTCTTGAGGTAGTACTTGAACTTAAGAGAACAAGTGTCGATACCCTTTTCTTCAAAGTGTGCTCTTTCCAGGCCAGTTAGGCTAGTTAGTACTTACTAGTCTTGAGGTAGTACTTGAACTTAAGAACAAGTGTCGATACCCTTTTCTTCAAAGTGTGCTCTTTCCAGGCCAGTTAGCGGAAAAACATCAACCCCATGTTTTTAAGATGTCTACAACGGGTCCTAGTAGTGGATTAGACTTAGTCACAAGATGAGACGAGGTGGTAGTTTGAAACATATGTGGGTCCATTTTGACCATGTTCACAGGGTGTCTGGGTGGCCCACCACAATGTCTGCCCACATATACGATCCATTCATCTGTGAACTAGTCACCATAGCTACATGCGAATATAGAGCTGGGGATCGGCATTCACAAATAGAATTTTAGAAAATGTTGAATACAGTGGTTTAGCAAAACAGCTTTGATAAACCTGAGTTCCATGGATTCATGGGGCAGATGAAGCAAATGCTAATTGGATTATTGTTCGCACCGTTTATTTCGGAGGGGAAAAGAAAATATTGTCTAAGAAAGAGAGAAGTTGTGTTTTCCATTAGAAACAAAGTATGGTGAAGCACTCACATAAGTGTATTCGACCATCTTTCATTGAGGAACACGTCTCTGCGTAGAAAATGGAGAAATTCTCCTTCAGAGAGACAGTTGCAGAGGCTTGTAAAAATGAGATTAGAAAGTTTTGATTTTTTGGCCATGCTATGCAAGGAGAGATTCCTACATTGGATACATGGCTAGCTTGGTGGGATATTAGGGCTTTTCATTGGGGCTCAGGAGGACTCGGGAGTTTTTGTTTCAAGGAAAAACCTAGTTGAGGAAAAGCATGCAAGTATGAGAGCATCAGTAGGTTATAAAAGTCAGATTGGCTTGTTTGAGGCCATAGGTGAAGACATGGAATTGGCTGTTTTGCAAAGTGTGAAGTATAATGCTTACTTGAAAGGTGTGCACTCTGGCACAGGCCCAAAAATGTAGGACATGGCTGACAAATTTATGAGTACAGGTGAAAAAACATCTTTTGGCAAAAGACTCATTGATTTGGCTCACACAACTATGCAGGAGATGGGTATTGACTCTCCCAAGATGCAGCGTGGCAAGAGAGGTCAGCAAAGTGTACGCCAAAAGCATCCACTACTATGTGCGGATCCAAGTGAGATCTTGGATGAAGATAGTCATTGGCTAGAGTATGTGACTATGACAATAGACCGTCCCCACAGGGTAGCATACTCCTGATAGCAAAGTAACATGTTTTGGGCAATTGCCAAGACAGAATGGCAGATGTGACTCTCAAATTATTGATGTGGGGCTGGACAAAAAAAGTGGAGTTTTGGCTCCATGTTTTTGGGGTCATAGAAAGTATCCCGATGGAGTTGTTGGAGGGTATGTGTGGTTTTGTAATTCTTCTCTGACACACTCTTGGGATGTTGATGAGGACCATGTGATAGGCGCACTAGGACCGGCGCTCGAGGTCTAGAAGGTACCAATTTGGATTGTCATGAGGTGCAAATGCTTGGAAGAAATGGATTCATTTTGTAAAAAAGGATTGATGTTCCGCAAAGCACACGGAATAATACGGTTTGCAAATGGTACAGTGGCTAGTGCTTTTCGTCCACGATTTCATGAGACAGGAAAATTGTGAGATGGAGGATAAGGTTAACAAAATAATTTAATGAGAACTTTGAAAGGGTCGAAACTTGGACTGATAGGTAATCCGTGAGGCCATTATTGTATGCAATGAGTCTCATATCTTTTGCATAAGCATTGATGGATCTAGAGCATTAGGAGTGAACTACTCAGTGATGATCAACTTTTCAAGATGAACATGTGAAGATTTTTAGAAAAGAGAGAGTAAGCGCTCTACATACATTCCATGCAAGCACATGTTTGTTTACTTGCAGGTCCTTGATTTGGATGCGACTGCTCAAGAGTTTATTCACCAAGTAGCTCTAACAAAAACTGAGTTGTTTCAAGCACTTGTAGGCAGATGATCAAATGTTGCACCTTGAAAGAGCGTGGTTGAATGTGATTTTTTTTTTTGCATGTTTATGCATTTTTGGGGTATGCAGGACATCGGATTGTTAGAATGTTTTGTGTAGTTCAGTTTTGTGTAGTTACAATGTTTTGTGTAGTTCAGTTTTGTGTAGTTACAATGTTTTCTCTGCCTAAATTTTGTTGTTTTCGCTGCCTATATTTTGGACTAGTTTTGTGTATTGCTGATTCATGCAATTTTGGGATCTTCCTGATTTGTAGTTATGTAAGAATGGTCACTTATATATGCACTCTAATATAGATAAGTTTTTCGATTGGTTTATGGTGAGGCGTGAATGGAAAATTATGTAAGTGCTTATGTCTTATGCTCGTTGGATTGGCGAAAAATGATGCACTGTTTTCTAATTACATTTGTATTTTAAAAATTTCTCTAGAAAATTTTAAAATTTTGGGGTTTATTGCCAAGTTTGGCTCTAATTTTCACCTCGCTCTCGAAGAAGGTTTCTTGCAGAATGGGATTGCCCAAAGGTTAAAGGTTATTCTAAAATGGTCTTATTTTTTTTGGTTGCCATTAGGGGAAGGTTGAGATATTCTAGGGGGGCCTTTAAGAGCACACATGATTAAAAAGAGGATTAGTAAAGGGTCCAATGGGAGGATGCCAACTTGGAAAAAATGTTGGGTGGTCAAAGAGTTGAGCCCTATAAAATGACACTTTTGAAAGCTAGTAGTGTCACTTTTTAATACTAGGATGTCACCTTCAAAATCAACTAGATGTCACTTTTAAAGTGTCACTATTACACATTTCCTTCTTGCATGAGTCTGAAGAAAAGGGAGGGTTGGCATCCTCAAAGAAAAGCAGAATGGCAGTGCAGCTAGTTCAAGATGCTGAGATACCAGAAATCCAAGAGCCCTTTGATCCTGCAACTAAGAGTGCTCTAGCACTCATGTTTGAGGTGAACGTTAAAGAACCAGTTGAGGAGAACCATGTGTCGAAGCTTGATATCAAACTCTTGAGCCCTGTCATTTTGGATGGGCAAGAGTTTTTTATTTTTGGATGATATTCAAAAGGCCATGAGCCTCAGGAAGGATGAAGTTTTTTCAATCCTCGCAACACAGCAAGTCAACTCAACATCGACTATTGTGATAGTGACTTCATAAAGTCTATGGAGTACCTATCATATGGTGCCAATCCATTCTATTGAGGAGAGATTTGCTTCTACTCTGGTCGTGTGATCAAAGAAGTAATGCCTTTTTACAGTCAGGTGAAGAGCTTGATAAGAATAGAAGACTGACTAGTGATGACCATCAAACAGGTGGCTGCTTCACCTTTGGGCCCCAATATGTCTTAGCAGTAGGAAGCATCGACATGTAAGTCATTGAAAAAGACAGAGACTTGGTGGTAAATTTCTTTACATAGCTTCTGCTCTACAATGTTAGTTTTGGGAACACAAACTCACAAACTTGTGGTTGCAGGTGTTGTTGCATCGACACCTTTGCAGGGAGGAAAGGAGGATCTTGAGAAAAGTTTGGAAGAGATGTTGTGCTTGGACAATGCCTAGGCAGCCTCTCACCTTCAGTGCTATGAGTGGTCCATGCCACTACACAAGCCACACAGCCCAAGAGTTTTTGAAGTGCAAAGAAGTTACCAAAAGAAGCTTGTGCAAAAGAAGGCATCACTAAGAATGCCAACAAGGCATTGTTAGTACTTAGGAGCATAGCTCTGTTTTTTTTTTGTAGTAACTACCCAGGGAGACTTGTGTCAGGGTGTGTCTTTGCTTTGTCTGTTGGGAACTCAGGCCCACAGGCAATAGTAAACACTCTCCCTTGGAACACATTGCAAGGGCCTATCTGCACAAGATTAAAGCCGTATTGGAAGGCTAAAAAAATTTGTAATCAATTCAACCACTGGGCATGTATAGCTTTGATGCCTGATTTTAATATGAGTTTCTTTCTCAAATATGTGTTTGTGTGAAAATTGAGTAATTTTGAATGTGTGAACTTTAAATGAGGTAAACTACATCAAAATAGATCCCTTACATATGTCAAAAGGTAATCATTATGTAAGTCACGCCATGTACACATCCCTTATAATGTTAGAACATATACCTTATGTACATCAAAACACCCCTTATGTACATAAAAACACCTCTTACATATGTTAGAAGCTAATCATTACGTATGTCGTGCCATGTACACATCCCTTAAAATGTTAGAACATATCCCTTCATATGTCGTGCCATGTATACATCCCTAAGTTCTGCACATTTCCAAGCCCATGGAGTACCAAGCGCGATGCAACAAATGATGCACCCAATAATTAGGATAGATACAGGTTGCAGATGATCAATCGTTCGTAGATGCTAGATGCACCCGCCAAGCCCAAGAGAATGAGGCAACAATTATTGATGAAACAAAGGACAATTTCTCCTATTTTGAGCCCAGAAAGCACCTAGAAGGTTTACAGGCGCGAGAAAAGGAGCCAGGAGCTAGGCCAATATGGCGCGAAATGTCGATACACCCGCCAAGCCAAGGAACAAAGGCCAGTTTGGCCTGTTTTAAGCCCAAAAAGAACTTGGGAGTGTTGCAAGAAGGGCCAAAATGCACTCGATACAACGTGGATAAATGCTAGATGCACCCACCAAGCCCGGGTGAGAGAGCCAAAAATTTATGATGAAACAAAGGCCAATTTGGCCTATTTTGAGCCCAAAAAGCATCTAGGAGGGTTGCATGGGCCAAAAACGTAGCCAGGAGTCAGGTTGGTATGGCGTGGAGGAATGCTAGCACATACCAAGATTAGGAGAGCTAGGCAACAATTTTTTATGAATCAAAGGCCAATTTGGCCTATCTTGAGCCTAGAAAGCACCTAGGAGGATTGTAGGGGCTAAAAAAGCAGCCAAAAAGTCAGGCTAGTACGATGCGACTTCTAGTTGTTTGACCTCCCAGGTGCTTTTTGGGCTCAAAATAACCCAAACTAGCCTTTGTTACATCAGTAATTGTTGCTTGGTTCTCCCGGGTCTAGCGAGAGCATCTAGAATTCTGCGATTAATTGTCTGCAACCCGTTTCTATCCTAATTACCTTAATATCTAAAAAATGAATGTTTTATGTGGTGGTATCTTTGAAACACACAAGCCTGACAGGCATTCGAGAAATGAAAAGTACAAGACAATATTCAGCAAGATATTAAAACCAGATGTAATTCGAAAATGAAAAGTACAAGACAGCATTTGAGAAAATCAAAAGTACAAGACAACATTTGACAAAATGAAAAGTACAAGACAGTATTTGACAAGATGTGATTCTTCTATTTTAAAAAAAGTGATTACAAAGCAAACCATGTCTACATTACAAATGGAAAGACTAGGGATTTAAAGACCTATCAGCATGGATCCGCGTATCTAATTGTAAATTAAAGTGACCCTCCTGGCATGGATGTGGCACAAGACGGAGTCCTCAAATAGCCCTACCAAAGTATCTTCAGAGGCCTCCTGAAGAGCCATTATAGCATTTGTTTGGACTTTGTGCTCTTCCAAGCCTACCTTGTCCATGACCTCTTTTACTACTCTTGTGAAAGATGCCTTTAGCATCAATAAATTTGTGATTTTTTTATATTTTTGTATCTCCTGGAATGCTTTGACCCCAAGTCGGCTTCACCTTCTCCACCTTGGAATGATTGGTGGTGGGGGTGGCCTTGGCTTATTGGTCCATGGGGCACACGATCATTCTAAAACTTCATTCTTCTTTGGTGCTTTCCTTGCCCTCTTCCTTGCCTGCGTTCCTTCCTTGCCCTCTTCCTTGCTTTGTGAGCTTCATGCTCTTCCTCGTACATTTTGGGCACTTTGTGTTTGCCTACTTTCATCTTCACTCTTCGAGACGTACAAACTTGAACTACTTGAGCTAGCACACTGGTTGTTCTTGCCTTGTCTCCTCAATGTTCCCCAGGTTCTAAATAGGAGCTAGGCCTTGAAAGATGTCATGTGTGTTGACTGCCTATTGGGACTATGGGGAGTGTAGTCCATGTTACTCTCGGTGATTCCTCACGAGTGGCTTTAATGATGGTAATTATTTCTTAGCCTTCATAAACGGGGGAACCATTGTATTAGACCCAATCGTATTTCTAAGCCATCATATGGGGGAACCATCGTATTAGACCCAATCGTATTTCTAAGCCTTTGTACAGGGGAACCACCGTATTAGACCCAATCACCAACTTGGTAGGTTTGGGTTGAGGGGGAATGATAGGGTTAGGGACCAAGGGGTTCTGAGCTGTGGTGATTGGAATAGAGCTGGATTCTACAACAACGATAGGGATGATGGGAATACGGGGGATGGGGGGGTTTAGGAGGTTGTCTAAAAAAACCTCATCTACCGAGACGAATGATAATGGTTAGGAGATGGTAGGTTTTCAAGGTTAGTGCTCATGGTTGTTGATGAGGTTTTTGAGCTAGATATATATCTAAGCTACCTATGTGAACCTGAATGTGTGCGCCTTCCTAGATCTCCTTGCAACATAATATTAGTTGGTGTAGAGTCAATATGACGTGCAGTTTGCTTTGTCCTTGCCATATACAATGAATAAAATAAAGAGTGAGAGCTATGAGAGCTCAAAAATGACCACTCTATAAGTAACTTCTCTATAAGTATACCCATTTATAAGTTATTATTAGTACAACTCCATAACTCGTGACAAAAGTTTAGACCATGGATTTTATTGGCAACCACTTCTTGTCGTGTCGATGGCGTGTTGCAAACCATCGCCCGCTGGCCTTCCTGCGCATATGAAAGCTACCCATGCAAAACTTCTTTGCAAACTTATGGCCTTTTTTACAATAGAATGCAAGAAGGGATTTTGTTTTGCGATTGCATGTGTTTCCTTCCACCCAGACTTCTAAAGAACCAATTGATCATCTCATCGAGGGTGTTGCTCTTCGTGATTCTCATGCCGTTCCTGGCGTTCTTGAACAATACTGCTTTTGCAAGGTAATGGAATCACTCCATTACTTGTGTGCTCCAAAGGGGGCTGGTGATCCGGATGCGTGGAGAAAAAAGGGACCATGTGCATACAACATATGCTAGAAAACACATTAAAAAAAGTAAAAGAAATAAATTTAATTTTGATGTACATGATAGCAAGATCTTTCTTACCATGTAATGTAATGTGTAACATTTTAGCAAGATCTTTCTTACCATGTAATGTGTACTATATGTTTCTCCAAACGCATCGACCATGGCCATAATAAACTCACCGATCCTCTTCATGAAGGTGTTCACCTCTTCCTTTGTAAGTCTTACTTTCTCAAGTAGAGGAACAAGAGCATCAAGGCAAACCCATACCTTTGCATGCTTCAATCACATTTTATCCTCGTTTGCTCTATGTGTTGTGCAATCACATATTTTCTTCCACACCTCAAACTATGTATGGCTTTCAACATTCGCATGGTTGGATAGGAGATGCCTTGCCTTTGAGCCACCCATGCAAATTTTACTAGGCCAGTCTTGTGTTTTCCCAAATGTCTTAGCATCCTTTGTTAGTTTAAGTGATCCTTCATGTAAGCCCAATTTTGACAAAATCTCCTCTAGTTTGGTAATAGACTCTGCATGTCTCTCTTATGGCTTCATGTTCCATGCATAGTTGACATACAACATGAGAAGCTTGTCTAGTATTCTAAGCCTTGCATGTAGCATACATGGATGGACACGACAAAGAGCGATATCAAGAATTCGGTCCCAATCTTTATCAATTTCATGCTGGTATGGGAGAAGACTTTGATTGCAGCTCTTGATCACGTTGGTCCATTTGGTGTGTGCTTTGCCTTCTCTTTTTGCCTTTGTGTTTCCTTCTTTCTTGCCCAACTGCTTTACATTCATTCCTTTATTTCCCTTCTTCTTTGTACCAACTTTGTTTTTTCCTTTTTCATCTTCAACTCTAGTGTGGCAATAGTATAGGCATGTGAATTTTGAGTTTTCCCGATGTTTACATCCATGCATGCACTTCAATGTCTTCATATCACCTGCCAAGTGCTGCTCAACATTGAATGTGCCGATGCCATCCACATCTAGATCCATCCCTGGAGATTATTGTTTGTCACATTTAGACTTAAACTCCTTTCAAGGTACCATTTAAGTGTATCATGTGATTCCATCGGCACCTCGGATTGCAACCAACCATCACTAAATGTTGTTCTCGGATTGCACACCTAAATATTCCTTCTCTTCCTTCTTCTTTTTTGTTTTCTTTGGTACAATACTTGATGCACTTTCATCTTCAATTGGAGTTTCTTTCATTAACTCATCTTGATTTGGATCCAATGGTGTCACAATTTCATCTTTAGATGTACCTTTACCACGTAGTGCTCTATTCATCAATGTTAAGCTTACCCTCTCCAACTTGTGACCCTTGACCACTTGGCATTAACTCATCGTGGTTTGGATCCAATGGTGTCACAATTTCATCTTTAGATGTACCGTTACCAGGTAGTGCTCCATTCATCAATGTCAAGCTTACCCTCTCCAACTTGTGACCCTTGACCACTTGGAATTCATCCAACTTGATGACAAATACAATGGTTCTGCTACATTCATCCCATGTCAATCCGTAATACGTGATCATTTCCCGTTGAACTGTCATCAAGTCCAAGTAAAAGTTATTGAACTCGTTGTGTAATGAAAAGATGTTACATCCGAGGCAGGCATGGAATCTTCAACGTATTGATTAACCGCTCGACATGGCACCTACATTAGAATTCATGGATTGTCTTGCCATGCTAACACTATAAGGAGTCGGCAGTAGCAAGGGTCTCATTAACCCCTTCCCCATGTGTGCATCTATGAAGATTCTATGAAAGGATGTTACATCTGAGGCAGGCATGGAATCTTCAACGTATTGATTAACCGCCCGACATGGCACCTACATTAGAATTCATGGATTGTCTTGCCATGCTAACACTGTAAGGAGTCGGCACAGCAAGGGTCTCATTAACCCCTTTCCCATGTGTGCATCTATGAAGATTCTATATATTTCTTCTAATTCCACGACTCTCACATGCATGCAATATATCTACTGGACTAACAAGATCCTTTAGTTCCTCGGTAAACCTATTTTGTAGCATGCCATATAAACACATGTTATTAGGATCGTCCAACATCTTGAAGATATCTTCATTTTTTATGACGTGCTTTAGGAGACCAACTCTTGTTTGCTTTGCTCCAATGGCGTATCCCATCATTTGATTAGTAAAATTTCAGTAACCTACCAACATTCTAATTTCACTTCTAAAATTGAAATTAGAGATGATCATCATACCTCGTGGCCCGTAGTCTTCTTTTTCTTGCACAACTGCATTCAGCCAATGAGTCTACCACTTGCCACTTCCTTTTTCTCTCTCTATATCTCATTGGCATATTCTTTAAGTTTTCCAGGTGCTCTTGAAGATTTTGGGCCGTTCTCTTTGTAGTGAAATTGTTGTTACATAGCTGAACTTTATCAGGCTCCAATGCTTTAACGTTTTTCTCCACCATGATAGTGTGTTTTCCTTCCATTGCCTTTATTATATCGATAAGCTCCTCAACTTGTACATGCATTCCTCTGATTCTTTGATGATTCATCAGTAGAATTAGATTCTCTACTTGTAACCTTCTTTGGGCTTCACCTACAACTAAGAAATGTAGCCTTCAACAATATCCAAGAAGGTCATTGCCTAAAAAAAAGGTAGAAAGGGGGTGGAGGCAGAACCGATAGAGGATCCATTGGGTACATCCTACCATCTGTCCACCACATATGAATGATCTTCCTATGATCTACCCACATGCTTTCCAAGTCAGTATCTATGTAAATCCACCTCTAGTACTTCGAAGGCTTGTGTACTCATACTCAAGATCTATAAGAAGTAACAAGTAACCTAAATTTAGGAGGTTTGTTAGTGATATTTTGGAGAGGCATCTTGCACAATAAGGGAGATAAGAATCCCGTTCAGTAGTCTTGAGGGAAGAAAAATGGCATGAAAAGTTCAGGAGGGGAGAGTGCAAAATGCAAGGAGGAGAAGCTACGCAAGGAAATGCCTCAGATGAGTGATGTGCAGATCAAGGAGGAGAGGAATCACACAAGAAAAAGCTTCATGGAAGTGTGCAGATTGTGTGGAAGAAAAGTGGTGCAAGGGAAAGCCTTGGTGAGAGTGATATGGGTGGTGTAGATGAGAGGAGAGGCAAAGGTGCAGCTATGGGGTGAGAGCATGCGTGAGGGAGAGGTGTGGAGGAGGGGCAACAAGTGGAGGAGGGGAGGTGGAGGGCAACTAGGGAGGAGGGGAGAAGAAAGAGGCCTCAAAGGAGCTAAAAGTTTGAAGTTTGAATTTTGAATTTTGGGGGGATCAAAAAGTGAATGAAAGTGACTAAGATATGTATAAAAAAGCAATGATGAGTATGAATCTTACAAGTCACATTTTATAAGTTATAAAATGAGTTTATAAGTCACATCATAAGCTATAATATCTATAAAAATATACATGAGAGTGACTAGTCAAATTAAGTTAATACCTTAAGAAAAAATGCTTAAAATTCCTAATGACACCACCTCTTAAAGGCCCCTAGAACATCTCAACCTTCCCTCAAATGAGGGACGCTCATTATTTAAAGGTTGAAGGTTATGTTTGGTGTTGCTGCTTCTGATCTTTATTGATCAAGTTTTGGAGAAGATTACTTTAGACAAGATTTTTGGTTCAGGGATAGGCACTGGTTTGTTGGTGTCTCGTGTCTCTTTTGTTAACCCTCAAACCAAAACATTGTATACAAAGCTTGTTAAAGTGGACATTAATGTTGATTATTTGAACATGGTGTAGAAGCTCAAGTGGCCTGATCAGAGTTTGAAGTAGGTTCAAGCTCCTTCTTTGCGAGGTTTCTCTCTGCCTCCAAACGTTAAGATTTTTTGTGGAGCACTTGGGGGCCCTCCCTTTAAATTTCAAATTGATGGAAAGAGGTGGCTGTGTGTCAGCAAGGAGTCCAGGTAGGTCCTGGGGTTGTGGATATAAGGTTAGCTAATGTTGGAAGATTGTACAGGATCCTGGAAGACACATTTTGAAAGAAAGTGAGTGTCAACATTCGAAAGCAGGTATACTATCAACATATGATCTCTCTATCACAGCTGTCTGAGAGTTTTTATGGTCAGTTGCAATAGGTGGTGAGGTCGGCGCTGAAGGGTTATAAGCTATGGTCAACTGACCTAGGAGGAGGTCTGAAAGAGGTAACTATACAGTTTAAGGAGTTTGGAGTGTGCTCAAGTGTCCGCATGTATCAGATGGAGACCAGGGGACGTTAGAGCTAAGTGTATTGGTGCCTTCATTTGGGGTTTGTTCTGGGTTGTGGTGCTAGGTGATAGTTCCCTCCTCATGGTTGTGTGTTTTGGATGGGATTTAGAGGCAAGTCTCCTGAAACATCAACGTCAAGCTTAAAAGATCTTGATTCTGACATCATTTGGGGGGATGAAATTAGGATTTTCCAGTAATAACCAAACCCTAATTCAGTCATAAACCCTAGATTATGTCACATTGTTCTTTACATATCTTGCTAGTACCTCATTAAACCTTCCAATCAAGACCTTAACTCTCTGATTCTAATTTCATTTCCTAGGTCAAAGTGGCATAGTTGCCTTTTTGAGAGTTGACTTTAACTTTGACTTTGGTCAAACTATTTGGGGGAATGATAGTACTTGCTAAGATAGTTCCAACAAGCTATATATCATCAAAATTGGTTGGACTTTGGCCATCTTGCTAGGTCAAAGTGGCATAGTTGCCTTTTTGAGAGTTGACTTTAACTTTGACTTTGGTCAAACTATTTGGGGGAATGATAGTACTTGCTAAGATAGTTCCAACAAGCTATATATCATCAAAATTGGTTGGACTTTGGCCATTTTATAGCCAACTTTCCATTTTCAACAGTACGTCATAAACCCTAAAACATAGAGTATTTGCCTCATCCGAAAACTTTGTGTTCTTGTATATTCTATTAGTACACATCATTATCTATCCATAGAGCCCTTTAGCACTCAATTCCAATCTCGTTTAGCCTTTCATCCATTCAATCCAAAAATTTACAGCTATGCCAAGGGAAAGACCACGCAAGATTGTGGATGAAACTCATGAGATGTTGGAGCCTAATCAAGGGGTTCTTGTGGAAGATATTGATGGTGCATTTTACATTGAGGATAATGCACATGTTAATAAAATTCTGGTACATGGATTGGTGTGTGAAAAAAGTTCTTGGAGATGGCAAAGGTAAGAATGCTTTTGAGGAGGTGACCTATGCAAACGCGGTGACTAATGCAAGGGCAGAACCTTCTAAAGGGCCAAAGAAGTACCACCCGTCTCCAATGACATCTATGAGATGATGTGCATGATGAGAGAAATTTTGGATAGTTTCAATGATAAGCAATCCAAACTTCAAGACCAACTCATCAACTCGCAAAGTTAACTATCAACACTTTCAAAAGTGAGATATGGCTTTGTTGAGAAGTGAGTCAAGGAATGGTAAAACCATCACCCTTATCAAGATGCAAGGATGCTTAATCATGAAGGTGCACCTTTGCAAGGATATCATATGGATCAAATTTCTCATGGCAATGGAATGCAACAACACTTCTCTTTTGGTGATGGGATGCCAAGGCCTACAAAAGGAGTCAACATTAGAGATGGGAAAGACATGTATTTTGGCAACAAGGGAAATGTTCCTTCTTCTCAAGGGAATATGCACCATGATATGCCGAGTACATCTTGTGGCTCCGCTTCTCATACTTCTATAAGAGGAAGAGGATTGGCACATGGCTCTACTTAACATTCGGGTCCCAATTTTGTTGGAAGAGATCCAAGGATGCAAAGGGAAGAGTTACATTCTCATGCTCCTCAAAATTCTACAAGTGTTGATGGGAAGCCTCCTAATGGTGCTACCAAGAGCAAGTTCATAAGGGAGGATCGCATGAATGAATTGAGGAGTAAAGGCTTGTGGAGAGAAATGGAATAAGGAGCATTACAAAGTTTGCAAAGCAAGGAATATCAAGCTTAATATGGTGTACTCTGAAATCTTGGATGATGATAATGAGAAAGAGGCTAAGATTTTCAATGATTGCCAAGACTTTGAGAGTTACTATGATTATGAGCCAAATGGTGAATTTCCTTTCAAACATTGGTCACAAGTTGAATATGATGATAGCTTACCTGTGTGTACTTTGGAGAATACTTGTATGGAACCAATCTTATGCTTATTATCCCATTATTCATATGCCAGGTGCAGAGGAGCAAACACTTTGAGGGGTTAAGGCATACATCAATATAGAAGAGTTGCTCATGTGTTGGTGGATAGTGGAAGGACACATAGCTTTGTGAACACAAAATCCATATGCAATCTCAAATTATAGCCTAAGTATTTGACAAATTTGCATAAAGTACAAGTGGCAAATGGAGTTAAAATGGATTGCAAAATGGTATGCCATGATGTTGCCTTGGTGCTCTCACATGATTACACTTGCAAGTGGATTTATTGATGCTTGACATGGGTCCCATCATTGATATAATCTTAGGGTGTGATTGGTTATTCACTCTTGGATGCATAACCATGAACTTGCATATGGAGTTTATGCATAATGGAAGAGGTGTCAACTTTGTGGGAAAACTATACACCAAAGCTCAATCTTATCAATTGCACTTAATTCAAAAGGGAGCTCAAGAAGTTAAGCATGGTATATGTATTATAGCTTTTCAAGGAGGATGATATTGGCAATGAAAGCAAGGTTACACATGAAGGAATGGCCATGTTGTTGGAAAATACAAAGATATATTTCAAATGCCAAAATGCTTGCCACCTATGTGGGAGATTGAACATGGAATAGAGCTTGAGCCTAACTCTAGGCCTATCAACAAGCCACCATATAAATTGTCAAAAGTGGAGAAAACTGAGGTAGCCAAGCAAGTCCAAGAATTAAATGGGATGGGTGGAACCAAGCCAATCGCCATTTGCATCACCGGTGTTGTTGGTGAAGAAGAAAGATGATACCTTTTGAATGTGCATTGATTATAGGGATTTGAACAAGATCACAATCAAAAATAGATATCCTATTCCAAGAATTGATGATCTATTGGATGAGTTGAAGGGTGTCAAGTTCTTCACAAAGATTAACTTGAGGTCCGCCGGCTATCACCAAATAGGGATGAAGAGTGGTGATGAGATTAAGATGGCATTTAGAACCAAAAGGGGATTGTATCATTATATGGTGATGCCGTTTGGGTTATACAATGCACCCGCCACTTTTCAAGACTTAATGAACAAAATGCTACAACCATTACCTCTTTAAGTTTTATTTGGTCTTCTTCGTCGATGATATCTTGGTGTATAGCAAAAGTGAAGGAGCATTTGGTTCATGTTCGTAAGGTCTTTGATGCACTTCGACCCAACCAATTGTATGTAAAGGAGAGTAAATACACTTTCATGGCAAGTGAAGTTGAGTATCTTGGTCACATTGTGGGTGAAAATGGCATTAGAGTGGACCCAAGGAAGGTGGAATGTGTGAAGAATTGGCCTATACCTAAGAACATCACTCAACTAAGGGCCTTCTTCATTCTACCGAAAGCCCACCGAGAAGTATGCTCACATAGCAGCTCCATTGACCGATAAGTTAAAGAAGCAGGCATTCTTTTGGGATGCAACCACCCATAAAAGTTTTGAGGGGTTGAAGAGAATGCTTACTTCCATCCCAATTTTTGATATGCCCGGATTTCACCAAGCCTTTCACTATTAGAGAGGATGCATGTAGAAGTGGTATTGGTGCCGTGTTGTATCAAGACCATGGGGTGATTACTTTTGAAAGCCGCAAACTTGATGATAAAGAGAAGGAGATGCATGTTTATGATCAAGAGATGAGTGCTATATTACATGCGATCAAGAAATGGCATCACTATCTCTATGGAAGCAAGTTTTATGTGAGAAGTGACCATAGGGTTCTCAAGTACTTTCTTCCTCAACCAAATCTCTCAATCAAGCGAAGGCGGTGGTTAGCAACCTTTCAAAATTATGATTTTGAAATTACTTATACAAAGGGAAAGGATAATGTGGTGGCTGATTCACTCTCAAGAATGTGGGCGTTTACATTGTTTGCCATCATGAAAGTTCATAAAGATTGGATTGAAGTCATCCACCAAGAGGAATACATGTTGTATGAGGAGACTTCACAAATGATGCAGAAATTACAGCTTGGTACTTGTAAAGAGTTACCTCATTTTCGATTGCAAAATGGACTCCTTTACTTTAAGGAGAATGCGTATCTTGTACCTCATTCGACTTTCAAGAACAAGATGTTAGATGAGATGCATGCTTCTCCCATGGCAGGACACTTGGGATTGCTTAAAACTTATGATGCCATTTAAAAGAGCTTCCATTGGAAAGGCCTTTGGAGTGATGTGAAGGAGTATGTTGCCAAATGCATGCCTTGTCAACTTAATAAGGATCCCACACAAAAGCCTGATGGTTTGCTTCAGTCTTTACCCATTTCGGAGGGTAAATGGACTCATATAGCAATGGATTTCATCTCACGAGTCTTCCTACCACCAAGAAAGAGTGGGACAACATTTATGTTGTGGTTGATCTTGGTTGACTAAGGATGCTGCCTACAAAAGTGAGATACTTGACATCTATGGTTGCATATGGCAATTCATGGAACATGTGTTTCAGATGCATGGCATGCCGCACAAATAGTGAGTGACCAAGATGTTAAATTCATGGGCACATTTTGGCTACATTGTTTGAGATCATGGGTACTCAATTGGCTCCAAGTACGGCCTATCACCCGGAGACCAATGGTCAAACCAAGAGGGTAAATAAATGGCTTGAGACTTACTTGAGACATTATTGCTATGAGATGAAAAATGCTTGGGATGATTGGTTGCATTTGGTTGATTTCGCCTACAATAGCACTTACCATGTGAGCATTAGAATGTCGCCTTTTGAGGCTATGTATGGGTATCAGTACATGTGTCAATTGTAGCATTCAAGAATAACAATGTGAATCCCAATGCAAAGAATGAAGTGGAAAGAATGCAAGCTCTTTTGCAAACATGCAAAGAGAACACCAAGAAGTCTCAAGAGAAGATGAAGTATTATGAAGATGCACATCGAAGACTATTGGAATTCAAGGAGGGAGATTATGTATTCTTGAGGATTTCCAAGACACGTTATGGTTCTCTCAAGGGCAACACTAACACAAAGCTTGCACACTGTTTCTATGGTCCATACAAGGTGGTGAGAAGAGTTGGTGAAGTAGCCTATCAACAATTGCGACTTTCATCTACTACAAGAATTCATAATGTGTTTCATGTGTCTCATTTGAAGGCATATGTTGGGCCGGAAGTGCAAGTCTTGGATGAGCTACCTCCCATGAATGATGGTATATTGGATTATATTCCCGAGAGAGTGTTGGGCATGAGAAAAAGGGTACTTCGCAATCGTTCTTGCGCAAATACCTTGTTAAATGGAAGGGATTACCTCAAGATGAAGCTACATGGCAAGCCCACCCACATATCGGACAAATATGAGCACTTGTTAAATGCATCCGATGGGGAGAATCGAGCCATGTAATAGTGAATATGCTTGCTGTAATGTTTTAAGATTCAATGTTTGGAGGCCAATATAATGCTCAATTGGGATGCTATTGATATACGCACTTCACGAGGAGTGTGTATTGCATGATGCTATGTTTTGGTGGTTGTTCGAAGAGAATTATTACATGAAATTATGAAACTCTTAACCATGGCTATGCTCTCTTGGTGGAAAATTTTGTAATAGTTTTGCTACATGGACTATCTACATGTATATAGTGGACATTCTCATACCAATGAAGTCAAAGAATGTTTCGAAGAAAAACATATTTGAGTAGTGATGGTTTGTAATGTGGTGGTAAGCATAGGTTCATGGACAAGTTCATATGTTGAGCTTGGAACCTAAGCTTATAAGCATAAGATGGTGACCAACACTCCTGTTGTCTACTCCATGTAATGAGCGGACCTCCTCCTTACAATATAAGTGCAATTATGTAAACATGCAACACCACCAACTCCGGCTTTCATTTAATTAAAGTGGTAAACTTATAGTAAGGTTCATGGAGATAAGCTATGGCTCACATTTAAATACCAAATGTATAGCAATAGTGGCTACATGCAAACTCCACATTGCACATTGCATCTTCCTGTCAATCTCTTTAAATGTATAGCAATAGTGGCTACATGCAAACTCCACATTGCACACTGCACCTCTCTCTCTCTCTCTCTCTCCCCCTTCAAAATGCAATATGTTCATAGGCATTCAAACCCTGTTTCTTGAAACCCCACCCAGCAAGAAAAGATGAGTATGCTTCATCCTATGTGCTGTTCAATTTTGCAAAGATTCACTTCAAGTTGATTGGACAAGGAAAGAGTTACAGTTGTAATTTGACAAATGTATGAAGCAAAATACTTGAAGGAAACTTCCATTTCCTCTTCAACCCAATGGCGAGAGATTTCAACAATGCGTATAAGAAATGAGAGCTCTCTTCAAGAGGGCATTTCTTTTAGAGAGAGAGAGAGAGATGGACAATCTATATTAGTCCCTAAGCAAATATTACACGTACCACTATGACCTACCTTTTTTCAAAGGCAAGCCTAAAAACCACTCATTTTTTATAATTGCTTTTTATTAGTGATTTTGCCCCATGCTGAACAAAGAAGAAAAACCAAGCCACTTTCAAAAACATACTTTCCACAAGCAAAAGGCAAATCCATGTCCAGACTACATGACTGTTTTCTTGAACACAACTCAATGCAGCAATTAAGCTGATGCACCAAGTCTACACTACGTAACAATTCATCCAATAAGCAAGCCCTAGAAAGCTCATATGCAAATAGTCAAACTAAAAAGCCACCATTGTACCTCCACACTCTTAACATATAAAAAGAGCCCTCGCATTCTCATCTGTGCAATACAGTCCCGGATGCTGGGAGAAGCCTTGCTTCTTCAAAATCTGTCTCAATCTGGTGACTAGCTCATGATTGTTGATTGGCCCATCATGCTCAGAAAGCAGAACCTGGACTGCATTGCTCATAGCTCCGTATGCCTCGCTCGCCTTTCCAGTCGGATTGGCATCAGCTGAAGTCTCACTGGATTGACAGCCACTGACCAATATCCCCATATCTCTAGATCCTGGAACCTTTGCCCCAGCATATGCTTGGCCATGATCTGGGACTGACATCTTCAGTGCGGGTTTCAAGTATTCGTCTGTGTTGTCAACCTCATCAAGCTTATGTTTCAAAAACTCCTGAGCCAAAGCACCAACTGCACCCACCAGACCATGATGTCCGCTCCCATTTCCCTCATCATTGTGCATACTCTGCAGCAAGACCTTGACAAACTTCTTCACTTTACAGCTCGAATCTTCCCCAAACATGTCAAAAAGAGTGGGCCGGATGGTGCCCAGATCAAGGTCATCCTTCCCCGTCTTCTGTTTCAAAATCTCCAGGAGTGTTGAAATTGGAAGAGCTCTACTCTTTGCGTGCCCCTCCCCCTCATAGGAGACACGCTGGTAAAACTCATCGTGTTCCCTGAAACGATGATAATGGCCATGTCCATGACCTAAAGCAGGCAGGCTAATGCCACGGTCCTGAAGTGCTCCATGAATCTTGTCAGAAACAAAATCTCTTAACACCTCTCTGAACCCAACCTCCTGCTTCCCAGTACTTGCACCATGCTGGGAGCTTTCTCCAATCTGCTCTTTAGCATTTTTGACAAGGCCCCCGCTGTGACATGAATCTGATATTAAGGTCAATGTTACACCAGGCGGCACTTTGTCCACAATTTCTCTGAAGTCATCATCTGAATTTTGCATCCCAATGAAGTATAATTAACACAACTTCCTACCCCTTTCTCTCACCCCCCCCCCCCCCAACACAATAAACAATTAAAAAAAGCTGCCTATCTGTGTCCATCCATCTATTTCATCTTCTCTTTCCTTCTCCAACTCTCCATTACTATAAATCTTTTGATATCCAAGAATGTACTGATGGTAAACTGACCAAGAAAGATGAAAGCAACCCCCAGATAGGAGAAGTCATCTGAAATGCTAACCAACCATTTTCTACCTAGAAAAGAAAGCACCAAGGGAGAGCAAACAATCAAATCTGTTGTACTATGTTAACAATCGTGTGGATAATGACTCGGCCAAAAGGAGGCAAAGAAGCAACCTGATGAAAAACTTGGGCAAGGAGGCAACCTACGGAGTTAGAAATAGAAAAGAAAACAAATTATGAATGGAAGTACACCATGATTGCAAGAACTCTGCACCAAATAAATATGTACCATCATAGCAATGCCAAGGAGGAAGTTCGAACCAAACCCATGTCCAGATTAGAAAATGGCATGATAAGGAAAAGAAAAAGCAGACTGGATGTAGAACACAAATGCACTATGAGGGTATGAAAGCATTTACAAGAACATACCAACAGGCAAGCAAAGAAAAACCAATACATGGACCAAAAGTGCAACACGATGGTATGATTTAAACGGAACAACGCTTGCGCCATGACCACAAGATGGGACACCAGGTACAACCATCATAGCAAGAAAAGCATAACAGGAAAGAATCAGAAATGCACCATGAGAGCCCAACAAACCTACTCAAAAGTGAACCACAAAGGCAAGGGTAAAGGTAAAATATATCAAAGATATATGAATGAGTCAAAGATTTATTCAAGACATGAAATACATACGTGCCAAAAAAATGAATGCAAGAAAAACAACCAAAAAAGCACAAAATGTACATCATGGAATCTTGGAGACAAGAGAAGCAGGCCAAAAAAACGCTAATAAAGGAGACCTGAGGGAAGGAAAAGTAACACAAAATGCACAAACAGTATACCATGGAGGCAAGAAAAGCAACGCTGTTGTCGCTTGGCGTTTTACATTGTAAATTTTGAGTGTGTGTGTGTGTGTGTGTGTGTGTGTGTAGCAACACAATGCACAAACAGTAAACAATGGAGGCAACAAAAGCAACGCTATTGGCCGCTTGGCATGTTACGTTGTAATTGTGTGTGTGTGTGTGCACCCACGCGCGCACATGTTTTGAAGTGCACTTGCACATCAAATTTCCCTTTAAAAAGTAAAGCAACCCAAAAAGCAAGAAAAGCAACCTAAAAATGCACACAAAGGGTATACAATAGGAGCAAGGAAGAGCAAAGAAACCAGAAAGAAAAGCAACCCAAAAAAGCACAGGAGGGTAGGAAAGCAAGCCCGGATCTATCAATCCACATGCAGAAGGAAACCAAACCAGATCTAGCGATCCGAGATGAGCACATTACCAGTGATGAGGTTCATGTCACAGGGGACAATACATTCGTCATAGCCGGTGTCATCGATTTCCCCAGTCTCGGCCGGCAGGCGGACACCATGGCCACTGTAGTGGAAGAAGAGGATATCGCCGGGCTGGGCGTCGGACACGAGCTTGTTGAGAGCGCGTTTGATGTTGGCGCCCGTGGGCTGAGTGAAGCGGCGATCGGTGTCGATGAGGATGGTGATGTCCGATTCATGGAAACCGAAGCGATTCAGGAGGCTCTTGTGGATGCGATTCACGTCGTTGATGCATCCATGGAGCTCTGCTTTGGTCCCAGGGTAGTTGCATCCCACCAGCACAGCCTTCTTGGCCATGATCAAAGCTCACCCTCAGAACACCTCTCCCTTCCTGTCTCGACCTTCCTCTGCGTGGCCTGCACACACCCAAAAGGGTTAGGGTTAATCTCTGAGACTAACACACGCTTAAATCTCTCTGATCGATCCGATGGTTCGGGCATAATCCCACCAATTATTTCTGACAATATCAGATGCGGGTGGCTACTACTTGACTCCCAACCGCCTGCAGTACAAAAGGTCACCAATGTGTCTGCCTCGTGATTGATCGTGACCGCCCATGTCATGCCTCTTAATTTTTCATTAGCTCAATTCCTTTTATATAAAAAAACTCTCAATCAGCCATTTTGAATATTCAACCCTACATTATTATTTTTCTCCGGAAAGGTGAATTTAAAGAGCATTTTATTCATAAATTTATCAAATTCTTATTTGTGTTTTATCTTTAATGTAGACACCACCTGCACATTCCACTACGGAGCCAACATTATCAGGGGCAGTGTCACACTACAAAGGTCCAGCATATGAGGTTAGAGATGGAGTAGATAAGAGCATAGATGGGGGAGTAGAGAGAGAGGCTCTATGAGGGGGTCACAAGGTATTGCATAGCCGAGCATAGAGCTAAGAACATTTTTCGGTAGATAGATTTCTCAGAGTCAAGGAGTGTGTATAGTAGTGACCCTTATCTTGCTCTATATCCTCAGCCTGCATCGGAGATCCTAGCACGACGACCATTTACTACACAATCCCCATAGATTCTATTCAAGGGAGAGTGTTCAATTTGTTTTGATCCCCTTGATGTGATAGGGGCATACACACTAGAATGTGGTCACTCCTTCCACCTCACTTGCATCTCCCTCCAGCAGAGTTAGAGCTGGTGCGATGAGCTAGATGC
Organism: Cibotium barometz; assembly: GCF_041138505.1. NCBI lineage: Eukaryota > Viridiplantae > Streptophyta > Polypodiopsida > Cyatheales > Cibotiaceae > Cibotium > Cibotium barometz. Next base: position 5,635,085 of record NC_141081.1, on the reverse strand, counting down.
CTAGTCTATAGATATGACATTGACCTAGCTACCTTTTGAGTTTTGAGTATTGATGACCTTTTTCCAAGTACAACAATGAGATTGATCCATAGATAGGGAGGCCGGTCTCTCACATGGACGCGAGAGGACTTGCTGGCTATTGCTCATGAGTCAAGCATTGAGACCCTCCCAGAGGGCTTTAAGGATCCAACAGAGTTGGAGTGGAGCAAGACAGAGTTTGAGCAGCTGTATACTGTTCTAGAGGAGAGCATGTGCATGCCACTTGAGCGTGTTGGGGCAGTGCTAGTCCTAGTGGCACATCAGTCAAGATTTATCAACATTGAGTCATGACTATTGAGTATATTACACGTGTTGATGAGTGGGAGACACGTGTGCATGACAACTTCACTCTTTGGCCAGAGAGATAGGCGAGACTACGTGGACATCATGAGACATAGAGGCCCAGAGGGCTCTTGAAGAGCGGTACAGACATGTTTAATACCACATGCACCTAGGGTGGACTCTACACGGCAGGGTTCTACTATTGTTGCATGAGTCATTGCGGCTCCTTGGCAACAAGGTAGAGATGATGATCCAGATTAGCTAGATTTGGATAGTGGCAATGACTAAACCTAGAGTAGCTACATTACTAGCTACTTTTGTAGTCATTATATGATATTTTTTTATTGTTGTAGGGTGGCTAAGCTTAGAGTACTTGGGCTAGCACCCTTATGTTGTACTTTCATAATTTGTCCTATGTATTATTCTCTTTTATTTATACATCATCCCATTTTAGTTCCTTAGAAGTGTATCATTTCTCTCTCTCCCTCTCTCTCCTAGGCACACATGCACACAAACTACGCGTGCACACACACACACACACACACACACACACACACACACACGCACATTCACTCACATGCACCTACATAATGCACATGCAATCACATGCACACTCACATGTATCTACATATAAAAGACACAAACATTCACATGCACAAACTTAGCCAAACATGTCTTTTTCTTTCACCTTATATTTTGTCTCTTGTGGCCTCTATTTGTTTGATGGCACTTTAGCCTGCACATTACAACCAAATGTTCTTTGATTGTGTGACTAGACTTTTTAATAGCGAGAGTGGGGTCCATATATACACTCTTGCAAAGTTTGGTCTCACCCATTGGAGCCCATCTAGATACAATGTGTTTGCCATTTGCCCAGTTTACAATGTGTTGTGGCCTTAGAGAGCCCATTTGCCATTTGCCCAGTTTACAATGTGTTGTGGCCTTAGAGAGCCCTCTCAAAATTGGGCCATTGGCTCGCACATTGTAACCAAATCTATCCATATAGTGACCAAAATTTTTAAGAGTGAGGTTGGGGTCCACATACACACACTCTTGCAAAGTTTGGTCACCACATCGGAGCACATTTGGATGCAGTGTGCATGCCATTTGGCTATTTTTTAATGTGTCATGGCCTTAAAGAGCCTCCTTGAAATTGGGCCTTTGGCTCACACATTGCAACCAAATGTGCTCCGATAGTAAGAGTGAGGTTGGAGTCCACATATATACACTCTTTGAAACTTTGGTCACTATCAAATCACATTTGGATGTAGTGTGTGTGCCATTGCCCGGTTTTCAATGTGTCATGGCCTTAGAGAACCCTCTTAAAATCGGGTCTTTGGCTCACACATTGCAACCAACAAATGTGCTCTGATGGTGACCAAACTTTGTAAGAATCCACATATACACACTTACAAAGCTTGGTCACCATTGGAGCACATTTGGTTACAATGTGCATGTGCCATTTGCCCGATTTTCAATGTATCTTAACCTTAGAGAGCCCCCTCAAAATTGGGCCTTTTTCTTGTACCTTGTAACCAAATGTGCTCCGATGGTGACCAAACTTTGTAAGAGTGAGGGTAATTAGGCCTTTGTCTTGCACATTGCAACCAAATGTTCTTTGATTTGGGTGAACAAACTTTGCAAGAATGAGGGTGGGATCCACATATACACACTTGCAAAGTTTCATCACCATCAGAGCATGTTTGGTTACAATGTGTGTGCCATTCTCATTGAGGGGAGGGGGGGCAGTATATGTAAACCCTTTATAGCACGTGTGTTCAAGGCCTATTAAAAAAACCCCTTACCTATGAATTTTTCATGAATAAAATGCACCCTTTTTCTATTCAATCTGTGAATACCTCCTTTAAATTGTACCCTTTTGTATGTAAAAAATATGTAAAATAAGGATTTTAAAAATACATTCTGTTGAACTCACGTGCTATGTTTACATATTTATGAGTGACCCTCCCTGAGGTGCCATTCTCCTGGTTTTCAATGTGTCATGGCCTTAGAGAGCCCTCTCAAAATTGGGCCTTTGGCTTGTACATTACAATCTTCGATGGTGACCAACTTTGCAAGAGTGAGGAGTGACACGTGCTTGCCCCCTCAGAAATGAGAATAACCCCATTGGACATGATTAGAACCATAGAAATAAGAGGCTTTTTCATGGTCACCTAAAAATAGAAGTATCTATTGCCAGTTTTAGTTAAGAAAAGGAGAGGCTATGATCTGACCTGATGATCAGACTTTTTATAGAAAAGGAGGAGCTTTTGCATGCATGGGATAGGGATAGCCGAGATAGGGGTAAAGAGCCAACATTTGGAGAAAACTTAAAAAAAAAAGCTTGTTAGGAAAGTGCTTTGTGTGTTCTATTTTTGTGGGTCGAAGGTCATTGAGGCGATAATGATTGTTTGGAAGAAGACACGAGAGTAGTGTGAGGAGGCTTGGGTTTGTCCAGAGCAGAGGGTGAAAAAGGAAGCAGAGGATCTTTTTTAAGGAGGTTGAGATGCCCTAGGATCTCCTAGAGTGCAACTCTGTTAGAACTTGGATCAATTGAGGGCTTGCTCAATTATTCCTTTCTGTGCTTGAAGATGAACACTTGCAGAAAGTGGCTGCACATTCCATTGATGTTTGTACCTATTAAGATGAAGACATAAGTTTGAAGAGTTGTTTTGCTAGGATACACTTATGATCTCTTAGGTTTTTGGTTCTTCTTCTCTTTTGTTTAAACCCCATGTCTCAAGGTTGTTGAGATTGGCTCGATTTCATCTATATGCAAATAGATTGAGTGTGAATTTTAATCCTATGAGTTGGATTGATGAGGTTTTATGCTCTAGTGCTTTATTTGTGTTGTCTTGATGGAATTTGTTGAGAGGAATCAATTGTGAGTGAAATTCTCTATTAGTATAGAATCAAAACTGAGTGAGATAGCTTTAATTTTGAGTCAGCAATCGTCGTATTTGATTCAACAAATTCCATCAAGACAACACAAATAAAGCACTAGAGCATAAAACCTCATCAATCCTATGAGTTGGATTGATGAGGTTTTATGCTCTAGTGCTTTATTTGTGTTGTCTTGATGGAATTTGTTGAGAGGAATCAATTGTGAGTGAAATTCTCTATTAGTATAGAATCAAAGCTGAGTTAGATAGCTTTAATTTTGAGTCAACAGTGTTTGACAAAGTCAGTTGTGTATTTGGGTTAATCAATTGGAGGTGTAGAAGGGTAGATTTTGTCTTCTTGGATTGAAGGGAAGCCTCTAAAGTCTAACTGATGAGTTGTGTAGAGAAAGGGGTTGATTGTGTATCTATATAGACATGTACTTGAAAGTGTGCTCTTGTGAAGGATTCAGTCACAAATAATCTTGGACACGCGATGACATATGTCTAGCTTGCCTCATGGTGGCTCTTGAATCCACACTCTTACTTAGGAGGAGGAGGAGGAGGAGGAAAGGGAGGCTCACATGCTTCATACATACATACATACATACATACATACATACATACATATACATACATACATACATACATATATATATATATATATATATATACACATACATATATATATATATGTATGTATGTATGTATGTACATACATACATACATTATATGTATGTATGTATGTATGTACACACATACATACATTATATGTATGTATGTATGTACATACATACATATAATGTAATGTATGTATACATACATACTTACATACATTATATGTATGTATGCATGTATGTACATACATACATACATTATATGTATGTATGTATGTATGTATGTATGCATGTATGTACATACATACATACATTATATGTATGTATGTAAGTATGTATGTATGTATGCATGTATGTATGTACACATTATATGTATGTATGTATGTATGTATGTATGTATACATACATACATACTTACATACATACATATAATGTATGTATGTATACATACATACATACATACATACTTACATACATTATATGTATGTATGTATACATACATACATACATACATACATACATATTATATGTATGTATACATATAATATGTATACATATAATATGTATGTATGTATGTATACATATATATTATATGTATGTATACATACATATAATGTATGTATGTAAGTATGTATGTATGTATGTATACATACATACATACATACATACATATATATATATATATACACATACATATATATGTGTGTGTGTGTGTGCGCGCGCGCATGTGCATATATATATACATATATATATATAATGCTCTTTTTTTAGTGTGGATAGTTTGATCTAGTACATAATGAATACAATGTCTTATAGTTATGGAAGTATCACAACTCTTTCGATAGGCAAATTGTTAATATAATTGCGTACATAATAAATTGTAAAGGAGAAATAATCAAGCTTTGTCTAGGTAGCTTCGGTCTATATGTAGGTAGTTTTTACTATATATGTTACAAGGAGATTTTTTTAATCCTCCATATAGAAAGAAAAAAGGTGTTCACTAGATAATTCCTTAGGTAGAGATGAACGTATCTAGGAAAAGTGCAAACTAGGGAAATTGGAACACTTACTAGATAGCATAACTAGGAAATATTCTTAACAAGCATAATTTGTCCTATGTAAACATCCAACATAGGTTATCTTTCTTATGTAGGAAAATGTCTCTGACATAGGTAAATTTTCCTATGTAGGAAAATGTTTCTAACAAAGGTAATTTTCCTATGTAGGAAAACATTTTTAACAAAGGTAAGTTTTCCTATGCAATGAAATCATACACATTTCCTAGTTAAGCTATCTAGTAAGTGTTCCGTTTTCTCTAGTTTTCACTTTTCCTAGGAAATTATATAGTGAATACTTTTCTTTTCCTATGTAGAGAATGATCAAAAACTCCTTGTGAGGCCTTGGCACTTGTTTCGGCCTAAAAAGGGGATCTAAGGGTGAATTCTTAGTATCATTAATTCAAAACTCAACTAACATCAATATTGAACTCTCAAATTGAATTTTGTAGCAAGAAAATATTCGTTAGTGATGAAAATTCACCAACCAAGCTTGCCAACAATTACACAAATTTACCAGTGCACCAAAAGCTTGCAAAGTGAAACTCAAGCAAAAAAGGCATAGATATAAAGGGCGTGTGAATAGAGAGAGGTGCTAAAAGCCAAGGAGAGATTATATATATGTATATATAAAGGAATCTCACAAAAAAGGGAGACACATGTGGCAACATTGAGAGGCTAGTATGCCAACATTCTTACACCGGGTAACATTGAGAGGCCAACCATAACATATTTTTTTTTTGCTCAACAGCCTAAGTAAATAGTTTGCATGCACTTTTTGGCTTAAAACTAAGGTTAAAAATTTATTAAACTCCTCCAACTTAATGAAATAAATCAAGAAGTTCATGGTGGCACACATGGTCATCTTAGAATTAAGGAATCATCTTAGCTTTTAAGTACATGGTTGTATGTTAGGATAGGATAAAAAGAGAGACAGCCAAGGCTTAGGGATGTAGTAAGGATCTCCACCGCCCACGACCGGCGCCCATGCATTATCTTCTCCAACACTCACTAGGAGAGCGAGGCTTTAGAGATTTTGTGCGAGAAGGCTTCCGCGCACGACCGTGTATAAATCGACGGTGCCGGGCGTAGCTCCGTCGACGAACTGAGCGGAGGAGCCATCAGGGATGGAGACAGGGACAGGTGGGTTGCTGGAGGATGGGTTCTGGACGTAGAAGCCCAGCTCCTCGGTGGACAATTGGAGAGAAGTCATTGGCTGCAGCACAAGCCCGGACTGGCCAACGGGTGGCGGGAGCTGCCCGACTGGTGGCGCAAGCGGCGCAACAGGTGGCGGGAGCTGCCCAGCAGGTGGAGAGAGCGGCGCAACAGGTGCCGGAAGCTGCCCAATGGCCGCAGGAACAGTCCCGCCGGCAGTGCTCGGGGCTGCAGCAGGGCTTGCCACCATACTCATAGCTGCTCCAGCTTGCTGAAAAGGAATCAGAAGGACTAATTTGTCAGACGCGTTGGTGACAGTCACACTTGAATGAACTCTCTCCAAGGCCAGAAGGCGTAGGCTTAGGAGAAGAAGGATGGCAAACCTATCCATGTTAGCAGCAGCTGGCTACGAGGGGAGTATATGGCTACCTCATGCATGCAGCTCAGCTCCTCCTCTCAGCATACATTTATATCCTTACTAGAATAGTGATCAGCACTCTAATGATCGACGTGCTCAGGGCGATAGAATAGTGATTAGCACTCTAATGATCGACGTGCTCAGGTCGATAGAATAGTGATTAGCACTCTAATGATCGAGGCGCTCAGGTCGATAGAATCGTGATTAGCACTCTAATGATCGACGTGCTTAGGTCCAAATAGTGATTATCACTCTAATGATCGATGCGCTCAGGTCGATAGAATCGTGATTAGCACTCTAATTATCGACGTGCTTACCTTTTACATGTCTTTTGCGAGTAACAGTTTGGATGCTGAATCCTTCAGGTTTTTAAGTCCCATCACATCAATCTAGCCAATTATTTTCACTCCATTCAAGTCAGCCGTCCACTTTTTATTGGTAGCCCCCCATGGTGGCTCTGCAATAAGAGCTCGACACATCATGTTTCCATCTTCACTCAGCATTGAATTCTGCCATCAACCATCGGAGCATATATGTGAAATGTAAACGCATGAACCTTTCACATGGGCTCATGGGCACGATCCCCACACCCATCAAAGATCCACTCACCCATGTGAAGATGGATGCAAAATCTCTAGCACCCATGAGAAATGCCTTGAATGATGTGCATGTTAATATGTCTTAGTGCAATTATGTCACTTGCACACTCACCTTTGAGAGAGGTAGTGTCCACAATGTCTATGAGAAATGAATGTATGTATCCACAATGGCCATGAGAAACATATGTGCATCCGGATCCATGATGTCCATTAGAAATATGAATATGCATATCCTATCCACAACGGGCATGAGAAACAGATGGGCATCCACAATGTCCATTAGAAATATGAACATTATGCATATCCTTTAGCTTCAATACAACTTTTGCACCCGAGCCTACAACTAGCTTTATCTACAATATACCGTCCAAGAAACATTACAAAAGCTACATATTTAGAACATGTGTTATTTAGCACAAAACCTTCCAAAAACGTTGAAACTTGAGAGTCGCGGGTAATTATTTTTCTCCAAAAACAATCACGCAAACTATCAATGTCTCGCAATCCACTCTTCTTGACATTGTCTACAGGATCTCCGTATAGGTTATAGTGTGACATATGCTATTGGGTGCATCTCATCAAATTTTCAGGCATTAACGTTGGGTGTCGATGTTCTTAGGTGATGGTTCGGACATATTATTTAATAGTTTTCATCCAAAGCGTGGCCAAGATCTTTTGAGTGCAAGACCATATGACAAAATTGCTAATATAATTTGGGACCCAAAACTCTTCTTCATCCTCTCATGTATGATGGTATGAACTTCTTAAAGAAGTATAGCATTGTGAAATGGAAAATTATTCAAAGTGCTAGCTCATAAGATAAATCATGCTTAATCATTTACAATAGTTTTTATCCAGATTATTGTGTGTTTTTACATGAGATTAATTAGAAAAGATGCCACACACTAAATTCAAACAAATGGTTTGTTGAAGTAAGCAATGGATATTCCTCTTCTTATTTAAAGTGGAAAATTCTCATACAAAGGTTGCACCAAGCAATTTTTGGATTGGAGTGGCCATCATTGAATGGCCAAACCCTCTAACATCTTTTAAAAAGCTAAATCACATATGTTAAGTATGATAAATACATATTGTTTAAACCTTTCTTTCTTATCATTGGAGTGGCCATCATTGAATGGCCAAACCCTCTAACATCTTTTAAAAAGCTAAATCACATATGTTAAGTATGATAAATACATATTGTTTAAACCTTTCTTTCTTATCTTAAAATCCTTTAATTTTTTTTACATATATTCTTTCAACTTATCTTTTATTTTGTGTGATAATATAGGTTGCATCACTAGCATTTTTAACCACTAGCAAGTGAAAAGAAATGTGAAGCCATCACAACCCTCTTTTTTTTAAAAATACTAGTATTTAGCTTCTGCAATGATATTAACTATTCTCGTTATATGGTACCCTTCCTTTTCTTTGGGATTATTGAAATACCTTTAGTTACCTAGAAAATTATATTTCATGATCGTTTGTTATTGTAACTAATACTCAAATAATTAGCACATACTAGCTTTGTATAATCCTATAAAATTAAAAATAACATGCTACATTACAACAATTTGGGTCTCTAGGAAGCATCTTGTAGCATCCCTTAAATAGGTCTTTACAACATCAATATCACATCCTTGCAAAGTGATGCTTGATGCCTACATTTTTTAAGCCACAAAATTAAGATTGATCTCCTCCTTTTACGATTCATTTGAATAATGTTTTGCCTTTCCTTGTTGTAGATAACTTAGCAAGCAACCATGTAGGGCAATAGATAAAGATCTAAATATCTAATCCAAAAGATGGTGAATGTTTTTTTTCCTTTCTTAGTTTTAATCTATTTGACAACATAAAATTTTCATATGTTCCAAAGCTTTGATGCTAGAACCTAGTGAATCCTAATACCATTACGCTTGTTAATAACCTAACAAAGATGCGTATTTGTTTTTTAAAATTATCAATTATTTTTATAGCTTCTTCTCCTTCAAACACTTGGTCCATTAAGCTTTTCATTTTTTTACGAGTAATTTAATATTTTACTTTTTCACTTTTTCACTTTTAGAATAATTTATTATTATTATTATTATTATTATTAATTAAGCTTCTGTTATATTTAGGAGATGATAACGAGGACGGGGCATTATTTTTCTTATTTTTCTCCTTTTTCTTTTTTTTAATTATATTTAGAAGAAGAACAAGGTAGGGTGGTGGAGGAGGATGAGCTTTTTTTCTTTGTCTTTCATTATGTATAAGTAAGCTTAGAGATTTATGCATAAAGCATATAGCGCTTATGTATAAGTTATAATTATTGACCAATAAGAAGAATATAAAAAAATTATGTTTTCATTAGCCAGAAGGAGATATGGTAGAGAAGAGGGAGACCGAGATTGGAGAGTATAGAAGAACACATAGGGAAAGAGAAGGAGAGGATTTGAAGAAGATGAGAGAGATGCTAGAAGCGATTTTGTATAAAGAGGTTATGCATAAGAATATGCTTAAAGTTTACAATTATGTATAATTTCTATAAGATATTTATGCATATCCATAAGCTTAAAACCTATGCATGATCTCTCTTCTCTCTATATTTTAGTAATGGCTGCAAAGTCAGAATTCTTAAAACTAGACGTGGATAAATAGAGAAAATATAAACTTGCAAGAAATAGATTACCCAACCAAATAACTCATCAAAAGATCACAAATTCAACATATTCAAGATTTGAATGAATAACAAATAAAATACTTAGCTCAAGATCATGACTCAAACATTGGGTGCCATCATACGGGATGTATCTAGATTATAGAAATCTAGAAAGAATGTATCAAGATATTATAAAAATCTGTAGATAGGGGTGGGTTTATCCCTTGATGAACAAATGTGTTATATAAGGTTTTTATATAGTAACCACCCTAGATTACTCAAATGTTATTTTCTCATTTTTTTAGCTACAATGTTTTTACGTTGGGAGTGGTATGGTTGTCAGAAGCAGCTCCCTAGATTTTGGTACAATTGTTCAATTCAAAGACAAGACTTATGAGCTTCTCTAGTTGACATAGTGGTCCTAGAGAGTGTTCGGACTAAGTAGTGCATACTTTTTTTTACGAGGATATATTGAACATATTTAAGTTAATTCAGTCTAGTAACTTTTATGTTGAAAAGAAATGTTGAAGTGCATGTGTGAGCTTTATTTTCTACTTAAGTGTGTGCTTCAGAAAAAGGGAATTTCAATTATGAATGTGTGAGTTCACACTGTTCAGCTACATCAGCCTAGTGGAGGGGGCAAGCTAACCCATGGGTTTAGGCAAGTCTATGGAATTAAGTCAATATTAGATAATTTGGGAAAAACCTCATATTTTGGTAATCAATCACTCCATTTAATCTTGGATATATCTTAAACATGTAAACTCTGAATTTGTCAGAGATTGTAGATCTAGATTCTACTCTTCAAGATCTTTCCAATGATATGTCACATGAGGGGGTTTTGATAAAATTTTGGCCATGATCCCATTTTACAAATGGGAATGAGATTTCTTCCAAATTATCTAGGCCTTGAATAATTGGTCAAAGTTGATGAAGGATTTAAAAGTAAAGAGGAAGAAAAAACCCTGTGGAAATATGATGTGTGGGATGATGATGTAAAAAAGCAAAAATTGAATACAACATCTAGCTTATGTATTTTTCCCATTATATACTCTAAGAAGGATGCAATTTTTGTGTGGTTAGGAGAATGCAAGAAAGAGTTTCACAATTTAAAAATAATTATCACATGCAACACTAATTATGTTACCCCTAGACTAGAATAGAATATTCCCTATGTGTTTGTTAGTACATCTAAAGTGGCCATCAAAAGTGTTCTTATGTAGGAATCAGAGGATGGTTTCGACCAATTTTACTATACAAGGAGAATGCTATCCAAGTAGTGATGTATAAACTGTACATGGGCTTGATATGTTAGTACTCTGTAAATAGGAGTTCAAATATAGTGTGATTTCAATTATAAAGTGATACACTGGCATGGTTGATTTCTTTTGGGGTATACAGGGCATTTAGAGATGGGCCTAGAATGTGTGGGCGTCCCCAAGCATGAGCGGGCATCGTGGATTGAGATAGAAGTATGTGGAGCATGGGAAATAAAAGATTATTGATATGGCCGATGTATCTTTGAGAAATGGTGTGAAATCAAGGCTTGAGGGTGGCCATCATTGAAGTTTTAAGAAATAAAAAAATGATATTAATGTGGGGAGGCCACTTGGCAGTTTACTTTTGATGTGGGGAGGCCACTTGGCAGTTTACTTTTGATGCCAGCGCTGCTGCCAGAGCAGGTCTTAGAAGCTTGGCGAAGGTGGCGAGTCTGGCGTGGGCTGCAGAAAAAGGGTGTGTCGCCATGTGAATTTCTTTTGAGCCTATGTTTGGCTTCATTGAAGCTTGCATATCATTTGTAAGTTTTACCTTGCAATGTGCAACCACATCCATAATAGGTTATAGTGAGACTTGAAAGTAATGGGAGTGATATGGGCTTCAAGGAACCATACGTAATATTCCTTGATGGCATAACGTATAAGGAATCATAGAAAAAGATACGTTGTGATGCTAAGAATCTAGAATTCTCTCCCTCATACAATAAAGTTCCAATTTTAGTATGAAAAACATTTAGCTTTCCACTTAAGCACTTCACAAATTTCCATTCTTCTATATAATGTTGGATATAATCATTGTGAAAAAAGGCAAAGGCCTATTGTGCCTCATCCATGGAGATATCATGTGGGTCAACCACATGGATGGTCTAAATGGTGGCTCTTCCAATGGGTGAGGGCTTGGTTGAGGTAAGAGTAGATTACATGATATCGTCAGAGGATGCCCAGTGGGTTGTATTTATAATTAAGCATGCTACTAAGCTGGCAAAAGGTAGACTTCATTGCATAAGGGTTTTCATGGTTGTCATAGCCTAGTGAAGTGAGTCTACATAATGCATCAGTTTAGGCCGAGTGGTGCCGTGATATCAAGGAAATGGTCTTCCTGATCAGTAAGAGTTGGAATTGATGATGATACCAGGTGGCAAGGTTAGACACGAGGATGACATAGGCTAACATGGTGTGGAAGGTGGGGTTGTAAATAGGGTCCGATGAAAAGATGTTGAAATGAAGCAACGAGGGTGAAATTAATAAGGATAAGGGTGTATCCATGGGAGACTGGCTTATGGTTAGCAATGTGTCAAGGTTGGTAACCCATGAAAGAAGCATGTTTAGCTTCTATCGGCCACGCCCTTCCAATGGGGTATCATTCAAGGCAAGGTTTTGCATGTGATTAATTTCAGCATGTGCCTTGGCTATCAGGGTTTCTTTACAGCATGGAGGAGATCTTGGTGGGCTACTTTCCTAGTAGCCGCTTTGCGAACTATGAGGTTGTACTCCTCTTGGAAATCTTTGCCCATTAGTTGACCATGTTTCTAGCTAACGTAGGGTTTTAGCGACTTCATGTGTTTCGGGCAAGGGTAGTGTTGCACTCCTTAGAAAATTTGTTAGCTACCCAAACAAGTTGGGCCTCTTCAGCTTTCACTTGCTTGATCTCGTCTAGGAGTTGGTCTCTTTTGGCTTCATGTGGCTGGGCTACTACAACCTTAGTGGTCTCAAGGGCTTGGTATTAAAGGCAAAGGGCATCCATCTCCTTCTCATGAGTGTTGTCTAGGGTAGCTTTGGCTGACACAAGCATATGTTGAAGCCAATGGATTTCATGCGTGGCTTTCTTGAGTTTGGTATTAAAGGCAAAGGGCATCCATCTCCTTCTCATGAGTGTTGTCTAGGGTAGCTTTGGCTGACACAAGCATATGTTGAAGCCAATGGATTTCATGCGTGGCTTTCTTGAGTTTGGATTTGAGCATGGCACTCTTCTCATGGGTAGCTTGAAGCAGTTGTTGGGCATTGCTAAAATTTTGGCCCTCTTCCCGGATGTAGGAATTGTGGCTCTTGTTGTTGTCAGAGGATGTGTCACTTGGAGGTTTCGGCAACATGGCCGATAAGTTCTTCCCACTGGTGAGTGTCAACATTGGAAGTACTCGAGGGAGTGTCAACATTGGAAGTAGTGGGGAGCTGGGAAATCTTGGGCCAGTTCTAAGGGAAAAAGATGGTCTGTGAGAGACCAATTAATTTCATCTCACAAAATAACTTTGGTGAGGAGAGACGACGCCATGAGCTTTCTCTGGGGGTTCGAGCATATTACATGGAGTTCCTTATGTAAATACTCCACCTAATAAACCTATACGCCTTGGTGGACACGCACTAAGGTGGACAGGTTGCAACAATTAAAGCTTTCCATCCACTGGTGAGGAGGAATGTGAGCATCTGGGTAGGCATGATGAGTTCGGGGTGAGTGATACTTTTCCATTCAACCTTGTCTTTATCACTACCCCATTAACATTCATTGCATCGTTTAATGTATTTCGTGGTATCTCCAAACATAGTGGGCCACTACAGTCTAGCCAGTAGGATTTTTCTAGTAGTGATATCTTCCACAGAGTGTCCTCCTACGATTCTCGAGTGGGCTTGCTCTAAAATAGAGATGTATTCATCCTCTCGGATGCGTTGCCTCATGATTCCTTCTTTTCCTTGCCTATAGAGTTGCCCTGCAATCAGGGGACAACTTTTTTTATGAGGCGACTTTCTCTATCGTTGTTAATTGGTGCTTTGGTAGGTAGGCCATTAGCAGCAACACTTTATCTCTCTCTGCTTCACTCGGCACCCTGCTCTCTGTCCACTTCCCTGTCTCCTAGGTGGCCCACACCAGCCAGCCTGTCCTCAGCATCCTCTGCAATGCTACTTTCAGCGCTTCTTAACTGCGCTCCACATCACCCAGTCGTCACCGCTCTGCCTCGATCACCCTTGACAGTTACCTTGCGCCAACCACAGTTGCGCCCACTTCATCCATCGCCAGCCCGTTGGCTAAGGTTTCCACGTCCAGCTTCTTTAACGCCAGCACCTACAGTAGCCAGCCTCCACACTTTGCCGTTGCTCTCAGAATGACCAGAACCCACATATCAACGCGGCGGCCTCCACACTCAGCAGCCCGGCGCAGCTCCAGTCACCGTAGCCACCTCTGTACTCGCCTTGTTCTCTCTCCCTCACCAGGGAGGCTCCCCGTGTCCACAAGCAGCCACCTACGACTGCTCCTTGGTGTCACCAGCCAGGCCGACCACCTCTCTTCGTGTGCCTGTGGGGGCGGCTGCGCCTAGGAACCCCCATATCAACACGGCCACTCCTTTTTCTGCCAGCTAGTCCAAACCCACTTGCAGCTTATCTGCCCTTTGTCTCTGCAATGCTACCGACCCCACCAGCTCAGTAGCAACACTTCATCTCTCTCTCTCTCTCTCGGCACCCTGCTCTGCTCTTCACTGCCCTGTCTCCAGCATCACCTGTGCTTCTGCATCCGGCTTCACCTACGCGGCCCTCTCTGCCTCTGCGTCGAAGCCCTCTTCACTTACTTGCCAGCCTGTCTTCCACTCGACCAGCAGCCCTCCACGCTTTCAAATCAATCTGGTCTTCGCTTGCAGCAAGTACATCACTTGCTCCTTTGCTCCCTAGCTCCTCTGCCCGCCAGCCCATCGCCCGCCAGCCCATCGGTGCTCTTCACTAATCCAGCTTCTCTCAGCAGCCCGCCACTCAGTCACCAAGGACCTTCTTCTCTCGTACCTGCAGCAGCAGCAGCGCCTTTAATACCAACAGCTGCGCATCACCTACTCACGCCAGCTCTACGCTCCTCTTCTCTTGCGCTGGCAGCCAGGCCACCCCTCACACGACCAGCTACCTTGTACAAGGTGGCTGCTTCTCACACGTTGGCAGCAGCAGAGTCACTTCATCTACCCAGCTCTTCCCTTGGTTTGGCTTGCAGAGCTGCGCCAGAGAGCCCCCCCAGCTGCTCTTTACACGGAGGCTCCCTTTCTCTTCACGACGGCCCTGTCTCCTGGTTGCAGCTCACCATCCCCTCTGCCTGTGCTTATGGTTGCACATGCCCAAGAGCGACTCTCTGCACGCTAGCCCACTGTCGGCTTCTTCACCAGCCTTTGACGCACACCCGCTCCTTGACGACGGTCGCCAGCCACTCCAGCAGCTTTTTCCCACCTCTGCAAGGGCGACTCCCTCTCAGCCTATGACTAGGGCGCCTCCACGCTGTCGTTATCACCTCAAGGCCTTCTCCTCTCGCACCTGCAACAACAGCTACAGCAACATCTAGTAGTCACAAGGATTCCATGGTGGCCTTTAACGCCAGCACCTCCACACGTTGCCGTCTTCTTTCACACGGGAGGCTACACTTCACCAAGGAGGACCCCCCAGCCTTACACAACGGTTTTCTCCACCTTTTGTCTGCTAGGCGGCTACTGCACTCAAGCCTGCCTCTACACTGCTATCGCCCGCTCTCTGCAGAGAATGACGAGGCCCCCCCACGCCTACCTTGCTAGCCACTCCAGCAGCTTGTCTACTGGCTTCCACTTGACCCACACGACCCACACAACCAGAACTCTTTGCCTGAGAGCCTCCTCAGCAAAGCGACCCACATAACCAGAACTCTTCGCCAAGCTTCGAGAATTTCTACGCTGGCAGCCACAAAAATCCCCACGTGGCCATTTCCACTAGTGGCCACGTTTTTTATATCATTTTTTATTATTATTTTTTCAAAGGCCTATAAGATGGCCTCCATATACTTTCCACACTATGTCCAAGCAACCTTGGCCCATAGTCTCTAAATTACCCATGCTTCCATACACTTCAACACAACCTTTAATTGCCCACTCATACTTGGGGACGCATACACAACCAAGCCGCTGCGCGAACAGCTGAAACCATCTCCGAACCATGCTCTAGACAGGCCTGCACGAGTCCAAAACCAAAAGCATCCACACTGTACACCTGGCAACGCCCTCAAAACCAAAACCTTCACACCTGCCATGCATTCATATATACACGAGCCTGAAATACCTCTTAGAAAAATGCCTGACATACTTTGCCAACCCCCCCATCAGCTAGAGCATTCATGCTCAGCAGCAAAAGCATATGTCCAGTAGTCATCCACCAGGATCAAAAGGAAACTGCTTCAATCCATCATCCACCTTCATAACATTCTTCCAAAAAAGTGGCATCAAAGCACACCACACGTCAACCACATGTGCTCCAAAATCACTTTCATCCATCTCTTCATAAGCATCCATAGTCTCTCTCCATACATCCCCATAGGCGCCTGCTCTCGAGACAGACCTTGATATAGCATTTCTCCTACAATATACATTTTAGTTCTCAACACTTGCGGCATCACAACAGCTAACATCCAATTTAACAACATTTGAGATGCCCAAGTCTCAACCTTTACATTTTCACACACAAGCATATCATCATTCTTCACCACCGGAGCATCCAAAGGTGCCTCAATGCTCTCCAAGACAGGCATCACAACATCATCCTCCAATTCAATACACTTTATCTCTCTCTGCTTCACTCGGCACCCTGCTCTCTATCCACTTCCCTGTCTCCTAGGCGACCCACACCAGCCAGCCTGTCCTCAGCATCCTCTGCAATGCTACTTTCAGCGCTCCTTAACTGCGCTCCACATCACCCAGTCGTCACCGTTCTGCCTCGATCACCCTTGACAGTTACCTTGAGCCAACCACAGCTACGCCCACTTCATCCATCGCCAGCCCGTTGGCTAAGGTTTCCACGTTGTCGTGCCATGGCACGTCTATGGTGTGAAACCATGCATGTGAGGCCATCAAATACAAATCCAGATGCATGAGTTAAGTGCCATGACGAGTCATTATATGATGCCATGTACATATGGTCATATTGTAAATGAGGTTCAATAAGACGAGCTGAGGCTGATGAGCCAGATCTAGGAGTTTTTGTACATGAGTGTGGTGTGAATTATGGAGTTTTATGCATATGGTGGACCTTGTAGTAGGGAACACCCTTCTTAACATGTATGGAAATGCAAAGGTTTGATGCCAGATGAGTTAAAAGAAATTCAGTGGGAGCCAGTGTTGCGAGAACTCATCCAAGTCCGTCGAGCCATCAAAAAGAGCTTCTCTCAGCTTGTTGGTCCAGAGCTGGCATGGGCAGATTTTGACTATATAAATGGGCAGTTGCAATGGTGCACAGTTCTTACTATTGCCCACAGAATCAACACTGTCATTTATTGTGATAGACTCTTGGTTTTGGCACATGCGGGGCACATTTCGGAGTTTGACTCTCCAGCAAATCTTTTACGACATGCAGAAGAATCTTTTGAGGAGGGAGATCATCTTTTTGCAAATATGGTGGCCAATACTGGCCAGGAGACTGCTCAAATCCTCATGAAAGCTGCCGAGGCTGCCGAGAGAGCAAGAAGGGAAATTTTGAGCAGTAAGTAGATGAGAAGCCAGAGTCGAGTTTCTAGCTTCAATTTCAAGAAACTAGTGCAATGGGCTCACTGCAAGCATGGGCCACTGTCACAGGTGATTGAAACAAGAGAGCAAGGTATAGGTCATCAGCACTGCCACCACTTGTGTCATGGTGATCTTTAAAACAAAGAGAAATCGATAATGAACTGAACATCACACAATCACAGGTGGGTGGCAGCCTACGTGTATAAAAAGGAATACCTTGGGGAAATTTCTGGATGTTATGCAAACTATAAACGAGCGCAGCTTTTTTAAAATGGAATTCCGATTCTTAAGCTGCAAAAGGTGGTGAGGCGCCGCATTTGTTGCGGGAAAAAGAGGAAATAACCAGAGTTGGGACGGACGGCGCATATCGGAGAGAAGGGGGAGAACTCTACAGAAAAAACCAGTGTATCAATCTACCAGTTAATTTTAAACGAAAAATATATCTACTGTTTACACCGTGTAGGTGCTAGAATTGAAGAGGGAATTGAGAGCTATATGAAGAGATGCTTCAGCCATTTTCATGCTTTTTTTTTCTCCATCGAGCTATCTTCTGTGAGGCGACCTCCATCGCGTGTGTACTGAGGCGACCTCCATCGCATGTGTACTAAGGCGACTTTGAGATTAGCAAAAATAAAAAAACAAAAAGAAAATTCACTCGTTCAGATAAGTGTTTTCTTTGTTCTACTTTTTTTTTAGAAAAAGGGCATATCTCATAAATCCTTAAGGATTTGGAAAATGAGAGAAAGGCTTTGGAGAAAAATTTAAATGCTTTGGAACTTGGAGAATTGTGGGAAAAAGGCATCAAAAATATATTCAAGCTGTGGGAAGTTGGTTCTACTTCTACTCAATCCAATTTCGGAATTCATGAGCATGTTATAGTTATGCCATATGCTATCTTTTGTTTGCATGATGTTAGAATTTAAAAGCAGGCTTTCAGGTGATAAAGGACATCTTGAAATGATGAAATCAATGATACTGGATGTATGGAATGTGAATGGACACATGTATGTTGGAAATATTTGAAGGTTAAGCTATGCCTACATGTGATTGGCTTGAAGGATTTGGAAAAAGGAGCCAGTGAATCTATGCCTAAAAAGGGACGAGCACTTGGTATACAATTTTGTGTAATCATCAGGACGAATTCAAAGATGTGTTGAGGTGAATTGACACATGTATATGTCATTAAAAAATGGAGATGCCCAATACTCCTTGGAAAATTTTGTGTGTGAGCTTCCTTGTTAGGTTTGGTACCTACTCTCACAGCTAGAAGTCTCGTACTTTCCTGGCTATACCGCACACATCACGACAACGTCCAGCTTCTTTAACGCCAGCACCTACAGTAGCCAGCCTCCACACTTTGCCATTGCTCTCAGAATGACCAGAACCCACATATCAACGCGGCGGCCTCCACACTCAGCAGCCCGGCGCAGCTCCAGTCACCGTAGCCACCTCTGTACTCGCCTTGTTCTCTCTCCGCGACGGTTCTTCACGAGGGAGGCTCCCCGTTGGTCGTGTTGTGGCACGTCCATGTAGGGAAAATCTTCTCTGTGATCAATTCACATGAATTCAGAGGGGCCTAGTCATTCTCTGCAGGGAAGATAGCGTGGAGTGGCCGTCGTGTAGAGGAGGGGAGGCTTCTCCAGCAGAGCAGCGGACACACAGGAAAGAAGTGTGGGTTGGCGTGTGGGAGCCGCAGGTAGACGTGTGAAGAGAAGCGAGAAGGCTCTCTGGCGCAGCAGCTGGTAAAAAAGAGGTGGAGAAGGGTGCTCGTGGATTCTGCAGGCTGGCGAGTCGTAGAACAGTGGTGTTGCTGCTTTGCAGAGAGTCGCTCTTGGCGTGTGCCGCCACAGGCGTAGGCAACGTGTGGGTGACGAGCTGGCGCAAAGTATGGTGGTCTTGTACGTGTAGGGGGGGGAAGAAGCATCACCAGGGGGCGGCAGCCACAACAAAGGATGGCCGGGTAGTAAAGTCGGCAGCAGCTGTGAACAAGGACAGGTTTTTTGGGGGCTGTTCCAAGCTGTGATTCGCATACTGAGACTGACTGTGGACAGATTGAAGAAGGTGACTGCACCTACTGGAGATTGCTGTGCTGATTTCCTGCTGAATTTCACACTTTTTTGGGCTGTTATTCGCATTCAGATTTGCAGCCAGACAGTTTCCGGAACAGGGCGCTGCAGCAGCTGCTGCAGAAGAAAAGAGGTGTAGCCTTGTGTGTGGGAAAGGGGACTTCTGGAACACTGTCAAGCTGGCCGCGCAGCTGCATGATAGAGCTTTGGGAAGAGCTGCTGGGGGCTCTGATTGATTGGCATAGAAGAGGGCCTGGGTAAGAGTGAAAAGCTGGGGGGTGCGCCAAATCCAAGAGTGGGAGGCGGCCGTGTAGTTTGAGGGGAGACTCTCTGGTGCAGCTGCAAGACGAAGCCAAGGGGAAAAGCGCAAGACAGTACGAGGGCCTTGTGTTTTTTTTGTGTGGCACTGCAGGCAGACAGGCGCAGTTGGCGTAGAAGGGCTGACGCTCAACTGGTAGTTGGGCCTCTCTGGTGAAGCGCAGCTGGGAGTGCAGAGGAGCACTGGTCGACTGGGAGGAGCTGTTTGACGGGTGGCAAAGGTTCTGCATACAGGCGGAGGTGTGGAGAGGAGATGGTGGCTGTTGGTGTATCGACGTACAGCTGACAAGCCTTGGCAATGCTGGTGTGGGCTGGCGTTACAGTGCGGTGATCATGCAGGTGCTTAGAACATAAGCCGCCTTGGAGCTGGCTCAGGTTGGCGATACAAGAGGAAGTGGCCGTGTTGTTTGAGAGGGGACTCTCGAAGGCAGCTGTAAAAACGAAGCCAAGGGGGGGGGGCTCTTCGTGTTTCAGGGGGACGATCTCTGCTAATTTTCACCATGAGTTCTGGAGGGCACTCTGGAAAAAAGGAGAGCAGGGTGATCGTGAGTCTGAAGAGCTGCTGGGGGCTTTAATACCAGAAGCTGTGCTGCTCTGCAGCTTTTCGGGCACAAGTTAGTGGTTTCTTTGTTGAATTGAAAGAAGTAACATAGTGGTGAAACAGTTCTACTTTATGGAAGGCATTTTCCACTCCAGTTTACTATTGCTGTCATGCTGCAAACTACTATAGTCAATGATGTTTATGATGGTGCTTGGCTGACCCAAAGATCTATGTCTTTCAGAGATCATGGGGCCACAATGTTATGGTTTTTCTTGGGTTTTGGAACCATAAGATGGTTGGTTTGGTCATGTATATGAGGTGTCTATGTTGGCTTTGATTTTATAGTTTTGTTGGATGATGAGCCTCTGCTGAATGCTCCATGATGGCCATGTGTATCTTTCATGTGAATACCATGAGGTGATTTTTTGGAGTGCAAAGCCATATGAGATGAGACAAGCCATGTTAATGTCAGTTTTTATATGTATCATGTGTCCAATATTGGCTTTGAGGATGCACATGTATAGTTGGGTACTCGATCTTTGATGGTTCCAGCTTCTGCAGGTGGTGACCCCGGGGTTATGCAAATGTTTCAGATGTTTACTATGTATATGAAATAGCAGCAAGCGGCTGAGAGGGAGCAAATTTCCACGACTAAAGCACTGAAGTCAATCGTGAAAAAGGTGGATCAATTTGATGGTAAAGATATCACAAAGTACCTGCGCAATTACACAAAGGAAATGGAGCTAAACAGGGTGACTGAGGAGGATATGGTTCGAAGTTTTGAGCTGGTATGTGTTCCCAAAATAAGAGAGCGCATAAGAAGATTACAGGCAGCACATGGTGGCAGAAATTGGGAGGAGTTCAAGCTTGCTTTGAAGGATGATTATTTCATGGAGGATTCCGAGGCAGGAGACTGTATACGTCTTGAGACTGGCTGGGAAGAAAATGTGGATTCTCAATCTGTTCAAGCCTACATTGCAAAATTCCAGAATAATGAGGCACAGGTAGAAGAAAAGCGTAAGAGGGAAAATAACGAAGGAGATGCCATGGATGATGGTTATGATGCTTCTATGAATGCCTTGCCATGTTTGTTTGATAGTGTTTAAGGTGTTGATGATATGCATATTGCTAATGATGTTATGGAGGATAGTGCATATGTGACTGGAAGTCATACGAATGTTGTTTCAGAGGATGTTTGCTTTGTAGATGGTGGTTTTTGTTTGGAGTTTCTCTTTCAAGACAAGCAGGTTTTGTTAGAGGATCAGTTTAGTGAAGCTAATGTTTATGTGGATGAGTCTATTGCTCAAGACAATGAGGATCTTGGGATGGCTCAGCTGTTTGATGATGATGGGTTTCTATTTGCAAACATCGGTAACCAACAATCTATGAATGAGACTTCTTGCACTCTTGATGATACTAGAGATGTGTTTTGTTTACATGACAAAGATGATGCTTTTGATGTTTATGCTATTGATGGACCGGGACATTATGATGTAGCATCACACCTTGATTTTCTTGCACCAGTTTGCATAGATGCATGTGAAGCATGTAAAGGCTTTGACAGCATATTGGTGGTGAAGATAGATGAGGAGGTAATATGCAAAAGAGCACAATGTGATGAAAAGTCAATGGAGCAGGCTCATGTGGAATGCAAATGGGTATTTGATCGTGGTATATGGATTGTTGGCAACCATGAAAAATGTATTTGGGGATTGAATGCAGAACAATGGTGGATAATCAGGAAGGCTTTGTTTTTTTTACTTGTTTGATATTTATGGATACCAAAGCTTGGTTTGAAACACTTTAAAGTGTTTTAAACATGGGGGTTGGCCAGATGACAGGTTCTTTTTGCTGATTAATGTATGAAGATGATATTCAGATATATGTGGATCCTGGGCAGTGAGTTCCAGGACATGTGTGGCACATACCAGAGGATGTGCAGGTTTAGAGGGGGTGGATGTCGTGCTGTGGCACGTCCATGTAGGGAAAATCTTCTCTGTGATCAATTCACATGAATTCAGAGACAAGGACATGCAAGTAGTGATGTATAAACTGTACATGGGCTTGATATGTTAGTACTCTGTAAATAGGAGTTCAAATATAGTGTGATTTCAATTATAAAGTGATACACTGGCATGGTTGATTTCTTTTGGGGTATACAGGGCATTTAGAGATGGGCCTAGAATGTGTGGGCGTCCCCAAGCATGAGCGGGCATCGTGGATTGAGATAGAAGTATGTGGAGCATGGGAAATAAAAGATTATTGATATGGCCGATGTATCTTTGAGAAATGGTGTGAAATCAAGGCTTGAGGGTGGCCATCATTGAAGTTTTAAGAAATAAAAAAATGATATTAATGTGGGGAGGCCACTTGGCTGTTTACTTTTGATGCCAGCACTGCTGCCACAGCAGCAGGTCTTAGAAGCTTGGCGAAGGTGGCGAGTCTGGCGTGGGCTACAGAAAAAGGGTGTGTCGCCATGTTGAAGGGGCCTGGTCATTCTCTACAGGGAAGATAGCATGGAGTGGCCGTCGTGTAGAGGAGGGGAGGCTTCTCCAGCAGAGCAGTGGACACACAGGAAAGAAGTGTGGGCTGGCGTGTGGGAGCCGTCGCTCGCCGCCGGGTAGACGTGTGAAGAGAAGTGAGAAGGCTCTCTGGCGTAGCAGCTGGTAAAAAAGAGGTGGAAAAGGGCGCTCGTGGATTCTACAGGTGGCGAGTCGTAGAACAGTGGTGTTGCCGCTTTGCAGAGAGTCGCTCTTAGTGTGTGCCGCCACAGGCGTAGGCAACGTGTGGGTGACAAGCTGGCGCAAAGTATGGTGGTCTTGTACGTGTAGGGGGGGGAAGAAGCTTCACCAGGGGGCAGTAGCCACAACGAAGGATGGCCGAAGGATGGCCGGGTAGTAAAGTCAGCAGCAAGTCAGCAGCTGTGAACAAGGACAGGTTTTTTGGGGGCTGTTCCAAGCTGTGATTCGCATACTGACAACTGACTGTGGACAGATTGAAGGCGACTGCACCTACTGGAGATTGCTGCGCTGATTTCCTACTGAATTTTGCACCTCCCAGATTGAATTTCACACTTTTTTGGGCTGTTATTCGCATTCAGATTTGCAGCCAGATAGTTTCCGGAACAGGGCGCTGCAGCAGCAGCTGCTCTGCAGAAGAAAAGAGGTGTAGCCTTGTGTGTGGGAAAGGGGACTTCTGGAACACTGTCAAGCTGGCCGCGCAGCTGCATGATAGAGCCTTGGGAAGAGCTGCTGGGGGCTCTGATTGATTGGCGTAGGAGAGGGCCTGGGTAAGAGTGAAAAGCTGGGGGGTGCGCCGAATCCAAGAGTGGGAGGCGGCCGTGTAGTTTGAGGGGAGACTCTCTGGTGCAGCACTGCAAGACGAAGCCAAGGGGAAAAGCGTAAGACAGTACGAGGGCCTTGTGTTTTTTTTTGTGTGGCACTGCAGGCAGACAGGCGCAATTTTGGCGTAGAAGGGCTGACGCTCAACTGGTAGTTGGGCCTCTCTGGTGAAGCGCAGCTGGGAGTGCAGAGGAGCACTGGTCGACTGGGAGGAGCTGTTTGATGGGTGGCAAAGGTTCTGCATACAGGCGGAGGTGTGGAGAGGAGATGGTGGCTGTTAGTGTATCGATGTACAGCTGACAAGCCTTGGCAACGCTGGTGTGGGCTGGCGTTACAGTGCGGTGATCATGCAGGTGCTTAGAACATAAGCCGCCTTGGAGCTGGCTCAGGTTGGCAATACAAGAGGAAGTGGCCGTGTTGTTTGAGAGGGGACTCTCGAAGGCAGCTGCAAAAACGAAGCCAGGGGGGGCTCTTCGTGTTTCAGGGGGACGATCTCTGCTAATTTTCACCATGAGTTTTGGAGGGCACTCTGGAAAAAAGGAGGGCACTCTGGAAAAAAGGAGAGCAGGGTGATCGTGAGTCTGAAGAGCTGCTGGGGGCTCTAATACCAGAAGCTGTGCTGCTGCAGCTTTTCGGGCACAAGTTAGTGGTTTCTTTGTTGAATTGAAAGAAGTAACATAGTGGTGAAACAGTTCTCCTTTATGGAAGGCATTTTCCACTCCAGTTTACTATTGCTGTCATGCTGCAAACTACTATAGTCAATGATGTTATGATGGTGCTTGGCTGACCCAAAGATCTATGTCTTTCAGAGATCATGGGGCCACAATGTTATGGTTTTTCTTGGGTTTTGGAACCATAAGATGGTTGGTTTGGTCATGTATATGAGGTGTCTATGTTGGCTTTGATTTTATCGTTTTGTTGGATGATGAGCCTCTGATGCTCCATGATGGCCATGTGTATCTTTCATGTGAATACCATGAGGTGATTTTCTGGAGTGCAAAGCCATATGAGATGAGACAAGCCATGTTAATGTCAGTTTTTATATGTATCATGTGTCCAATATTGGCTTTGAGGATGCACACATATAGTTGGGTACTCGATCTTTGATGGTTCCAGCTTCTGCAGGTGGAGCAGGTGGTGTCCCTTGAAGAGTTATGTGTTTTTGTTTCCTTGGCGGGATTTTGGAAGCTACTTTCACAGCCAAAAGTCTCGCACTTTCCCAGCGACACCGCCCACGTCACGACACCGTGTCCACAAGCAGCCACCTACGACTGCTCCTTGGTGTCACCAGCCAGGCCGACCACCTCTCTTCGTGTGCCTACGGCTGCGCCTGGAAACCCCCATATCAACACGGCCACTCCTTTTTCTGCCAGCTAGTCCAAACCCACTTGCAGCTTATCTGCCCTTTGTCTCTGCAATGCTACCGACCCCTCCAGCTCAGTAGCAACACTTCATCTCTCTCTCTCTCTCGGCACCCTGCTCTGCTCTTCACTGCCCTGTCTCCAGCATCTACCTGTGCTTCCGCATCCGGCTTCACCTACGCGACCCTCTCTGCCTCTGCGTTGAAGCCCTCTTCACTTACTTGCCAGCCTGTCTTCCACTCGACAGCAGCCCTCCACGCTTTTAAATCAATCTGGTCTTCGCCTACAGAGCAAGTACATCACTTGCTCCTTTGCTCCCTAGCTCCTCTGCCGCCAGCCCATCGGTGCTCTTCACTAATCCAGCTTCTCTCAGCAGCCCGCCACTCAGTCACCAAGGACCTTCTTCTCTCGTACCTGCAGTCAGCAGCAGCAGTGCCTTTAATACCAACAGCTGCGCATCACCTACTCACGCCAGCTCTACGCTCCTCTTCTCTTGCACTGGCAGCCAGGCCACCCCTCACACGACCAGCTACCTTGTACAAGGCGGCTGCTTCTCACACGTTGGCAGCAGCAGAGTCACTTCATCTACCCAGCTCTTCCCTTGGCTTGGCTTGCAGAGCTGCGCCAGAGAGCCCCCCAGCTGCTCTTTACACGGAGGCCCCCTTTCTCTTCACGACGGCCCTGTCTCCTGGCTGCAGCTCATCATCCCCTTTGCCTGCGCTTATGGTTGCACATGCCCAAGAGCGACTCTCTGCACGCCAGCCCACTGTCGGCTTCTTCACCAGCCTTTGACGCTAGTCACACCCGCTCCTTGACGACGGTCGCCAGCCACTCCAGCAGCTTTTTCCCACCTCAGCAAGGGCGACTCCCTCTCAGCCTATGACCAGGGCGCCTCCACGCTGTCGTTATCACCTCAAGGCCTTCTCCTCTCGCACCTGCAAACAACAGCTACAACAACATCCAGTAGTCACAAGGATTCCATGGCGGCCTTTAACGCCAGCACCTCCACACGTTGCCGTCTTCTTTCACACGGGAGGCTACACTTCACCAAGGAGGACCCCCCAGCCTTACACAACGGCTTTCTCCACCTTTTGTCTGCTAGGTGGCTACTGCACTCAAGCCTGCCTCTACACTGCTATCGCCCGCTCTCTGCAGAGAATGACGAGGCCCCCCCACGCCTACCTTGCTAGCCACTCCAGCAGCTTGTCTACTGGCTTCCACTTGACCCACACGACCCACACGACCAGAACTCTTCGCCTGAGAGCCTCCTCAGCAAAGCGACATACATAACCAGAACTCTTCGCCAAGCTTCGAGAATTTCTATGCTGGCAGCCACACAAATCCCCACGTGGTCATTTCCACTAGTGGCCACGTTTTTTATATCATTTTTTATTATTATTTTTTCAAAGGCCTATAAGATGGCCTCCATATACTTTCCACACTATGTCCAAGCAACCTTGGCCCATAGTCTCTAAATTACCCATGCTTCCATACACTTCAACACAACCTTTAATTGCCCACTCATACTTGGGGACGCATACACAACCAAGCCGCCGCGCGAACAGCTGAAACCATCTCCATCGAACAATGCTCCAGATAGGCCTGCACGAGTCCAAAACCAAAAGCATCCACCCTGTACACCTGGCAACGCCCTCAAAACCAAAACCTTCACACCTGCCATGCATTCATATATACACGAGCCCAAAATACCTCTAAGAAAAACGCATGACAATTGGCCAATACATATTGTGAGCCTTTTTCGTACCATGAGATGGTAAAGTAAAATTCTAGCAGAATTAGGAGCCATCTGGTAATTATGCCCGTGGTACACGGTTTATTTACGAGGTAGAGGAGAGCCTCATGGCATGAAAATAAATTTGGTTGCCAAAAGGTAATGGCGAAACTTCTTGACCGTATAGACCATGGCTAATCCCTCTCTTTCTATGGTGGTATAGTTTCATTTTGCTACGTTTAATTGGTGATTGGAGAAATTATGTTCTTCGGGTTGAGCCAATATACAACCAATTACAAAGGTAGAGGCGTCTATGTGGACATTGAATATGATCTCCCAATTAGGGGATCTCAAGATGGGAGTGCTTTCCAATCCCTTTTTTAGGGTGTCATATGTTTGTTGGCACTCCTCTGTCCATTAAAAAATTACTAGAAGTCCATAAATGGTGTAGCAGGGTTGGCTGCCCGGCACACTAGGTGGTGGCTCTTCTCTAGACAGTATGTCCGGATTCCTCAATGCTCACGGCACAACACAGAAGACATTATGCAACAGAACACAACACAAGAAGAGATGAGATTATGGAAGGAACAAAAATGCTTGCACTACTCAAAGAACATTGATATACATGTCCTTCACTGTATCGTGCACACTCAGCAGAGGTCACAGTGAAGAGGACAACACAACACAAGCTAATGATAGAACAATGGGTACAAAGTGGTATGAAGGCTGCAGGATAAGGATGTCCTCCAAGATGGAACGAGGAGCCACATATGCCTGAGGTCAAGTTAATAGTATCTTCTATCTTTGGTTGATGTCGTGGGTTGCAGCGTAGCCTTTGGTGGAATCTCCTATCTCTGGAGATGTGGTGGAGTGTCAATCAGTGGCATCATCAGTGCTGCTAGCTGATGCCGTTGGAGCCTTCAATGCACCTCCTTGTGTCCATTGTGGTGGTGCATCTCCACTTAATGATCCCAATGCTTAGTGCCTCCATTGACTCACTGCCACATCATCACTTTGCGGTGGATGGTCCATTGGCGGACCCACTTAGTGGTTATAAAGGGGATGAGCAATGTCAGCATACATGAATATGAAGCGTCAATAATAACCAACATGTCCCATGAATCGTTAGACTCCTTTGAAATTGGTCAGGGGGGTGGCAGCTCAAGAATGAGTCACACCTTGCTGTAATCTGTGAAGATTTCATGTTGAGATAATATGTCCCAATATCACTCCATGCCTGACCTAGAATTGGCATTTTAGAGGGTTTAGAGAGATCCTATAAAGTTGGCATATCTCTAGCACTTTCCGTAGGCACCACAAATGCGCTTTCCAAGTAGAATTGACACAAAAGGTAATCCATGAAGACTTTAAGGAATTTTTGGAGATATTCCTTATAGGCTCTGCACATTAGGTGTTGGAAGGTGCCTAGGGCATTGGTTAGGCCAAATGGCATGACTCAATATGCATACATGCCCTGTTCTATGGAAAAAGCCGTTTTATGTTAATCTTTTGGGTTGATTAACACTTGGTTATAACTGGAAAATCCGTCAAGGTAACTGTAGGCTTCCTTTCTTGCCACTCGCTTGGGCACATGTTCTATGAATGGAAATGGATAGTGGTCCCGTATCCTGTGGCGGAATTGACCTTTTGAGGTCTACGCACACTCTCACTTTACCATTATTTTTGGGTACTATCACTATGGGTGAAACTTTATTTCGTAGATGAATCCAACATCTATGAGTCATTCAATTTCTTCCTAGACCATCTTGGATTATTTGGGATTCATAGGGTAGGCTCTCTGCTTTACTAGTCTTGCTGCTTCGACCATGGGAATGGTGTGTTTGACCACTTCAGGAGGCACACCCTTCACATCTATATACTTGCATGTGAAGCAATCTTGGAATTCTGTTAGAAGAGAGATAAGATTTTTTTCTTCTTCTGCAGAGAGGTCTTCCCCTATGTAGATGGGTTTCGAATCTTCCCCTAGGCTTTCCAAGTTAATTTCCTTGACTGGGCTGAACCATCATAAGATGTTCCCGGCTTCCCATCGTGGGTTCTTTGGGTCTTGTCGTATTGCACAAAACGGTCTCTAACCTTGTAGGCACGAAATTGTTTAGTTTCCTCATCTTTAGCGTTTTCTTCCTCTATTAGCCTTTTGGCTTCTTTTTTAGCTAGCGCCAGTTTTTTGTTTCATGCTTTACGTGCAGAGCGGCAAAGCTTTTGTGGTTTGGTTGGGAATTGGTTGTTTCTTCTAGTTTTGTTGTTACTGTGTTAACCAGAATGGAGAACTCATCAAGCTCCTTTTTCCAAACTTGGCAAAAATAGGAATGTGTGTTGATAGCTTCAAAGCACCTCAGCCAATGTTCTTTCGACTCTATCAGGAAGACATATGCCTCTTTTGCTTGGAAGTTATCCCGGATTTTCCTGATTTTTCGATGTAGATGCTTCGGTAGGGTAGCATGAGCTGTGGCTCTCCTTTTACTCTGCATTTTGGTGACTCCATTTACAGGCACCATGAGAATGAAGTCATCTCGTACACTCAACAAGTTAAGACTGCTGCTAGGTTTCATTTCCTTCCCAAGTGTACCCATTCTCAATGGACAATCCTTGTATATATGATCAATCCCACATCCTATGCATAAAGGAGTAAAAGTAGAGGTACTCACCGAGTATTAGCCATCCCTTTCTTAATGACAGGACACTCAACTATTCGATGAGGTCCCTCATTATGATAGCATTGCATAGATGGTCATTTAACCATGTTATTCAAGTCTCATCCCCGAGGTGCTAGGGCTTCTAGGTACACAGAATACATGTGTTTACCCTCCATCACATAGTGACTTCGGATCTGCGAGAAGTTGGACTACCTAACTCAATGGTTTTTAAGGTGGTATTACCTTCTTCCTCTATGGTTTTAAAGGCGGTATTACTAATAGCTTCTCCCTCCTCACCCTCCACCATCACATAGTGACTTAGGATTTGTGAGGGTGGACTACCTAACTCAATGGTTTTAAAGGTGGTATTGCTAATAGCTTCTCTCTCCTCACCTTCTTCAAAGATCTATGTCAAGGTCAATTGGTGAATAGGGGTAATTCAAGGTAATGAAGGTTACAGTGGTAGGATTGGGGGTGGTAAGGGTACCTCGAGCACCTAAAGAATTCCTCTCAGGGCCACTTCATGGCGTGGTTGAGGTGCATTGTGTGGCACTGGGGCTGGCAAAGCTATTAGTTCTCTAGGGTTTAGTGGTAAGTCTTGGGGTAGAGCTCATGCTTGAGTGGCTCTTTGGTGGTAACAATTGGAGGTCTCGTGAAGATTACCCCATCTTTGGCAATAATCACAGTCGAGAGTGGGTCAGGGTCTCAAATGTGGACACTCCATACTAGTGTGGTTAGCTTGACAAATCGAGCACCACATGAGTTCTCTCTTTGGGTAAAGATGGGGTTGCCCCACTTGATCATGGCCTTAGCCTTTTCTAGTACATTAATTCAGCTCTGCTAACTGTTCCACTTGTTGTCTTGAAGTGGATTCTTTTCCTTTTCCTTCATATTTCATACTTGTATAGTTTTGAAGGAAGCTTCAAAAGTTCACTCATGCAATTCTCAAAAATGAGTTCCCTTGAAATTGTCCTCGGCGAAATCCATGGTACTCCTGCAACATTGCTTAAAGAAAGTGTAGGCTAGAGTGTACAAGGAGTTGTGCAAGGCTACATCTTCGAGGCCCTCTAGGAATTGCCCAATCAACATTTTGTCAGAGAACTTGTCTCTATCATTATTATAGTGGGAGTAGAGACATCTCACCCAGTTAACAGAATCCCAGAGGGATCCTCTATCATTATGTCTCATATTGTGTAACTACTCGATTGGACTCCATTGAGTTCCATGTCGTGAATATCCCACTTTGAAAGCCCCTTTCAAGGCATCAAAGGTAGCCTTGTTGTCCACCTTCAATGTGACCATTGTCCTGCTTTTCCATCTAGGATGAGACCAAAGTCACTTACCTTTACTTGATCATCTGCATGGCTAAATGCCTCACAAATTAGGTTGAACATTTCCAGATGGGGTATGGGATCTCTAGTCCCATCAAACTTAGTGATTAGTTTAAAAATGTGGGCATGCTTATTTCTCTCTTATCTTGGCCCTTGCAATGACTGAGTAGGTGCTGGTGGTGAAATTCCTTTCCATGGCTATCCTCAACATTTTCGATGTCAGTCCTACCGGTGGTGGTGCAGGTTGGGAGCTAGGCCTAGATGATAGTTTCCCATATGTGGTCCTTGCCTCTCAATGGTGGGCCAATATGTGCTTCATAGGGATCCACTTGGTATCCAGGATACATTCTGTGAAGCGGATAGTTGTTGTACATAGGTGCTGTGTGGTAGTCGAAATGTTCCAGACAGGCTCTTTCCCTCTGAACGAGAGGTCACAAGGCCTTGGTGAGCTAGCTCTTGACCTAGGTTTGATACCAGCCTACAGTCTTGGTATGATTCTATCATTCAATAATCGGCATGGTTTCCTAGACTATTGGATTAGTCTTGATTGGGTTACTGGGGCTTTTTCCCACCTCTGGTCTAGGGTCTAGCAATGGTGTGGCTATTATCTATGGCTGGCATTCCATGCCTATGTCCCTGGGGTGAGGATCTTTCGATTACACGTTTCCCAAGATAAAGTTCCTTAGTCTCAAGGCAATACTTCTTTGCAAATGTCTAGGGGATTCACGGTCTTTCTTGAGGATCACTGGTCTATCCATGCGCTGGGTGGCCAATCCTCCTACCTCTAGGTAAGGGCTAGTGTATCCCCTGCTAGGATATTCTTCACTCTTCACTCTCACTAGTATTGTACACCATTTGACTCCACACAGTGTTGGGTGAAGGGTCTTATCTCACAAGAAATTGTGCATAGGATGGTTTAGCGTCATCAGAACAGAGGGCTGTTTTGCACCAATTTTCCTAAACACAGGTGCATGAATGTGGCAAATGAGAGTCACTTGAGATATGGTTTTTTTCTTTTCTTTTCTTTTCTTTTCTTTTTTTAAAAGGTTTAGGTATGGCCCTACGTCTGTGAAGGTACGGGTATGGTCTAGGGGAAGGTATGGGTCCACACTAAAGTTGGTGTACGATCATGGATCTGTAAAGTAACAAACGTACACTTTGAGAGGTATGGGTGTTCACTAGCTGGAAGGGTACACTTCTAGAGGTATGGGTGTGGCTTAGAGAGGTGCGGCCATTCACGCGGGCATTCACTTGTAAATGAATATTCACTTGCTAAGGTACGGCCACACGTCTTTAAAGGTATGGGTGTATGCTTATAGGTACTGGCATGTCTCTTGAATGCATCGAAATGATGTATCTTCTAAGAGTTGCCCTCTAATATTCCCATGACAGTACAACCGTACCCTATGTATAGCCCTTTTCAATGCTCTTTATGCTTCCTTGAATGAACTTTATTCCTTTTTAATGCTCACTACCCACACTAATGAGAGGAAGATATGGGATGATCTTTCCAAGAGAAGCGAACGGCCGTGGCTAAGAAGAGTATAGTTGTATGTCTAAGAACCGCCATTCACTTCTCAAAAAAACTGGCTTAAACTAAATGCGCCGACTTCCTCCTCTGGATTCTTTGTGATTTCAGCCCTTCCTTGATGATTTTTTATGTTTTTCTTTTTGTGAATGACTTAGGCTAACCCCAAGCTATCCAATGATGCCTAGAATGTCTAATTAAACCTAATCACCTAAGATTAATTATGAAATTAAGCTACCTATGTAGTTTTTTAGCTCGTTTGAAGGAAAACCAAAAATTAATGGACTCAAGAGCAAGATTCAGGCACTTACTTGTAGCTCTTGCTTTTGATGTAGCTTCACAAGCTCCTCATGCTCCATTGAGCTCCATTAGTTGAAGGAAAACAAAACAAGATGAAACCAAACAAACATGCATTATAACATGCTCCTACCAATGGATTTGCATTCCAACAAGGCAAATCAAGACTTTAGGAAGTGATAGGATGTGGAGGACCCTAAGCTAAATGCATTCCCCAACAGCGGCACCAAAGATGTTCACCAAAATGAATATACTTCCTTGAGAGAGAGAGAGAGAGAGAGAGAGAGAGAGAGAGAGAGAGAGAGAGAGAGAGAGAGAGAGAGAGAGAGAGAGAGAGAGAAGACTAGACAAGGGTTGGTTCGGGAACTAGCAATTAGCCAACTTGAATGAAGGTTCACTCCACGATATGAGGCCACTAGTAGGGGCTCACTCCACCACCACTTGTGTCACTCAAGTGGAGCTTTCCACAAGCTAGGTGAGGAGCAATGTTAAGTGGAAAGTGTGCACCTCTGAGCATTCACGTGGTGATGGAAGCCAAATAGAAGGCAACAAGGCCCCAAGTCATCGCTCCCACTTTGGTTCTCGGGGATGAAGAAGAGGTTTAAGAAGAGAGGGGATTAAAGGGTAGGAACCTAATCTAGTAGCAATGGAAATGACAAAGGAAGTGATAAAGGAGCAATGAACACAAAAGGAACGGAAATGACAAAGGAAGTGATAAAAAGGAACAATGAACATAAAGCAAACTCAACTTAACTCAATTCACTTGCTCTCACCCATTCCAACTACACCAAACAATTCCCACACATCAAGTTATGATAAGGGTCGGGACTACAACCCACTCATTGGCAAAGTACCTTAACCATAAACAAGGAATCCCTATAATAAAAAGCAAGGAATGCCACTCCAAATAGTACATACACACCAACCTCTTGGTGGCTTTCCATACAAGGAGGAGCCTCAACCAAGACGTCACTAGCTAAAAGTTCAATCACATGTCTCTCACACACATAACAGAACTCTAACTAGCATGCCTTCTAGAAAGCAATAAAAGAAGAAGAAGACCCAGCTATGTACACGCCCAAGACACTCAAAGAGTACACGAGTGAATTCCAACTAGGGCTAGAGGGAATGCCTTGCCTCTCACCCTATGCTTCTTTATACACAAAAATGAGGCTCATCTCTTTGCCACATGGCAAGCATAGATTGATCCCATATATTACAACCAATAGATTGATCCCATCTCTTTGCCACATGGCAAGCATAGATTGATCCCATATATTACAACCAATAGGGTGTGGGCATACCCATCACCCCTAAAACCATTCAAAATATGTGCACAAAGTAATACAATATGTGCACACAAATGAGTACAATGTGGAATATCCAAGGGGAAAAAACTCATGGGAAAAAGTGGCCTTGGATGAATACAAGAAGCTAAATGTGAGGTCATGAAATAGATGTGGGTAATGAATGGACTATCGAGTAGAGAGGGATACTTTGGCAAAAGATGTGGCCATCAAGGGGGGAAAAGGTGTCCTTATCAAAAGGATCTACAATGGTGGGTACATAGGTCGAGGATAAGATCATTGAAACCCATGGAGTGTCAATGGAACCTAACTTGGTTTCCAAATGAAGGTGCTCCAAACTACAGCAGCTTGAGCAGAAGCTAGTGATGAGTGGTATCCATAACCATCCACACCCACAAAAGATGGTGGAGTGTATGGAGGCTCTATCCCAAAAATTACAAGAGATCCTCTATATATACATGAATGGATTTTTCCACCTCATAAGATGGCTCACAAGGAATAGAAAAATCATTCAAGCATGTAGCAAAACATGTATCAAATACAATAATCCTATGTGAGGATCAACATGCATCTCCCATGGTGAATAATAAGTGAATACAATGCCCAATATAGAGGTAGTGGTGGCTTCATCATGGGGTACAATCTCCAAGGGGGTGAGCATAGAAAGGTGTTGCTCCACAACTTGTGCTAGGTGGTCGAGGTATGTGATGGGTGCAATTGTTTGGGCATATGTGACCAACTTTGAGGGCGGAACATGACGCATGAATTGAAACACCTCTATGCGACTCTATGGATAGAAAAAATTAATATGATCCTAGAGTAAAATGAATACATATGGGAAGCCATGTAATGTCATGAAGTGCATCGAGTCTCTATAGAGCACCTCTTGATGAGATGTCCATAGCTCGTCAAATAGTGCGGATGCAAGATTATCCCATGTGCTCTCAAGAAATGAAAGAATTCCCCACTAACCTTGGTACCATCAAAGGATCCTCATGTAGCTAGTGATGCAGAATTCATCATGGGGAGAAGGAATGTGAGAAAGGACCTATGGCAATTGATGTGCCATAGCTATGCACCGATTTTGAGCAATTTACTAATGCTCAGGCAAAGTATTTTGCAAAGTGTACACCTACTAATGAGAGAGGGAGAGAGAGTACAAACTGTGCATTTTGATTGTGAAAATACTCTCTCTCTCTCTCTCTCTCTCTCTCTCTTTTTAAGAATAACTATTAGTTAAGTGTGTGCATGTTTGTGTATGTGTGTATGTGTGTGTTAGAGTGTGTGTGTGTGTGTGTGTGTGTGTGTGTGTGAGAGAGAGAGAGAGAGAGAGAGAGAGAGAGAGAGAGAGAGGGAAATTGTTAGTGGGTTAGTTTAGAAATAGAGGTAGCATGTGTGTGTGTGCATGTAATGGGTATGGTAGTGGTTAGTGATAGAGTTGTTTTACCAGTTTTCTCTCGTCTGCTCTGAGGTGCGCTTGTGTTGAGTGCTCCTTTGTCCTCGCTTCAGCCAACTTGTGTGATGTTCCTCCCTATTGTGTGTTGCACCCCAGTTGAAAATGAGGCTACAACATTGTTGTTGACCATTGCTGGTGTGTTCTTTAGAACATCTTCTACTTCTTGGAAGGCATTGGCTATGTCGGTTGCGTGGAGCATACCAAACAAACACTGTGCGTGCTAGCTATTATGCTGCTAGTGGTTCCTCTATGTAGATGCTTCTACAGAGTTTTTCTCTTCTTGAAGGATTTCCCATGCTTTTTTTCTTTGTGTACCCAAGGTGACTTGCCTCTCACCCTATGCTTCTTTATATAGGAAAATGAGGCTTATCTCTTTGCCACATGGCAAGCATAGAGTGATCCCACATATTACAATGGGCATACCCATTACTCCTCAAACCACTCAAAATATGTGCACAAAGTAATACAAATTGTGTGCAATGTGTGCACACAAATGAGTGCAATGTGGGATATCCTAGGGAAAAAAACTCATGGAAAAAAGTTCTCTTGAGGTGAGGGATAAGAGAGAGAGATGCATATAGGGGTTAACATCCTCCCACCTCTAAAGCACATCTAGTCCCTTGGATGCGAAAGGGGATGGGAGTGAAGTGTGTGGATGAAGACCAGATGGAGGGGTCTCTAGATGAAGCATAAGCCAAAGGGGAATACAATATAGTTATGTACAAAGGAGAGATGGTTGTCCATGGGAAAAAAACCTTGTGGGAAAAAAGTGCCCAAGGACATGGCAGAATGTCACGGAAGTCATCTGCCTGGATCCCAAATAAAAATGGGAAACTCCATCAGCAGCTCTAGATTACAATGTTGATGAATCCATGCTAATGAAGAGAGTAAAATATATGTTAAAGCGAGAGGACCTACACCCAGATCCCAAACAAAAAGAAAAAACTCTAAGTATTCTTCCTGATGTAATCCAGGGTCCCAAATGATTGATGGACAAATGGGGTGCCCTAGCCAATGCCGTTCTGCTCTCAAGTGAAATAGATGTGGGTAATGAATGGACTATGGAGTAGAGGGGGATACTTTGGCAAAACATATGGCCATCAGGGAAAAGGTGTCCTTATCAAAAGGATCTACAATGGTGGGTACATAGGTTGATGATGAGGATAAGATCATTGAAACCCATGGAGTGTCAATGGAACCTAACTTGGTTTCCAAATGAAGGTGCTCCAAACTATAGCTTGAGCAGAAGCTAGTGATGATGAGTGGTATCCATAACCATCTACACCCACGAGCGAAAGATGGTGGAGTGTATGGAGGCTCTATCCCAAAATATGACAAGAGATCCTCTATATATACATGAATGGATTTTTCCACCTCATAAGATGGCTCACAAGGAAGAGAAAAATCATTCAAGTGTGTAGCAAAACCTGTATCAAATATAATAATCGATGGTGAGGCTATGTGAGGATCAACATGCATCTCCCATGGTGAATCATAAGTGGATACAATGTCCGATATAGAGGTAGTGGTGGCTTCGTTCATGGGGTAAAATCTCGAAGGGGGTGAGCATAGAAAGGTGCTGCTCTACAACTTGTGCTAGGTGGTCGGGGTATGAGATGGGTGCAATTGTTTGGGCATATGTGACCAACTTTGAGGGTGGAACATGATGCATGAATTGAAACACCTCTATGTGACTCTCTAGATAGAAAAAACTAATAAGATTGTGAGATCCCTGTTCCCACCGCGTAACGGATTCGGGGTACTAGCAGCGGAAGTAGCACTTCTTGCGTGGGGTAGGGTCCCACACTCGGGGCCTCGTCCACAGATATCCGGACAAGAGACTAAACCGTCGGTTTTTCCAAAACCGAACCCAGAAAAACTTCCCTTACCCGGAAAGCACGGGCGATTCCACTAGGATAACTTTTTACTCTAACGTAGTCAAGATCATTATATTTACTGATCACGCTAATCCGACTGCACCTATAAAGATACTCGGTCGGATCAAGGAAGAAACTTGCACTTGGATCATTGGGATCAATGCTTTTTTCCCCATCAAGAGGCACAGCCGTTGATTCCTATCCATAGAACAATTACTATCCGAGATTTACTTTATCTATCGTAATAACAAAAATTGAGTCTCGTTTTACGGATCCATCAGTCCAGCCAGTCCCATGGGTTAGCCAACCTCCCAACCACTGTAGTGATGGGATCCAATTTAGAATTTGATTTTTTTGTCCCGGGTACCAGGGAAAAGAGTTCCCAGGCCCCCTAGCCGGATGTTCATGCAAAAATAAAACTAGTCACACCACTTACACACCCAATATGAAATTGCCTTTTTTTAAATAGATTCAACCAGTTTTAAAACAATCCTTTAATGAAACCATAGTATCACTGATCACAATCTTCCAATTTATCCGGTTGATTCTTAATTTCCCATCATTCCTTCATCAGAGTATCTATGGCATCATTGGCAACCAGAACGCTCACCACCTGTCCACTCAGGGGTCTTTTCAATAGTTCCTAGGCCATAATACTCGGCAATATAATCACTTATAAAAATCAAGATAGACTCTCGTTGAAGATCAGTAAGATCAACCAACAGATCCATATACAGAGCCATGGACTCATCCATTGAAGACCAGCAAGGTCAATCAACCAGATCCATACCCGGTTTCAGAAAACAACTCTTACTCCTTGTTCCAATATCTTCCTCGATGCACATGTGGGTATCCTAGGCGAGCAGAGCCCGAGCACCGTATGGTCAGCACCCTCTAGGATCCTTCGCAGGTGACCTAGCGCTTCACTCATAGGCCGCTTCCTTAGTCCCTCATCCACCGTACCGGAAGCTCACCATTTTAATCGAACCGAGGCTGGTCAACAAGACCTCGGCCGACTTTGCTACGCGAGACATCCTCCATTGACTCAGCAGTTGCAACTTTATCAATTAGGTCTCCACGACCTTAATCACAAGACGGTCAAAATGCTTCCCCATCATTCTTGACATAAAATAGCCATTTACAAACAGTATTTACAAACAGTTTACAAATACAGTTTCTATATTAACTCTCATTTTTCCACATTATCCCTCATTAATCCACATTACTTATTCCACATTCCATTTATACGTGTACTCATCCAATCACCTCATTTTCCATCTCTTCACTTCAGATTCCTTCACATCACATATCATATATTCACATCCATATCCACATCTATACATCCACATCCACATCCACATTCACATCCATACATCCACATCTACATGCTTATCTCCATTTTCACATCCTCATTTATACATCCACATCCCATATCCACATTCATACATACACATCCATATCCACATCCTCATGCATACATCCATTATCACGTCCTTATTCATACTTTCACATCCACATACATACATACATCCACATCCACATTCCCATTCACATCTATACATCCACATCTACATGCACATTCACATGCATACATCCACATCTATATGCGTACATTCATATCCACATGCATACATCCACATCCACATTCACATTCACATCCATACATCTACATCTACATGCATACATCCACCTCCACATTCACATCCATATCTATACATCTACATCTACATGTATACATCCACATCTCCATCCATGTATCCACATCCACATCCTCATTTACATCCATACATCTACATCTACATGCATACATCCACCTCCACATTCACATCCATATCTATACATCTACATCTACATGTATACATCCACATCTCCATCCATGCATCCACATCCACATCCTCATTTACATCCATATATCCACATTCACATCTACATGCATACATCCATACATACACATCCACATTTACATCCATGCATCCACATCCACATCCTTATTCACATCCATACATCCACATTCATGCATCCACATCTACATGCATACATCCATACATACACATCCATATTTACATCCATGCATCCACATCCACATCCTCATTCACATCCATACATCCACATTCATGCATCCACATCTACATGCAGACATCCATACATACCCATCCACATTCACATCCATATTCTCACCCTATCACAACCCATATACATCTTATCCCATCACATACACTTCTTACCTCATCCCCTACACATCCTATCACTTCTTAACTCATCTTATCACATCTTAACTCATCTCATATGCATCTTATCACATCTTATCACTTCCCATATCTTTTATGCTTACCTCCATGCATGAAATTCAATTATGCTAAAAGTAACACTTTTATAATAAAATAATCATCTTTTATGCATACCTCTATGCATGAAATTCAATTATGCTAAAAGTAACTCTTTTATAATAAAATAATCATCTTCTATGCATACCTCTATGCATGAAATTCAATTATGCTAAAAGTAACTCTTTTATAATAAAATATTTGTCTCTTATGCATACCTCTATGCATGAAATTCAATTATGCTAAAAGTAACTCTTTTATAATAAAATAATCATCTTCTATGCATACCTCTATGCATGAAATTCAATTATGCATAATATAAAAATCAATTTCTCTAGGATTACAATGAATATCTTTCAATTAATCTAGGATGATAATTCCTAGAATATGGTAGGAAGTCCTCTTTTTATGCTTTGAATGAAATTATTTTATGCGTAATTTTTATAAAAATCTTGCCATAGCTCCGCTGCTATGACTGATAAATCTCAATTTTTCTAAGGGATAAAGCTTATCTTTAAGGAAATAATTAGAATGATCCCTAATTGGATCATTAATTCTTAATGGATTGAATCATCAATATTCATGAAATACATAAACTAAAAGCATAGAAAAAAGCCATTAATTTGACCTCAAGCATAGATTAATCTTGAATTAAGGAAAAGCTTTATGAAAAGCTTCATTTGGATTGAGAATGGGTCATGAGTATGACCATTTCTTGAGTGAGAGAGAGAAATTACATAAAAACCATTTGAATTAAGCATAAATAAAAATTTATGTAATTCTTAACTATCATTAATCAATTAACTTCAATAGCATTCATCAATTTATGTAACTCTTCACTACCATTCATCAATTAACTCTTCACTACCATTCATCAATTAACTCTTCACTACCATCAATTTATGTAACTCTTCACTACCATTCATCAATTAACTTCAATAGCATTCAAAAACCATTCCAATTAAGCTTCTCAAGCTTGAGAGGGGTTGAGAAGAGAGAAGCATTGAGAAATTATAGAAAAGATCAAAATTCACCATTTACCTTACAAATTGCTTGATTCTTTGTTCACGGTAGAGGCCCCCAACCAATCAATTGGTTAAGTATGTTGATGGAGCCACCAATGGGGATTTAAGAAAGAGGGAAGCTCCAATTTCTTCAATTTGGAGAGAATTTTAGAGAATAGTAGAAACTAGCATTATTTCAGCATAACTCTAGTATAGTAAAATTCTTCTTCTTCTTTTTCAAAGGACTCATGTTCTATTTATAGGAGAGGGAAGCTCTAACCAAAGCTAACTGAATTCTAGAATTTTTTAAATTTAGTTTGGTTGAATTTGGACTAGATTTGGACCTAGTTTGGTTACTTTTTGATTCGGTTTGGTTCCTTTTTGATTTGGTTTGGTTCAAGAGAGAGGAGAGATAAAAATATCACATTATTTTTTAGTTTAAAACTCATTCAAGCATGTGAAATATGCACCTCCTTTAATGGACTCCCCTTCCTTACATATGTGTCAAAATGGAATGATTATACCCAAAATATCTCATATTTTTAATATTGCTCATAGTTTTTTACTAATAAACCTTGTACATTTTCAACTCTTCATCTTATGTGAGCATTTACTCATTTTTGGATACCCAAAATATCTCATATTTTTGATATTACTCATAGCTTCTTACTAATAAACCTTGTACATATTCAACTCTTCATCTTATGTGAGTATTGAAGGGACTCCCCTTCCTTACATATGTGTCAAAATAAAATCATTATACCCAAATATCTCATACTATTAAAATTACTCATAGTTTCTTACTAATAA
This sequence comes from Cibotium barometz, assembly GCF_041138505.1. Lineage (NCBI taxonomy): Eukaryota > Viridiplantae > Streptophyta > Polypodiopsida > Cyatheales > Cibotiaceae > Cibotium > Cibotium barometz. The sequence continues at coordinate 5,593,691 of NC_141081.1, read as the reverse complement.
ACTTTGTACATAGTCAACTCTTCATCTTATGTGAGCATTTACTCATTTTTGGATATCTTCTTTTACAAAATTGGATTTATCTCCTTCCCACACATGGATTGATCCTATTGGCCCACAGGAACCTTAATTAGACCATAATCCAAAGATTTTTAAAAATCTAGACCCTTAGACTAAGGTTCTTTATACCCATTTCCAATTAATTCCAATTGCACATTGGAAGTTCTTTTTGAATTTCTGTTTCAGGGGAACTTATTTTAATAAGATGAGATAATTTTCTATCCAAAAATATTAAAAATCTGAATATTCTCTCTCTAGGTTAAAACAGTTAAAAACAAGGTCTTTTATATTTCTGAAGAGGGATTGATTTATAGGGAGAAGATACTATACATCTTGAGAGGCTGGGGAGGAATCTTACAAAGATCCTAGAGTAAAATGAATATATATGGGAAGCCATGTAATGTTATGAAGTGCATCGAGTCCCGATACACCATCTCACGAACGAGATGTCCACGGCTTATCAAATAGTGCGGATGCAAGATTATCCCATGTGCTCTCAAGAAATGAAAGAATTCCCCACCAATCCTCGTACCATCAAAGGATCTGCATGTAGCTATTGATGCATAATTCATTATGGGGAGAAGGAATGTGAGAAAGGACATGTGGCAATTGATGTGCCAGAGCTATGCATAGATTTTGAGAAATTTACTAATGCTCAAGCAAAGTATTTTGCAAAGATACACCTACTATGAGAGAGGGTACAAACTGTGCATTTTGACTGTAAAACATTTCTCTCTCTCTCTCTCTCTCTCTCTCTCTCTCTCTCTCTCTCTCTCTCTCTCTCTTTGAGAATAACTATTAGTTAAGTGTGTGCGTGTTAGTTGAATAACTATTAGTTAAGTGTGTGCGTGTTAGTTAAGTGTGCGTATTTGTGTATGTTTGCATTAGAATATGTGTGTGTGTGTGTGTGTGTGAGAGAGAGAGAGAGAGGGAGGGAGAAATTGTTAGTGGGCTAGTTTAGAAAGAGAGGTAGCATGTGTGTGTGTGTGTGTGTACGTAATGGGTATAGTAGTGGTTAGTATCAAAAAAGAGTAAGGTGTTTAGTGTGTGGGTAGGGGTTAGTAATTGTGAGAGAGGTGTGGGTAGTGTGAGAAAAAAAGGAGGTGTGTGAGGCGGGGAGGGGCCGTAGAGGGATAGGAATAGTTTATTTTAAAAAAAAAACTAATCCCTCCTTACCCAAAGTGGCTGCGTTCTCTCATCTGCTCTGAGGCGCGCTTGTGCTGAGTGCCCCTTTGTTCCTTAGAGCTCGCTTCAGTCATCTTGCGTGCTACTCCTCCCTAGTGTGTGTGTTGCACCCCAGCTGTGCAGATGAGGTTACAACATTGTTGTTGACCATCGCCGGAGTGTTCTTTAGAATGCTTCTCAAGCAAATACTTCATGCTCGCTCTCTCTCTCTCTCTCTCTCTCTCTCTCTCTCTCTCTCTCTCTCTCTCTCTCTCTCTCTCTCAATGCTTCTCAAGCAAATACTTCATGCTTCACATTTATTGCTCTTATGAAATATTGCTCTCTCTCTCTCTCTCTCTCTCTCTCTCTCTCTCTCTCTCTCAATGTCTCTCAAACTAACAAAAAGAACCCCACAAAGTTAGTCTCCCAAAGATAATGACCACATGAGAAATGCGCTCTCTATCAAATAGTTTTGAACCAAAATTTCTCTTCTCTAAGATAGCTTATGACTTAGCTTTGTTGATTCTTGACACTTTTGTTGATTGTTGCCTTTGTTACATTTGCCCAAGTGTTGAAGTAGAGTTTTGTTTGTTGATGGTGCCTCCTTGCAAGCTAGTCCAGCCAACGGAACCATATTAAGTGGAAAGTTTGCACCTCTTGGTGTTCATATAGTGATGGAAGCCACATAGAAGGCAACTAAGTCCCAAGTCACCGGTCCCACTTTGGCTCTCAGGGATGAAGAAAAGGTTTAAGAAGAGAGGGAATTAAAGGGTAGGATCTATTATAACTCACCCTAACCCCCCTTAAAACACATCCAACAAGAGATTACCTAATGAACCGTAACATGTCATAAGAATCTTTCCAATGGCTGAGCTCGTAACCCTTGAGGTCTCCAAGCTCTACAACTCCTTGAGAAGCAATTCCACCGCGTCTCCCGCGAGCATTGTCACACGGCCACATTGCACTATGGGTACTCGTCCGTCCTCTCACCTCACATCACTCACATACACTCACTAGTATGCATTAGAGAGAGAGATTAGCAAGAGCACGACTCAATTGCACAATGGGAGAGTATGTTGTATTATGAGAGAAATTCACTTATATACACCGCCATAAGTATTTACACTCACTTAAACTGTGGTGGCTGGCCGGGCACTTTAGGCTCATAAGAGGCCTAATGCTATTACAATGACTACTCTCATAATACCTATGAAGTACATCATTTAGGACTTCATCCTAACTAGCAAGAGCACGACCAATTGCACAATGTCTCATAATACCCATGAAGTACATCATTTAGGACTTCATTCTAACTTGCTACCACATGCTCTTGAGGCAGGAATCGCCATAAGTATTCAGTCACACCATTATGGGTGCCCGTCCAAGTTATAGCTTTAAACACCATTGCTTCATATCTTGAATGTATGACCTTTTGGTGTATCTACCTTGACTCCTTGATGTAAGATAATGGCAATAGCTCTTATTAACCCTAGGAATGGGTTAACATTTCCCTCTTCCTGATGGTGATCGTATCCTCGTGATCGCGTTGCAGACATTTGTGTGGGGATAATTAACAAGAGTTGTCGATGGTGGTTAAATGATGTTCAATGGTCTTTGTTCCTCTGGAAGGAATAGGAAAAGCTATCCTTCTTTTCATTACAAAAGTGCAATGTTTTGAGAGAGGAAAAGTATGTTATGTGCACATTATATGTGCATATACTAGGAGGCTAACCCAACCTAGGCATGTGAACATGGGAGCATGGGAACATGCTCTAGTGGGGCAAGGGTTAGATTTAACCTTGGGTTGAGATTAGGGTCAGGCAACCAAGGGTCACACATGGAAATGGAGAGTCAAGAGTCACTTAAGGGCCCTTCTATATAATAGGGGCATGGGGCATTCTCAAGGGATGTTCTCTTGTGTAGAGCATTGTGTCTACTCCCTTGGCACATGCCCTAGGTATTTAATCTCCAACCACCGTGATCCCCTACCTATAGTGGTTTATTGGGAATTCCTAATTGGGTGGGAGAGTGGGGTTTTTTGTGAGTGATTGCATTTTTATATTTGTGTGAGCATGTTTTTTTTAAAAGTTTTTTGCTCACTTTGTTTTTGGCAATCATAAGCAAGATTACATGTGATTTGTGATAGTGGGGACACTAAGAGATCTTTATAATAGGAGAGAAGAGAGGGAAGGATCCGAAGAGACACAAACATAATCATCAGAACGAGATGGTGATTCTCAGTTCGTCATTTGATTAATTGAAGTGACATTCATCATTTGAAGAAATTGGCCTTCGATGATGTCCCTTTGTGTGGCAGGATTCTTGTTAAATGTTGTTTAGTAGGACTTGTTCCTGCATGCTTCTTCCCATGTGCTTTTTATGTTTTATATATGTTTAAGTGCTCTTAGGAAGCAGATATACATGAAGTACAAGAAGTGAGTCATATAGACTCTTATTAAACTGCTCTGTGTTGAAATAGAAGCCACTCATTAGTGAGACTTGAAAGAATTACGTCGACTTGCGATGCTAAGATATCTTTACTAAGGATTAAAGACCATTGTGTTGTGAAGATTTTTGTTTGGAGAGGTTTGCAATTTGAAAGAAAGTTCCAAGCGATGGATTGTACCATTAACCAGGCTTTTGCCCACCATGCCCCCCCCCATCTAGAGATGTATCTGGAATTTGTCGATGGTGAGGCTTTAGTGCAAATGTTCTCCAGTGCATGAGTACGGATATAACATAGCCAAAAGAATAGTAAGCTATAAGCTTAACAAAATGGAATGGCTATTTAAGATCCTTGGGAGTTGTTTGTGATATTCTATTACTTTTAGGTATGCCATATGTGTGACTCCCTTGTGTTTGTTTGTTTGTTTTTTTTTTGGTTACCACCTTACGAGCAACAAGTTCTTGTGACTACTCTCCTTTTTGAGAGAATAGGTTCTTATGTCTGGCATAGCTTTTATACTTACACTTCACATCCAGAGGGGTGAAAAGAGCAGTGTGAGTTTGTTTGTCTTTGATGCACTCATAAGTTTGCAGACGTGGGAATTGATTCTTGAATTTTTGGCTCAAATGTTGTCGAGACCGTACGTAAGACTGCTGGTTGGTTACTGTGAGGTGAAAAAAAGAAAAAAGAACCTGCCTCTATAGCCCTTCACCTCCCAAACTTGGATACAACAACACGAACGGGGGCACACCAGCCACCATCGGCTGGAACACTTTCCACAATTCACCACCCACCCACACCAGAAAGATAGCTCAAAACCACGATAGACAATTGATCATTCACATAAACATACAGAGCACCAAACACCATGTACAAACTCAGCAATTACACCAAAAACCGGGACTCTGGCCAGGATTTACTACCAAGGGAATTCACCCTTGCGTCTGACAACCAAGCCTCTGTCTCCTGGTCTCTGCACTCTCCAGAGGGCGCCCCACCAGCAACCCTCACTTCACTTCCTCTGCCACCATCAGGCCTCGATCCTTATGGTACCAGCCCTTCTCACCTGTCTACACACTACCAACCACCTCTGCAGCTGCTTTACGTGCCCGTGACACTCGAGACGGCTTCCAACTCTGCACTGCGCTCTAGGCTCTCTTTCTGGTCAGCATCCACTCTCTGCCTGCAACCAATCATCGCCCACACAAAACCAGCCACTTCTCTTTCCAGAGGGCGCCCACACCAGCTAACCCTCAACTCAGCAGCTCTCACTCTCTGTGTGTCGTGACCAACAGCTTCGCTAACCACACAGAGCCTCTGCACAATCTCTTCAGCACCAACATCAACTGCTCAACGCAGCACCCTCTTCCTCTTGCATCCAGCCCAAGCCACATCACCCAAGGCCCACACCAGCCTGTCTCTGTGACTCACATCCAGCTTTCTTCAGAATCACCACAGCCGCCAGCACCTCTACTACAAGGCGGCAACTCTCTTCGCTTGCAGCTCTTCTCTCTCTCTGCTGCTCTCAGCTGTGCCAACCAAGGCACTCACCCATGCTCTGCGCTGACCACCTCCACGCATGCCTTCAGCTTACCAGCCCGTCGTCCTTGACCAAGGCGGCTCTTCTCAGCAGTCACCTGCGCTGTCACCTCAAGGGCGACCCTCCTCTTCACCACTTGCCCACCCGCAGCACCTCTGCAAGGCGTTCCATGAATACTCGGTGGCCCTTACTTCACTTCCAGCTATGCTGTCGCCTGCTACAGAATCCACACCCACGACTTCCTCTCTAGGCGGCTCCTTTCCATGCGACTATCCCACGCTCACTAGCTTCTACCCTTGCGCCTGCTGTCTCTCGAGTGCCTCCGCAAGCGATCTCCTCCAGCTTACGAGGCAGCCATCTTTCCTTTCTCGCCGTCTGGGTCTGCACAGCACCTCCGCCAGCTCTGCCTCTCTCCTGCCAGCCTCACCAGCAACACAAGGCGGCAACACTTCTCACTGTTCGCCTGTCTCTGCAGAACCCGAGGCCACTTCCTCTAGGCGGCCACCTCTTCCTTTTCCACTCGCTCACCCACCTTCCATGCCTTTGCCAACCTTCGAGATGTTGCGCGATGGCAACCCTTAGTTTTGCCTTTCTCCTCATTTGTCAACCCACTGGTCCTCGCTTCACCTTTAATTTCAATTCCATAATCATTTGCCTTATTGGGAATCTGAGAGCGTAAGGGATACATATCACCCCCCATTCGCTGAGGCTTATCATAATTTGTACTTAGATGTCCAAGTTCACCACAATTCCAGCATGTAGGAATGAACCGTCTGCCCCTGCCAAAACCACGGCGCGGCCACTTCCATAGCTTGCCTGACCTTCAACTCCTTCTTGATTATAACTTCTACCTCGGCCACGTCCACCACCTGTGTTCTCCATCATCTTCAAACTCAGATTCTTCATACAATTCACCATTTACCTCATGTCCTGTTTAAGTCTTTCACCAGAAGCTGTAACAACTGTAGGTACCACCTTTGTCCCCTGTGGTATGGCATTATTCACCTGAGTTTCTGTCGGTTGCACTCTTTCCAGCACGGTTCTCATCGGTACCGCTTCTACCCTTCTCATTTCAGGCCTCACTGCCCACTGGAACCATCCTTAGCTGGTTCATTCGTTGTAATTTCCAATCCTTTGATTTGGCAATCTCCACCGCATCCTCATAAGACCTGGGCTTCTTTAATTCCACCTTCCAGCGAATGCCTCCCTTCAATCCTGCAATAAAACGATCCTTCTTCATCATGTCCGGAGGTACCTGATCATCTCCCAAAGCCCTGCACAAAGTCTCCCACAGCAAAGAAAATTTCTTCACATAATCATCAATTGGCTCCACCCACCAATTCGCCCTGTATCAATCCCTGCACTTCATGTCAAACTCTATCTGGATCCTCAATCTTCTTGAACCTGTTCAAGAAGTGTAGTCTTCAATCCATCCTCAATCATTGGAATGCATGGCTCAGCATCCTTTAACGACTCCTCATAAGCTCTGTACCAAATCCTTGCATCCCCCTTCAAACATATATTCAGCAACCGCAATACCTGTGCTGGCTCATTGATGTGGTTGCTTATGCATGCAACCTCTATCCTTTCAAGAAAATCTGCCACATCTTCATCGGACCACCAAAAAACTCTGGATACGACATCATTTTGATCTCCAAGCTTCAGCTCAAATCCCAAGAAAAACCAGAAACACCTTCCTTCAATCTCTCACTCTGGGGCGGCATACACCCTCGTAAGAGAAATCCCTGAGCTATCCTCAGTGGGGGCACCAGAAGAATGTGAGGTGAAAAAAAGAAAAAAGAACCTGCCTCTATAGCCCTTCACCTCCCAAACTTGGATACAACAACACGAACGGGGGCAACACCAGCCACCGGCTGGAACACTTTCCACAATTCACCACCCACCCACACCAGAAAGATAGCTCAAAACCACGATAGACAACTGATCATTCACATAAACATACAGAGCACCAAACACCATGTACAAACTCAGCAATTACACCAAAAACCAAGACTCTGGCCAAGATTTACTGCCAAGGGAATTCACCCTTGCGTCTGACAACCAAGCCTCTATCTCCCGGTCTCTGCACTCTCCATAGGGCGTCCCACCAGCAACCCTCACTTCACTTCCTCTGCCATCAGCCCTTGACCCTTATGGTACCAGCCCTTCTCACCTGTCTGCACACTACTAGCCACCTCTGCAGAGCTGCTTTACGTGCCCGTGACACTCGAGACGGCTTCCAACTCTGCACTGCGCTCTAGGCTCTCTCTCTGGTCAGCATCCACTCTCTGCCTGCAATCATCGCCCACACAAAACCAACCACTTCTCTTTCCAGAGGGCGCCCACACCAGCTAACCCTCAACTCAGTAGCTCTCACTCTTTGTGTGTCATGACCAGCAGCTTCGCCAACCACACAGAGCCTCTGCACAATCTCTTCAGCACCAACATCAACTGCTCAACGCAGCACCCTCTTCCTCTTGCATCCAGCCCAAGCCACATCACCCACAAGGCCCACACCAGCCTGTCTCTGTGACTCACATCCAGCTTTCTTCAGAATCACCAGAGCCGCCCCAGCACCTCTACTACAAGGCGGCAACTCTCTTTGCCTGCAGCTCTTCTCTCTCTGCTGCTCTTAGTTGTGCCAACCACCAAGGGCACTCACCCATGCTCTGCGCTGACCACCTCCACGCATGCCTTCAGCTTACCAGCCCATCGTCCTTGACCAAGGCGGCTCTTCTCAGTAGTCACCTGCACTGTCACCTCAAGGGTGACCCTCCTCTTCACCACTTGCTGCTGCAGCGCCTCTGCAAGGCGTTCCACGAATACCCGGCGGCCCTTACTTCACTTCCAGCTGTCGCTTGCAGAATCCACACCCGCGACTTCCTCTCTAGGCGGCTCCTTTCCACGCGACTGTTCCACGCTCACTAGCTTCTACCCTTGCGCCGCCTGCTGTCTCTCGAGCGCCTCCGCAAGCGATCTCCTCCAGCTTATGAGGCGACCATCTTTCCTTTCTTGCCGTCTGGGTCTGCATAGCACCTTCGCCAGCTCTGCCTCTCTCCTGCCAGCCTCACCAGCAACACAAGGCGGCAACACTTCTCACTGTTCACCTGTCTGCAGAACCCGGGGCCGCTTCCTCTAGGCGGCCACCTCTTCCTTTTCCACTCGCTCACCCACCTTCCACGCCTTCGCCAACCTTCGAGATGTTGCACGCTGGCAGCCAATAAGGCCTCCACGTAAGCTTGCCATACTATTTAATGTATATATATATATTTTTTATTTTTTTCCCAAGCCTCAATGATGGCCACACACTAATGCTAAAAGAGCCCCTCCTTCCTTATGCTTCGGATCATCACGCCGCACCCACGACTTTTCCTAAACAAGAGCTGCAATATGTGCTTTGAATCATCAGCATCATTATTACCAAGACACGGCCGTTTCCCAGTCGGTGCCCTGCTTTTAGCAACCATCCGCACACCACACTGTTGCCATAAAACTTCCAAATCTCCAGCATTTTCTCCCAAAAAAAACGACACGCATACCAGCTCACTGCAAAACCACCTGCTCTGTACATTTGCCAGGGCATTCAGGGCAAAGTTTATTCACACACCATATATCCCATATGTACACAGACCCAAAACACCTTTCAGATTTTCACCTGACAGTTACCATTGGGGTTGCTTGAACACACAAGGTCTTGTGTAGGTGCTGAATGCACAAGAGTGGTTGAGTGACTTGCTTCGTGTTGCTTGGGCCTCCATTCTTATCAAACTTTAGGTGAAGCTATTGGGGTTGAAGTCGATAGTGAGGCTTGTCTTCACTTTGTTCAATTTTGGCAACAACCATATGATGGGATTACCATCATATAGTATCCTTGTTGTTGAAGCACGTGCACAGGCACCCATCTTTGATGAACATTATAAATTGGTGGGCTGATACCTTTGGTGCTGATGTTTGTTTCTTTGAACATGCGTAGGGGACTTTTTGATATGCTTGGGAATCCAAGCTTTGGTATTACTTTGGTAGTACCCTTGTGGTTGTAGTAAATTTTTCGGTACACACACTTGTTGACTTGGTGGAGTTCTTTGAGGAACTTGTATATAGGCTTTTGTGGATGGTATTGTGAAATACTTTTATTTTTCCTTGGCCTCTAAGTGCTGCATTGAGGAATAGGCTTTGACTATCGAGGCACCCAAATTTGATTGGCACCTTTGTAGCAGCCTTGAGCAACAAGTAGCTGCTTCTCCACCCATATGTTGATACCATTAAGATACCTTGATTTTATTGTCTTGGTGGATTTTTCTTTTTGGTTGAAGTGGAAGGTTGTGAGCCCTCTTTCACATTAGTTGGCACTGAGGCTATGGGTTTGATACTCATGGGTATTTTTGACGATGATGAGGCTAGAGTCTCTTGTGGAGTAGCTATCCATAATGAGGATTTCAAGCATGCAGTTGTCTCCATCGGTGAGGTTTGTTGCGCATGGGGATGAAGGCATAGGCTTTGGGGCTTTTCCTTTGAGTTCCTTGTTAGAGATAGATGGTTGCGCATGGGGAACTTCTTCAGGAACAGCTTCCGACTGCGAGGTTTTGGCATCAAACTTCATTGGTGTGAGGATGGGGTTGAAGGAGTAGATGATTTTTTCGAGTCGGTCGTTGACGCAAATGGGAGGTCATTGTGTGGGGGGCTTTCATGGAAGAGGCTTGTAACAAATCCATAACTCGAGGTCATGTTTAATTATTGTGTAAAGGAAATTCTTTCAGGATGAGCCGTGAGTGTTGGTTGACCTAATAAATCCCATAACTCTAGGGTCATGAGATTGTGCTTTCATGTTGCATAAAGCTGTGGTGATTTTATTGGAAAGTTCCAATCCAACCAGAATCCTAGGAATCTTTTTAGTAAGATATGTTGGAAGTTCCAGCTCCTCCAAGGTCTCTTCCTCCCGTAATAGCAAATGTACAATGCCTGTAGGAGTATTCAAGGTGATGCATGGATTCAGCAATTGAATACGAGTCACGTATCTAAGTTCTACCAAACAAGGATGACATCATACTCAAGGAGATCTGTGGTAACATGGAATCTAAATTCCACATCTCCACTGATTGTTTGAGTAGCAGAGCTAAAGTAACCACGAACTTCAATGTTTTGTCCATTGGCTCCTCTTCCAAGACCATTATCTATAGGGATGAATTTAGGTTGTCCCAATGACACCCTAGTGTCTATTATAATGATGTTGTGACTAGCTCGAGGGCTAATCAACACGCGTTTGTGCTTAACATCATTGCCTATAGGCAAATCTAACCATACCATGATAGAATCTTCAAGAGGAACCATGGATGTTTCAGTTTGTGTTTTAGCTTCAGATCTTGTTTCTGTTTCATATTCTCATTCACTCTCGTCCTCTTTTTGGCTCTCAGCTTTTTCAAGAGTACCTAATGTGTACAATGGCACACTTAGTCCTCTGACAATTCTAAATGAGTTTTGTTTGGAAACTTGTGAATCCTCAAAGTCTTGTTCTATGGAGCTCTTTATGTCTTGGTATAACTCATGTTAAGCCCTTACAGGTGCAATGTTGATACTATGCTAGCTTCACCCGATGAGAGAAGAGCATTCCTCCAAACGAGGTTTTGAGAGTCTACTTTAATTTTGTAAGGCATTTATCGAATTCTTCACGTGCTTTCTCAACCGCATAATTAGTGCAATATGTCTCTAATGACTCTTCTGTAGAAGAGAGTATGTCTTCCTCTTGAAAGGGGAAGCGATACTCCTCTGGGTTTTATATTTTGGTTGCTTTTTTAGGATTAGCATTATTAGGTTCAATCACAAACGGTGATCCTGTAAGACACAACCATGCTAAGCATGCTCTCTTGAGCTTGCTTTTTGCATTCCACATATGTCATGTGATCATGATCTTGAATTTGGGGTGGTTGGGCGGGTTCTAGTTTTTGGATTGGTTTATTAAGTGCACTAAGTGACGAATCATAACTTGTTTCATCCTCAATTAGCAACATACTAGAACTTGTTTCATTTTCAAACTTTCATTGGATCATCAGGTTTTCATTATGTTTGCCCTGCGAGGAGATCGAATTTCCTTGTGGGCTTTTGTATCTTGTGTCACACATATGGGTCTTGTGGGTTGTGTGGTAGCCCTTGAGGTGGATGCTTCTGCATCATGTGTAGCTTTTGGCTCTTTTGGAGTTATGTCCTCCACAAGCTCTTTATCCATGTCTTTTATTTCAGCTTTGGTTTGGATAGTTTTTCTTCACCCCTTGTTTTTATTAGGTTTAGAAGGTTTTATTTTCTCTTGTGGTTTCTGCTTTAAGGCATGTTCTTCTAACCATTTCAAAAGTGTTATCTTTTACATTCTTTTTTACCGTTTCTCATGCCTTGGCTTACAATCGCATAAGCACATTCAAGGGTACTGTGGATAATTACCCGTTTTATACACTTAAGATATTTAGAGTTGTATTCTGTGAGACAGGTTACAGTGAAGAAACTCGCCTTGGGCAATCTTGGAACATGTGATCGATGCTATAGCATTCACACAGGGGTTGCAAGAAGGTGTTAGTGATTTTGAGCATGGAAGTATTCCAAACTATGCAATCAGTCACCTTGTACGGTCCACGACAATAGAAACACTAAAGTATTCGATTAACTGTTTCCTAAGCAGTTTCTACCCTTTGGACTGTTTCTGTTTATTGCACAGGAGATGGAGGTTTTGAGTTAATTGTAGATGTATTGGGATATTGAGTCGTGTCATAACCAAAGGTTTTACAAGATATGTAGTACAGAAAGACAGGTGCCTTGTACACAACACAATGGGGGTTGGGATGGTCGTAGTGATTGCACTGAACACAAGGCATTTCTCTTGTCACTTGGAGAGGCATTAAGGATGGTTGATTTTGAAGGATCTCATCCTCTCCTAGAGATGTTGGTTGTAAGATTTTAAGCAAGGCTTCATAGAATTCAGGGAATGACAATTTTGAGATGAATTTTTCTTTAGCCATTGCTGCACTTGGTTTAGATGAGGCACATCTCGTATCATGGTCATCTTCCATCATGTTGTCATCTAAACGTATTGCTTCTTTGCAACATTGATCAAATGTTTCTGGATTGGATACAATGATCAAGTTGTGTAAGCTATTATTCTTCAAGCCCATCATGAAACATCTCTTCAATTGAGCATCATTTAGTTTTCCCCATAACTCACATCGTGAGTCCAAGAGTTTTATCCACAGGATAAAGTCTCTAATGATTTTGTTTGGTTTACGCACAATTCAATAGAGTTATGTCACTGCACTCCACCAATCACCTTTTCTTGAAAAGCCATGGACAAAGGCTGACTTCAAGGTTCTAAAGTTCGTCTTAGTCGCCCGCATCAATGTGATGAACCATCGATTAGCTTTTCTGACTAAGCATAGGTTCAACGCATGTACATTGGTGGGACAGTTTGGATTACCAAAGGCTTCACATCTCTATTCAAACATGTGTATGAATTGAACAAGATCAGTTGCTCCATCATATTTTCCCATGAATTTTGAAATTTATACGGTCGTATTTTTGTAAGAGTCACTGAGGCCGTATGTGAGCGCTCTTGTGGGGTAGGGACTCACTTAGTCCTTGGGGGGTAGGGACTCACTTAGTCCTTGGGGAACCCCCCTTCCTAAATTAGTCAATATATCCAAGGGTGTGGGCATCCAGGGATTGGAAAGGGTTGGTACCTATAGGATTTGTGGGAATGTTAGGTAAAGAATCCAAGCTCGGTGGGATTGAAGTAATAAGGGGTGTAAAACCCGATGACACTATTATTGTCAACATGACAAATGACAAATGGTATTGGGAGTTGTGGCTCGGGCATGGATCTCAATGACTCAAAGATGTCAGCCATTTGGTTCAGTGAGGGTGTCGGCCCACGCAGTCCCTCTATCGTTGCTATGTCTTACGCTGTCAATTGCTCCTTAATGAGCAAGCACACATTTTTTTTTAACTTTTTAGATTTTCTCACAGCCCGTTATTACAACCTTAGGAAGCATGGCGTACTCTTCATTAGGTCAAATGAGTATCCATTTGCCCTAATTAGCTTAGACGCTACACGCACGTAAACGACCTCTTAGGAATATTTTTCTAGAAAAGTGCATGCTAGTAACTTCCCAGATGGAAGAGTGTTATATGCACATTATGTGTGCATATACTAGGAGGCTAACCCACATTAGGCTTGTGAGCATGGCAACACGGGAACAAGCTCTAGTGGAGCATGGGTTAGGACTAACCTTAAGGGTTAAGGTTAGGGTCAGACATCCCGGGGGTCACAGGCATCCAAGGGTCACAGAGAGTCAAGAGTCACTTAAGGGCCCTCCTATATAATAGGGGCATGGGACACATTCAAGGGAGGCTTGGGGGCTTGGAGGCTTATGCTATGGTCTCTTGTGTAGAGGTCCATATCTACTCACCTACTTTCACACTATAGCTACATGCTATTGGATTGTGTTGATGGTATGGGACATCAAGGTAGAGGTATGATGTATTTCATTTATGATTCATGTGTGCATCCCTTGGGCTCAGGGATGGTTGTGTGGTTGACTTTATGCCTGATTTATGCATGCTTATGCATAACAATTATCTAGAGAGATCTTAGGGTTTTAACAGTGGTATCAGAGCAATCTCTATTTAATTGTTGTTGATTTTTTAAGTAAATTTTAATATTTACTAATAAAAATATTATTTTGTTGATTTGTGTTGATGAATTGCACATGGATTATCGATATGGCGATTGGAATGCGTGTTACTACAACTCAATGGACAAATCGACGTTGTGGGAAAATTTTGTGAGTTTAATGCTATTTTTTATGGTTTAAAATAAGCATTAATAGAAATTTTTACAAAAATACCATATATTTTATGGTGGATATTTTTGGTAGAATGGACTCCCTAAATTTCTAGAATTTTTAGAATTTTTTTCCTAATTTTTAAGGATTTTTTTGAGCATTTTTAAGATTAAAAATGTATTTTTATACATTTTTGTGGTTTTTTCCGCGGGAATGCGATCAAATTTCTGTCGATTTTCTACTGAAATTCAGTAGTAGGGGACAACGTATTGATGCATGAAATGCTCTCTCGTGTGCGTGGGACTCTCTCCGCATCTCAAATCTGATATTTTCTTCTTTTTTCCATGAGAAATTCTCTTAAAAATGATTTTTTAAATATTAATCATAATTAATATTAATTATGATTAAGCATTATTTAATAATAAACTTTAATAAAAAATTAAAGTTAATCTCTCTGATTAACAGAGAGAGAAAGAGAGAGAGGGGAGGAAAGAGAATGGAAGGGAGAAGAAGGAGAGGAAAGAGGGGAGAAGAAGGAGAGGAGGGAGTTTTCTTTTACTCCCTCCCTCTCTCCTTCCTTGCGCGCAGACCGGGGGGTGGGGGCTGCGCGCTGCAGCCCAGCCGGCAAAAAATCACCCCCCCTTAAAAAAATCAAAGCCAATATAAGCTTAATTAAGTTTTTTTATTTTTTTATTTTTATTAAAAAATAGGTTTTTTATTATTTAAAAAAGAGCTTTTGATAATATTTCAAAAAAAAGCTTGATAAAGTTTACAGGATGTAATTTATGAGGATAGGGCTGAAAATGAGCAAGCTAGAGGTATGCCTAAATGGCTGGTGCAAACCTTGCGTGATAGTAAAATTGATGCACCTATTTCTAGTCGTACTCGTTCAGGTTTTCAGCATGCCTCTTATGTATCAGATTGTTATGCTTTGGCTGTGTCTAGTATGTGTGAAGAGGAAGAACCTCTTTCATTTGACGAGGCAAAAAATTAGAAAATTGGTTGGCTGCAATACAAAGTGAATATGATGCTATAATGAAGAATGGTACATGGTCTTTGTGTGATTTGCCTATTGGTAAAAAGGTCATTGGATGAAGTGGGTTTTTAAGTTGAAACGAAAGCCAGATGGCAGTGTTGATCGCTATAAGGCTAGACTTGTTGAGGGTTATGCTCAAGAAAAGGGCATTGATTTTGATGAGACCTTTGCTCCCACTTGTCGTATGACTACCATTCGCAGCATTTGTGCATTGGTAGCTCATAATGGTTGGAATGTACATCTGTTGGACATAAAGATTGCGTTCTTGAATGGAGATTTAGATGAGGAGTTGTATGTATCGCAGCCTCGTGGTTTTGTTCAAAGAGGGCAGGAAAACAAAGTATGCAAGTTGAAAAAGGCTTTATATGGTTTAAAGCAAGCTCCACTAGCTTGGTATGAAAAGATACATGCATATTTGACTGCACATGGTTTTCAAAATAGTACAACAGAAAGCACTTTGTATATTAAACATGTGGATAATGTACATCTAATCATTGCTCTCTATGTCGATGACATGCTGCTCATAGGACCAAATGAGAGTCATATTGCTGATTTTAAGGCTGGTTTGGATGCTTCTTTTGAGATGTCAGATTTGGGGCATTTGCATCATTATTTGGGGATACAATTTAAGCAGTGTGATGGAGGTATTGCTTTGTGTCAGACAAAGTATATTGAGACATTATTGCGGAGATTTGGCCTTGAAGATTGCAAGCCTATTGCTACTCCAATGAGGATAGGTTTGAAGTTGAGTCTTCATGATGCTGGAGATCACTTTGATGTCACACTCTATCAGACAACTGTTGGTTGCCTCATTTATGTATGCATTACGAGGCCGGACATTCAGTTTGCAGTCTCACAGGTGAGCAGGTTTATGCATAGCCCAGGGTCTCAGCATTGGAAGGCAGTTAAATGCATCTTTCGCTACTTGAGTGGCCCAGGGTCTCAGCATTGGAAGGCAGTTAAATGCATCTTTCGCTACTTGAGTGGCACCATACATCTTGGGTTGTTTTATCCCAAGGGGGGATCATTGCCGCTAGATTTACATGCTTTTTCGGACTCAGATTGGGATGGTTGCTATGACACAAGAGTCTCCACAAGTGGTTTTTGTTTCATGCTCGGTATGCATATCTTGGTTGAGCAAGAAGCAACCTACTGTGGCCACTTCTAGTTGTGAAGCTGAGTACAGGGCCGCTTTCACAGCTACGGTTGAGTGTGTGTGGCTCAGACGGCTTATGGTGGCGGACTTGGGTGTTGGACAGGAGTCTGCCCCACCACTATCTACACTGACAGTCAGAGCACATTGGTAGTTGCGAGAAACCCAGTTTTTCATGCTCGCACAAAGCACATTGAGGTGCATTATCACTATGTCAGGGAGAGACCTCGACAGCAGAGCAGGAGAGATCAGCTTGGCCACACAGGACAACCTCGCCGATCTTTTCACGAAGGCGCTTCCTCGTGATGAGAAGTTTGAAGCTTTCCGCAAAGCTTCAGGCTTGCTCCCCTTTGTGGACTGATCTACTTCGGGCATGGCACTTCCCTATACATGAGTGCCAGCTCTCGTTCACACCATCACTCCCAGGGGGGATTTGTTGCCATATATATAGGCAGTGATGTGTGTGAACACACTTAGGACCGTCGGGGCACTTTTTCCCTCTTTAGGAGGTTTTTTCCCCCGGCTTATATATACGCCCATTATTCTAGGGCTAACTAATCTTTGTACATTGACACAATCTTGCTTCTTCTTCTCCAAGCTTTGTGTGCTTTCCTGCAACCCTAATTCCAACATTTTGATGTTTTTAAGAAATTTTTTAAATGATTAAGGTACTCCTAATGGTTGCTAACACTCTATTGCATACAATTCCAACAAAAAACACACAAATTAAAGCTAAAATTAATGATTCTAGTTCTATGTTTAACTCTAAAGAGAGCTAACATTCACTAATAGTTTAATGAAATGGATGCAAACTAAACCTAATATACTCTATGTGCAAGCCCTAAGAACATTAAAAACCACATTAGTAACAACAAAAACAACAAATTAAGCAAAAAAATATTCTTTTCAAAATAAAAAAAGAGCTATTTTACACCAAATCACACACAAATCACCATCAAATCCAATCTTTTTCATGGGAGACCATTGATTAAGACAATGGGCAATGGGCAATGCGTAGATTAGAGAAAAAATGATGGAAAAAGCCAAGGGATGGTTACCCGGCAACGGTGAAACACATCAAACAAGAGATTACCCGGTGAACCGCAACTATCGTAAGGATCTTTCCAATGGCCGAGCTTGTAACCCTTAAGGTCTCCAAGCTCTACAACTCCTTGAGAAGCAATTTCACCGCGCCTCCTGCCTTCGCGAGCGTTGTCACACCGCCGCCTCGCACTGCAGGTACTCGTCCCTCCTCTCACCTCACATCGCTCACACACACTCACTAGCATGCATTAGAGAGAGAGATATTAGCAAGAGGATTAGCAAGAGCAAGACTAAATTACACAATGGGAGAGTATGTTGTATTATGAGATAAATTCACTTATATACATGGCCATAAGTGTTCACACTCACTTAAACTATGGTCGACCGGGAACTTCAGGCTTATAAGAGGCCTAATGCTATTACAATGACTACTCTCATAATATCCATAAAGTACATCACATGGTACTTCATCCTAACTTTCTACCACATACTCTTGAAGCGGGAATCACTATAAGTATTCCATCACACCATTATGGGCGCCTGTCCATAATGTATCTTTGAACACCATTGCTTCATATCTTGAATTTATGACCTTTCGGTGTATCGACCTTGACTCCTTGATGTAAGATAATGGCGATAGCTCTTGTTAACCCTAGTAGGAATGGGTTAATATGAACCTAATCTAGCAGCAATGGAAATGACAAAGGAAGTGATAAAGGACAACTCAATTCACTTGCTCTCACCCATTCCAACTACACCAAACAACTCCCACACATCAAGTGATAATGAGGGTCGGGACTACAACCCACTCATGGCGAAGTGTCTTAACCATAAAGGAATCCCTAGAATAAAAAGCAAGGCATGCCACTCCAAATAGTACACACACACCAACCTCTTGGTGGCTTTCCATACAAGGAGGAGCCTTAACCAAGACATCACCAGCCAAAAGCTCAATTACATCTTTCAGACACACAAGAGAACTCTAACTACTAGCATGCCTTTTAGAGAAAGAAATAAAAGAAGAAGAATGCCCAACTATGTACACACCCAAGACACTCAAAGAGTACACAAGAGTGGATTCCGACTAAGGCTAGAGGGAATGACTTGCCTCTCACCCTATGCTTCTTTATATAGGAAAACGAGGCTCATCTCTTTGCCACATGGCAAGCATAGAGTGATCCCACATATTACAACCAATAGGGTGTGGGCATACCCCCATCACCCCTCAAACCATTTAAAATATGTGCACAAAGTAATACAAATTATGTGCAATATGTGCACACAAATGAGTGCAATGTGGGATATCCAAGGGGAAAAAACTCATGGAAAAAAGTACCCTTGGATGAATACAAGAAGCTAAATGTGAGATGAGGGATAAGAGAGAGAGATAAGTATAGGGGTTAATAAGCAAAGAAAGAAGAAGCTATGGAGAGCTCAAGTCCTATTCAATGCTTTCTTATGTGTAAGAGTGAAAGAGAAAGAGAGAGCAAGAAGAGGAAAGCAATGAGAACCTCACCTACATGCAAACACAACAATCCATCAAGTAAGCATAGATGCACACAAGCTTACCACCATAGCCACAAGAGAGAGAGAGAGAGAGAGAGAGAGGGGGGGGGTGGGGAGGGGAGGGAAACTCAATTGTGATAACGGGATTGTCCCTTTTCATATTTCATAAGTCACTTATATACATGAGCTCTCTTTTTATAATGGCCTACCACCCATTCTACAATTGGAGGCCCAAAACCGATTCTTCTAGCTCTATATACACCTATGCTTATCCTCATGGTGGCTAGCATTATACAAGTCGTAAACTCAGTCATCCCATATATTTTTTACATGAAGTGCTTAGCATGGTTATGTAAAAAAATGAGTTACATGAAGCGTAACCACGCTCAAAAATAATGTTAACCAGTGTGGTTAACACTGTAACACTGATTGAAAGCCAATACATGACTTTCCTTGCACCTTGGTTCTAGTCCTTGAATGCTTTTTTATCTAATTTGGAGTGGCATTCTCTTAAGAAAACTTTGGAGGCTCCTCAATGTCTCCTTTCGCATAGTCCCAAAATCCTTCACCCATCAAGAAGTTTGTCATTTTGAACTTCCATGCATGGAAGTTGTTCTTGTCCAGCTTCTCATTGATTTCTTATCCAGCTTCTCATTGATTTGATTGAGTCCATCAAAAATGTTTTCCTGTAACAACCAGAAACATGCAAACAGATAATTTATGTATGAAACCTTTAACACAGCAATATCTTTTATGACTACTACAGTTGTACTTTAGCACAACCTGTATGTCACTAGATGTGACCAGAGTACATGTACATACACCCAAGTTTAGCAATACATGTGCAAACACTGGGGCTGCGTTCCCAAAATGCACTGTCGCACTATAATAACTAGATTTCGACCAAAGACGATTCTCAAATAGAACTTCTCGAAACTACTGAAAACATCTTAGAGTGACCGAACGAAGACTGAAACACGTCCGAAGCACGATTCTAGCCACAAAACTTCAATACAAAGTACTACGTACCTTCAGGGACCTTCAAACCTCGTGAATTGGAGATGTACTACTCCTAGAGCTATGGAGGGAGAGTTGTACATAAACAAGAAGGGGAAGAGATGATGATGCTCTTACCCATGTACCACTTCCTTGCTTGCTTTATCCTTGCCCCGCTGCTTGCCTCCTTTTCACAACTCAATCTCACACACTCGCTCATATACATGCAAGAAAGCACACAAGAGCTCAACCAAGCTAGAGGTGAGCAAGAAAGAAATAGCATAGGAGAGTAGAGAAGAAGAGCACTCTATTGAATTAGTAGAATAAGATAATACTATTGAAACAAATGATGCTAAGGCATGCGAACCCACCTCTATGAAGAGAGGATAGGGAAGGGATCCGAAGTGGCCCAATGAGAGACAAGAATCCATGTAAGCAAAGGCTATAAAAGAAGCCCCAATCTAATGAGAAGATGTACGTTTTTGTGGTATCCTAGCATTATCTTGTGTCATTGTGCTCATCTCACACACACACACTCACTTACTATTCTACCTAACTTCAACCCATAGCTATGGATAGCAACTTCTTCCCACTATAGCTATGGCTCAAGCTTAAGAGTGTGGTATTTCAGAGCCACTTTGATCCTAGGACTTACTCTCAGTATCTACCTTCAGCATTCCCTCTCATTAGTGCAAGATTAACCCTAATCTTATCCATTCACCATTAAAACTCAAACCAAGCTCTGAAACAGTTCCGGTAGAATGCTGATTTCTCCCTCCTCAGAGCACCAAAATGCCTGTAAATTGGTTTAGACTAAAGGTCTTTGATAGCTCTACAAAAGCCCTCAACGTCATCTTGACATTGTCAATCCAAGGCGGCAGCATTCACCTAACATCAGAGTAGGCGGCAGCATTCACCTAACATCAGAGTAGGCGCAGTTTCCTAACAACTCAAAGTCATACGTGAAATCAAGCAACATCAAGGTGCCATCAAACGAGTCTGTCTGGTTATGGTTGCACCCCGTAAGGCCCTCTTGCCCCCCCAAGTTTGAGGTCAAGAAGTTATCTCTATTGGAGCTCTCACATCAAAGCAGACTCAAATCTACCATGAAAGCTTCTAAAGAGCTTTAAGTGTCTCTTAACACTAACTTATTGTTTGCTTAACACTAATCCTCATTGAGTTATGCCCAAGTCCTTGCAAGCTTAGGGTTCAACTAATCAAGCCAAAGCTCAAGGTGAAGAAGACGAGGTAACCTTGAAGCTAATCATCAAGGAGGTGCCCAAAATCAAGAAGCCCAAGAAAACTCCCAATCAACCAAAGTCAATATGGAACATGCTTCATCTATTTGGTGAGGAAAGACTTGACCATTAACCTCTCACCAAAGGAGTAAGTGTACTAGGTGTGTATTTCACTATTGTTAAAGGTATTACACTACACCACACCTTGCTCATTTGTAAGGAGAATAGACACTACCAAGCATCAAATATAAGCTTGGTAAGACCTTCTCCCTAAGAGCAAAATGGATAGTCGTGATCTAGTTGAAAAGTTCAATGGCATAGGAATCTAAGGTGATGTATCTTCTAATGAGGAAAAGCATGTGGGGCGGCTTAGTGAAAGGGAGAGACACACAAGCCACAGGAGTGGAAAGGTACAAATGAAAAAGCATTAGGCACATAGCTTCTGCACTTAAAGTTATCCATCACATTGATGGGATCACAAAGGTAAAGGATGCATGGGAAGAACTCAACAAAATCTTTAGCATTGATTCTAGTCACTCCAAGATAAAACTTTTGATGTAAATGTATAGCCTAAGGCTCAAACCAAGAGATGATCTCACTAGTCACATCAACAAATACAAAAGTCTAAAGCAAAAACTTGCAATATTGAAGAGCACAATTGATGAAGAAGAAGCCAAGGCTACCTTGCTAGCCAATTGTGATGTAAAAGGTAATAGTACATTGGTAGAGACCTTGTCCAACATGGAAAATCTCAAATTGTATGACATTGAAGCATCCTTTCTTGAGAGAGAAGCAAAAATAAAAGTGGAAAAAGGAACATCTACATCAACATCAAGGGACCAAGTCTTCATTGCTAGGAAATCTCAGTCAAAGAACACAAATGCACTTATTGTGGAAACACTAACCATGACAAAAAAGACTACAGAAACAAGGGGAGGCCATACTACATAGCTTGAAAAAGATATGGACATGAAGAAAGGATTGCTACCTTGAGCATCAATACAACTATGCCAAAGCTCCAAGACAACCAGATGTATTAACTCCTAATGAGAAGTCTATGTCCAATGGACATCTCTTCTAAGCCCAAAAATCCAAGACGTAATGTTAGTCACTGGCACCATATGATGTAGCCAGTGTGACTGGCACCATATGATGTAGCCAGGATAGTAAGGATTATGAGCTTCATTATGATCCTACACCCTTGTTAGACCACTGGCTAATGAACCATGATAGGGGACTAAGGGGAAGCCATTCAAGAAATAATATCCTCACTACACTCCCGGTGATATAGGTATACATAGGTATGGTAACGATCGGCCTAGCATCAAGGGGGGTGGTTGGAACAAATGATGCTAAGGCATGTGAATCCACCTTTATGAAGAGAGGATAGGAATGAGATCCAAGGTGTGGTGTAGTGTAATACCTTTAACAATAGTGTATTTCACTATTGTTAAAGGTATTACACTACACCACACCTTGCTCATTTGTAAGGAGAATAGACACTACCAAGCATTAAATATAAGCTTGGTAAGACCTTCTCCCTAAGAGCAAAATGGATAGTCGTGATCTAGTTGAAAAGTTCAATGGCATAGGAATCTAAGGTGATGTATCTTCTAATGAGGAAAAGCATGTGGGGCGGCTTAGTGAAAGGGAGAGACACACAAGCCACAGGAGTGGAAAGGTACAAATGAAAAAGCATTAGGCACATAGCTTCTGCACTTAAAGTTATCCATCACATTGATGGGATCACAAAGGCAAAGGATGCATGGGAAGAACTCAACAAAATCTTTAGCATTGATTCTAGTCACTCCAAGATAAAACTTTTGATGTAAATGTATAGCCTAAGGCTCAAACCAAGAGATGATCTCACTAGTCACATCAACAAATACAAAAGTCTAAAGCAAAAACTTGCAATATTGAAGAGCACAATTGATGAAGAAGAAGCCAAGGCTACCTTGCTAGCCAATTGTGATGTAAAAGGTAATAGTACATTGGTAGAGACCTTGTCCAACATGGAAAATCTCAAATTGTATGACATTGAAGCATCCTTTCTTGAGAGAGAAGCAAAAATAAAAGTGGAAAAAGGAACATCTACATCAACATCAAGGGACCAAGTCTTCATTGCTAGGAAATCTCAGTCAAAGAACACAAATGCACTTATTGTGGAAACACTAACCATGACAAAAAAGACTACAGAAACAAGGGGAGGCCATACTACATAGCTTGAAAAAGATATGGACATGAAGAAAGGATTGCTACCTTGAGCATCAATACAACTATGCCAAAGCTCCAAGACAACCAGATGTATTAACTCCTAATGAGAAGTCTATGTCCAATGGACATCTCTTCTAAGCCCAAAAATCCAAGACGTAATGTTAGTCACTGGCACCATATGATGTAGCCAGTGTGACTGGCACCATATGATGTAGCCAGGATAGTAAGGATTATGAGCTTCATTATGATCCTACACCCTTGTTAGACCACTGGCTAATGAACCATGATAGGGGACTAAGGGGAAGCCATTCAAGAAATAATATCCTCACTACACTCCCGGTGATATAGGTATACATAGGTATGGTAACGATCGGCCTAGCATCAAGGGGGGTGGTTGGAACAAATGATGCTAAGGCATGTGAATCCACCTTTATGAAGAGAGGATAGGAATGAGATCCAAGGTGTGGTGTAGTGTAATACCTTTAACAATAGTGTATTTCACTATTGTTAAAGGTATTACACTACACCACACCTTGCTCATTTGTAAGGAGAATAGACACTACCAAGCATTAAATATAAGCTTGGTAAGACCTTCTCCCTAAGAGCAAAATGGATAGTCGTGATCTAGTTGAAAAGTTCAATGGCATAGGAATCTAAGGTGATGTATCTTCTAATGAGGAAAAGCATGTGGGGCGGCTTAGTGAAAGGGAGAGACACACAAGCCACAGGAGTGGAAAGGTACAAATGAAAAAGCATTAGGCACATAGCTTCTGCACTTAAAGTTATCCATCACATTGATGGGATCACAAAGGCAAAGGATGCATGGGAAGAACTCAACAAAATCTTTAGCATTGATTCTAGTCACTCCAAGATAAAACTTTTGATGTAAATGTATAGCCTAAGGCTCAAACCAAGAGATGATCTCACTAGTCACATCAACAAATACAAAAGTCTAAAGCAAAAACTTGCAATATTGAAGAGCACAATTGATGAAGAAGAAGCCAAGGCTACCTTGCTAGCCAATTGTGATGTAAAAGGTAATAGTACATTGGTAGAGACCTTGTCCAACATGGAAAATCTCAAATTGTATGACATTGAAGCATCCTTTCTTGAGAGAGAAGCAAAAATAAAAGTGGAAAAAGGAACATCTACATCAACATCAAGGGACCAAGTCTTCATTGCTAGGAAATCTCAGTCAAAGAACACAAATGCACTTATTGTGGAAACACTAACCATGACAAAAAAGACTACAGAAACAAGGGGAGGCCATACTACATAGCTTGAAAAAGATATGGACATGAAGAAAGGATTGCTACCTTGAGCATCAATACAACTATGCCAAAGCTCCAAGACAACCAGATGTATTAACTCCTAATGAGAAGTCTATGTCCAATGGACATCTCTTCTAAGCCCAAAAATCCAAGACGTAATGTTAGTCACTGGCACCATATGATGTAGCCAGGATAGTAAGGATTATGAGCTTCATTATGATCCTACACCCTTGTTAGACCACTGGCTAATGAACCATGATAGGGGACTAAGGGGAAGCCATGATAGGGGACTAAGGGGAAGCCATTCAAGAAATAATATCCTCACTACACTCCCGGTGATATAGGTATACATAGGTATGGTAACGATCGGCCTAGCATCAAGGGGGGTGGTTGGAACAAATGATGCTAAGGCATGTGAATCCACCTTTATGAAGAGAGGATAGGAATGAGATCCAAAGTGGCCCAATGAGAGCCAAGCGCCCATGTTTTGAGGTGTTGTTGGAATTGTGGAATGATAATGGATGGAGTTGTCTCCTTGTAAGTAAATTGGATCCACTTCTTTGTTACGCATCTTTTAGTTTGTTTAGCGACATGCTCATATGCTTTCCACCTTATAATTGCACTCCCAACATCATTGACTTCACATGGGCAAATAGATGCTCAAGACAGCTCCCACATTTACCTAGCAAGCATTGTAGCTTGTTCCACTCAGCCTCCTTTTCCTTTGGACAAATTGCAGACGTCCATAACTCCCTCACTGACTAGTAGGTACTATAGTTTGCTTCGTTTGTGCATGTCGGCACACCTTGCATATGTAGCCACACCTAACCCCATGTAGGGAGACCGCATCAGAACTGATGGAGTTTACTATGGAATGAAACAAATCCATGCAAACATAATACACACAGTATGAAGTGCTCCATTCCTTCATTCCTCATTAAGTATGGCTTCAAGATTTTGAAGGTTTGAAATCCAATTATGCAGATTAGATATTCTTCTTTGAAGTTCAAGAAAAACTCTGCCTGTATACAAATGAGGTATAGATAGTTTAAAAAGTAAACCTATGAATGCGAATAGTATTGTGTACTACCTTCTTAAATAATACCATGGAAAAAGAGTATGACAATCCGGTCTGTAGATGTTATATGAAATAAAATGGCAAAGTACTATGACATGTGGACCCAAGAGCAGTGGTAATATTGTGTACTTAGGTAGTTGACATGTGGATTCCTAAGAGTATTGGGAGTACTGAGTAAAGATATAATACCATAAAGTAGTGTGTACGGGGATTCTAAGGAAAGATATACTACCATAAAGTAGTGTTTACTAAAATAGTACTATGCGAATACTAGTATGGCGGGTAAAATAGTATATACATTGTACATAATACTATGTATTGAAATGGTACCATGAGAAAACAAGATCGCAAAGCATTATGACATGTGGACCTAGGACTAGTGGCAATATTATGTACTTGAAAGCACTATGACATGTCTAGTGGTAGTACTATGTACTTGAAAGTACCTTGGTTGTAATAACTATGACATGTGGACCTAGGACTAGCTGCTGCAGTACAATGTACTTGAAAGTACCTTAGCTATCTTTTCTCCTCAAATAGTACTATGGTAAAATGGTATAGCAAAGGATTCCTAAGAGTAATGGGAATACTAAGAGAAAGGAGTATGACATATAAAGTATTGTTTACTAAGTACACTATACTAAGTACTGAACTAGTCCTATGACATAGTACTATGGCTAAGCAATATGAAAATGAACCAATCCACATTATAATTTCATAGTATTAAAATAGTACCATGGCAATACTTCTTATTGAGATAGCACAAGGGAAAATAATATGACAATGATACATAGTAAACTATTATGTATATACTATACTATGTATTATAATAGTGTTAAGACAAAGTCATATGGTACATGTTGAACATGAGTGTGCATAAGAAGCATTAAAAATGAGCTTCTTCTACATGTAGTAATGCCTCTACACACATGTATTGTTTTGAAAATGATATGTTATCTATCATATTATGTAGTGAAAATTGTACTATGTACTAAAATAATATTGTTGCTATATTGCACTTACAAAAAGAAAGTATTCAATAGTAGAAACTAAAGGAAAATTATGAAATGCATGAGTATGTGTATTAAGGATAGAGAAATTGGATATATGTACCTCTGCCAACTCTAGAAAGTGGATTAGATATGCTTCATATTGTTTTCTACTAGTAACCCGCTTCTTGCAAATGTCTTTCTTATTTGGAGACACCCTAGTATTGTGCTTCTAAAAATCTACCACACACTAAATAACCTCAAGGCTCAAATAGTCAATCCTTGATTTTCAACCACCTAAGGCTCACTTAAAATCCATGCTCTAAATGTCAACACAATATTTCTTCAAAATCCTATGCTGAATGCTGAGAGCTTTTGCAACCTTGCTATCACTTATTTGAATTGTGTTACTTGTGTGTAGTGTTTCCCTCTTTGTTGCCCATTTGTCATGACTATGTGCACCCTTGACAAGACTAAGAGACCTCTTTAAATTCTGAACAATCATGTCATGGCCAAGAATTATTGTTACATTCATTATCCTTTGCATGTGTGGGTGGTGATGCATAAACTTCCCCAACACATCAGCCTTTATGTACAAGTCA
Organism: Cibotium barometz; assembly: GCF_041138505.1. Lineage (NCBI taxonomy): Eukaryota > Viridiplantae > Streptophyta > Polypodiopsida > Cyatheales > Cibotiaceae > Cibotium > Cibotium barometz. Next base: position 5,566,538 of record NC_141081.1, on the reverse strand, counting down.
GGGTTGTGCATGATGACATGTGAAATGATACACCAGTAATAAAGCCAAGTGCTACCTATTACTATTAGAGAATGTTGACTACACATTACCATCTTGTTCCACTCTTGTATAACCACATTTTAGCTATGCCACTCAAGTCTCTACATTAACAACTAATTGCAAGCATGGTCCACTTGATTCTAACTAATTCATCCTACTTGCACAAAGGAAAAAAAATAACAAACTGGGTGTATTGGATTTTAGTAACTCACATGGGACCTTTGTGGATAAATTTATTAGAATTATAGTATGACTAATTATAAATGTTGTGCAAAGTGTAAATGCATTGTTGAATCTAGAGACGTTTCACAAAGAATAAATAATCACACATTTAAGAATTATACTAGATAATAACCTACAAATTTCTATTGATTTTGAAAGCTTGTGTTGTGGAAAGTGTAAATGCATTATTGTACCACATAGAACAAATATCCACACATTTAAGCATTAAAGCAATACAAAGCTTATTTAAATTTAGTCACTCACACAGATTGCAAAGCTTGCCTTTGATTAGCAGGTCTCCCTCAGGTTGTAGACTTGTCGTATGGATTGAAGAGAGAAAGAGAGAAACAAGATAGTGCAACGAGCGAGGAGAGGGTGGGAGCAAGAGAGGAATTCAAATCTCCCCACCACTTACAGATTATAGAGCACACACCTCTAGCTATCTTCCATCCACCTATAACAAGCAAGTTGCAGATTTTTAGAGGGAAAGAGAGAATTAGGATAGAGCAACGAGAGAGGAGAGGGTCGAAGTGGGAGATAATTTTAATTCTCCCCACCATTTTCAGACAACACACTAGATGACGCATGGAGATATCTAAAATTAGTTTTTTTTTAAGGTAGAGTGAAAAAGCTTAAAATATAAAAACACTCTACTTCACACTATTTAAAGGTGGGGTATGTATAAATTCACATTTGCAAACAGTTTCATATTTGCTAGTGTATTGTATTGTTTAGTCTTTTCTAATTCCAATAGGATTTATATAGAAAGCTATAGTGAACAACAGTCTCTGACAGGAACTTTAGTCAACCTAAGATAGTAGGAAGACTATACCATCGTCTATCACACCATGAGCTAATTCCTAGTAGGGAAGAATTAGTCAACTATAAAGTTAAGTTGAAATCAAGATAAAATTGTAAAACAAAAAATAAATAAATTATTGAATTGCTAGACCAAGATAAAAACTAGTTGACCCTGGTAAAGCATTCCCAGTTCAAATTTTAGTATTTTACGTTTACAAGAATTGATAGAAATTTAAGACCATCCACATTTTGTCCAAGATAAAAACTAGTTGACCTTGCTAAAGCATTCCCAGTTCAAATTTTAGTCACATTATCTTACGTTTACAAGAATTGATAGAAATTTAAGACCATCCACATTTTGTCCAAGATTTTTTTTGTAGGTTTATTCAAGTCAAAGATTTAGAACCCTTAAGCGTAAGATTTAATCAAGAAGTAGAATTGCCAAATATAAGATCTGACCTAAAGTTTAAGTCTTAATTTATTATAAGTAATTTATTCTAGTCAAGAGTATAAATAATTACTATAAGTAATGAAAGTTTCAAGTGTAAAATTATAACATTTACACTTTTATTCTGTTGAGTATGTCTAGGCATTAGTAATTCAAGAGTTATAAATACTCAGAGAGAAATTATAATTTTTGAATTTAATAAATGATATTTATCTTATAACAAAGACCATCTCAACCATTATAAAAAGATTCACAATCAATGATAACTTAAGTAGCCACAAGTGTATCACTCATTAAGGAATATCCTAATTGTTGAGAATATTTCACTAAAATAATATTGACTTTTGAGTTAACAAGTCTTGCAGATTCTTGTAAACATTAATTATATCTTTTTACAGCATTAATATTCATTTAAAATGTTTCACATACTATTAAATTTGTTAAAAGTTTTAAGGGGAACTGGCCCTTCTACCTCAAACCTCTATTCTTAAGGACTGTTATGTGGATTAAATCTGGTGGTATGGGATATCAAATTCATTTCATATATACCAGGTATATTTATACCTTCTATCTTGTATCATCTTCTGTGTGTATGTGAAATATACCTCTATGTATGGGACACTTAGACTTGTTTCACATATGTTCATTTGATTTTATTATTAGAATAAAAAATAGATAATTTAACATAAAAAAGATTCTATTATGTGTTGATTGAGTTTTCCACCTTAATCATGAAGTCATACTCTCATAGATTTATGCAACGAAGATAGTTGCAACCCAAGAAAGAGGGAATGTTATGAGAATCACTCTTGTATAATTGGGAATTATATTTCTTATTTTATATCGGGGATGCCCGTGTGTACTGTGCGAATGGGGCTACGCACAATTTGATACTATGGTGGCCTATTTCTCAAGCCAGCATTGGGATTAATTGATGTGACTTCAATTGATTGTTTAACTAACGTGGATCATGTCTATGAGTATAGGTTGTGAGGTGTGAGGGTACCGATTGAGGTGTCGCACTATGCGAGGTTATCAATTGAGGTGTCACATAGATGGTGGAACGAGAAGAGGAAGATCTCTTTATGAGTTGAGTCTTAGATACGTTGTGTGGTTGGCTATGGGAAGTGGGGAAGGTGCTATGCATTATCGACAGTAGTTCTGTATGACCCGAGTCTCCACATGGTTCATTAGTTATCATTGTGTGTTCACCTGATTACCTTACAACCACACTCTTAGCAGTTATAACATCCATCTAAGCTCCCTTCTACAAGAGTGCACAATTATGGAAGGCAACCATCATTGTATATTTGCTTATTATAATATACTTTACTTCTCTCTTCATCTTCTCTTGTGCATAAAGCTAAGGTTTTTTTTTTAAGATCTAGCATTTTGTGAGTGGTCTAAGTTTATATCGCCATTGTAGGTTAGTGTACATCATGGTGAATTTGTGTTGCATTACTAAAGTCTTTTGGTTTCTTTAAATTAAATAAACAAGACCTCAAGTTTGTGAAGATCATCCTTGCTTCAAACTAGCACATCCTCCTCTTCATCACATATTTTGGTTTCATTATTGAATGAGCAAGACCTCAAGTTTGTGAAGATCAGACTTGCTTCGAACTAGCACATCCTCCTCTTCATCACATATTTTAGCTAATTTATTTTCTTTACGGAAACTATTTACATCGTTATTTTCCAGCACGTGATATATGCTCTCCAAAATTGGTACTAGGTGTCAACACAACCTCTTTGAATGGTGGTTTTGTGATGCAACAATCATGTAGTTTCATTGCTCTCTCCCCCCCTCCCTTCTCTCTCTCTCTCTCTCTCTCTCCCCCACCTTGATTTTGATTCTCTCGATGCTTAATTATGATAATTTGCAAAAATAAAGAATTTGGGAGTGCAACTTTATTGACAAAAGCTAGTCCAAGTATGTGACTAGAAATATGAAAGTTATAAGTTGAGCATGAAAAACCTTTTTGTTTTAAAACAATCCACTCCTATAATTTCTTTTTGTTTTAAAGGAATCCACACCTATAACTTCTTTCTATTTTAAAGGAATCCATACCTATGATTTTTTTTTCGTTTACACAATGTGTTGCTTATGACATATATGATCACTCAAGGATGTAGCTAAGCACCTTACACATATATGACATATATGATCACTCAAGGATGTAGCTAAGCACCTTACATATATGATCACTCAAGGATGTAGCTAAGCACCTTACATATACACAAACACACGTGTGCACACACATTTGTTTATGATGAAAAGAAAAGAACCATTACATGATTTTGGATGGATTCAAGGCTTTAAATAGTGTGTATGAGTTACTTGTATATGCATGCACACACATTTGTTTATGATCAAAAGAAAGAACCATTACATGATTTTGGATGGATTTAAGGCTTTAAATAGTGTGCACGAGCTACTTGTACATCTTCATGTTAAGAGAACTATTGTTTTGAATGTTATAGTATTTAAAAAAATTATACCACAAGTCTTTGATACACTTACCTTGTTAAGCATGGCTCATAAGTTATTTAGCTACATGTTATGGGTGGTATATATGAATTTGATGATGTTTTTCAATCTTGAATTAAATGGCGCTTTGTAAGCCCTATGTTTGGGCCTTTTAAAAATTAACTAAATCACTTTGAAGCAAATATTTAATTTTGTAACAAGTCTAAATCCCATGTGGAAATATTGTGACATGCATTTATTCGAGGTCATTAAAATTACATTTTCTTTTCTAGGGGGAGGGGGGAAGGGGGGGGGATGCTTACATGTTTAATAAGTTTGTGATGATAGAAAGAGATGCTCAAGTTAGATGATAACTAATGTGATGATATCTTTCCACTATGCATGCAAAGTGAACATTATATCTCCGAAGCTTACATTCCATTTATAACAACTTTCAATCACTTGGTTGTTTTACATAACCACTTATTTGTGTGGTGGCAATAAAAATTATATTGAATAAAGTTGGTTCTCGCATGCTAATGTAAGTAAAAAAAGGAACAATATTGGCCTTCAAAAAATGGAACACTTTGGAAAATATTATTTATGAAAGATGCTTTCTAAGAAAAGGATTGCTCTTTTGGATGAGAAGATTGTTATACCTAACAAACTTTTCAAAATCACTAAATTTCCCAAAATCTACATAGATGTGATTTAAAGCTTAAGCTTAGGCCTTATCATAGCAATTTGTTCATCAATCTCCATCAAAGACCATATTAGTTTTCCAAAGGGAGATTTAAAACATACCGACAAATCAATGAATACTCTTTTCACCTTATTGTTATGGTGAGTTCAACAGAGTTGCAAAAGCATGCCTCATAGCATCATCATTAGCATCACTTGTTGACTGAATTATCTTACTTTCTTTTCTCTTAATTAGACTCCTTACCCACTAGTTAGCATCACATACGTCACATGTAGAACACTTTTTCTTTACATAGAGATAAAAGATCTTTCTCGCCCCTTGATATAGCACCTGTTAAGGCACAAAAACAACAAACATTATTTTCTAAAGTGATGATGTCTATATTGCATTGCCTGTCTGTAAGCAAGGATTTGAGAAAAGATGGACAAGAGTAATGACAACAAGAAAGTAGTGGAAGAAGTAGCATCAGTGTGCATGCATTACCTACTTACATGCAAGGATACTTTCAAGACAAACACAAATAATAAAAGGGATTAAAAAATTTGCAAAGGCACAAAAACAACAAACATTATTTTCTAAAGTGATGATGTCTATATTGCATTGCCTGTCTGTAGCAAGGATTTGAGAAAAGATGGACAAGAGTAATGACAACAAGAAAGTAGTGGAAGAAGTAGCATCAGTGTGCATGCATTACCTACTTACATGCAAGGATACTTTCAAGACAAACACAAATAATAAAAGGGATTAAAAAATTTGCATGCTTACTGTAACTATGTATTCATTGAGTGAAGTTCTTTTTTTTTTTGTTTTTCAAAAGGGAGGTTAGCGAGAGAGAGAGAGAGAGAGAGAGAGAGAGAGAGAGAGAGAGAGAGAGAGAGAGAGAGAGAGAGAGGTTTTCTTTCTTTGCTATGATGGTACCTCAAAATTTTTACCTCACATAGTTTTCAAAGATCTAGCTTGTAAACTTCTTGCAAAGGGTTGCAAAGCTGTCATTTAGGATGGGGGCCATAATCAAATATGCTAGGCCACTATCAAACTTTCAAAAAACAACACATGTATAGTAAATACATAGCAATAATATGAAGTCCCAACCTTTTTGAAATGTGTTTAGTCATTTAGGATTTTGACATTTGTTGAAATAGGAGCTTTATCTTTTGTCCCATTGAATAAAGCCACTAGTCTCTCTCTCTCTCTCTCTCTCTCTCGATTTTCTTTCTTTGCTAAGATGGCACCTCAAAATTTTTGCCTCACATAGTTTTCAAAGATCTAGCTTGTAAATTTCTTGCAAGGGTTGTAAAGCTATCATTTAGGATGGGCCATAATCAAATATGCTAGGCCACTATCAAACTTTCAAGAAACAACACATGTATAGTAAATACATAGAAATAATCTGAAGTCCCAACCCTTTTGAAATGTGTTTAGTCATTTAGGATTTTGACAATTTTTGAAATAGGAGCTTTATCTTTTGTCCCATCGAGTAAAGCCACTAGCGTTTCTCTCTCCCTCTCTCTACCTACACACACACACACACACACACACACACACACACATGTTTAAAATTTTAAATCTAATGACCTATATAATGTTTTGATGTAACATTACATTAATTGCACAATTAAATACTATAAACATTGTACAAGTTACATTAGTATATTTGCATATGTAATGCAATATAATACTATATAGTGTGTCTATAAAGTTTCTTTTATGTGTAGAAAAATAAAAATTTGCGATTAAATAGTGACATGTTTATTGTACTCTTGCTCTTAATATTATATTTAGTAGGATACTAGTAAGTTTAAAATTAAATTGTATGCATTTTTTTGTAAACTATAATATCAAATTAATATTATATTTAGTAGGATACTAGTAAGTTTAAAATTGAATTGTATGCATTTTTTTGTAAACTATAATATCAAGATTGGCCACCAAACACGTGGTAAACTATAATATCAAGATTGGCCACCAAACACACATGTGGTAATGAAGAAACGACTTTAAGGCATGCAAAATTTATGGTATAATATATGTGCGCATTGCAAAAATTGCGGTATAATGTGTACATGCACAATGCACAGGCTAAGTGTCCTCCAACGATAAGATCACAAGTGTGTAGTACGTGCTTCACACGTCTTTTGAGATCAAACCTCTTCCTTCTTTTCCTGAACCTCCAAATTCTTGCCACGTGGAAGCTTTGTGAAACTCTTCCTTTAGATAGTATAGAGAAGATGCTATGCTCTGATATGATATAACTCGACAGACATGATGTAGCGAAAAATCCATGCAAAGTTCCACTTTATTTCAAATAAGGCCCTTGTTGTTCAAATGAAAAGGGGGGAGAGAGGGTGGGGATCATTTTTAAATAAGTTTTCAGATTTTTTTAAAAAAAGAATTAGAATTTTGCTGCTTTTTTTTTTTTCACCCAAAAAGCCCAGATACGAAAGCCGAGAACATTTCATTTGCTCGAGTTTCGGCTGCGACGCCAATGCTGGTTAAAAGCTGCGGATGACCCGTCAACTTTGCTGGCGTGCGACTGGTTTCATTCTCAATCACCCGTGAAAGGCGTCAGCGAGCTGCCTGCTCATCATGCCTAATTCTAAGCCCACGCCCATGCTCCTGGCCTGCCTTGTCACAACGTCGACACTTCACCTCCCCTCCTCTGCCCTCCTCTCATCCCCAGCTTTTAAAAGCTCCCTGCCCGCATTCCTGCACTGCAGAGAGCTCAACCCATGGACTGCCCATCCTTTCCTCAAGTTGAGCAGAATAAAAATGGAGGAGGAGAGCTTAGTTATGTGCGCCATGGCCATGGCGGTAGTGTTTTGTTGGAATGCAATAATGCTGATGACCATCGCAGCCCATATGTGGCATACAAGAATGGTGTGTTTGATGGCCTTGGGGCTTGTCATGTGGAATGCATTCATGATATGCTTAATGGTGGTTACGGTAGTCGAGATGTGGGATGGGATCATGATGTGTTTGATGGGCAAAGGGGTGGAGATGTGGAATGCAAAGATGCTGCATTGGATACGAATGGTGGTCGACAGATGGCGGAATGCAAGGATGATATGCCAAATGCTCATGGCAGCAATCGAGATGTGAAATGCAAGGATGATGCATTGTATGGTAATGGCAATCAAGGCATAGAGTTCGAAGTTGGCATGGCTCCTAATGGTGATCATCTGCTTCAACAGCCTGTGGCCACTGCAACTCAATGTGGGGAGGATAAACATCTTGTGTATATAGAGCAGAATGAAAAGGAAAAAGATGCTACAAAAAACAAGAAATTAATGCTTTCTATGATTGCTGTTGGCTCTCCAAACCCTAGCCTTTCATCTGCACATCTTAAAAAACACAGCCCTCAACATTATCAGCATCACCAGGTCTCATCTCTTATGTCCTCTTCATTTCCTCGTGCTCGAGCAAGTAATGGTGATGGCATAAATCTTAACAGAGTGTATGCTAATGCCTCCTTTTCAACTTGCTCAAAGTTGCCTCCATCCAACTCATATCGAACAAAGAATTCGTCATGTTCCGATGCTAGAAGGGCTTCCTTGTCTAGGTCAGTTTCAATGTCATCAGAGCACTGTGCAACATCACTTGAAAGGCTTACCCCTATGTCTTCGCTGCGAGGACCCTCGTTTGGAAAACCTCCTCCTAAATCTCCCAGGGAATTTCCATCCTCAAGGCATAGAAGTCCTCCTACATCAGACAGTAGGCTTTCTTTGAAGCCTGCAACTCTAAATATAGCGTCTACTTCAAGTACCACATCTCCACGAACTCAAACGTCAGCTCCTACTCTGAGGTTGATTGCTCTTCCTTCGGTTGATGTCAAAGCAAGAGAGGAAGTGGTATGCATGTTACATCTATGCTTGCATAATCTTTTCTTGTCAGTGTTTAAACAGGGATGCAAGCTCCTTAGCTAGCAGAACCAGTCAATTTTCTTATTGAAATCTCTTACTGATGTAGAGACTGGATTTACGAGGCCAAAAGGTTAAAAGCCTGGACTGCAATCTGGTGACTTTGACAGCAAAGTTAGAGGTATGCTACAATTGCTCTTCAGCCCTCTGTTGAAGGGCTTTGCATGTTGCAAATCTCAGGGCTATCTGACATTAAATTTGAACAACATTAGTTGTAGGAACTACATTTCTTCTTTAAGCATAAGAGGGCTTCAGAAAAAATCAACTGACCTCCTGTGCTGGGAGGGAGGGATAGTAGCTATGTGCTAATGTGTGTTTTTTTGGGAGAGAGAGAGAGAGAGAGTTCTGCTAACGAGTACAAAAGACCAAAGGGTCTATGAGACCCTGTTACAATGTGTCCTGAAGTGACAGAATCATGGAAAAAAACATGATAAAAACCCAACTAGAGCTGAAAGAAACAAACAGCCCTGTAAGTGCCAATGGTACAATGCTATGATTATACAATATGAGGGGATCAAAGTGCATCATGGACATCTATGAGTATATAGAGGCTCTCCACATCCACTGCCTATGGAGGGGCACTCCTGTATCTTTGGAGGATCTCTTTTATATGAAGCTGTTGGGTTGAGCATCTCCTCGGACCAGTGTGGAGAGATTGTCCAATGAACTTAGATGCATCATTTCTGATCGTGTAATGCACAACAAGACCTTCTTTATACCTTTATGTTAGTGAGCATGAAGCAATCTACTTTTATCTTTATACACATGGGGTAGAGCTGGAGAGAGAGAGAGAGAGAGAGAGAGAGAGAGAGAGAGAGAGAGAGAGAGAGAGAGAAAGAAAAAAAGATTTTATTAACGTCTTCCAAAAGACCTAACTCGGCCTATGAGACAAATCAGTGTACCTGTGTGGGGTATCCTCTGTCATCCCAACAAAATGAAAAAGTACTGAACTAAAAAGCTGAATCTGGGTGTGCAATAAGTACAATCAGTGTACCTGTACTGAGATGAACTCCATCTCCGCCTCCTCGTGTAATGAAGTCAGCCACCTCATCAATGTATAGCGGATGAGGAACTAGGACCATGTGCCAATTTGGGAAGGGTTGCCATACGATTGGCATGTGGGGTTGCTAGCAACAACTGCTGATGCTGGAGTTACATGGCTTCCCATTCGAGCTTATGTTGATACTCCAATGCCGCGCGTTTTGCTTGGCGTTGGTCTTTAGCTTCCCTGCGTTTGGCTTCCTCTATCTATCGTGCGTCATCAAGTTCCCATCTTCTTTGTTGCTTCATGAGAAGAAGCATGTGCTGAAAGTTTTGGGAACCCTGCTCTGTAAACTGCTCTTTAGTTTGCTCTTTAGACTGCCTTTTTTTTTCTTCTGCTTCTTTTGCTTGTAGTTGTACCATGAGTAACCTGTTTTGCTCCATTAGGTCTTGGAGGAGTATATTTGCGTTTTGCGGAAGTGTTTCTTCTTTTCTTATGTCTTCGTGGACACTTTCTTCTGCAGTGATGGCTTCTTTGAAGCTTCTTTCTTCTTCTCTTGACATGGTGAATGGTTGGGTGGTTTTTCTTGACCTCAGTTTTACCATTCATAGACTTGCTCTCACTTTAGTTAGTCAAGATGGGTCACAACCAGAAACTCTGATACCAATGTAACATGCAATTGGTTTGACTGTGTAATGCACAACAAGATGCCTTGGAACTGAAGCACTAGGTGCTTGGCTGAGAATTATGCATGCAAAAGACACGAGTCTTATAATGAGATGATTTTATGCCAAGGATGAGGGGCTGCTTATATAACGCCATATGTTGCTGGTTGGCGCATATATGCTGCTGCTGCTGGCCAGTAGAAAAAGCTCATGAGTGATGAAAATAAGCATTTAATGCTTGCGCATATTCACACGTGTGAATATTTGCTGATTTGGCATGTCTTGATGCTGGCCGACTGGTATATACTGCTGAAAATGATTGTTTACAGCCCCTAAGGCTGGCTGACAAGAAGTATGGGCTGCCTATGATGCATAGCATCACATGTAAGGCATGTAAATGCCTTATGGCTGCCCCATGGGCTGCTGGCCAATGGGCTGGCCCATGTACCTATACTTCTACATGCTTTAGTGACTTCTCATGTCCTAACCTTAGGTAACCTAAATGCTAGTTCTCCAAGTGGGTTAAGGGACTGACCCTGACACCTAAGGTTGGGAGACTGACCTACTTCGCTCTTGCTTGACATGTCTTGGACTGGGGCTCACAATGGGTCATAGTACGATAAATGTTCCTAAAAGATACCATTTTCTGTATAAGTATAGCGCTGATGATGAGCCAGTGTGTCACATTGCACCTCAGTGCATTGGTGCATGTGACAATTTCAGTTGATTACATACAATCAGAGGATCAATCACATGGGAGAGACAGTTGAGGGCAGATAAAGACTACCATGGCTGGCCTTATTTTCCTCTTAAATGCTCAAGGTGACATTGAGTATTGGTTTGCATGGACCCACCTTGGACGATATTTCATGGTTTGTATGGACCCACCTTTGTCGATATTTCATGAACTTTCTATGATTGCATTACCACCTTCCCAATACACACAATCAGAGGCAGCTATATTGACCAAATAAAAGGGAAGTAAGTTATTAGAGATCACCTTTGGTCTGCATCATGCGTTTCTTCCACTGGTTCAATGCTTTTTATGCTTGCTTCTGTCAGATGCATGCATTTTCTTTCTAATTTTAGTGCCAATATCTGCCCTAGCCCAAAGCCCCAATTTCTCTCCTAATCTAGAAATTGTTGTCTTGGCACAAATGTTGGTATGAATCTTGGGCCAACTCCAGTTCCTAAACTAATCTTAAACCTTTTCTTTCATTAAAATCAGGAAATCAGCTCCAATCTTTGAAATTAGCTCCAATTTAATATTGACTAAATCATATTCTATATATATTTTTATATTGAAAAAGTTGAACCTACGTGATGTACCATATTTTTTCAGTATTCTGCATACTCATACCATAAACATACCCTAAGTACTGAAGACTAACGTTTGTACAACCTTGGTCTATGGATGAATGTATTCTGCATACTCATACCATAAACATACCCTAAGTACTGAAAACTAACGTTTGTACAACCTTGGTCTATGGATGAATGTAGAAAAGCTAGAATCCTGAATGGATGTAAGGCTGTCAATGTTTGTAAGCTTTGGTTTTTATGCTTTGTAACATTTTAGGAAGTATTCTGTCTCTTTCTGCTCAAAGCATGCACCAAAGGTTCATGAAAAACAGATGGCTTTGCTGGTCGTATGCTTATTGAAAATTGGCACTTTATGCCTGATGATAGTTTCTACAGTTTGTGTACCTCAGGGAAAACAAGCTTTCCCACTTAGCTGGAATAGAAATCTTGAGGCGTGTAAAGGCAAGGTTCTCTGTTTACAATCTGATCACCATCTGTGCTGCTCTTTCTTTCCTACTATGTAAACATTAGTCAGCTTGGATAAGTGAAAGTCTTGGCACAGGTTTTGGATCTCAGTTTCAATGAATTCAAAGGACTCGGCATGGAGCCTCTGGCAAGCTGCAGAGCTCTTCAGGTTAGGAAATTTTGTTATATATGTGATGTACCGTTAAAAGGAGTTGAAGATTGTACTGAGCCAAGCCTTGAGGTAAAGTAAGACCTTGGTTGGATATGTGGTCATTATGAGCTCACTCTTAAGTCCGTGTCATTGTTGTCAAAGAGTGAATACAGGGGCTTATGATGGTCCGTTCAGTTCTAACTGCCTTCTTGCTGTTTGCAGCAACTTTATCTTGCGGGCAATCAGATGACATCTTTAAGTGGCCTGCCACAGCTGCCAAATCTGGAGGTTGTTCTATTTCTATATAGTTCTAGATTTACTTAAAATCTTGCACCCTGAGTACTGCTTTTTAAAACATGTTGAAATTTTTATTTGGATTGAAATGGTATAGAGAGCTATAGATTAGCTTACGACATCCATTTGATGCAATGAACAGATAGAGAGAGAAGAGAGAGAGATGAACTGTATTTTCAGTATATTACTATGGTACAAAAAGATGTATGTGACTCTACAACTGCTATGGCCTTTGGACTTCCAAAGAGGACTGATGCCTTGCCTTAAATAGGCTCCATATTGCATAGGCTGGCTAGATGAGTAGCTGTTGGCCAGTTATATTTGCCCACGAGTGGTATAAAAATGCTAAAAACCCTGGATGCTCATGTCGGCCAGCCCTGATGATGCCCACTTCTGATGCTGTTGGCTAGCTTCCTGATGCTTTAGAATAGCAAAGCGATGGCCAAACACTCTTGTGTGTGGGTTAGCTTCCTGATGCTTTAGAATAGCAAAGCGATGGCCAAACACTCTTGTGTGTGGGTTGGTTTAGAGGTTGAGCCTGAGTGATGCTTGTGGACCTGCTTCTGAGCTTGCTAGTGCCCTAAATATACTCTACGATTGCTACATAAATCAGGGATTAAATATGAGATTAGCCATATCCACGGCTGTGCACGTGATCAACTCCATGCAGGTTGTTGGATAATGGGAGGAGTGTCTCATGTGCAGATCACTCTTCATACCATGTAAAAGGCATAGCCAAGGTGCCTTTGGTGCTTGCTAATGGCAAGCAAAATCAAATGAAATATGTGCTTTATGTGCCATGCATAAAGAAGAACCTGGTGTCAGTGGCTTCTATTGCTATGTAAGGTTTGCATGTGGAGTTTAAGGGTGAGAAGTTTCTCATCAAAGACCCTTGGGCATTCCACTGGGTTTCAGATTGTCTCTACTAGTACATTATGCAATGGGTTATATAGGCTGGATACCTATGATTTGCAAGCACATAATGTATGTTTAGTTGCAAGTGATACTTCCTCTATCCAGGCATCTGAATTCTGGCATGCACACTTTGGGCATGCCAGGATGACTACTCAAGATTCACATGGGTGTATCCAATGAAGGAGAAATCCGAGGTGTTTATGCATTTTCAGTACTTCCAGCCCATGGTTGAAAATGTTGTGGGTTTTAAAATGCACTCTCTTGGTACATATAGAGGAGGTGAATATATGTCCAATGCTTTCAAGGGGGAAAGGCATTAAACATATAGAGGAGGTGAATATATGTCCGATGCTTTCAAGGGGGAAAGGCATTAAACATCATGCACCACAACAAAATGGTATAGCAGAGAGAGAACATATCTTTGATGGAAATGGCCAGGTGCATGATTACAGGTAAAGAGTTGCCAAACTGCCCCTCCGCCGGAGAGAGAGGGCCCCGGGGAAGCGCTTCCCCCGCCTACAGCGGGGAAGCATGCTCCTTTGGTTATCCCTTTCAAATCGAAGTAGAGGACGGAGGTCCGGGGAGAAAACGCTTTATGAAGTTTTGGCTTGAGGCCATCTCATGCACAACTCATGTACTAAACAGATGCCCCATGAAAGCCTTGAAGACCATCACACCGTTTGAGGCTTGGTATGAGTGGCAGCCCAAAGTTGATCACTTTCGTGTGTTTGGTAGTTTGGAATATGCATATGTACCCCACGAGAAAAGGACCAAGCTGGATGATAAGGCCGTGAACTGCATTTTCGTGGGCTACAGTCATGCGAGTAAGGGTTATAGACCCTATGACCTCTCTACTCGCAAGATTATCATAAGTAGAGATGTCATATTTGCTGAAAATTTGGTTCAGCCTCTTGCCTCTTCACACAAGCAAGTTTTTGGTGACCTAGGTGACTTGTTTCGTCATCATGTGACATTCCCACATTCTGAAATTTCTAGACAGCAGGGTTTAGGATAGCAAACACCTCCGGATGAGCTTGGAAATTAGATGCTATCGGCTAGTTCTACTTTGTCCACGACTAGTATAAAAACTGCTCATAAACCCTGATGCTCATGTTGGCCAGCCATGATAATGCCCATAATTTAGTACCTGTTGTCAGCCAGTTTCCTGATGCTATTAGAGCAAAGCAATGGCCAAAGTACTCTTGTGTGTGAGCTGGATATAGGCTGAGCCATGGTGATGCTTATGGATTTGTTGCTTCTTCCCTACGTGAGCTTGCTAGTGTCGTGGCCTGTAATCCTACCCTAAGATGGTTGCCTAATCAGGGATTAACTATGAGGTTAGCCATGTCCACGTGTGTGCACATGACATGTCGAATTTGCATATAATAATACAATGCATGCATCCATAGGAAATGCCCTGTTTGAGATCATCGATGGCAAGGTGGTGTTGCCACCTAAGCTTTGCACAAAGGATGAGATTTGGCACCTCTTGCTTTTTGCTTAGGTGTAGACAACCATAGAGCGTTCTCAAGAGAAGCATAAGAGGGCTGCTGACAAGCATAGATGGTAAATGGACATTAAAGAGAATGATTGCGTATTGTCGAAATTTGAGAAAGACAGACTTCGGAAGAGGCATGGGAAGGAGGGGATGTACTCCAAGTTCTCTACTAGGTTACTATTGGCGGTTTAAGGTAACCAGGCAGATGAATGAAGTGGCTTTTCAATTGGGCTTGCCGGATCATTGGAAGATCCACAATGCATTTCATGTAAGCCTCTTGTGCAAGTGGGATTGGCGTTAAGTGAGCGAGTTTTTGAAGATCCACCTTAAGTGAATGAACTGGAAGAGGTATTACAGCCGGAGAAAATTGTCTCTCATGGAGCGTAAGCTAGCTCGTGGCAAGTTTACTCTATGCTACCTTGTGAAATATTCACCCATTGATGCAAAGTGGATGGATGAGGACTACTTCAAAGGCTACCCGCAACTTTTACTACTTGGAAGCATTTCAGCTGCGGGCAATTGTTTAGAAGTGGGTTGGGGGTGGGGGGGGGGGTGGGGATGCACACTTGTGAACCATGCATGTGAACTTGTGTGTTGACGTAGCTTGTGGGCATGTGAACAGGTGGTAAGTATGGTTTCTACACTTAATTCATTTTATAAGCTTTCGTTATGTTACAACATTCTTTAGAGGTTCGCACATACTAACAAGTGGTTGAACGCTTTTAAAAAGACCGAGCCTATTAATGTAGTGGCTGGAAAAGCAGGGAAGAGCACCCCTCATTATTGAATGGGCATGGTGCGTGTACTGTGGGCATTCCCTTATGTGCATTCAACACACATTTACCAAGAGGGTCCAAGTGTGTGGGGTTGGCCCAAACACTTGGCACTCGGTTGGTGCATGGCCAACGACCCAACCATCGGCGCCTCCTCTCTCTCTCTCTCTCTCTCTCTCTCTCTCATGCTGGAGAAACACCATTGATGAGTACACCTTCAACCGCACTGCTTGCTTTCTGAACACCTCTGCACTGTCCATATGGGCCCTGTAGCTGCCGTACCTGGCTGGTGACGTCAAGTGTACTTGCTGAATCTGCTGCATCACACCCGCCTCTGCTGCTGCAGCTGTACAGGCTTACGGTCCGTACCAGGCATCATCATTGGTGTGCTGCCTGTACCTGCCCGTCTAGTGCGTTGTGCACGTGTGGTCAAACAAACGCTTGCTTGCCCTCTTGCTTTTTCTGTTGGTGATGGGAAGAGAGAGAGGACCTTGATGATTGGCAACCCCTTGTCTTTGACCGGTCAAAAGGTGCCTGAGGAGAGAAGAAGATTTGTTTGGACACTCTGGTTCTATGGCTCGGGGGTGCTTTGCTTGGAGACAACTGGAGGGTAGCGTGCGTTTGGCATGACGCTGGAGCTTGGAGAACGCGGGGCTGCTCTGTGGTGGTGAAGTTCAAGTCTACATCGACACATACACCCGTTTTGATTCTACTCTTGTATTAGAAATCGGGCACAAAGTGCTCGTGAAGCTTGTAACTTGAAATACTCCTTAATAAATGTCATATTATTTGGGGGGGGAGGGGGGGGGGGGGTGTCGACCCATGCCGGACTTGTTTTTACAATGCTCGTGTGCTAATGCTTAGGTGTGTTTTTCAGTTTCTGTCTGTGGCTCAAAATAAGCTGAGAGCATTGACGATGGTAACACAGCCCAAGCTACAGGTAGAAAATTGCATATATTCAAATAGACCTTTCAGTTTAGGTCCTGGCACAACCGCAGGCCTGGTTGATCTCACAAGCACCAGATTGAGTGATGCTTTTTGGTAATCTGTGTGTGCAGTATTCTGTCTGATTTTTCTTGTTTGTTCCTCGAAGGTATTAGCGGCAAGCAAGAACAAAATCTCGA
This sequence comes from Cibotium barometz, assembly GCF_041138505.1. Lineage (NCBI taxonomy): Eukaryota > Viridiplantae > Streptophyta > Polypodiopsida > Cyatheales > Cibotiaceae > Cibotium > Cibotium barometz. Next base: position 5,549,772 of record NC_141081.1, on the reverse strand, counting down.
CATTCAGAGGATTTCCTCATTTGCCTTCCCTCGAGGTCTTCATTGTGCAAGCCATCAATACTATAAGTCAAATTGTATAGTTGTGCTGTTATCTTGTTTTGGTGTGTCCTTTAACTGCAATGAATCTTGTGATCATCAATAACCAACTGATGCCATGAATAACGTTAGTGGCCTCTTTGCTGCAGCATTTGCGGCTGGAAGAGAATCCCTTATTAGAGATGCAGCATGTTGAAGCAGTTGCAATTCTATTGGCTGGACCGACTTTGAAAAAGCTCAACAATCAAGGTGATGATATCTTCCTGATTCCTTTGAATTGCACCCACTTATTACTTGAGCTATATGACCTCATTTATCCCATATGCATGTATGCATGTGCATTGAGTTTATGCACACCCATGTGCATGCATGCATGTATGTAATGAGATGAAACCTCAATTTCATGCACAGATTCAGGCTTGTTCTTCCACTCGGGGTCCTATTAGGAGAACTCAGCTAGAGAACGAGCATATCACTTGAGCCATGCCAGCTTTTTCCTAGAGGAGATTGTGGAAATCTAGGGGAAGCTGGAAGATACACTTTTGGTAGGTGGGCCCCCAGCTATGCCACATATGGTTGAGGATGCGTGGGGGCTCAATGTGTATGATAAAGGTTTGCATTTCTTATATCTCATATCCAAAGATAAAGAAAGATAAATAATGTCAGTTACGTCTTTCCTTGGTCTCCATGCATCTATGGATGGTGTATCCTCAACACCCATTTGTCTACATAGCTTGACCCCATTTCCATGGGCGAGCTTCCTGTTTGGAGTGGTGTCACTTTTAACATTCAGAGGTCTTATCCATACCCTTCTTGGTTTCCTATAAGTTGTTGGGTAAAGGTTATATGGATGTCTCTGGCGAGAAGTAATATACTGCAATGTGAACTAATCCGGGTCCTGGGAGGCACAACCTCATCCACATGTATCTGGCCTCCTTATCTCTCCTAACCATGGTGAGAATGGGGCGGAGATGTGGTTAGAATAGTGTCGCAACACCTCCTGACTCCGTGCTCCCCCACTTGTTTTGGTCTCTTGTCGGTCTGTAGACCGACTTCCACTCATAATCTGCGACCTGTGGCAGCCCTCTCTCTTGGCTCTGATGTGTCTTTGTGTAAAAGACAACGTCCCTCCCTTTGTCACCAGACGTGACATAAGCTTGGAAAATACTGGTTCATATGGATGTCAAGGACAATGGGAAAGAAGTACAAGCATTGAGAATGGGGGATTTTCCAATCAAAGAGCCAGGAACCCTTGGGTTTTTCTGGCAGTGCCCGGAAGAATGTCAAAGGATGTGTGTATTGACAAGAGGCCATTGGAAAATTAAGATGCATGGGAGACCATTCTTGCAGGCCCGTGGGAGCAGCCTGGGCATAGGCCATATGAACAAGATTAAGGACTCTATTGTGTGTCATGGTGGCAGATTCGTACTTTCTAATAAGTGGGTGGGACCTCTTTAAGAGGGCTGGACAAGTTATTACTTGGGCAACTTGTATTTAAAAAGATTCACACTCATTCATTTTCATGAGGGATGGACAAGCGTTTTTGGCTGTACAGGACATGGGAAAAGCCAAGGGTATTTGCAGGGACACCAGACACGTGGTCGACTCCCTTCCTCCTGTCCAAACATTTGGGCGCATGGGTTATCCATAAGAGGATACCACTTGACAGGATTTGGGACTCGGCATTGTCTGAGGACTTTCTCTAGCTTATGTTTACCTGAGCTGGTTTTTAATGGCAATGTAGTTTAGCCTTAAGAGACATTAAAAAGCCAAAAAGCCTGTTTTTTACCTATCATTTGAGTTGATTAAGCCTGAGCTGGTTTAATGGCAATGTAGTTTAGCCTTAAGAGACATTAAAAAGCCAAAAAGCCTGTTTTTTACCTATCATTTGAGTTGATTAAGACCTGATGCCAGAGAAGCTATCAAGGTAGCTATAACATGCTATATGCCCGGTTCTGTTGTGTTTGAAAGAAACTTTGGGTTTTTTTTGATGGCAGATCTAACTTTGGAGGAACAGGAGATTGCTTGCATGTATCCTCCTCACACAGCATTATGTATCAGAGATGGCTGGGAATTTTGTAATGTTGAAGAAGCTTTCGGTAAGGGATTGATTTGGTTCAGGATGTCTCTAAGCCAGAAAGGAATATTATTTTCATATCAAGATGAAATATCAAGTTCTGCATGCACGTGCACGCAGAACACGCACGCGCGAACACGCACACACACCTGAAGCTCAATTTTATTTAGGAGTTGCTGCATGAAAACATGTCTTTTTGAAGTGCTTTTTAAATCTTCCAGCTGTAGAGTTTGGCCATCATCAGGCCTAATAGGTCTTCCGAAGTATACTTCACATGTGCAAAAATTGACTTGTCTCCATGCAACAGATTCAACCATGAGATTTCTTGCAGCACAGTGGGCTGATAGGATTCCACCAGGGTATACTGTGGAGGAAGCCTTTATTGAGCAACCTTCTGAGGAGTATCCTTGCAGATGTCAGTTCACTCTCAAGAAACAGAATGATGAGTTTGAGGAGCTAGGATTAAGCTTACGATACCAATGGCTCATTGGAGGAAAAACTCCCTCAAGTTTTGTTCCGATTCAAGGTGCTATAACAGAGGTGAGGCTAAAAATGTGTGAAATGTTGTCATTGATGAGGTATAGCTCTTACAGTTAGTGCATTCTTGGTGCTGACAGGTCTACTGGCCAAAGCATGGTGACATTGGCCACTGCTTGAAGGTAGAGTGTGTTCTTATTCTTGGAGCAACAGAGTATGCTCCAATATTTGCTGTTTCATTTCCTGTGTTACCAGGTATTTCCTCTTATCTTCATTTTTTTTTGCCTACAGTAGTCCACTGATAATGAGTTCTTTCATCGTTTCTTGATTTTTGTGGCCCCGCCACCTTTTTTCCCGGAAAGAAGATCCTTCTATTAGTCATATGAAAAACCAGCCAACAGGCTGAGTTACATGCTCAGAACCTCAAAAACACTGGGGAGGATGGTCCCCTCCATGGCTGGCCTCTCTCAGAGGGAACTACCTCATACAAGGAAGAAGGGGAGAGAAGCCAAACCGGTGGCCTGTATTGCCAAGTGAGGTCACCAGCACTGTCCGAGAGGAAGGGGGGTCCTGCTGCCAGATGCGTAGGAAGGCCTCTCGACATTTCCGCATGTGGTCCGAATCTCCCTGTAGCTTCCCCCACTGGCCACGGAGGGTATGAATGATATCTGTCCATATGGCACCGATGGACTCCGCTTGGGGAAGGGGGGGGGGGTGGAGGGCGGCACCCTTAATAGTCTCACTGCATTGTGCCTGCCAATTTGTGGCCACGTCACGTTGCTTACTATTAGTAAGAAACCCAGCTAGTTCTGTTGATTCGATGCATGAATGATGGGGATGGGGTATAAAGATACCATTGTGCACAAGGGAGACGTACGCTATTGAATTAGGTTTTCTGACCTGTACCCAATGTGCAGAAAGAGGATCTCTCAACCAGCTTTAACCTGTAAACATCTTAACAGTTTAAGTAAAACAAATTTAAGACCTCACAATGAGGGTATTGGCTAGTTCACCACCCACCCATAGCTCAACTTGGGAGCTCCCTTGAGCCTAAGGCTAGTGAAACACCTAATACCACTACTCACCCAAGTCCGGGGGTCCTATACCCACCTTCCATGTGTTAGGCTTGAGCCTGACAATGGCATGTTCCAGGCCATGGGGTTCTTCCCATTGATGGAAGTAGTGCATTAATGTGTCTTCTACATTTGAGATGTCCTCCTTTACAAAGTCACTTTGCGCAGGTTACTTTTAGTGCCACTGATCAGCAGTAGGTCATCATTAAAGCCCAATCAGTTGTCTTTTGGGTACATAATAGCACACGTGGAATATGAGCATGGATAAGGCAATCCAAATCGCATTAATTGTCTATTCTGGGGACCGAATTGACTTTAAGACCTCACAAAGAGGGGATTGGCTAGTTCACCACCCAGCCATAGCGCAACTTGGGAGCTCCCTTGAGCCTGAGGCTAGTGAAACACCTAAGTATGACTACTCACCCAAGTACGGGTGTCCTATACCCACCTTCCATTTGTTAGGCTTGAGACTGACAATGGCCTGTTCAGAACCCCATGGCCTGTTCCAGGTCATGGGGTTCTTCCCATTGATGGAAGTAGTGCATTAATGAGCCTTCTATTTGCTTTTATATTTGAGATGTCCTCCGTTATGTAAAGTCACTTTGCGCAGATTACTTCTAGTGCCACTGATCAACAGTAGCTCATCATCATCAAAGCCTAATCAGTTGTCTTTTGGGTATATAACAGCACACGTGGAATATGAGCATGGAAAAGGCAATCCAAATAGCATTAATTGTCTTTCCTGGGGACCAAATTGACTTTTCTAATCTACCCGGAGAAGGCGCAGAGAGAGGAGATCACCTGGAAGGAGAGGACAATGCGGTTCACAGCCATCGCCTACAGTCCAACGCCATCGCCATCGCAAACCAGGAAGGGTTGTTTTTCGAAACCTGCTCAAGAAGAAGAATCGCTTGCGTGGAGATTAAAACAGGATTTGAGAGACAGGGTAGATCGCTTGCAAGGAGAGGACAACGACATCCACAGCCATCGCCTACAGTCCAACGCCATCGCCATGGCAAACCAGGAAGGGTTGTTTTTTGAAACCTGATCAAGAAGAAGAATTGCTCGCGTGGAGTTTAAAACGGGATTCGAGTCGGCCACTGTCGATTGGCTCTATGGCTTTTCCTGCAGCCAATCTTTCGTAATTTTCGCAAAACGAGCTCACCTCTCTTCAGCATGACATTGACATTGACATTGAGTTCTCGATCACCCTTGTTGCGAGGGTTTATGGCTCCCTCCCACATGCCCGTGAATGGCTACTAGCAGCTTTCTCTTCGAAGCTGATTGTGCACTTCCAGGATACTCGTTTGCTTGGTCGAGGCTTCTTCCAGGTGGACTTTCATTCTCCAGACGCTACGTCTCAAGTTTTGGCTAGCAGCCCCTTCCCTCTTGGCCCTAGGAAGATTTTCTTTTTTCAGTACTAGGTGGGCTTTGATCTAGTGGCAGAGGATTAGCGCCTTACCCCGGTCTCACTACTCTTCCTCGATCTTATTGGAAGATTTTAGCTTCCATAGGGGCATCCTTCGGCCAGCTTCTAGAGGTACCAGCCCTTCCGGGTTCTCCCGCCCCAGCTTCCGCGGCTGTTTTACTGGCACTTTTGATGGTGTACCCTGGGTCCTTGTGCTTGTTTTTGATCCATCGATTACTGACGACCATATTAGCTTCAGAGACCTGACGACTCTCATTTCTGCTAGAGGATGGAGATTGCAGGTAGACTTGACCAGTGTCGGATTTGTCGTCGAACAGGGCCACATTGCTAGAGATTGTCCCAGATCGAGGAGCCATGCTAGGAGGTGGTGTGGTCCTACCCATCAAATGCCTTCTGCAGTTGCCCAGACTCTAGTTGCCCCCATGCCACAACAAACCACATAGCGTTGGGTTGTGGTTAGAGATGGCAGGCGCCCTCGGACCCCCGCACTTACCCCTTCACCCGCACCCCTACTAGAGCACCCCAACCCTTATGCAGCTCTTGCCTCACAGGGTGTTGATCCTTCTTTGGAGGATGAGGCTCTATAGGCACATGATTTGGATCCCTCACAGGTGGATGTTGCATTATAGTTACAAGATGATTGCACCCTCGAGGATGATGTTGCGCAATCGCACTGTCATGGTACCTCTCCAGATTTGAGAACCAGCCCTGGCTTTTCCCCGGAATAAGAACGAGAGGTAGGGTTTTCATTGTCAGATTTTCCCTCCCTTACCTATGTGAAACGTACCTCCGTCTCTAAAGGGGGTCCTTCGTGGACCACGAGATTTGGTCGTTTCTACGTAGAGCCCTTATGAGGATTGTCTCATGGAACATTCAGGGTCTTGGGGGCTTTTTTCCACGTCGACAGAAACAAATTGTCAAAACTCAGCGTCATTGTGCAGTCACAGGCGGACGTATGGATGTATTGCTCTTGCAAGAGCATAAACTGGATGCTAGTCAGTGTGGGAGATCAGTCAAGCTTCTCTCGGGACACCTTTTGGTCACCAGGTATTGGTACCAAACGTGGTGTCTGTATCTCTGTTTCAGCTTTGGTCTTGCCTTGCATCATTGGACATGGTGTCATTTTGCCTCTGAGAGCGCAGCTGCGTAGTGGATCCTTCTTATGTAGGGTACTGGTATTCTCAACCTCTATGCTCCTAACCGTAGAGGTGAGAGGATTGTCTTTTGGAAATCTCTCACTACGTTGATGTCTCTTGCTGACCATTGGATTATTGGTGGGGATTTTAACATGGTTGAGATGCCAATGGATAAAAGAGGTGGGACATGAGGGCTTAGTGCATCCTCTTGAAAGAGCATCTTGGGAGAGGTTTATACTCTCCATTCATGGTAGAGATTGTTGGAACTTGGCATGAGAATGACATTTCGAGGAGACCATCCACTCTTCTTTATTCATGGTCTAACAGGAGAAGGGATGCAGGACGTATTTATGCACGGTTAGACATATTTTATGTGGATGATTGGGTGCTCGACAGAGGGGGGCATACGTTTATTGCTGCAGGCACCTCTAAATCGGATCATGGCCGAGTGGTTTTATGCATTAGAGATCCGAGTCGCCATGGATCAACACTCCATGTACGCATCCCTGATCATTTGTTTTCAGATGTAGAGCTATCACGTCGTATGCTTGATATTTGGAGATGTCATGGTTTCTCGTAGGCCTCGCAAAGCCTGGCCTGTGATATTAGTGACTTTTATCACACATGTGCCCTTTCTAAGAGGCAAGAGGTCTTGGATTTACAAAGGGCTATTAGACGTAGAATGGCTGCCTTACGTGAGAAACATCCTCATGCTCAATGGGTTGCAGATTCTTTATGTACTGTTAGGGTAGAACTTCATCACTCTCTTGAGCAGCGTGCGGAGTACCGTTACCATGCCTAGGAATCCTTTTGGACCCAGATGGGTGGTAGATGCAACAAACATTTCTTTGCTACTCATGGCCCATCTCATACCAGAGATAGTGTCAGGCAGTTGTAGGATTCACATGGCACTCTTCACTTAGATCCTCTTATGATTAGACAGATTGCCACTGATTTCTATCGCGAGCTTCTTAGTGCTGAGCCGCACTTTGATTTGAGACATAGGGCACAGAGGAAGGTTTGGAATGCATTGCCACATTTGATCACTGAGGAGATGTGTTCCGTTATGGATGCGCCTTTTTCTATGCAGGAGTTCAGTCATGCTCTTCATGCCTTACCTCATGGTAAGTGTCTAGGGGAGGATGGCCTCTCCCTTGTTTTTTTCATTACTTTCTGGGATGAGATTGGGGCTGAGATCACATCGGCTCTCTAGGAGATGTGGGACACAGGTTCTATGCCTTCTTCTCTCAGCGAGGGGCTCTTATCCCTAAGAGTGGGGATAAGACATTGATTGGCCAGTGGAGACCTATCACCTTACTTGGGACTGCATGTAAGATTCTTGCTAAGGCCGTGAGCATCAGATTGCAACCAATTTTGCAGGATGTCATTCATGATACTTAGAATGGATTCTTACATGGAAAGAGCATCTTTGATAACATTTTCTCGTTTTGGAAGCCCATGGAATGGGCCAAAGTGAGCAATTAGCTCTTAGCCATTCTTCTCTTGGATTTTGAGAAGGCCTATGATAGAGTGGATGGGGATTTCCTTGAGGGTACTCTTAGCCATATGGGTTTCTCTCAGAGATGGATCAAGGGAGTTTCATGCATGTATCATGATGTCCACAGTAGTGGGCTCGCTTTTGCGGTGATAGAGGAGAGCAGTTTCAAATTTCTCGCTCAGTACGACAGGGTTGTCCTTTAGTCCCATTATTATATATCATAGTTGCAGAGGCCATGAGCATCTCCCTCCGCTCCACTACTAGTATTTCTGGATTGAGGTTACCTCTTCGTAGTCAAGAGGAGCTGGTTGACTTTGAGTTAGCTATTGACACAACCATGTTCTCTGAGGCCTCACACATATGCTTATGCTCCTTCCGGGTAGCACTAGAAGAGTTTTGTTTGGCAGCGGGGGCACTCATTAATTCGCACAAATCTATTGGTTTTTTGGATTAGTGACTCACTGAGAGTTGCTTGGGGTGTAGAGCTTGGTTTTACTTGGATCAGTAGAGGATGCACTGCTAGATATTTGGGATGCTAGGTTGGGGTTGATATTTCTTCTGCACGGTAGTTTGCTCTAGTACTTATGAGTATCCACAAGAAGCTTCTTCATTGGAGCTCCAGGAGATAAGATTTAGCCTCCAGAGCTTTGGTGGCTAATCAGGTATTGCTTGCCTTGGCTTGGTTTATTGCCTCTTGTTGGTGCTTCTCTCGTGCGTGCATTGGTCGATTGAGGAGATTGATCCACAATTTTCTTTGGTCTGGCACCACAGACACTTGTGCTAGGGTAGCTTGGCTCAGCTATTTAGCCCAGACGAGAGGTGGGGCTGAATATTATTGATCTGGATGCTCAGTGCAGGGCGTTGCCCTACAAACTTGTGGTCAAAGGTTTCCTACCAGGCACTGAGCCTTGGAAGGATTTTTTCTTGTCTTAGATTTCCGGATGTACATCCCGTGTTGGGAGAGATTGGTTGCCCAGCACACAGTTTTTGTTCACAAAGGTTCAAGGCACCATCTTTCCCTCTTATTGTAGCCATTGTCAGAGCATGGAGAAGCACAAGACCATTTTTGCAACAAAGGCTTCCTAGGTCTTTGGATGAGGTTGACCGACAACCTATTACGTGGAACGAGTTCATCAGGGATGAGGCCGGTCGGCCACTTGGTGCATCTCGTTACATGCAGTGGTCAGGATGGGAGAGACGTGCATACACAGTTCTTGCTTGGAAGACCCTTGAGAGTCTTCTGGAGGTTTGGAGAGCTGCATCCATTCAGCATCTTAGGGGATCTCGCATACGTATTGATTAGATTGATGCAACTTTTCTGCATGAGTGGCTCTCTGGGACCTTTCATGGAAACTATCATCTGAGTTGGTTGGGAGTCTTTTCGAGGATAGGCATACCTTTGCAGGTCATTGCTCTCCCAGGTCATGAGGCTACAGATTGCATTGTTTATTCTATCATGCCTGGAGGGAGATTAAGGAGGAGGGGATCATCCCAGATACTAGGCTTATTAGTCCAATGAGGATTGTTGGTCGTTCGGGGAAGCATTGGTTCATTTACCCTTCTCCTTAGATAGTGACTCATGGCTCTTGGTGTTTGTGGCTATATGGTGGCAGTCCTATCAGATATCTTCAGTGGGATCCAGGAGAGTGGGAGTGGATTGATGCCTTCGATCCATTGAAAAGCCTTCCCTTTTTCAGTTTCACAGTCTGGAATGCGAGGCTTCTCCTCACTCAACAGATGCATAGGATCCCTACTCTTAGGCCTCATTGGGAGAGTTATGATATCTCTCCAGTGATACAGCGCAGATATTGGCATAGGCTATGGCATTCATACATAAGGAGCCAGATCTCTCATTTCTTTTGGTTATTTTTACATGGTGGTCTTCCCAGCAATAGGTGGAGATCTGTCTTCGGTGCAGCACCTACCTGCCCGAGATGTGCAACAGATTTTGAGACTGTACAACATTGTTTATGGGGATGCGGCATTGCGTAGCAGATTTGGGGTTCTATAGCCCAACTTATGGGCAAATTGAGTGGCTGCGCCATGCATGTGACTTGGGGGACAGTTTCTTGGCTCTCCTGCTCCGGTCTGCAGCTTTTTTACGAGGGCAGTGGTACAGACTCTGATATTTTCATTCGTTGAGGTATTGCCCAGCATGGTTTGTTGCAGGATGTCCCTCACTTTGATTATATCCCCCCCAGACAGAGGATTGACACCAGTTGGGAGATTGTTGCCAGTATTACAGCATGGCAGATCTGGAGAGCTAGATGCACGGAGGCTATTGAGGGTGTCCAGATCTTTGGGTCTCAGTGCATTAGTACTATATGGGGTGATATCATCCATACTCTCATGGCTACGTGGGCTCGTATTTAGGGGTCCTCTCGTTCCACACAGGCAAAGCACTTTATATTTATGCGGGAGTGGGACTATGGCATTTTCTTTTCCTCTAGTCCCACAAGTCTCTCATGGCATCATGATACTCCTCAGTGATTGAAATCACCTTACATACTGGGGTGATTCTATTCTATTCCGGCTTATAGTTGTGATTGTTGTATGCCTTTTTCATACTTAATAGAAGTCTCTTTCTTGAAAGATAAAAAAAAATGAGTTTTCTCTTCGTTTCTGATACTTGATAGTAACTTAATAAAAACCTTTTATGTGGGATAACCACGAGGCTTTGAGCGTTCAGCAACCTTCCCCCATAGATTCATAGCCAGAAATGATCAACAGCCTGGTATGTCTCAGCGGAACTTACAATGATTATAGAGCTAAGAGGATACAGTTCAACCATTTGTCAACATTATCAATTAAAATCTTGTCTTTCTCTTGAGCACAACACTTGCTTGGTACATTCTATACTGCAGTCTGTGTGCACTCTCTCTTCCATATAGTGCTCCATAGGGATGGATTGAAACCTTGTACATGCTGTGGGTATGTATGTCTATATGTCCAACTAGTTTCTTAAATGATTCAAATATAATCATTACTGTCATACTGCTATTTTTATTGTTTTGTTGGGAATGCATGTGTTTTACAAAATGATCTGGCAATCTTGTGTCTGACAAGAAAGATTTCATGCAGGTACTGGTTGCCCGAAGGTTATGAGCCTCAGTGTAAATGGTGATTTGAAGGAGGGCAATGTAATCCGGGGGCATGCAGAAGTAGCTTGGTGTGGTGGAACTGCTACTAGAGGCTTTGTGAGGTATAGTTTCTGTTGACCAGCAAAAGAACCTGAAAAGACTGGTGTTTTTGAAAGGATTTTTCATTGTAAAATGTGTATGTGTGAAGTGTTTTTTGCATGCCTTTGGATTGCTTGAAGCTACATTGCTTAGAGGTGCTGTTTTGTGCATCTCAGCTGGCTGAGACATGATGAGAGCTGTAGTCCAGTGATGGTCCCTGGTGCAGAGGAGCTGGAGTATCTGTTGTCATTGGATGATGTTGGGGCTAAGCTAATCCTCATGTATACTCCTGTTACCAGAGAAGGTATAAAAGGAGAGCCTCGTTTCGCCACCACCGATGTGATACAAGCAGGTGCAGTAATATTGCTTTTCCTTGCAACATCTGCAGCCATGTGCGTTGATTTTATGAAAGTAACTAAGTTCAATTTTTCTGCTCCTAGCCCTTCCATCTGTCAGCAATATGTGTGTCCTTGGAGATGTGGTGGAAGGCAACACAATTAAAGGTGCTGGAAAGTACTTTGGAGGCAGAGAAGGTCTGAGCAAGTTTGAATGGCTCCAGGAGGACATGAACTCTGGGTAAGTCCCTTACTATCCCGCAAACCATTCAGGAATAAAGTCTTATCGAACCTAGAAAACCAACTAAAGCCAGTTTAATTCATTACTTGTGGAGTCGATTTCACATGCCCAGTTTCCTTGCATGGTGTTAATGCAAAGCTTCATGTGGCATCTAGAACAGTAGTTGTTATTACAACATTGTAGATTCGGTCTGCATCCAGTGCACCAAACCAATGCACACACTTACACATAGGCAAACCATGGAAACTGTAGCCACCCTCACTGCCAGTGATCGGGCACCCCCAAGGTCAGGCACCCCGGCACCCCAAGCTCGTGAACCCCCAAGATCGGGCATCCCCAAGTTAGTACCCCAAGTTCATGAACCTCAAGGGCAGTCACACAAGGTGGGAATCTCTGGAGGCCCCACTCCCCAAGTTTGGCTACCACATGACTGACGAAGCGGTGCTCACCTACTTGTGCTTGGTGCCTCTCACCTACTCCAACAGCATCTGTCAGTGACCACTTTTAGCACTTGGCTCATGATGGCCCAAGGGGCCACACCCATTGTATATAGAGAGACTCTGGTGTACTGAGGGAGGAACCCCAATGCAATACATAGTTTTGTGGTGTCCCAAATCTTGCCTACTTCAATCTTGTGTTATGTGCATGTCACTCTAGGTAGCTCTTGTGTGGTGTTCTTTTCTTGAGTCTGTGTGAGTGCATAGTGGAGTGGGACAGAGAGGTCGCCATCTCCCTAGCCTGTGCCAACTCCTGAGGGTATACTGCCCTAGAGAGGACCCTAGTGATCTTTAGTGTGCCGACGACAGGCAACCGGGTCTGCTACAGAAACAAAGAGTTTACAGTGGACAATTCACCAAATCAATTGTAGGCCCAACGGCTCTGCACCACTCCTAAGCACGGGAGAGTTTGATTGGATGATGCACATGAGTAAGATGTGTTAAGACGATACACCACCTTGAGCATGAACTATATCCTGATGCATTGTGGAGTTTAGTTAAATATTAAGGTGAGGAACATCGTCAAACTCACCTTGCCTTGAGCTCGCTCACTCGGCATTGTTAAGGGTGTGTTGGCTTCAGGGCACATAGTTAATCTAAGTTTTCACTGTGTTTGTGTCAATTGAGTATGCAAGGTGATGATAATACACAAGGTTAAATCTGTCAGAGGGCAGCGGAAAGATGTAGACGAATGACAAAAACGCTGAAGCTCCAAGAGAGAGATGAGAGAAAACAGCAAAACGCTGATACACTAATCTCAAGAAAAGAGTGGGTACAACCAGCCCATAGGTGAGGAGTGGATTCCGTAGGCAAAGGGCTGAAGGTGCTCACCAAGAATGATCAAGGAATGATGATGAAATGAGGAAGAGGGCAGCCCATATATGTACTCCATCATGAGCTGGCCGACTGCCTCCAAGTGGCCTACAAGACCTGAAAATAACTCCATAAAATGGGTGGGCAACCCACATTAAAGGCCCATAAAATAGGGAAAAATGGGGGAAAATATGGGGAATGCCTGAGCATAGAAATGCCCCCCATAAACACTAGAAAAGTCACCAAAAAAGGAGATGATATATGCTAACAAAATCGGCATATGGGTGGTAGAAGGTAGCTTAATGTCAGTAGTATAGCTTAATGTCAGTAGAAGGGATTATTCTTAAACAAGGATTTATTCCTCTGAATGGTTTCAAACAGCAATTGAACACTTAGCTCTAGGGACCTTTGAATGGGAATACTCCCCCCTTTGGGGTTGTTTGCATGCCCAGCCACTGGCTGAGCCTTGGGTGTTGAGCGCGGCTTTTGGGCCGTCCAAGCCTTCTAAATCAACTCCATCCACGTTCCAACTTTGCAAAATGCTGAAAAATGCCCCATCTTGCTGTCCAAACCTGATTTGTCTATCCTGTTCTGCTCCTTTTGTTCCTCGCTTGTCATTCTCTTGGACCATGACTTATGGCACTGGTTTCTTCTATCAAAGGCATGTTATTGCTTAACGCTTAAGGTCACTCAAGCCTTTTCTGGTGGTTTTTTTGCTTCACTCCCAGGGAGATTGGAATATATAGTAGAGTAGGTCTACCTTGTCTTTTGTGTTTTTGCTAAACCTAGGATTAGGGTTAATGTCTTTTTCTTAGTGTTAATCATAGACAGGCTTCTGCAACGCATGTCACATTGGAAGATTCAGTGTGGAAAGTGGAAAAACCAAATTAGGGTTTCTGTTTTTAGGGTTTGAGTCCATTTCTGTATGCACAAGTCTTAGCCTAGGTCTAACCTAGGTAGGACAAGAGTTCTTTTTGATAATCCCTCCACTAAAACCTCACCTCGATGGAGAGCAATGATGCTTGGAAAGAAGAGTTACGGTGTGAATGTGAGACTATGCTAAGGCATTGAAGATGGGAAGATGAAGAATGATACAAAAGGGAACGAAAATGCCAAGCCCAATATGAACAAATCATGGCCGAGTATAGGGAACAACTCATAGAAGAGGACCGTTGGTGACGCGAGAAAGAAGCATGTCAAGTAAAGTTTCACGAAGAGGTACATCAAGCCTAGATCAAGGAAATACAGACAGTTCATGGTAGCATCAACAAAGACCAAGGAGGAATCACTTAGGGTTGTGAAGCAGCCCAAGACCGAGAGCATTAACGACCCACGAAAGGGAGAGCTGCCAAGACAGGAGTTCTTAGGAGACGTGATCACAGACAAGGAGGTGCCATTACCCAGGATGCACATGCCCAACCCAGAACGAGAGCCAAAGCTAGAGCCAGAAGCCAAATTAGAACTAGAACTATAGATCGAGCGGGTGGATCTCTCCAAATCCATTCGAACTAGAACGGCAGATCGAGCGGGTGGATCTCTCCAAATCCTATTCAGAGGAGGATAAGGACAACCCGATAGTTTTCAAGAAGCTAAATCTCTCCAAATCTGTGTGAATGTAATAAGAAATGATGTCATTGGCCTAGCCATGTGTCATTGATTTAGTTAGTGTGATGTGTCAAATGATAAGGCTATAAGTCTATAAAAGCAGTGTACTCTTTGAAGCTTGTATCACATCAATCAATAGAAGAATCATTGAGTCATGCATATGCTCTCTCTCTCTCTCTCTCTCTCTCTCTCTATAGCGTACCCCCCCCCTCGCTATATTCGAGTTCTAGTTTCATTTTCTAGGTGCCAGTAGTATCATCTTTATTTTTCATTTTCTGGGTTTTTTTATCCAGACATTGTATCAGATCCACCATGATGTAACTTTTGGTCTCATAGGTCATTATGGCCTTTTGAAGACGTTAATATAACATTTCATTTCATTTCATTTCATTTCTCTCTCTCTTTGAGCTTTGTCGCGTCTGTCTCTCTCTCTCTCTCTCTCTCTCTCTCTCTCTATATTCACACCCTGTAAGGGTTTCTGTTTACCTTCCAGTTCCAGTTTCATTTTCTAGGTGCCAGTAGTATCATCTTTATTTTTCATTTTCTGGTTTTTTATCCAGACATTGTATCAGATCCACCATGATGTAACTTTTTGGTCTCATAGGTCATTATGGCCTTTTGAAGACGTTAATATAACATTTCATTTCATTTCTCTCTCTCTCTCTCTCTCTCTCTCTCTCTCTCTCTCTCTCTCTTGAAGACGTTAATATGACATTTCATTTCATTTTATCCAGACATTGTATCAGATCCACCATGATGTAACTTTTGGTCTCATAGGTCATTATGGCCTTTTGAAGACGTTAATATAACATTTCATTTCATTTCATTTCTCTCTCTCTCTCTCTCTCTCTCTCTCTCTCTCTCTCTCTCTCTCTCGTGGAAGGCTGCGCACGGATGTAGGAGGGGAGGCGCAGGACTGCACATTCTCTCTCTCTTGTGGAAGGTTGCGCAGGACTGCAGGGTGGCCAGGCTACAGGCAGTGCACAGAGATTAATAGGCGAAGATACAGTAAGGTGCATTTGCGTTAGGTGCAAACAGTAAGGCGCCGGGCCGGTTATCCTTGTAGCGCTTGTTGGCGCCATATCGCCTTGCGTGGATTCATCTGCAGCGCCTCAGCCTTCAAAAAGTTGCGGACAGAGGTTTTGCTTCAGCCTGTCGCTTCAGCGGCTAGCCTTCAGCGAATCAATGGCGGTGTAGCCTGTTTTGAGTCTCGACACGGGTGACCGGACACTCGGACACAGGTGGGAGATTATAGGAGTAACAAGGGGGGCGTTGCTGAATAGAGACAGCCGCCTAGTTTAATCTCTCTCTCTCTTGGCGACTGGTGAGCTGCACACGGATGTAGGAGGGGAGGCGCAGGATTGCACTCTCTCTCTCGTGGAAGGCTGCGTAGGACTGCAGGGTGGCCAGTACAGGCAATGCACAGAGATTAACAAGAGAAGGTACAGTACGGTGCATCTTCGTCAGGTGCAAACAGGAAGGTGCATCTGCGTGCAAACAGTAAGGTGCAGGAGGTACAATAAGGTACATCTGCGTCAGGTGCAAACAGTGAGGTGCAGGAGGTATAGTAAGGTGCATCTGCGTCCAAACAGTAAGGTGCAGGAGGTACAGTAAGGTGCATCCACCCTTGCTCAGGCCCCCAAGGCAGCAACTAGTAGGGGAAAACATGTCTCAACCCCTAGAGGGGGAACAGGATGGTGAGACAACCTTTCACACCCCCACGAAGGCACCAAATGCCTACCACAGAAGATTGAGGGAAGGAATCATGTCCCCTGGCTCACGAAGGATTACGAAGATGGCCCGACGAGATGAGGCCCTTTATGAGGAGCTACAGCTTCACATAAGGACAGAGATGAACACCATGCGACAGGAGCTTGAAAAGGAATGGACCGAGCAGATGCATGCCCAAAGGAAAGTGATATACGAAACGTTGAAGGAAGAGATATATGTCCAATTGAAGGGAGAAATGCAAGCCCAAGTATGGGTTGAAATGGAATTAGCCCAAGCCTTGATGCACACGGAAATGAAAAAAGAGATGCAGAAATGGAAGGATGACATGCTCCGAGAGATTGGCACAACAGTTGCATCGTACGAAGGCACTTTGAAGACATGTATGGCTGACCGCGAAAAAGACATCACAGAAATGCAAAACACCTTGGAATCATGTAAGGCAAAAGTGGCTGCAGATGAGAAGGAAATGCATTCATGGGCTGAAATTGCCAATGCCACAAAGAAACAAATTGAGGAAGTCAACCCATGGATTGAAGTAGTAAAAAAATAGAAGGATACACCAGTCAATAAAGTAGAGGTGATGAATGCTACATTGGAAGAGGAAGCCAAGAGACAGGCACGTGCCTTACATGTACGTGTAGTTGGGTGGGAAGATAAGGGAAATCCCCAAGAGGATGCAAAAGCTCTTGCAACAAAAATTGGAGCCACTGATGTACCCATCACCGCAGCATGGCGAGTAGGCAGAGATGAAACCAGGGCGAAGATATTGATCACATCAGGTTTGGTGACTTGGAGAAGAAGAAGGCCTTCCTCTCCAAAAGGATGGCCCTTAAGGGGGAAAAGATTTATTTGGATGAGGACCTTACACCGGCACAGATAGCACACCAGAAGGAACACATGCCGCGTGTGCTTGAGGCAAGGAAAGAGGGGAAATGGGCGGTATACAGAGATGGTCGAGTCATCATTACGGAGAGGAGGCCCGCTTGACGGTGCGCGGCCTATGAGACCTTGCGATTCACGGTGTGGAATTGCAACGGAGCCCTTAGAACAGATGCAGGATACTTTGAGGATACTTTCAGAGATAGTGATATTGCTATGTATACGGAGACCCATCAGTGCACAAACAAGAGGCTTCCTGACGTCTGGGGTTATAGATGGGAATCAGTTTTCCGCCCTCAGCCACGCACAGTGGGAGGTACCAGAGGATCTGGAGGAGTGGCAATACTTTATAGGGAGGAGCATCGTGACAAAATACATGTGGTACATAGAGATGCAGATGCGAGGTACATGTGGGTCCGAATATGCAGAGGGGCTCTGCGAGCTATATGTGGCGGTATGCTACTTTCCCCCAGCCCACTCCAGGTTTGCACCATCAGGAGAGTCGCCCTATATACCACTATATGATGATATCATGAGGTTTGCCAGCATGGGAGACATACTACTATTGGGAGACGTTAATGCACGTACAGGCACAGAGCAGACAGAGTTGTATGATACTCAAGAGGCTATGTACCGGGAGATTGCGGTAGAGGATGTAGGGTTGCAGAGATCAGCACAGGATGAGGGGGAGATTACAGATTATGGCAGGCATTTTCTCACACTCGGGAGTGCACAGTTGGTCATATACAATGGCTTATTGAGATGGCAAGGATCAGATGCTCTCACACACTGGAACTCTAAAGGGGGAGCGAGCATAGTGGACTACTTGATGGGATCTCCTTCATTGATACCTGATGTGCGGGGTTTCACGATTTCCAGTAGGCCCATTGGCATAGCAGCCGATCATTCATACCTGAGTTTCACACTAGTAGGTAGATCCCCGAGAGATGGGCCAGCCACTCATCTACCTAGGTACCCGAGATACCAGTTTACACGTGAGACAGTTGAGGTTTATCGGGATGCAATATTTGATGGCTTGTTCGCTTTAGGCCCGCATAGCTCTCTGGACGAGATCACGAGAGGATTGGCAGGTATTCTACATGCATCCGCCTCATATGCTTTTCCCTGCACTATGATCCCTTCCACCCACCCTCGCAGCACTGCCCCACAGAACAGTTGGTATGATGATGAGTGTCGTGAGACACGAGCACAGCTACATCGTGAGATTGCCATTGGGTCTCACACGCATAGACAGGCCAGGATGATCTTTCGGCGCCTTGTGCGGAGGAAGAAACGAGCCTATCTGGCTAAGCTAGAGGAGGAGATCTACCAACTCTTCCTGGGGAAGGACAGCAAGAGGGCATGGAAGATGTTTCAGGAGAGACAGCCTGGTACTCCGATTACTGCACCTGAGGCATGGCATACTTATGCTAGAGAGCTATATGATGCACCAGGACAGCCCCCCACCCCCCCTCCATTGGGAGCTAGACCAGCTAACAGCACCTTTTTTACTATGCGGATGGTGCTAGATGCGATAGACAAGTTACAGAATGGAAAGGCACAGGATCATGATGGGCTAGTTGGAGAGCACTTCTCATATGCACGAGACACTTTGGCTCCGCTCATCGTACATGTGTTTAATCGTGCCATTTGTGAGGGTTTCTCGACAAGCTGGACACAGCATATCATTGTACCACTCTTTAAGAGTGGGGACCCCATGGTACCAGGCAACTACAGGACGATCATGATTGGTCATTACTTGGCCAAATTATATGGCTCTATATTGGAGTCGGAGCTGAGCCGATGGGCAGAGAGGCATGGTCATCGAGCACATGGACAGGCTGGCTTCAGGAGAGGATTTACTACCTTGGATCACATACTGACACTTCGGGCACTTATTGAAGAGGGCAGGGCACAGAAGATAAGGATATATTGCTGCTTTGTGGACTTCCGCAAGCCTTCGATACCGTACCACGTGCCAGGCTTATGCACAGATTGCATGACATTGAGGTACCCGAGGATATGCAGTGGGGGATATATGCTTTGTATGAGTCTGTGATAGGCAGAGTCCGAGCTCCAGGCGGACTATCTGATAGGGTGACCAGCACGATAGGGGTGAAGCAGGGATGCCCGCTAACGCCCACCCTCTTTGGATTGTACATTGATTATGTAGACAGAGTGGGAGGCCCAGGGGCATGCCTGGCAGGGGTGTTGATACCCATCTTGTTATATGCTGATGATATTGTTCTAATCTCAGACTCTCCAGAGGGACTACAGAGACACCTGGATGCATTACAGGCTTTCTGTGCGGATAGAGATCTGACAGTGAACCTTGGGAAAACCAAGGTTATGGTGTTTAACACCACACAGGCATGCGTGACGAGATCAGAGCCTCAGTTCACTTTCCGCGGGGAGCCGGTAGAGTACGTCAGGTCATATGTCTACTTGGGAGTTACTTTCACAGGACCGCGTTTCTCCTTGAAGGGGGCAGTAGCAGCTAGATTAGCTCGAGGGCATGCAGCCTTGGGGGCACTTGAGAGGCAGTGTGCACACATACAGTTTCAGGAGCCACGCACCAAATTGTGGCTATTTGATACGCTTGTCACACCGACTCTCCTGTACGGAGCTCCAATTTGGGGGGCCAGTATACATCACAGATCTCAGAGAGGGACAGATGAGGGATGGAGGCAAATGGAGAGACCACTGATTATGATGATTGCTCATATGATTCGGAGCAAATCATCAGTACCACATGAGATTGTTCGGGCTGAGCGGGGTGCCCCACCAGTAGTAACCGAGGCCCTATTCCAGGCAGTTACCTTTTTACAGCGGCTATGGGAGCTCCCTCAGCAGAGGTACTCCCGTTTGGCATTGACCTCATCCATACAGTTGGCAGAGGATGGAGATACTCATTGTTGGTACGCTCAGATGAGATCATGGTTTGACCTACATGGTTTGCGGATAGAGGCACTACCACCCTTTTAGTATAGTCTGGATTGTCCATTTTTGGATCTCACCCGCTTAGAGCAAAACCGCGTGATCAGGATGGATATCATCAGAGTGGACACAGAGAGGACATGGACTAGCCCCCTTGAGCCCTTGGGCACGAAAATGACTCATTACAAGAGCCATTTTCTACACCTCTCACCGGATGATTTTATCACCCGCCCGGCATACATGGATGTACACCTATCACATGGGATACGTTGTGCCATTGGACAGATCCGGACCTCATCACACCAGCTGCGGATTGAGACAGGGCGATATGTGCATCAGATCGTGGATGACCGCATTTGTCAGCTATGCTACCAGGAGGTAGAGACAGAGGAACACTACATTTGCCGATGTAGAGTCTATTATGAGATCCGAGGGAGAGATCACTGCCTCTTGCAAGAGGGTTTTGGGCCGTTACGCAGGGTCATGGAGTTTGAGGATCAGAGATGGCTGGGATTGTTTCTACTTGAGCTCAGGAGACACAGAGAGACCCTCTTGGCAGACAGGAGGCCGAGCCATGATGTACCTAGACAGAGGACCCTGGCAGATTTCTTTGGCACCAGCACCAGCACCAGCAACCCAGCCCACACACCTCCTGATACCTCCTCCATTGGGCCATCAGGGCACCGACCACACTCCCAGGGAGTCACCACTGATAGAGCAGTTATCTTATGTCGTGCTCGTCGGCCACGCCCACCAGGATCCCGACCACGACATCCTCACCATTGCCAAATCAGAGCCTCTATTGCTCGGCATCGGAGGCGCCTACCTCGCTTCTACGACCTCTCCATTCTAGACAGCCCCATGTCGGAGATACTTGATCTAAGGAGAGGGCAACAATTCAACTGATCAGCATACATGGATCTACCTGATATACATTTTTCAATATTTTCCAGTATTTTCTACTCAGTATCATCTTGGAGTCTTGCAGTTTTGTTCTTATAACTGTAGGACAATCAGTTTATTGTACTTTTTAGTCTTGTTCTCTTTGATGAGACACCAACTTCAGATGTACTTCTCAGTTTTGGTCTCACAGGCCACTATGGCCTCTTAGAGACGTTAATATATCATTTCATTTCACTATGGCCTCTTAGAGACGGTTGGTATGATGAGGAGTGCAGAGAGATAAGGATCAGATTACAGAGAGAGGTGCTCATGGGTGTTACCACTCACAGACAGTCACGGATTACCTTCCGGCACCTAGTGCGACGGAAGAAGAGGGCTTATCTTGCTCAGTTAGAGAGGGACTTGTACCAGTTATTTATGAGTCAGGACTCAAGCGAGGCATGTAGACTATTCCATGAGCATTCACCATCACCAGCCATTACCTCCACAAAGATTTGGGGTGAGTATGCAGCATCCCTGTACACAGCACCAGGACAGCCGCCCCTTTCCCCCACCTTGTTTGGGATGTATGTGGATGAGGTTTCGGACTATGTAGAGCGGGAGGGTGACAGAGGAACACAGCTAGCAGGGACATGGATTCTGCTGTTATTGTATGCTGATGATATTGTGCTGATCTCAGATTCTCCAGAGGGGATGCAGCGTCATTTGGATGCATTGCACATGTTTGCGGAGGACAGTGGATTGTCTGTTAACCTTGGTAAAACCAAGGTGATGGTGTTTAACACCACAGCACAGTGGGTTAGGAGGTCAATGCCCACCTTTACATATGGTCAGGAGACAGTGGAGTATACAGATGCATATACTTACCTTGGTGTGGTTTTTAGTGGCCCACTATTTACCTTGAGGAGAGCAGCCGAGACCAGATTGACCAGAGCTTATGCAGCATTGGGGAGACTAGAGAGGATGTGTTCGCAGGTTCAGTTTCAGGAACCTCGAACAAAGCTCTGGCTCTTTGACACTTTGGTCACTTCAGCCATGCTGTATGGAGTGGAGATATGGGGACCCTCAGTGGATCACCACAGCCGAGCTGGTAGCACTGATGGATGGAGACGTATGGAGAGGTCCTTGGTTTCTATGATTTCCTGGATGATTAGGGCCAAGGCCTCCGTACCACATGATATTATCTGTGCAGAGATGGCTGCCCCCCCATTGGTAGTAGAGGCACTCACTCGATCAGTCTCCTTTATACATAGCACTTGGGCTCTCCCTAGAGACAGATATGCTCGCTTAGCCCTGGAGTCTGTCAAAGTATGTAGTATAGCGGAAGCTTGACACACGCAGAGAGAGAGAGAGAAGTTGACGAACAAGGCTTGAAGTGCTTTAGCAATGAATAGATGAGAATTACAAAGGTGGGCATGGGTATTTATACCCTCATGATGGAAATGGCCGACCTATATAGGATAAATTAAATAAATAATTTATGCCCTTTGTTAAGGCTCGTTCCCACATGAGATACTACTTTTAACACCCTCTCTGTAGCTCATAGTGGGCATAGATGAAGAAACCAAGTCGATGCAGATGCAACCATGGACACCTATTCATTGCTAAAGCACTTCAAGCCTTGTTCGTCAACTTCTCTCTCTCTCTCTGCGTGTGTTCAAGCTTCCGCTATACTACATACTTTGACATGGTATCAGAGCATTACAAAGGTGGGCATGGGTATTTATACCCTCATGATGGAAATGGCCGACCTATATAGGATAAATTAAATAAATAATTTATGCCCTTTGTTAAGGCTCGTTCCCACATGAGATACTACTTTTAACAGAGTCTTCACGACAGTTGGCATCACAGGGAGACGGATCATGTTGGTATGCACAGATGACAGCTTGGTTCCAACTGCATGGCTTTAGTATGAACAGGCTACCTCCATTTCAGTACTCCCTGGATGCACCCTCCCTCTCTCTCACACGGGCAGAGATTACCAGACTTATCAAGCAGGACTGACTTAGCTGGACACTAGGAGGACATGGATACAGCCGACACACGAGCTTGGTACGAAGATGGCTTTCTATAGAGATCATCTTCTCCAGCTCACGGAGGATGGGTTTGTGATTAGACCCAGCTACATGGATACTCATCTTTCTCATGGGGTACGGTGTGCTATTGGTGAGATGCGCACATCCTCACACCAGCTAGAGATTGAGACTGGCAGATTCAGAGGAGTACCAGCTGAGGCCAGGATTTGTCAGCTGTGCCAATGGAGCCAGAGACAGAGTTACATTACATATGTCACTGTCCAGTATATTATGAGATACGAGGCCGTTTTCACTGCCTGTTCAGAGAGGGCTTTGGACCACTTTCTAGAGTCATGAGATACCAGGATCAGAGATGCCTCGGATTGTACTTGCTGGAGCTGCGTAGACATAGAGAGGGTCTCCTGAGAGGGAGGGGATCAGAGAGGGAGAGACACCTACAGAGGCAGATTACAGACTTCTTTCGACCAGAGATTGAGTAGTCAGGTCAGCAGGCATTGTAGCTAGCCCCAGAGTACAGCCGCACCAGAGGTACACTGATTGATCGGGCTATAGAGCTGGGGCGGTCCAGGCGCCCCAAGATGAGAGGCCAATCTCGACACCGGCGGAGACTACAACAGAGGATCAGGACCATACTAGCACGGCATGGGAGACGTCCAGTCAGAGTACTCACCATGGAGGACATTGAGGATATCCGCCATCGACCGATGAGAGACATCTTTGGATAGTGATGTGTATGATGCTTACCTTTGTTACTGGAGTTTTCTTCCCAGATGTTATCCATTAGGAGCTCCTAGTACCGTACTTTTCCTCATAGTTGTTTCAGTTTCAGTTAGTTGTTTAGTTATTTTTAGCTTTCCTTACACAGACATTGTATCAGATCTACCAATTGTTGTAACCTTTTTGGTCTCATAGGTCATTTTGGCCTTTTGAAGACGTTAATATATCATTTCATTTCATTTCTCTCTCTCTCTCTCTCTCTCTCTCTCTCTCTCTCTTTCTCACTTAGAGCCCACAGGAGACAGAGGACACGTGGCTTTCGGACACCACACCTATACCAGAGAGAGATGACAGAGATCAGAGCTCAGTTTCACAGAGAGGGTGCGGAACGACTGGCTCGCTTCAGAGCACACCCAGGCATGTTCTTCAGGGAGCTTTGGACACCCCCTTCATTGATGTATACCATTTTATACCCCCAGTATGGTACAGGATGGAGCTAGCTAGGTTGCATATCATGATTGTATATCCATGCATATAGCTTTGCATTCTCCTAGTAGTAGAGCTCCATCCCCTTCACCACTCATATTGCACACCCAGATTCAGCTTTTTAGTTCAGTACTTTTTCATTTTGTTGGGATGACAGAGGATACCCCATACAGGTACACCGATTTGTCTCATAGGCCGAGTTCGGTCTTTTGGAAGACGTTAATAAAATCTTTCTTTCTTTCTTTCTCTCTCTCTCTCTCTCTCTCTCTCTCTCTCTCTCCCCCCCCCCCCCCCCCCCCCCAGCAGTGCACCCCTTTCCCCACCTGTCCTTGCTTAGAACCCCAAGGCAACAACTTATGGGGCTCTGAAACTATGCCCACCTAGTTGAATAGAATGCTATGAAGGTCAGGGAAATGGGATGGTCTATGCCAGCAGCTGAACAGTCTTATTGGCCAGATGGAAACACAACTAAATGCATGCACGGAGAACCCGGTTTCTAGGCTCACTACTCAAAGATGGCTTTAAGGAAATCTTGGGACATAATGGGGATCCAAGAGGACTCCTATGAGAAAGCATTGGGGAAAATGAAGGAAGCCCATGCCTTTACAGATTGAGAAGATCTGTAGTGAGGTGAGCCGACCGAAAGAGCAAGTGGAATGTCTCACATATGAGCTCAAAGAATGCCAAGGCGCTATCAAGGAGGAGGGGGAATTGACACACATGGAAGAGCTCACCAAGTGTGTAGAGGGCCGAGGCAAAGATTCAAGAGAGTATGGTAGCAACAAAAGAATGTGCAGGGATGGGCCGACGTAGTAAAACAGAAAGTGGAGGATTGGACACAGCAATGGTCAAGAAACATCGAGCCTCCGCCCGGCCCATCAAAGTGGAAGGAAGAGGAACATTATACACGAGACACTCGAAGAAGAGAAGACTAATGCATTACACATTCTCGTCGCTGGTATGGTAGGGGGTAGCTCACCCAAAGCAGATGCCTTGGAGAAATCCAAGAAACTGAAACCGGCCTTCAAAAATCTAACGGGCGGTGGAACAAACACTCGCACACAAAACACTTCATCACCCATGGGAACCTGAAAAAGGAAAACAAACAGGGGAGCTAGAATGCTCCTGCAAATAGTACAAGGACACCGATTGGCCCCAAAACGCAGTGGCGCCCCTTGCGGTATTTCTTTACTTGATCAAAAATGAGTACATAGTACAACTTGTCGAATCCTTCACCAATAGGATCCCTTTTAGCTTTTCACCCATGACTTTTCCCAATAAGAACTCTCGCTATTACAGCAAAGCATTCCATAGAGAAGGTACACTTGTACGACACCTCCCTGCTTGAAAAGGTCTTCTCCATTTCAATCATGGATCCCACAACCCTTTCCCAAACAGCAGTAGGGCTGTACCAAACCATATGTCCTTCCTACAGTCACAGCTTGCATGTAACCTCGAGAAAACTAGAACCTGTTCACATGAATCCAGAGACATGCTTTCCACACGAAACCAAAGACCTGTATCTGATAAACCAAAGACCTGTGTCCATAAACCATAGGCCTGTATCCTCGATGCCAAAGTCTTGTTTCTTCTCGAATGACCAATGTCCTGTTTCCATGACAGATAAATCCACATATACACCATCCAATCACGATGCCAAAAAACCAGAGAGAGAAAGATAGAGGACGTGTCAAGCCATCCTTGAATACACGTAAGTCCCAGACGAAGAGCAACACACATCTCTTCCAAGAACATCATTCTGTGCATCTTAACTTGATCCTCTTCATCCAAATCTCGTAAACAAAGCCTGCTTGCGAAGAGAGAGAGAGAGAGAGAGACCCCTTGGCTGTTAGCCCCTCGGTGCCTCCTTCAGTTCGCCTTCTTCCCAGAGAGAGAAAGAGAGAGATCCACACTGATTGCTTCCACACATGCAGGCACGTGGCATAGAGGACCTCCCGTCTGACACTCGTCTGGTTGCCCAACTGTCTGCAGAGAAATTCGTGCTTGACGCCTGGCTGTAGCCCATAGATGTAGTCGCCTGGTCGCTTTTTACTTGGTAGTAGCCCATGCTCAACCACCTAATCACCTGCTTGGCTGTCCATGTGCGGCAGCGCCCTGCTGTAGGCCATGTGCAACAGCACCTTGTCAATGCCCAGCAGCAGTACTCGGCAGCAACCCATGCGTGCAAGTGCAGCAACACCTGTCAGTAACTGTACCTGACAGCGGCGGCTGTACCTGGTGGCGGTGGCTATACCTGGCGGCGGCTTCTGTACCTGGTGGCGGCAGCCCTGTACTTGATGGTGGCAGCAGCCCTGTACCTGACAGAGGTGGCAGCAGGACCCGACGGAGGTGGCAGCTGTACCCGGTGGCGGCAGCCTTGGTGACGGCGGCAGTAGTCGCTGGGGCGGCGGCAGCACCCCTAGTGGACAGCAGCTACGGTGGCGGCAGGAGCAGCGCCACGTAACCCACCCGGCCACCCCTAAAGTTCCATACGGCGACCACCCATACGGCTATCTCCCATACCACCCTTCGGTCTTTATAAAGAGGCTATGCGCTTTTCATTAAAAACGCTAAAAAGCAAAGATAGACAAAACGCATGCTTTTCAATATAATAATAAGCCTTTAAATCATCTAAAGTTATTAAGCCTTATAAATTAAAGTTCCTTTTTGTCCCCTTTTCACACTTGGGCTGGCCACCAACATGGGTTTCCTTTTCACATTCAACCGATGCCTGTCCACAAACACTGTGCGTCCCGTGCCCGTGCCTGTGCCCACCTGCTTGTTGTCCAGAGGGAAAAACACAGGGTCGTAACAGAAACTGAAGGTGGAAGGTTCCTCATTTGTGGATGTATGGAGAGCAAGAAAGGATATCACCTAACTGCGTCCACTTGTCCTTCATTTCCCAAACTTAGGGAGTCACCATACATTTTTAGATACCAGGGTAGCCTTGAAGGGAGAGAATCTACTTGGACGAGGATCTCACCCCAACATAGGTCATGGCAACCCGTAAGGAAGGGAAGTGGGCAATATACTTCACAAGACAAGTGTGCTTACACTAATTAAAGACTGAATTCTTCATCAAGCATGGTTAATTTACCATATACATAGCCATGAATCAAGAAGCACATCTCTAATATAACATAGCAAGGCATCCACATGAAAATTCTTCACAAAACTGAAGTGATGACACCGCATTAGGAACGAGAAGATGGGTTGCACCCCCCTCCCCCCCCTAAAGGTATATTCTATTGCCTTAAGAGAGTATTCTTATACAAGTACATTGAACGGGTAGCGTGGCCTAGCCATGCACCACCGTTTCTTCCAAAAACCATGCCCTCAAAGATTGCCTTAGCAATCTTCAAGAGATGGAAGCCTAGCTTCCCAAGATCCAACTATCCAATACCTGACTACCACCTTAGGCAAGTGCCTAGCACTTCCCAAGAGTCTCCCTACTTGATTCTTCACAGAAAACACCAATAACCAGGTAGAAGACTTCTTCTTCACCTCCAAGATTTGATAATACCCTTCTCTTGTGGTTTCATGCCAAAAAGAGGCACAAATCAGGTTTAGCAGCAGTCTGGCAGCAATAGAGAGCTCCCAAGCGCGCAATGTGTAGAGAAATGGCTGGAATTGTTGGTTGTACAGCTCTAATGCTGCCACACAGCTTTGGGTTGCCTGAGAAGGGCTGAAAACAGGTCGCACAGTAGTAGCTATGCCAGGAGGGGGCTGAAAACAGGTCGTACAGCAGTAACTATGCCTAGAGGGGGCTGAAAACAGGTCGCCTAGCTGAGAGAAGTGCCAGGAGAGGGCTGAAGTGGGGCGCCCAGCTCTAGGCATCAAGAAGGCATGAGGGAAATGGAATGAGAGGTGCTTCTCTTAGTTGGTAGATGCTCTTTTATAGACTTGGGTGGGGTAGATAGATTTACATGCTAGTGGATGAGATTACATGCAAAAAGGTGGTTGCATGAGCTTGCATCGCTTGTATGGTTGCATGGGCTTGCATGAACTTGCATGGTTGCATGTAGCATGCATGAAGGTAGGTAGGCTTGCATGTAGCATGCATGAAGGTAGGTAGGCTTGCATGTGACTTGCATGCATGAAGGTAGCTTTGCATGTTGCATGCATGCATGCAGTTAACTTTTGCATGTACCATGCATGAAGGTAGGTAGGCTTGCATGTGACATGCATGCCTGAAAGTAGCTTTGCATGTTGCATGCATGCATGTAGATTTTTTTTGCATGTAGCTTGCATGCATGTAGGTGGGCTTGCATGTGACATGCATGCATGTACGTAAGTTTGCATGTGGCATGCATGCATGTACGTAGGTTTGCATGTAAGTAGGCATGCACATGCATGAGCAAAGAGTGGACAGCCGTGAAAGTAGAGAGTGGATAGCCAGTCACAGGGAATGGGCATTTTTAGACTCGGGAATGTTGGGGATGGCAGCATCTTCCCGTTCCCATTCTCGTCCCATGTCACTCTCTATAGTCACAGGGAATGGCCATTCTCAATCTTCTCCGTCCCCGTCCCCATTTCGCATGTGACTATGTGGATAGCCCCTCCTCTAATCTCCACAAGTTCTTTTGATGGCTCATATGCTTCATAGAAAAGGGCGACCCACTCCATGCCCGGCCTCATTAATGAATGTGAACACCTTTGGTTATAACTCTTCATTGGCCTTCAAATACTTGTTTCTTCTATACAAATGCACATTCATTATTAATGAATGTGAACACCTTTGGTTATAACTCTTCATTGGCCTTCAAATACTTGTTTCTTTTACACAAATCCACACTCTGTAGGTGAAAAGAAGACAATTTGTACAACACATTGGCCCATGGGTGCAATCCAAGCGTCCCTAGATCCATGGGCCACACATGCGATGAAATCCAGGCATTGTCCAGGCATAGAAAACAGCACACACACATTAAAATAAACCATGTACACAATGTATGCGTCGTTATACATATTTGGGAAGAAACCCTATCTATTCAGATGTACTTGAAATCCTTACAGACTATGGCATTTGGCAAGATCCATCAAATGTCCATAGCCGCTTTCACATCCACAAGGTCTCCAAGATGCTATTGGCACTTTCTAGGGAAGCATGGCCAAGACATGCCATGTCTGCATGCGGTGCCGTGCACCCATGTCCATGCATGTAAAAAGATTAGTGATATAATCCCAAAAAAATAGGAGGCAGTTATAGTATACCGAGATGGGAGAGTCATCATGACGGAGAGGCACCCCACCCCTAAATAGGGGCTAAGGGGTCTATGCGACTACATGCATCAAGATGGCATCGTGGAATTGTAAGGGACTTTGTGGTCAGTTGTGGGAGGCTTCCAGGAGGATGAGATATTGTCTTCTATACAGAGAGCTTAGAGAGGAGATTGCCTCATGTCGCTGGATACCAGTAGGAATCAGCTTACCACGGGCATACCCGCAAGATAGGAGTACGGGGGCTGAAGAGGAGTAGCAGTCTTATCTAGGTCGCACCTTCACAGTATGATCAGCATAGTCAGGTGGGTCGAGGTTGCCGGGCTAGGCAACATCTTACACCCACCAGATACATACACATGGTGGTTTGCTACTTTGCACGAGATACTTCGCAATATGCTATACAGGATAGGCAGTACAGCCTAACCGCTTAGGCAGAGGAGAGGAAGAAGTCTCCTTATGCATCATTGTCTGATGAGATCTCAGCCATGTTGGGACTCGGTGAAGTTCTTCTCATTGGGAACTTCAACGCAAGGACCAAGAGTGAGGAATCTCGCTTTGAATTGAAAGAGTGCACAGAGCGGAAGCAGAGTGGCACTAGAATGTGCTGAACAGAGAGTGCAAGAGAGAGAGAGATATGGAGCAAACTATGCTGAATATACTGATCCAAAACAGTCCCAAGCAAGAGACAGTGATAGTCTCATAAGTGAGGGAGCAAATAAGTACAAGACTCTATGAAAAATGAGAGGCGAGCACCCACTATTTATAGTGGGGAAGTGCTGGCCGACTGGAGCTCATAAACAGGCCGACTGGAGCTGTTGGACATGGCTCACTGGAAAAATGCCAGAATGGCTGGGAAAAATCCCAGAAAAATAGTAAAAAAGGGGTGGCCAGCCCACAAGCAAGGGCCATACAAAAGGGGACCAAATTCCAGCAAGAACCCGTTCGCGAACATAGTGATACTGAATCTCAATGTGTTTCGTACGGGCATGAAACACAGTGTTCTTGGCGATGGCGATGCAACTCTGGTTGTCACACCAAAGAAGAGTAGATCCGGTAGGAGGACAGCCAAGCTCCTCCAATAATCTCCGCAACCATATCGCCTCACATGCAGCATAACAAACTGCACGGTACTCCGCCTCGGTAGAGGAAAGCGCCACAGTAGGCTGCTTTTTACTGCTCCAAGAAATGGCTCCAGACCCAAGTGAAAAAACACAACCAGTGGTCGAACGCCGTGTATCTGGATCTCCAGCCCAGTCTGAGTCAGACCATCCAACAAGAGTGCGTCCTTGGCCATAAAAGATGCCAAAATCCAGAGTGCCACGTAAGTACCGGAGAACTCTGAGAGCACACTGCCAATGCTGCTGACGGGGTTTGGATGAGAAGGAACTCAATAAACTGACTGCGAAGCATATGTCCAATCGGGAGTAGGTCAACCATACCAAACAACCAACGAGAACCCGATACTGTCCCTGATCAGTCCCTGGAGAAGCATCTAGAGAAGAAAGCTTCTCACCAATATCCAAAGGAGAAGATACTGGTTTGCACCTAGTCATCTGAAATCTGTCGAGAATCTCCCGAGTGTACTTCTGCTGAGAGAAGAAAATGCCCTTCGAGGTCTGCCAAATCTCAAAGCCAAGAAAATAGTGCAAGAGGCCCAGATCCGTCATCTCAAACTCTGTCTCCAAAGCATCCATAACAGAACGGATCCGCACAGAATAAGAACCTGTAATAAAGATGAGGTCATCAACATAGACCACAATGATAACAATCAACCCCCTCTCAAGGAGGATATAAAGGTTCGAATCTACATGAGAACGGCGCAGGCCGAGCTTCTGAAAGAACTCATCAATCCGCTGGTACCAAGCCCGCGGAGCCTGCTTTAGACCATATAAAGCCTTCTTCAGCCGGTACACATGATCCTGTTTGCCCGGAACAACGAATCCTGGCGGCTGATCAATATAAACCTCCTGTGTAAGCTCTCCATTCAGGAAAGCCGACTTGACGTCCATCTGGAAAACGGGCCATCTATGATGTCCTGCAAGTGCAAGAACGGTGCGAATGGTAGTCATCCGAGCCGTTGGAGTGAAGGTCTCATCGAAGTCGACACCAGGGCGCTGAGCATAACCCTTGGCAACCAACCTCGCCTTGTGCTTGTCCAAGCTGCCATCAGCTCGGAACTTTGATTTGAAAATCCAATGCACACCAATCACCTTACGCTGCAGAGGCCGAGGCACCAAAATCCAAGTGCCATTCCGTTCGATAGCATCCAGCTCTGTCTGCATAGCATGACGCCAAGACTCATGTGAAAGAGCCTCGTCTACAGAAGTGGGATCAAAAGAACCATTAATGATTGTAGACATAAGAGCATGACTAACAAACATGTTGCCCTCATGAATTTGTTTCCCTGTAACTCTGGAAGAACGCCGAAGAGAACCAGGCGGAGGAGCAGAAGGAAGCTCACGTAACCCAGAGTCACGAACTGTCTGATAATACCAACCAGGTATAGATCTATACCAACTAGGTATAGATCTGCTCGAACTCCCCGAAGGAGGAGCAGGGTCATCATCATCTGACTGAGAATCCTCATCTGGAGGTGTAACAGTAACAGCGGGAGCGGGAGGAGGAGTAGGAGGAGGAGAAGGAGGTGCAGGAAGAAGAAGCTCACCACCCCCCTCTGAAGATGTAGGAGTCTCGTCGAACATCACATCACGGCTCACAACAACTTTACCGGCTTGAGGATCATAAAGACGATATGCCTTGGACACAGTGCTGTATCCGAGAAAAGTCATGCGCTGAGACTTCGAGTCCAACTTGGAGCGGTGCTCCTTAGGCACATGAACATATGCGGTACATCCAAATATCCGGAAATGAACAACGGAGGGCTTCTCACCATGGAAAGCCTCATATGGAGTTTTGTCGGGAAGAGCAGCAGTAGGAGACCTATTCTGAATGTAGACAGCAGTGGAAGCCGCCTCAGCCCAGAAACGTCGAGGTAATGAAGAATGCTCAAGCATAGCACGGGCCATCTCCATAATGGTCCTATTCTTCCTCTCGGCAACTCCATTCTGAGATGGAGTATATGCTGTAGTAAGCTGTCTCCGAATGCCATGTGTCTTGCAATATTTCTGAAACTCCTGGGATGTAAACTCACCCCCTCCATCGGTCCTGAGAGCCTTGACCGAGTGACCGGTCTCTTTTTCCACCTCGGCTTTCCAATCACAGAAGTGATGAAAAGTCTCATCCTTGGTCTTCAGAAAGAAAACCCAAGTATATCTGGTAAAATCATCCACCATCACGAGCATGTACAACGCCTTACTCAAAGACGCGGTACTCATAGGACCACATAAGTCTGCATGAATGAGAGCAAGTGATGTCGAAGATCTGTGTGTCGCCTCCTTCGGAAAGGCGGCTCGGTGCTGCTTCCCCTGTAAACAAGAGGAACAAGGAGAAGACGGAGCCTTGATGGTTGGTAATCCATCAACCAACCCATCCTTCGAAGCTCGCTGTAGAAGCTGATAGCTCAAATGGCGAAACCGAGCATGCCAAAGAGCAGAAGAAGCACTAGAAGAAAGCAGAGCGGTCAGTTTGTAGAGGCCACTTTCTTGGACTCCCTGAGCCAAGATGCTACCAGTCGCTTTATCACGAATGGTAATCTCATAACGAGAAAAGATCACCTCCGCACCCTGAGCTGTAAGAGCACTGACTGACAAAAGGTTAAAAGCCAAATCTGGAATATACAGAACGTCAGAGAAGTACCTCTTGTCCTCATCAGAACGGAAGATGGGGATAGTGCCATGACCATGCACTGGCACAGAAGAAGAATCACCCGGAGTGATCTCACCTGATCTGGCAGTGAAGTCCTCGAACCAATCTCGATGGGGTGTCATATGAGCAGTAGCACCACTATCAACAATCCAAGACCGTGACTGAGAAGTCACAAGAGCAAGTATACGCCGAGTACCTGCTAAGAGAAGAATTCCATCATCCTTCTTGGGTTGAGACACCGCCGTTGAGGAAGAGTTCTTTGCTGCTTCATCACGCTTCTTCTTGTGACATTGGGGTGACTTGTGACCCTTCTTGCCACAATAATGACATTCAATGTCCTTATTCTTTGAAGATTTGTTGTCTTTATCCTTATCGGAATCCTTGGAGTTCTTGTCAGAACCCCCTTTACCTTTCTTTTGTTGAGACTTCCCTTTATCTCGTGCTGCCAAAGCTCCATTAGTGCCACCAGAGGTGCCAGTCCGCTCCTCAAAGCGAGACTCTATCTGCATAATGGAGGGGAGAACTTCCTCCCAAGTAACTGGAACACGACGACGAGGAGAAGAAACCAGAGACTGAAAGTATGCATCAAACCTCTCTGGAAGTTTGGAGAGCAGCCGAATAGCCATATCCTCTGTGGAGATGTCCTTGCCACAAACAGCAAGCTCGTCCCGGAGATCTTTCATCTTTGAGATGAAAGCAGATAAAGATGGAAACGCAGAAACTGATAAGTTCATAAGTTGCTTTTCCAATGCCAAAATCCGACCCGGAGACTTAATCTCATAGAGATCTGCAAAAGCCTTCCAAACTTCATGTGCAGCATCTGCTGTACGCACATGAGAGAGAACAGCATCTTGACAGTTCAACATCAGGAAGGAGAAAACACGTCGATCATTCGACTGCCAAATATCAATCTGTGCCTGAGTCACACCACCGGAAGCAAGGGTGGGAGGGGTGGCATTGGCTGGTGTAACAAGCCAATCCCAGAGATCCACACCACGCAAGGCCGATCCTTCACCTTCCATAGGGTGTAGTTGGAACCATCCAACTTGGCAGACTCAGCAAACATATGAAGAGAAGTGGGAGCAGCCATCACAAGAGCTTGGGCTCAATCTCAAGAAATGCACAATCTCTGAAGAAAAGGTGTCCTCCACAGGTACCAAGAGTGCCACCAAAGCCTACAACACCACAAGCCCCCTCTGCAAAGGGAAAGGACCACTGGAGAGGAAAACGCAGCAGTGAACAAGTGCTGTCCTGTAGAAAACAGGCCGCCTGCAGTCCAATCTCCAAGTGGGCAATGAAACGCTGATCTCCAAGAGCCAGACGGCTGAATCGGTGAAGCCAATCTGAAGAAAAAACGACCAGCAGAGTGCTGTCCAGAAAACGCAGCAGCAAAAGCTATGGATCTAGAAGAAAACGCAGAGGAGAAGGTGCTGAAAACAGGGCTGAATCTGGGGCATCAGAAAGGTTGCTAAACCTGGAGCGATGATACCATGAAAGAGTGCACAGAGCGGAAGCAGAGTGGCACTAGAATGTGCTGAACAGAGAGTGCAAGAGAGAGAGAGATATTGAGCAAACTATGCTGAATATACTGATCCAAAACAGTCCCAAGCAAGAGACAGTGATAGTCTCATAAGTGAGGGAGCAAATAAGTAGAAGACTATGAAAAATGAGAGGCTAGCACCCACTATTTATAGTGGGGAAGTGCTGGCCGACTGGAGCTCATAAACAGGCCGACTGGAGCTATTGGACATGGCTCACTGGAAAAATGCCAGAATGGCTGGGAAAAATCCCAGAAAAATAGTAAAAAAGGGGTGGCCAGCCCACAAGCAAGGGCCATACAAAAGGGGACCAAATGGGCACAATAAAGAGCAGAAACTGGGGATGAAAGTGCTAACATGAATACCCTTTCAGACTATAGGCACTTGACCAAGAGGGCACAGGATTGCAGGACCTTGGAGCTATCACTAGATATGGGAGGCACCTCTTGGAGTTGGGTTCCTGGCATGGTCTCGTTATTTTTAACGGAATGGCACAGTGGCTCCTATCAAGTGGACTCACAAGCTTTCCATATCGTGGAGGACCGAGCATGGTGGATTATATTATGGGACCCCCTGAGCTTGCTTCATTCATCTCCGAGTTCACCATCCGCCCGCCCTCTTGGAGCCGACCACACCTACCTCTCCTTCTCCATTGCTTGTACACCACCCAGCCAACCGCCACCGCCACCGACCTCCCGCTGTGCCGGAGTTCATTTCACACACGAATGTGACCACATATATGCCAACAACATTGATCATGGTTTGGTAGATATGGACCCATCAGTTCCCCTTGCCCCACTCACCTCTCCAAACTCACTGACACCATACATTTTGCAGCCATAGCTAGCTTTCCATTCACCCCCCGCTCCAATGCTAAGCCTCGGAGAGTTGGAGCTGAGCCGATGGGCAGAGAGGCATGGTCATCAAGCACATGGACAAGCTAGCTTCAGGAGAGGATTTACTACCTTGGATCACATACTGACACTTCGGGCACTTATTGAAGAGGGCTGGGCACAGAAGAGAAGGATATACTGTTGCTTTGTGGACTTCCGCAAAGCCTTCGATACCGTACCACGTGCCAGGGTTATGCACAGATTGCATGACATTGAGGTACCCGAGGATATGCAGTGGGGGATATATGCTTTGTATGAGTCTATGACAGGCAGAGTCCGAGCTCCAAGCGGACTATCTGATAGGGTGACCGGCACGATAGGGGTGAAGCAGGGATGCCCGCTATCACCCACCCTCTTTGGACTATACATTGATGCGGTCTCTGATTATGTAGACAGATTGGGAGGCCCAGGGGCATGCCTGGCAGGGGTATTGATACCCATCTTGTTATATGCTGATGATATTGTTCTAATCTTAGACTCTCCAGAGGGATTACAGAGACACCTGGATGCATTACAGGCTTTCTGTGCGGATAGAGATCTGAGAGTGAACCTTGGGAAAACCAAGGTTATGGTGTTTAACGCCACACAGTCATGGGTAGAGTACGTCAGATCATATGTCTACTTGGGAGTTACTTTCACAGGACCACGTTTCTCCCTGAAGGAGGCAACAGCAGCTAGATTAGCTCGAAGGCATGCAGCCTTGGGGGCACTTGAGAGGCAGTGTGCACACATACAGTCTCATTAGCCATGCACCAAATTGTGGCTATTTGATACGCTTGTCACATCGACCCTCTTGTACGGAGCTCCAATTTGGGGGCCGAGTATACATCACAGATCTCAGAGAGGGACAGATGAGGGATGGAGGCAAATGGAGAGACCACTGATTATAACGATTGCCCGCATGATTCGGAGCAAATCATCAGTACCACATGAGATTGTTCGGGCTGAGCGGGGTGCCCCACCAGTAGTAACCGAGGCCCTATTCGAGGCAGTTACCTTTTTACAGCGGCTATGGGAGCTCCCTCAGTAGAGGTACTCCCGATTGGCATCATTGACCTCATCCATACAGTTGGCAGAGGATGGATATACTCATTGCTGGTACGCTCAGATGAGATCATGGTATGACCTACATGGTTTCTGGATAGAGGCACTACCACCCTTTCAGTACAGTCTGGACTGTCCATTTTTGGATCTCACCTGCTTAGAGCAAAACTGCATGATCAGGATGGATATCATCAGAGTGGACACAGAGAGGACATGGACTAGCCCCCTTGAGCCCTTAGGCATGAAAATGGCTCATTACAAGAGCCATTTTCTACACCTCTCACCAGATGATTTTTTCACCTGCCCGGCGTACATGGATGTACACCTATCACATGGGATACGTTGTGCCCTTGGACAGTTTCGGACTTCATCACACCAGCTACGGATTGAGACAGGGCGATATGTGCATCAGATCTTGGATGACCGCATTTGTCAGCTATGCTCCTAGGAGGTAGAGATAGAGGAACACTACATTTGCCGATGTACAGTCTATTATGAGATCCGAGGGAGATATCACTGCCTCTTCCGAGAGGGTTTTGGGCTGTTGCGCAGGGTCATGGAGTTTGAGGATCAGAGATGCCTGGGATTTTTTCTACTTGAGCTCAGGAGACACAGAGAGACCCTCTTGGCAGAGAGGAGGCCGAGCCATGATGTACCTAGACAGAGGACCGTGACAGATTTCTTCGGCACCAGCACCAGCAACCCAGCCCACACACCTCCTGATACCTCCTCCATTGAGCCATCAGGGCACTGACCACGCTCCCAGCAGGGAGCAGTTATCTTTTGTCGTGCTCGTCGGCCAGGCCCACCAGGATCTCGACCACGACATCCTCACCATTGCCAGATCAGAGCCATTATTGCTCGGCATCGGAGGCGCCTACCTCGCTTCTACGACCTCTCCATTCTAGACAGCCCCATGGCGGAGATACTTGATCTAAGGAGAGGGCAACACTTCAACTGATTAGCATACATGGATCTACCTGATATACATTTTTCAGTATTTTCCAGTATTTTCTACTTAGTATCATCTTGGAGTCTTACAGTTCTGTTCTCATAACCGTAGGTCAATCAGTTTATTGTACTTTTTAGTCTCATTTAGTTGTTCTCTTTGATGAGACACCAACTTCAGATGTACTCTCAGTTTTGGTCTCATAGGCCATTATGGCCTCTTAGAGACGTTAATATATCATTTCATTTCTCTCTCGCATGTGCGTAGAGACTATTACATACGTACGTATGCACGCATGTATGTATATACATAAATACTTATGTATGTATATACATATATTTATATATATATGTATGTATGTATATCTGTGTGTATATATGTGTGGTGTGTGTGAGAGAGAAAAGCACGCGAATTTGTGGAGCTTTGCAGTGTCGCATATTGCTTTGCAGCACTAGCTCCTGCCATCCCTCACCGAGCAGTGAGCCTATAGCACTGGTTGCGCTCCTCACGTCTGTTGCCTCTGCAGCGTCGTCTGTCTTGCCTCCTCCTGCCAGTAGCTGTCTCTACAATTCTTGTGTGTCCTTACGTTTGTCACTTGCTTCCTCTCTTGCTGTTTGGTTAAATCTTCCATTTGTCTTCTTTTTGGATGCGGCTTTGTGTGTGTGTGCACCCTCTCTCTCTCTCTCTTTTTGATGTAACTTTTTGGTCTCATAGGTCATTATGGCCTTTTGAAGACGTGAATATAACATTTCATTTCATTTCTCTCTCTCTCTCTCTCTCTCTCTCTCTCTCTCTCTCTCTCTCTTTTCTAGACAGTGTATTAGATGTCACATGGTTGTAACTTTGGTCTCATAGGTCACTTTGGCCTTTTGAAGACGTTAATATAACATTTCATTTCATTTCATTTCTCTCCCATTCCTTCTGTCTTGAATATATTTGTCTGCATCTCTTATTTTTTGCTTTGCTCCCCGCTCCTCTTCTTTGTGTGTCTGTGTCTTCCTGTTTTTTTTTTTGTGCCTCTTGTATCGTCCGCCTTTTTTTCTCCTCTTTTTTTCTTCATGGCCACTTACCATAGAAGGAAATTGTCTGGTGATCCCAAACAGAGAAATTTGCATTCTGATTCACAATCTTTCCATTGTGACAATCCCGAATTGCAACAATTTTGCGACACTCTTCAGGAAGGCTTTGCAGACATCCGACAAACATGGGATGCGCTTGTGCCAGATTTTCGATTTTGAAAATCCCTAGCCATATACTCTTCGACCCTGTTACGAGATTATCTCAAAAAGTGGTAATCCTTTTTTTTCCTTGGTAAAATGCCTGAACAGATGTTGGCCAATGGATAAAAGCCATGCTTGGTGGATGTTTTGTGGAAGGGATTTACTTTGCAATGAGAGGCTTGTATGAGGTCATTCTCACTGAATCCAAGCATAAACAAATGCTGTTGGAAAAGTTGCCCTTGTTCTTTGGACATTAAATGGTGCATGTGTACCCTTGGTCACCCGCCAAGGACTATTAGAATTTTATCAAACACAAGTGCCGTGTATGGATTGAAGTGGTGGATCTCCCAGTTTATATGCGCCTTGCATTGCCTATGCGCCTTGCATTGCCTTTTCTGGCTGAATCACTGGGTAAGGTTGTATGCCCTTCCAAATCTTCTGGCAGTGTTAACAGATTTTGTATCCTTTGGGATACAGACAAACAAAGCTTTGACAAGGTTGCAGTGGATGTTGAAATGCAAGGGATTTCGACATAGGAAGTTTTCCTTAAGCTTAAATGGGAAAATTTGCAGGTTCCTACTTTACTTGCAGGAAGTTTGGACATATGCAATCAGAATGTCCTTTACTTTTATTGCGGCTGCCTGTTGCAGCCATGCCGCCCTCTTCTCAATTTGCTCCTATGCCATCTGTGCAAACTCAAAAGGGCAAGAATGTAAATCATTCATAGCCTTCAGGTTTGGATAAAGGAAAAGCAAAATCTATCTCAACAGGTTCTCATGTGATGAATGTGAAAAATAAAGACAAACTAGACTTTGATACATGGTGGACTCCTAAAAAAGCAATATCTTCTAGACAAAGACCCTTGGTCTCTCGCAACGGGATAGAAAGAACTTCTACATCTAGTTCACGCCAGACACTTCAGGCAATATTGTGGGCGGCAGTAGTCATAGTAGTCAGTGGTGATTCTTTGTTTGCACATGATGCAGAGAATTCCATGCACACAAATATGGCTTATTTTCAAATTGCAGAACGTCCTCTGCATGGTGACTTGACCAGTCAGGCTACCATGCAAGTTGAGGTGTAGCCTCTACATCACTCACACTGTAAATATGTCTATACCAATCCGGTGTTTTACTTACAATATATAAGGCCTCTGTGATGTGAATAAATGGAGGTTGCTTTGGTCATATGTAAATACTATGCATCCTCATGTGGTTTGTTTGGAAGAGCATAATCAGCATAGTTTTTCTTGAAGACAGGGAGTCTTCTCGAGGTATCAAATCTTCTATGCAGGATCTCGATCTTTTTTTGGTACCCTCATAATGGTTAAGCATGATTTACAGCCTGTATCAGCCTACAATGATCAAATGGCCGTTGGCTTGTGGTACAATTTATGATTCAAGGAGAACTCTATGAATTTGTGAGTGTTTATGCGTCGCAGACTTCAGCATATAGAGCTGAGATGTGGCGCTCCTTACACGCTTACCCATGGATTTCAAATGCTTTCATTGCAGGGGTTTTAATAATTCCCCTGACTTCCATGATAACACCTCTCACTGCTCTCATATGATGTCCTCCGAAAGGCAAGATTGGATGCATGTGATTTGTGGACATAGCTCATGCCACAATCAAAGGGTTATACTTTTCATCATAATGCTGTTTTGCATTACTGGGCACGTTTGGATAGATGGTACCTTCTCAATGCCGCTCAGTGTGATGTATACACATGTAAGATGTGGAATGGTCATACATTGTGACTTTCTGATCATTCGCCGGTATGGCTTGCTATGTAGTTTGGCATGGCTGACAATGATTGTCCTTAAAAGATTGCTCATGATTAATAACAGTTGTTTGTTACATTTTGCTTGGATCAGCTTTGTGCAGTGAATGCAAGCTGTGATAGAGGACTATGCAAGGTGGTATATGGGAGAGAACAGAAGACAAGTTGAACAAGCAAAATTGGCAATACAAAAGTACACTGAAATCAGTTGTTCTAGAGAGCGGAATAATGATGAGCAACAACTGTTAATAGAAGCTGAAATTTGTCTTCATCATGATGATGAACGTAAGCTTAATAAATGGCAAACTAGGGAGAGGCAGAAGCCATTGCTTGATAAAGGCTGCTCGTCAAAATCTTTTTTCGAAGGTCTCCATGCTCCAGGCAAAAACAATGCATTACAAGAGTTAAAAGAATACATGGTACCTGGACATGCACAAAAACACAGCTTGCTGAGGCTTGCCATGATTACTTTTCTCGCATTTTTGCTGCCCCTCTCCTGCTTTCAAGAGAGGCTCTTGATGCACGAGAGCTTTTCTTACATCAGGGTATGTCCATCATTTCACGCCAAGAGGCTGACATTATGGATGGAGCCCTTCATGGATGTAGAACTGGATGATGCTTTGAAAGACCTAGGTAAATGGAAGTCTCTAGGTTGGGATGGTTTGACAGTGGAGTTCTTCGAGATGTTCTGGGATATTTTGAGATCGCCAATTTTGCTTGTGGTGAATCATTGCTGGAATGTTGGATGCTTGCCATCTTCATGGAAAGAAGGTTTGCTGAAATTACAGCCCAAAAAAGAGCTTTGTGAAGTCATATCAAATTGGCGTCCTATCTCTTTAATGCCAGTCATATATAAATTGGTTACCAAGATGCTTGTTAATAGAATAAAAAGTGTCTTACATGTAGGTTTGCATCTTGCGCAATATGGATTTGTCCCTCTAAGGCAAATCACTAACAATATAGCAAATGTGTATATTGGCATTGAATATGCCAAGTATACGGATCAGGATGTTCTTATCGTGCAGGTGGACATAGTAAGGCTTTTGATACAGTACAATGGGAGTTTATAGCTTAGGTGATGGACAAAATGGGATCTGGGCCTAAAATGAAAAATGTCATCTTCTGGCTTTATCAAGAGGGATCAACTATATGCATTTTGGACGGATAACTTTCAGCCTC
Source organism: Cibotium barometz (assembly GCF_041138505.1). Taxonomy (NCBI): domain Eukaryota; kingdom Viridiplantae; phylum Streptophyta; class Polypodiopsida; order Cyatheales; family Cibotiaceae; genus Cibotium; species Cibotium barometz. Next base: position 5,508,093 of record NC_141081.1, on the reverse strand, counting down.
ATGGTATCTTGGGAAATCCGCTCGCCAAGGTTGTCCACTTAGTACACTTTTGTATGCCATTGCGACTCACTCAATGCTCCTTTACATGGATAGATTGACATGAGATGGACAACTACATGGTCTCTCCATGGCCGATGGTACACAGATTGTAGCACAGGCATACGTTGATGACTCTTTCTTTTTTCCCAAGAATACAGAGGCTGATGTAAGGACTCTCATGAAAGCACTGTCCCTCTATGGTTTGGCTGTGGGATTACATGTAAATCTTCAAAAATCAAAGTTGCTCCCTTTGAAAGATTATGATTGGCATCAACTTTTGTGGCCGGGTCAGATCATCCCACCTAAAGAGATAGTCAAGAATCTTGGTTATCCCATTGTTTGGGAATTGTCTTTGAAAGATAAAACTCAATGGGTGATGGCGAAATTGCACTCTAAAATAGAATACTGGGAATTATCTACATGGCCTCTACATGTGCGGTTGCGTATAGTACAATCAATTATCATGGCATATATTTAGTTCTATCTTCCGCTCTTACCTTGGTCTAGCAAACATATTGATAATTTGATGTTTAAAGCAATGGAATGCCTATGGAAAACCAAGGCAGATAGAAAAGGGTTACGTTTATTAAGGCAGGACCTTATTTGTTCGCCTAAAATGCATGGTGGGCTCAATGTTCTTAACATTCATTATCATATATTGGCAAGAAAAGCCACTCTTCTACCTGCATTTATAGAGCCGTGGGCACGCATGTTGGGAGCTCTGTGCACTAACATGCAAACAAATGCATATGGTCATTGGATCATCAATTATGATGATATAATCCTTGGGCATTTTCATGGTCATATTCTAGGCTCTCCATATTCGACTGCTTTCATTCGAGATTGGCAAGCTATATTGTGTCACTTGCAATGGTCAGGTAGGCCTCCAAATCAAGGAAGCTCACTTCTTTTACAAAGTATTCATTGGAGCAGGGTGTTTGATCCACCGCTTGCTTTGTCTCAACCAAGAAAGGCCTACAATCTTTCCACATTGGGAATTCGTCACGTTTATGATGTTGTGGATGAAAATGGTTATGTTCTTACCTTCCCACGTGTAGTCAGGCAATGCAATTTAGGGATGCACCACCGGCCAATCCGGAGACTCATTTCGGAAATAATGCAGCCCTTTTAGCCAATCCCAATGCTTGAGGAATCACTTAGAATCCAAGATTGGTGTTTTGATAGGCAACTTCGAGGATGTGCCAACTTGTGTCTAGCTAAGGCTTATAAGTTTCTCTTATCACCTCCATGGATTGAGGATCATGCAAATCGCCTCCGGATTATGTCAAAATCTCTTGCTTGGTGGAAAGATGCATTGAAAAGAATTTGGAAGAGTGGATTGTCCCAGTTGGATCTCGTTTGATATGAAGACGTATTGACACTGCTTCTTGTAGGCAGTGCTCTCATTCTACAGAGACAGTGCCTCACCTTTTGTGGTATTGTTCGCACTCTCCCGATTTTCTTGATGATTTTTCCGCACATCTTTGGGCTCGTTTTCCGGGGAGGTGTTTTGGTCGAATGTTCTGGCTTTTTGGTTTCCTTTCTCCTCCCCTACTAGACTATATTGACTTCCTTGACTGGACTAGATTCTAGGCTTTGTGGACTATCTATCATGCTCGGAATCAGTTGCTCTTCTCTGGAGATTCTATCCGGTTGTTTGTTTATTTCCGGAGAACCCTTTTTCAATCCCTTTGAGATTCTCGTCAAATCAGGGGACTAACCTTCCAGCAATTAGAAGTGTTTTCTGCGTAGTGGCTGTCCTCATTTGGGACAGCTATGAATATATATTCTTTTCTTTCTTAATGAGACAGTGGTTTCACTAAAAAAAGTGTGTATATATGTGTGTATTTATATGTGTATGTATATATTTATGTGTGTATGTATGTATGTTGGGGCTGTGTGTGTATACCCATTTCGGTTGAGCGTTTCAATAAACACTTGTGGAGGGGTGAAACGTTTCAGCATTTCCTGCCCCGTTTCGAGGTGAAATGTTTCAGGGTTGAAGCATTTCGCGGTGACGCTGCTCAAGCGAGGTAGCGATTGGTCAAGTCCTCTAGTGTGATGCTCAAAGGATTAACCGATGTCTCACTCACCGCAAGAAAGGAGCATATGTGATAAAGAAATACTAGGAGATATACTAACTCTTCTTGAGCGGCAACGCTAAGTAGGCCTGGCATAGGTTGAGAGAACGACAACCACCGACACCCATCATAGATTCTCACATCTGGCACACTTATGCACACTCACTTTACCATATTCCCAACCAGCCTCCTCTCGCACTCCCACTCCCACTCCCACTCCCACTCCCACTCCCACTCCCACTCCCACACCCACACCCACCTGAACCCCGCCCCACTACATCCACTTTCTTCACATCAACCATGGTGGCCATTTGGAAACTCCAAAATGGCCACTCCTAGGATCACGAGGGGATTAGATCGGAGCACCTATCACATGCAGCCGACACCCTTGCACCCCTATTGGCTTGCATGTTTAACAGGGCACTGGTGGAAGGCTTTCCCCACACTTGATCATCACGCATCATCTCACCTGTACACAAAGCTGGGGACACTATGGAACCCAATAACTACACCGATGACAAAAACCCTAATGGAAACCTAGATGGAGCACCCCAGAAGTGTATAAAATTCTGATGGAAAAACCCTAAAAAACAGGATAGGAAACTCAAAATTGCAGAAATCCCTTGTTGAAGATGAAACCCTAAAATGGAGAGAGACAGTAAACCCAGCCCTATAAGCTGAACATGTGCCTGGTGCAGCAAGGTGGGGTAATCCCAAAGCTTGGAGGCGAAGAGTGTGGTTTGGGAACCTCAGTTTGAATTCTTTGACAGGATCATGACAAGAAGGGAGCTGGGGTGTTGTGCCTGAGTTGGCTACTTGGGGAAGCACTGCAGGGGCCACGTTGTTGAGTGCTGTTAGGACTCATGCCATCTGAAAAAACAGAGATCTTCTTGCTTCTATGCCGGCTGGTGACTGGTTCACCTAGGCTGCTCAACTCAGAGTGTTCCTTGTGTTTCTTGTCCTGGCATGGCTCAAGAGTGACTGTTGAGATTTCCACCACATTGCAAATTAGATTGTGGGCAGCTTCCAACCAATCCAGCAACTCGGAATCCTCCCTGTGGGTAATGATCGCCTGTTCCTGCATGGAATCGGGTGTTCCCCTAAGGATTGGGATGGATGCTATGTGTCATGGCCCTGTGAAAATGGAACAGCACAAGTGTGGGCATGGTGGTTGCTGAGCCAAAATATTAAAATATTCGCATTTGGGGTGCCCGGACAAATGAGAATGATGTGTGGACACTTCAGATGTGAAAGGGGACAAAAACATTAATGTTTTTAATGTTTTATTGAAGGTTGCCCCTAGGCCTTAGTGGCCCCTAGGGAACTTTAATGATTATTAAAGTTGGGGGCCCTAGGATAAGTTTGGAGAGGGGCAACTCGACTTTTGGGAGTTGCATGCCTCTCTCACCTCACTCTCTCTCTTGCTTTTGGGGAGACGTGTATGTTGTAAGCGTGGAAAAGAGGTGAAGCTGGTCGATTGGTTTTTGGCTGTGAAGAGAGAGCAGGTTGAACTGAATTCTGGCCGTATAGATCATGTGGCTGCAGGCCGTACAGTCAGGCGGCTACAGTCCTATTGGGTACTTGCTCAGGCGGCGCTTGCAGGTACAGTCAACAGGTTGAAAACAGTACAAACTGTACTGTACGGACAGAGCATGTGGCTGCAGTTCCGTACAGCCAGTACAGGTGGCGTTTTACTGTACGACAGCTGGAGCAGTCTGTTGGTCATCTTCTGAATTAGGTAGCGGAGGCGACCAGAGACTAGTCTCAGCAGGCGGGCAGATTTTAGTGACTGTTGGTGCAGTCCGTACAGTCCAGTACGGACAGGTACAGTCAATTACTGCTAGCCTGTACGGACTGGTACAGTGCAGATTATCTGGTCTGTACAGACAAGTATAGCACTGAGGTGGATGCAGGGAGGAAGGTACAGACAGGTACACCCACACGTGTGAAGCAGAGTTGTTGAAACAAGTGTCTGCAAGTACAGACTGGTATAGTCATTTCCTCCGGTGCAGATCCACGAGCTGATTTGGTAAGATCTGAACTTGTTCATCTGTCTTTCTTTCCATTGGCTTATATCTGCTGCAGAGTTGTGCTATCTGGCCCCTTGTTAGAGGAGGGGTATGGCAGATTGAAAAGGGTGGAAACAGAGATTGGGACAGTGAATGTATGTTTGTGCTGAGTTGTGGAATCATGTGCATGAGATATGCCAGATGTATGCTCAAGGTTGTCCTACTAAATGGTCTTGGCTGATCAGAGGGAAGCACAGAGTGTTGCTTTGAGACACAGATCTGTGTGTGTGAATCCTCTGTGCTAAGAGGTATTGTGGGCTGCCAAATTGGCCATACAGGTGTATTCTCTTGGCTGGTTTTGTTGTACTCAGCCTTTCATATTCTTGAAATTGAATAAAGAAATACCGCAAGGGGTGCCAAGCTTTGGGGCCAACAGGTGTCGTTCTATTTTCAGATTTGGGGCACTCTAGCTCCAATTCAATTTGTTTTCATATCTAGACTACAAGAGGAAAGGTGACTGCTAGTCTACCGCACTTTGGTTTCTACCAGAGGCCGGTTTCAAGGTTCCGTTGCCGGGACCAATCATCAACTTTCTTAAGGGGGTGAGCTCGTGGTTGCCTCGAGGAAAGTCATGGCTAAAAAATTCAGCAACATGTCTGATACAGAAGATGAGTACTTTTATCATGAAGAGGAAGAGCAAGAGACCTGTCCTGAAAGAAATGAATCTGAGGATAATCTTGCAGGAGAACAGGCTGCAGATGTTGAGCAATATGAGGATGTAACACAGCCAGAAGATGTACTTGGTAAAGAGGATGATGATGCTCGGTTTAAAGATTGTTTGGCTAGTGTTATGGATGTATTTATGCAGCTCACACAAAGTGAGAAGTTTGCTGAATTTATGAGATCCCGTACAGAGCCCGAAAAGAAGAAGAAGAAGGTGTGTTCTAAGAACCTTTCTCAAGGTCATAGTGGTGCCATCCCACAGGATCCATCTTTTGGCCAGTTTCCGAACATGCAACATGCTTATGGTGCTAATTCTCAGAGTTCCTTCTTTGGACAGCCATCTATTCCTCAGCAGAGTATGCATCCAGGTTATTTTGGTGGTGGCTCGGTGTGGGAATGGGTAATGTTGACCCTATGATGGGCATGAATGTTGGGGGCAGCAATCTTGCGAAGCCACTTCCATATGATAATCTAACGCCTATGGGAAAGGCGAAGGATTATAAGGAAGGGGGAGCTGCTGTGAAGTTTGATACATTCAGTGGAGCCAAAGATAAATTAAAAGCACTTACCTTTTTACAGCAGTTCGATGCTGCTTTTTCTGGTGGGAATTACACAGAGTCCTCTAAGGTGAGGAAAGCTGCCACTTTCCTCAAAGGCAATGCTTTGCAGTGGTGGTCTACTCTTCTTTTGCAGGGCATAGCACCCACTACTTGGGTACAATTTAAATAGGTCTTCTCTTCCGTATGGCTCACATCTACATTTGAGGTGGATGTTATGATTGCATGGCACAAGTTGGATGCTTCAAAATGTGAAAATTTGGAAGATTATAACAAGAAGTTTTGGGAAGCTTTACTTCCAGTGACTTCGTGCAGTGCCTTTGTCTGAGCAGGTAGAGAAGTATTGTTGTGGGCTGCGCAAAGAGGTGCGAGATTATTGTATCAAGACTCGAGTAACGAACATGTCACAGATGATAGAGAATGCTATGACAGCTAATACGTTACTCACTGGAGGTTCATCTGGGTTTAAAGGAAGTAAGAACTCGAGCAAGAAAGCTGAAAAATCTGGGCATGCTTCTCGTGATGCTAAAGGGTCTTCAGAGACGAGGTATAAGAAGTTGCCAATGCCCAAGAGAACTTCTGAGGAAAGACAGGCTTTGAGAGATGCTCGGAAATGTTTTTACTGTACTGAAGAGGGGCATATGTCATTCAATTGTCCCAAGAGAAAGTCCCAAAAGGACTCTGACAATAAAGGAGAGCCCAAGTCAAAGAAACCAAAACCTTCTGCAGGGTTAGTTCCTGATCTTGTGGGGGAACAGCCAGGTGGTGAAGAGACAGAGTTGTAGTTGACACCACCCTCTCTTCGTCGAGCCTTCTCCAGCAGCCTTCCTCTCCGATGGATGTCTCTCAGCAGTATCCCTCTCCAACCTCTCCGCCTACCCGCTTCCCCTCGCCTCCTCCCTTGGCTCCTCCCCCCCCATCCCGCACCCTCGCCTCCGACTCTACCTGTAGTGGCTCCATTTGCTCCTTCCTCTTCTTCCATGCCCACCATCATCCCCCCCCCCCCCCCCCCTAGAGGCCTCTCCAGAGCATTCCCATCGCCCCCCTGCAACCCTTGATCCGGAGAGGAGACAGCCGGCGAGTTCTATTTGTTGGCTAATTCATCATTTCTTAGAGCCGGTGGAGATGACCATTGCGGCCTCACCGGTGAGGGCTCTCCCACCCGAGTCTCTAGGCGGCCCCCCCACGATCTTGTAGTTTCTTCCGATGTCTTCCAACGAAAGGGATAGACAGGTTTGAGGAGACTGTAGCCCCTATTCGGATATGTGTGGTCTTCCACCACTCCATACCCTCTACGCTAGAGAATGGTGCGATGATCATCTCTTTCCCATTGAGCACAGCCCCGGGGACAGAGTGGGATCCAGAGTTGGTGGTGGCTACCATTCAGGGCCAGGTAGTTGAGCTATTGCAGCATCTCCAAGATCTCCGCATCATAGACGTTCTTACTCATCTATGGCCTCTGGCCAAGATGGAGCTTGGTGGATCAGCCCACAGAGACCAGGAAGGGGAGACAGTGACCTCGAACCTGGAGGTGCTGCTTTTTGTGTTCATGCATACCTCTATCGCAGTACCTCTCCCCCCTCTTACAGTTATCTTCATTGTGATCGATGGAGCACGGAGTATACATACTCTCGCACTCAGACAAAGTGGTAGTACATGGAGGGCCGGATCCATGCCCACTTGACGTGACTTCGCACTAGGACGGATTGTGACTATTCCCCGTCTAAACCCGCACCCAAGACTCTTCAAGTTGAGGGCATTTCCGATAGTTCCGCCTCACATAGAGATTGATATGAGGATTGTCTTATGGAACATTCAGGGTTTAGGGGGGCCTCAATGCTTTCAAAGTCGAGGCGTCCTTAGAGGAGAGCTTCAGTGGGCTATGGTGGGGGGGACCTATCGACATTCTTTTCCTCCAGGGCATCACCTTACTAAGGGGCGCACCCGGCCGCTGCGGGAAGATTTTACCAGGCAAGAGTCGATACTTTTTGGTCTCCATCCTTTGGCCCTTCAGGGATGTAGGGAGGAGTGTGTCTCTCTGTCAGTGAGCAGTTTTTGCCATCTGTGAGGATCAAGAGTCATAGTTCCAGGACGTGCTCAGTGGGTTACCATTCTGATTGGTGAGGATAGCGTTGGCTTCCCCAACATTTATGCCCCGAATGTTGTTGCAGGTGGAGCTATCTTTTGGAGCACTGTCCGACAAGCCCTGCCCCAGGTTGATTTTTGGTGCATGGACAGTAGAGCTATCTTTTGGAGCACTGTCCGACAGGCCCTGCCCCAGGTTGATGCTTGGTGCATGTGTAGTGACTTCAATATGATAGAGGCAACAGAGGACAAACTTGGAGGTGGCACGGCCAATGTCTCAGCACGGAGTACTCTGCCTTGGAGGAGATAATACTGATTCTTAGGGGGCAGGACCCTTGGCATCTCCCAGAGTTTGGGCGGAGCCCTGGGAGTCTTAGCTTCTCTCGATGAGATAGGAGGAGCACTGGCCCTAACCTTTCTTGGCTAGACAGGTTTTACATCGACGAGTGGGCTTGCAGCCGTGGAGGCATGGTTGGTATTCTGGCAGGCACTTCTTTTTCAGATCATGCATGAGTTATTTTGTTCCTAGAGGACCAAGGAGGCATGACAGGCATGTGAGCTTCAGGATTCCAGACAGCCTCATTTAGGACCGCGAGATCTACAGCCGGATCGAGCAGATATGGGCGGGATTGGACTTTTCCTCAGGCTCTACAGTATGCACTTCGGATGATGGCCTGGGGGAGATCAATGTTTTCTTATAGGATGTAGCCTAGAGTAGATTGGAGGGATTTTGGGAGCAGGAGAGAAGTTTGAGGAGGGGCCTAGCCTCTTTATAGCGTCTTTAGGAGAGTTCCCCAGACAGCCCATGGATTGAGAGTGAGATTGCTACCACCCGCACAAAGATTCAGTCCATAGAGGAGAGGAGGGTGGAGTACAGATACCATGCTAGGGCTTCATTCTCGACTCAAGCCGGTGACAGAGTTACTGGAGATTTCTTTGAGATAGCTGGCCCCCACCAGAGGAGAGACAATATTTGTAGGTTGCGCGGCTAGGATGGAGCTATTGTTTCTGATCCCCCACATGTGAGAGCCATCACCACGGATTTCCTCCGATCTCTTCTCACTGGTGCCCTTTTATTCCCCCAGGTGATGGACGCGCGTGAGAGAGTCTGGAGGCACACGAGAGAGGTGGTTCCCTCCTCCCTTCGGTCTTTCTTATTGACCTGTTTCACTTCAAAGGAGCTAGCAGAGGCGGTGACCGCATTACCCAGGGAAAATGCCTGGGGGCGGATGGGCTTCTTGTCTCTTTCTTTCTTCGCCATTGGGACCTCATGGAAGGTGGCCTTCGCGCTGCCTTCAATGAGATTATGCTCTTAGGTGCCATGCCAGAGAGGCTCACAGAGGGCCTGATACATTTGATTCCCAAGGAGGGTGGTGATAGATTGGAGATCCGGCAATGGAGACCCATCACCTTGCTAGGGACGGCCTATAAGATTTTGGCCAAGACCATCAGCCAGGCGACTTTAGCCTTCTCTCCCAAACTTGATCCCCAACACTCAGACTGGTTTTGTTTAGGATCGGAGCATTCTGGACAACATCTTTACCTTTTGGGAGGCGACAGCTTCGGCCAGGATGCGGCAGCAGGACCTCATTGTGCTACTCCTAGACTTTGAGAAAGCTTATGACAGGGTGGATTGGAACTTTCTGTTGGGCACAATGAGCCGGATGGGATTCCCCATGGAGTGGATTCGTGGAGTCTCAGGACTTTATTCAGCATCACACAACCAGGTTCTCATTCAAGGAGCCCGAGGCGACAGATTTCCCCTTTCCCGCTCGGTTCGACAGGGCTGTCCTTCCTCTGGCACCGTACCTCTTCCTATTTGTTGCCAAGGCCATGAGTAGTTTTCTCTCCACCCAGGAGACCAAACTTTAGGGATTGCGCCTTCCCCTCCGCACGCAGGAGGAGCTATTGGACTCAGATTGAGTTTGCAGACAAAACAACAGCCTACCTTGTAGGAGATGTTGGGAATCTCCAAAGATTCGTAGAGGCGATTGAGATTTTCTATTGTGCATCAGGAGCGTAGATTAAGTGGCACAAGTTGTGTGGTTTTTGGGTAGGGTAGCATTCACCCAACTTGGCAACTAGTTGAGGCTTTCTAGTGGATCTCGAGGGGCACTCCAGCCCGCTATCTCGGTTGCCAGGTTGGCATTGATATCTCCCCCGAGCAGTAGCTCACTCCGCTTCTTCTAAGTATTCGGAATAAGATTTTATACTGGAGCTCGGCGAGGCTATCCTTAGCAGGCAGAGTGGTGGCAAACTAGGTACTTCTTGCCACCATGTGGTACATCACTTTGTGCTGGGCCTTTTCTCGGGCATGTATTGGCCAGGTAGAGCATTTGATCTGGAACTTCTTGTGGGCTGGAAGTGATGGGAGGCCAGCCAGGTCCAAGGTGGCATGGAGAGTGATCATTCAGCCACGTAGCAGAGGGGGCTTGGCCTCATCGATCCCTTTATATAGAGCCGTGCCTTGCTGGGCAAGTTGATTGTCAGAGGACTCCTACCCGGTGGTGACCTTGGAAGGATTTCCTCTTGGCCCAGATTTCAGTCCACACTCCGAGCCTTGGGGGCCCGTGGCTGCAAAGTACTAGATGGATCTTCACAGAGATGCGAGCTCGTGGTTTTAGCCCAGCCTTTGAGGACAAATTCGCAACCAGTCTACTCCGTGCTTGGGATCATCTTAGGCCAGCCCTCAGACAGCAGCCCTCAGACAAATTGTTCCAGTTCCTTAGAGGAGTAGCTTCGGCAGCCTTTGATCTGGAACCCCCTGATCTATTTACCCAGTGGCCACATGCTAGGGGCGTGACTGCATATATATCCTCGGGCGCCTTGAGCATGGGACCATCCAGGTCTCTTGGAGATTGGATTGCACACAGGCAGTTACCTCAAGAGGAGGAGGAGAAGGAGAGAGGTAGAGACAGGCTCAGCATCGACATCGACTCACCTATTCCTCAGGAGTGGCTGACTCCTATTCCCGACCCCCCCCCCCCCCCCCGGCGGGTGGCTAGGCGTGTTTACCAAACACGGTATCCTCGTGGTGGTCCATGGAGCAGATGAGGACAGTGGTCTGCTCACTTTTTCTATTGGATCCCATGGCAGACTAGAGAGATCAAAGCACTCCTTGGAGGATCTCAGAGGCCTCACCTTGTGGAGGGTGAGGGTGATTGGTTTTCGGGCACAGGAATGGCACATAGATCCAGCACCGGCCAAGGTGGCCAAGGAGTGACTATGGCAGCTATGGATTTGGGAGTGCCGACCTCTCATGCGACTGCAGTGGGACCCGGGAGGCATATAGGTTGGTTGCGAACCCGTTTCTCCTCGCCATAGCCTGATACATAATGTTTGGTTTGTACTTTTTCATGATCACGTGTAGGACCACTCAAAACGCCAATCCCCAACTACCTTTGGTCAATTCTCGATGGTTCTGGTGGTTCTAGAGCTATTTATTGCTTGAGAGACACTTATTCTCCCAAAGCATGCAGGTGGATTGGGGATAATTGGCCCACACATGCAGAGCAGAACAGTTTTATTGGAACTCAGTGTGTGTGGCCTTCTCCTAGGGGATCAGCCATGGAAGAGCTTTCTATGTATTGCACCCCTAGCAATCATGGGTGTCGTCTGGCTATATGCAATGATCTAGGTGAGAGGAGTGCTCATCCTCCTTAATAAGGGCTTGGATGGCTGTCAAAGGCCTCCCAGAGGAAAAGAGGGACAACCTTATTGCAGGTTTTAGTGGAGTGCAGAGAATTATAGGATTGAGTCGTCTTTTCGTATGTGGCAAGCAAACCTGTCAATTGGCTACTACGAGCCTTCTCTTGCACAGGTGTTCCGATTTGCATTGGAGGAAAATAAGAATACACCTCTTTCTTCCATTGAGAGAGGATGGGGAACCTTTGATAGATGCAAATCTCTTTACTATTAAAGATATGGGTTTGTGGAATAAGCACTGGTATGAAGATCCTCCCCCCCAAATATGGTCAATAGTCCATCTCAGAGGCTTTGGATGTGTTGTGGCTGCCCCACCAGAGATTAGCCATGGGATTCGGAACATTTTTTGGCTGTTTTTTCTCCTCAATAAATTAGTCATTCCAGAATTTAATCTACTTGCTTTGGTTTGTGGCAGGGGGTTCCGGCTTGTGTCAGAAGGAACAGCTGAACTTACCCTGACCGGGGAAGATGTTGGTTTGCGCATGATGTTTCGATATACTCCTGTGAATTCTGAAGGTTGCTCTAGAGATGCTTTGACAAGAAGAATTGAGTGTACTCAAGTGTAGGGTTAAGTCTGAAAAGGTTTGTTATACATTATTATTGCAGGGTATCAAGGGATGCCTGTCTCGGTAGTCACTGACAAAGTCTCACGTGGTATTACTATTATTTCCATTGTATTTGACATTAATGGCCACTTATGCCTCCAATTTTGACTACCAAGACGCTAAAAGAATTGTGGTACTTGGCCCAGCCCCTCCAAAGGTCATTGAGCTGAAGATAGTTGGAGACATTTGTGAAGGTAGCAGAGTAGGCATCAGTGCAACTATCTCGGGTGGGGGCATCGAAGGTGCAAGTCGTGTGCAATGGTTGAAGACAAGCATCCCAGATGAATCTTTAGGGGTTGCACACTTGAAAGAAATCGGTACTTCAATAATATCAGAGGTTATGCAGTTCATGCTTATTGATTTTTGTACTTACTTATACATGCTGGCATGTTTACGTTTTAACCATCCACCTAAGGCTGAATGCAGAAGACTTCTTGCCTGTCAGCAGGGGGCATTCCAGGCCACCTGTTAGAGTTGGACGGGCAATCTTACCCATCCAACTCCCTGCTCCCAGTCCTATGGGCGGGGAGCCTTAGCCAGGGATGCATCGAGCATTACATCAATTATCGTATCAACATATTGATTGTCTTCAGGCTTTCCACATCCCACTTGGAGCTGTTGGGTTCTACTTGGCAGCAGAATACACTCCCGTTCTATCAGATGGTGTAAGTGGAGAGCCAGCCTTGGTGTTTTCTGATTCACCTGTTGAAAGTAAGTTCTTTAATTTTTTTTAAAAGAAACAATGGAGACATTACTTTCAAACTGATGGCTTCTCAAATGTGTACACGCTTCATTAATGGATGCCTTTCACATTCCTTTCATTTTTGCTATGCAGTGTTGCCACCGAGTCTGAGTTTTCTATCTACGACTGGAGAACACACAGAAGGAGAAACTTTGATGGTATCGTATGGCTACGTTGGAGGCTATGAGGGCAGCAGTCAGTACATCTGGTACTTACACAAGGTGAAGATATGTTGGTATGCTTTTGTTTCTCTTTTCTGTCTTGGTTGCATCTGCACTGTTGATGACGTGGAGGTTTTTCTGGATTAGAATGAGTGTGATCCTGGCACACCAATAGCAGAAGCAGCAGGACTTCTACGGTATCATATCACCAAATCAGCTATAAACAAGTTTGTGTCCTTCAAGTGTATACCTGTACGAGAAGATGGTTTGATTGGGGAAGAAAGAAGCGTAATGGGACATGAACGCGTGCAGCCAGGTACTGACTTTCTGGAAGTGATTATGGCCCTTCATGATCATCAAATACGTGTTGTTATGAATGCCATTTGGGCAATCCTGTAGGTGGGATTTCTACATGGTGTAATGTGAATTTTAGTCCTCTGTTTCTCATTGCAGGTTCTCCAAAACTGCTTTCCCTCAGCATTTTAGGGGATCCCATGGAGGGGTCCCAGTTGCAAGTAGAGAAGCTTTACTGGGGTGGGTTTGAAGGCCATTCTAAGATCCAATGGTTCCAGGTGATTGTTGCTTAAAGTATTTCAACCATACATGAAGCGGTCATGTATAAAGTACATGCCATATTATGATCTATTCATGCCTGGGGCTTACAAACCACTCCTTTTGTGCAGACAAGGCATTATGGGACACATAGCGCAATCAAAGGGGCTACAAGTCATACATACACAAGCCGCACAGAAGATATAGACAGCCTTCTCTGCGTTTCATATGAACCTTATCGATCTGATGGTGGGGCAGGCTCAGTTGTAGTTTCCCAACCGGTTGGTCCTGTCTTACCTGGTAAGTTTTCATTTTATAGGAACATCAAAGAGAACTGCTAAGTTTTTCTGCATGTGCAGTCAACACAAAAAGGGCATAGGCTTTCGCTCTAATACAGAACATGTGGAAAACACATAATAGAAGATGGCTGGAGCGATTCTCACATGTTGCAATGCATTGTAGGAATTCTTTTCTTTTGGCATGCCTTCAGGAAAAAAGGGCCATAGTGGCATTCCATTGTTTAATTTGCAAATGAACTCAAAATGATCAAAAAATCTGACGTTCTCTCCTTTTTTTCCATAAAAGATCCATCTATTATTAGAAAAGAGAACGTCTGCTGTGGGTGGACTACAACCCTCAGGAGGAAAATGTACAAAATAACAAGAGGGGAGGGGGGGGGGGGGGGGGGGGGGGGGGCGCTCTTCCATGGCTGGCTGCTCTCGGAGGGAGACTATGCTGGGGGTGGAGGGGGGAAGCCACATTGGGGGGCCTGTAATGCTAAGTAACACTGCTGTCGTCTTAGCTGAGAAAGGGAACCTGGCCTCCAGAAGAAGGCCAACTGGTGCTACTGAATGCTCTCCGAGTTGCTGGTCAGGGGCTCCAAAGACCCCTGGAGGGTGTGGATGAGATCTGTCCAGATAAAGCAGATGGTCTCTATTGGTGGGGTGGCAGTGCCCTTGATGGCTTTGTTGCATTGTGTTCGCCAATATGCTAGGCTCTTATGTTGCTGATAAGTTCCCACCTCTGGTCAGTGTGGATATGGGGGTTCCAACGTGACACTATAGTTGCTACAGTGGTGATGGCAGAGATCTGAAAGTGGGCAAGCTGAAGCACAAGACCCCCGTCTGCGCAAAAAAACTGCTGGTCCTATGGACCTCCAAGTGACAAACCTGGTGGTTCTGGGTTCAAGGTAAACATACCCAAGACACAACCATATCTGCTAGATTCCTGTGGAAGTGCCACATCGGCCACAAGAGGTGGGGTGTTCAAGCCAGGTGCCCACCAGTAGGCTCCTATGAGCAACCAACCAGAGGAAGAGAGCGAGGACAAATGTTATTCCAAAGCCTCTTCTAGACGTCAGTGATGAAGAGTGAGGGGATGCCATGGGTGTGGTAGTGTCAGGCAGCTGCTGGAGTGCCGTCAACCCCGTGCAGCTGGATCTGCTGTTTAGCTGTGTGGTGTACTCGAAGAGAGGAAACTGGGGTGCTCTGGTGGGGCTGTGAGGCCCCTCCAATGCCCACCCTCCTTGGTCCCACCAATGGAGCAGGGCCAAGAAGGGGTGATCATCCCAAAGTGTCAATGTACCACTGATGATCATGAACGCCAAGAATCCGCACCCACTGAAGAGAGAGGCACCACTATAATCCTCTGTGGGGGAGAGTGTCAGCCGGCCGTGCGGACCAACTGAGAAAATAAGTGTTGGCCCCCCAAGGACTGCCAGAGGGAAATCATAGCAAGTGAAAGCGCCAAGCCACTCCGTGGGGCAGGGTCCTGGAGAGGGGTCCACCAATCGGGGGGGGGAGGGGGGGTGGCGGCTTCAGCTGGCCCATTCCGCAAGCTTTGAGGAGGATCAGTGCTGAGGGGACCCCATGCAATGTGAGAGTGAGTGCCCATGAGGTGACCAACCAGCTGAGGCCGCAGGCTTGGGCCTCTGTGAAGATCCATCGCATAGTGGGGGTCCAGGGTCCTCCTAGAGTTGGCATGCAGGCCGAACCCTGAAGAGGGTGTTCCAAATATAGGGTTGCTGAGTCTCTCCTTGCCTGAGGTTGAGGAAAACTAGTGGCGAAGCTGTGCTCGAAGGAGGAGGGAAGCCTTCTAGACCTCCTGGCTGAAGGCGTCTAACGACCAACTTGCCCAAGAGGGCTATGCTCTCAATAGCTGGATCAATGATGCCAAATCCACCACGACGACAGGGCTGAATAATAACCCTCCAGGCCACCCTGGCCCTTGCAAGACGACGTTTCGTTCCTGCCCAAAGAAAGTTCGGGATCAGCCTCTGCACCTGTTAGAGGCATGCGTGAGAAAAGGCCCAGCAAGAGGTAATGTACCACATGGTGGCCATGCGCACTTGGTTGGCCACCACCACTTGGCCAATGAGGGAGAGCCGTGTGGTGCTCCAGTAAAGAAGCTAGAGGGGCAACTTGTTGCTCTAGAGAAATATCAATCCCCACCTGACATCCCAATTTTTTATTTTTATTTTTCAAGGAAGAGGCTTCTATTAAGTATGAAAAAAGCATACAACAATCACAGCTATAAGCGGAATAGAATCACCCCAATATGTAAGGTGATATCAACCACTGAGGAGCATCATGGTGCCATGAAGACCTATGGGACTAGAGGAAAAGAAAATGCCATGGTCCCACTCCCGCATAAATACAACGTGCTTTGCTTGTGTAGAATGAGAGGACCCGTCAATACGAGCCCGTGTAGCGATGAGAGTATGGATGATATGTTGCATAGTCTCAGAATTTTCTGCACATCTTGGGCAGGTAGACCGATCTCCAATGATTGGTGGGGAGACCACCATGTAAAAACAACCAAAAGAAATGAGAGATCTGGTTCCTTCTGCATGAATGCCAAAGCCTATGCTAATATCTATGTTGTATCACCGGAGTGATGTCATAACTCTCCCAATGAGGCCTGAGAGTAGGGATCCTATGCATCTCTCGAATGATGAGAAGCCTGGCATTCCGGATAGTGAAACTGAAAAGGAATGGCTTTTCAATGGATCAGAGGCATCAATCCACTCCCTCTCATCTGGATCCCATTGAAGATATCTGATAGGACAGCCACCATATAGCCACAAACACCAAGAGCCATGAGTCATTTTTTGAGGAGAAGGATAAATGAACCAATGCTTCCCCAAACGACCAACAATCCTCATTGGACTAAGCCTGGTGTGTGGGATGATCCCCTCCTGTCTACATCTCCTCAATCTTCATCCAGGCATGATAGAATAGATGATGCAATTTGTAGCCTCCTGGCATTGGAGAGCAATGACCTGCAAAGGTACACCTATCCTAGAAAAAACTCCCAGCCATCTCGGATTATAATCTCCATGAAAGATCCCAAAGAGCCACTTATGTGGTATAGCTGCATCAATCTGATCAATACGTATGCGAGAGCCCCTAAGATGCTGAATGGATGCAACTCTCTGAACCACCGGAAGACTCTTGAAGGTCTTCCAAGCAAGAACTATATATGCACATCTCTCCCATCCTGACCACTGACCACTGACCACTGCATGTAACGAGATGCACCAAGTGGCTGACCGGCCTCATCCCTAATGAACTCGTTCCACATAATACGTTGTCGGTCAGCCTCATCCAAAGACCTAGGAAGCCTTTGTCACAAGAAAGGTCTGACCAGAGTGCCGTGTGAGGAATCCACTGAAAAGACTCAACTAGTCTCCAAGTTGGGGTGGGTGAAGATCCAAATCTAAAAACCATGTGACTTGTGCTAGTTGATCTCAGCTCCTGATGCCATGCAGAAGACATGTTCAATCTTTTTTGCAGAGTCCCTTTTACCTTTTGCTCTTGTCAACCAATTGTAACCAAGGGTGATTGGCCCTTTGAAATTACCTTTAGGCAAGACTAGTAAGTCCCCAATCAGGTGCTGATTATAACAATAGGTGTCAATTTTTAACAAACCAATCACTTTTGTATTTTTCTTCTTTCTACCCCTTACTTTAGAATGGCCTATGCGAATCTCTGAAGATTCCCCTCCAATTTGGACTCTAGAAGCTCCTCCTGAGGCAAGATGGAGACGGGAAGAGCTTGTAGGTCGGTCCCTTCGGCAACTAAGAAATTGCTCATCGCCTTGGCAACAAAGAGGAAGAGGACAGGGCCAAGTGGACACCCTGCTGGACTCATTCGGTATTTGGCCCCTTGAAGGAAGACTTGACTATGGGTGATACGCCCCAAGGCTAACGCCCCAATTGTAACCAGGATGAAGACCTTCAAGTTAGGCTAACCTTAGCCTAGGAGTTAGGCATCTTAAGTGGGGGTTATTTTTGGCTCCTGGTTTATAGAAGGCCTATATAAGTGAATTTATGCGTGAGTTTGAGGGAGAGCTCCTCAGACCTAGACGTAAGGCCTTGAGACTACTCTATGCTAACATCTGATGAGTGGTATGGGACGCCAGGGATTGTGCACGTGGAGCCATGTTTCTGATGCTACTATCCCCCTGTGCTTGGGGGTGAGCCTGAATGGCTCTATGGTTGGGTGGTGAGCTAGATGCCTGTCTTTTTATGTTTTCCTATTTGTTTATGCTTAATTGTAGGGTCTATTAGCCTGGGAGCTTGACATTGGTATCAGAGCCAAACCTGTTGGAATTAAGTGGGAAAATTCATCGTGTGGATCTTCCGGGTTCTAATCTGTGGGCTGGTTTTAATCTTCCAAGGTCCGGTGGCATGGGACTCTTTGGGCGGAGGAGTCAGAGGTGAACGGGGAAGACACCATGGTTAGATGTACGCAATCAGTTCTTGGAATCGATGCATATCTATGGAAAAGGCAGGAGCTTTTGTTGTGTTTTTTTGTGTGCTGCTTGTTCTCTGACAATCACCATGTCAGCATGTTATAGGTGAAACCCTAGATCTTAGTCGTCATGGTGCTCATGAGGTTTGGTGGCTGCCAACTGTACGAAACAGAGATCTGGTTGAGTTCTGCAGAGGGCAGAAACCTGTGCGCTTTTGGTTGTGCCGAGTGTTCATGCTTTTTGGAACTCTTCTGCAAGCTTTTACCGTATATAGCTGCAAAAAAACCCTAGCACAGCTGTGTATGAGACGGGATTAGAGAGAAAAAGCTGTGAATTGTAGCAAACTGTGACATGGGGTTTCTGCCATAAAGTGCTGACTGCCTAAGACACATGGGTGTGGTGGCTTGAGACACATGGGTGTATACTACAGGCCCACGTGTATGAGCATATAGGGCGGTCAGCAGACTGCAGGCATGGGTGCATGGTTTCACTACAAGCTCACTCTTTTTTTTAATAGAGTATTTTGGGCAACTTTGGCCATAAGTGAACTTTATGCTAAAAAAGGGGAGAAGAAAGCTGAAAAGCTGGCGCCCTGTTATTTTGGGGCTATACTTGTTATTTTGGGAGTTTGCTTGCTTTTTCAGGGTACAAGCTCATAAAAGCCTGCATGCTTTAAGCGTGGACTGAAAGTCGACCTCTGTGAGTTGTATCTACTCTAAAAGCTGAAGCTACAGTACCCTACCCATTCAAGGTGACCATCTTAAGCTTTTTACACTCTTTGATTCCCTACACGCGGTTGCTGAGATCTCTTGAGAAATCCTACACAGGAAAAGAAGCTTCTCGTTGTTATCCATGGAATGAAAATGTGGAGACACTATTTATATGTGTGAGGATTATGTTGTTAATCCCTCATATTGTGTACTAATTACTACTTAAGTACTTAACTTAGAGAACAAGAGACTTCAGGAGAACACTTGAGAGAAGATTGAATTGATTAAACTGAGTACAATAGGTCTCTTATGTAGGAGATGAAGAGACACATTTTGAAGAGGCATGTCCTTTGACGAAAGGACATGACCATAGACGAAAGGACATGACCTAGACGAAAGGATACAACTTTAGGCTAAGGGATGTGTCTATTCGATGTAGAGGCACAACCATTCATCAAGGGATACAACCATTCGTCGAAGGGATGTGGCTATTCGATGAAGAGGTACATCCTTTGGCGAAGAGTCGCAACCAGTCGAGGGTAGGGGTTCCCTTGGCTGGTTACTCTTTGCATCTGCAAAACAGGAATCAGCAAATGAAGAGAGGATCTGATACATTACATACGTCACAATCGTGACATTCCCTCCCATTTAAAATAAAACCCATGTGTCAAATGATAGACATCTGTTTGTCAAAGAATTCCTGAAGAAGATTAGGGTATTGCTGCATTTCTTCATCTGTTTGCTAAGTGGAATCTTCAAGAGTTGTTGTTGACACCGAAGAGGTATTGTTCAAATATTCATATGCAGCGACTGAAGTCATGCTGCAAGAGTCCGCATTATCCTTGTACCATTCAAGGTAAGGTCTTGAGTCTTCAAAGTTGACTTAAGGTTCTCATTCACCACTGCATCGATTTTCTGGTCAGAGACAGACTTCAATTTGTAAGAGCGTTGACGAGGCCATTGTTTTTGCCTGGATTACGGCCGGAGGAGTTGTGTGCTTTTGGGTTGTCACACACGAACCATAATTTCTTAAATTTTCAGCTTGTTCAGCGGGTATTAAGGCTTCCGAAGTAGAAGGGCATGGCTCGCGAGGAAAACTTGTCCATCATCGCGAGGGAAAACTTGTCCATCATCGCGGCCTTCACAACCGAGTGCTCGACTAGGGTCGGACGTTCGTGCCACTAGAGAAGTCCACTTTGAAGAGGTTAAGTGCTCTTCAAGGGGAGACCTTCTGAAAGCTTCATGTTGTTGCTTGTATTGCTGATGTTGAGCTGATGTTGATTCGAAGAAAACGGTTGTTGTGAACGGTAAGAATGTCAATGTCGAGTCTGTTGTTGCTCAAACGAAGATAATGTGTGTCTGGTTGTCTCCGAAGACCGTGCTTCGGGTGAATTTTTATTTTTTTATTTTTTAATGCCAACTTCAAGGCTTCTTCACACACGCGCGTGCGTGCGAAGCGGGTGGGGAGGATTTATTTGTTTGTGTTTTGAACGTGACTGCCCGTATGCATACTAGAGGACTTCGTCTTTTTTTTTTCTTAAAAGTGACGTGTTGCTTTTTTTTTTATTAACATAGGGCTGGACCCGTTTGTTTAAGCAGCATACAAATTATTATTTTTTTGTAGTGCTGTTTGGAAAGGGCGCGATCCAGAGAGGGGGATGGGCAGCCATCGCACGAGAGAGAGGGGGCTTCACTTGTGGGCATGGGGGGGGGGGGGGGGGGAGGGAGGTCCGCCTAGCAAGGGAGGGGGTACCATCTGCACGCCATAGTGGGGCCAGGCGCGGTCTTCAACGAAGAGGGGCAGCCACCAATGCAAGGAGGAAGAAGTAGCTCCTGTGTGCGAGAAGGGGGGGCCCACATGTCTTGTCCACCCGAGAGCCGGAGGGAGCCTACACATGCGCGAGGCGCGAGGAGGCAATGGCCTCCGGGAAGGGTAAGTACACCTGCAGTGGCCCGGTAAGTCGAAGATCGCCTCTTTGTCTGCGTGAGCCGGGGGCGGGGGGGGGGGGGGGGAGTTTACATCACCGTGAGGGGGGTTTTACGCCAAGTCCGCATCGCTCCATAACTTCCATACAACACACTTGTGGGTTGTCGAGGGGGGAGAACGCTGAGTGAAGAGGCTAAGTGGCCCGCATAACCCACGGGGGAGGGAAAAGAAATATTTTACATCACCATGGGCAAGGCTTTACGCCAAGTCCACCAAAGCTTTACGCCAAGTCCACCATCGCTCCGCTGCTTCCATACAACTCTGAGAAGAGGGGTGGAAGAAGGAGTGCCGTGGACAGGGTGAGGGCTTCACAACCCACGGGTAGGAAAGGTTTTTCGCTCTGATACCACTGTGAGGATTATGTTGTTAATCCCTCATATTGTGTACTAATTACTACTTAAGTACTTAACTTAGAGAACAAGAGACTTCAGGAGAACACTTGAGAGAAGATTGAATTGATTAAACTAAGTACAATAGGTCTCTTTTATAGGAGATGAAGAGACACATTTGAAGAGGCATGTCCTTTCACGAAAGGACATGACCATAGACGAAAGGATACAACTTTAGGCTAAGGTATGTGTCTATTCGATGTAGAGGCACAAACCATTCATCAAGGGATACAACCATTCGTCGAAGGGATGTGGCTATTCGATGAAGAGGTACATCCTTTGGCGAAGAGTCGCAACCAGTCGAGGGTAGGGGTTCCCTTGGCTGGTTACTCCTTTGCATCTGCAACAACAGGAATCGACAAATGAAGAGAGGATCTGATACATACATACGTCACAATCGTGACAATATGTGTGATCAACCCGACCTGAAGGGTTGGAAGGCGAGATTGGCTGACCTCATGCAGGAGTTCAACTTTGAGATTTGTTATTGTAAGGGAGCATCTAATCGGGTTGCTGATGTCCTTAGTAGGATCCCCGAGGTCAATGTTATCTCTTTTGCTGAGATAATGACTGATTTCTATGCATCTCTCAAAGGGTGGTTGCCAACATGATTCCCATTTTGGTCAAATTTGATAGTTGGTCGAAGTGCAGCCCACGAGATCCGAGTGTTCTAGACACTCTAATGACTAGTGCTGAGAGAAAGATATTGGAAAAGCATTCCATTAGAGTTGGATTACTGTTCATGGATGGCAAGGTTTGTGTGCCCAGTGATTCGGACGCCCAAGCTTTGATATTGCGTGAGTGCCATTACACACCTAGTGCGGGACACCTGGGCATACATAGAACCTTAGCCTTGGATGGCCGGCGTTTCTATTGGCCCGAAATCCTTTGTTGATTATGTGCGGAAGTGTACCCAGTGCTAGCTTAATAAAGTTGAAAGGCTTAGAGTTGGGTGTTATTGCATCCTTTGCAAATCCTTGAGAACAAGTGGCAAAGTGTCTCGATGGATTTTGTAGTTGGATTACCCCAAATTGGTAGGGGCCATAATTCAACCCAGGTATTGTTGACCGATGTACAAAGATCGCCAGATTTATCCTTAACAAGTCATCAGTGGAGAGTCACGAGTTGGCTAAGCTCTATGTGGAGCGATTGTATAAGCTCTATGGATTGCCTGAGGAGATTGTTAGAGATCGGAATTCCAAATTTGTTGCACAATTCTGGCAATCAGTGTTTTCCAAATTGGAAACATGCTGGAGCATGTCATCTTCAGATCATCTCGAGTCGGTTGGTCAAACAGAGAGGATGAACCAGACCATGGAGGATATGCACATGGCGTATGTCTCCAAGAGACGGTCCGAGTGAGAAAGGTATCTTCTACAGATTGAGTTTGCTTGTAAATAGTAGTAAGCATACAGCTACAAGTTTTGGCCTATTTATGCGAATGTATGGCCATCAGCCAAAGTCACCCATTGCCATAGGACTACAGGGGTTCAAGTGCAATCAACAGTGGATTTCTTGCAAGATATGCTAAAAGTTGCGAGGAAAATTGTAAAGAGTGCTTAGAATTGTGCTCAATATTATGCTAACCATTGACAGACCCCAAGAGTTTTGTAAGGGTATGTGGATGTATCTTAAAGTCTCAAAGGACTCTAAGACGATGACGACAAGCAAGCATTACACATTATTTTCTCGATGTTGTGGTCCTTACCAGATCCGGCTTTTGAGGTGTGCAGGTGTAAGAACCACCCCTTCTGATCTTATAATTATTCCCCTCTCTACCCCAATAAGGTGATTTCAACCACTGAGGAGCATCATGATGCCATGTAAGACCTGTGGTACTAGAGGAAAAGAAGATGCCATGGTCCCATTCCCGCATAAATATCACACGCTTCGCCTCCGCAGAACGAGAGGGCCCCTGAATGCGAGCCCAAGTAGCCATAAGAGTGTGGATGATATCACCCCATATAGTACTAATGCACTGAGACCCAAAAATCTGGACACCTTCAATAGCCTCCATGCATCTAGCTCTCCAGATCTGCCATGCTGTAATACTGGCAATAATCTCCCAACTGGTGTCAATCCTCTGTCTAGGGGGTGTATAATCAGAGTGAGGAACATCCTGCAATAAACCATGCTAGGCAATATCTCTACGAATGAAAAAACAGAATCTGTACCACTGCCCTCATAAAAAAGGTTGCGGACCGGACTGGGAGAGCCAAGCAACTGCCCCCAAGTCACATGCATGGCTCGGCCACTCAATTTGCCCATAAGTTGGGCGACAAGATCCCAAATCTGTTGTGCAATGTTGCACCCCCATAGACAATGTTGTATGGACTCAGAATCTGCCGCACATCTAGGACAGGAAGGTGCTACACCGAAAGCTGATCTCGACTGATTGGTGGGGAGACCACCATGTAAGAATAACGAAAAGAAATGAGAGATCTGGCTCCTTCTGTATGAGTGCCAAAGTCTATGCCAATATCTGCGCTGTATCACTGGAGAAATATCATAGCTCTCCCAATGAGGCCTGAGAGTAGGGATCCTATGCATCTGTCGAGTGAGGAGAAGCCTAGCATTCCGAACAGTGGAACTGAAAAAAAAAAGGCTTTTCAAAGGATCGAAGGCATCAATCCACTCCCACTCTCCTGGATCCCATTGAAGATATCTGATAGGACTGCCACCATAGCCACAAATACCAAGAGCCATGAGTCACTATCTGAGGAGAAGGGTCAATGAACCAGTGCTTCCCCGAGCGACCAACAATCCTCACTGGACTAAGCCTAGTGTTTGGTATGATCTCCTCCATACTACATCTCCTCAATCTCCCACCAGGCATGATAGAATACATAAGGAAATCTGTATCCTCCTGGCCTGGCAGAGGTATGTCTATCCTCGAAAAAACTCCCAGCCAACTCGGATGATAGTCTCCGTGAAAGGTCCCAGAAAGCCACTCATGCAGAATAGCTGCATCAATCTGATCAATACGAATGCGAGAGCCCCTAAGATGCTGAGTGGATGCAACTCTCCGATCCTCCGAGGTCTTCCAAGCAGGAACTGTGTATGTGCATCTCTCCCATCCTGACCATTGCATATAACGAGATGCACCAAGTGGCCGACCAGCCTCATCCCTAATGAACTCGTTCCACATAATAGGTTGTCGGTCAGCCTCGTCCAAAGACCTAGGAAGCCTTTGTCGCAAAAAATATCTCATGCTTCTCCATGCTCTGACAATGGCTGCAATAAGAGGGGAAGATGGTGCTAGGGTCGGAGAGACGGGATGCCCAACACACGTTTTTTGTTCACAGAGGCTGATATTAGTGGAAATCTGAGACGAAAAAATCCTTCCAAGGCTCCGTGCCTGGTAGGAAACCTCTGACCACAAGTTTGCAAAGCAATGCCCTGCATTGAACATCCGGATCGATAATATTCAAGCCCCCCTCTCTTTTGGGCTGAATAACTGTGAGCCAAGCAACCCTGGCACGAGTGTCTGAGGTGCCATCCAAGCCCGACCAGAGAAAATTGCGGATCAACCTCCGCAATTGGCCAATGCACGCACGAGAGAACCACCAACAAGAGGCAATAAACCAAGCTGAGGCAAGCAAAACCTGATTAGCCACCGAAGCTCTGGAGGCTAAATCTAATCTCCCGGAGCTCCAATGAAGGAGCTTCTTCCGGATACTCATAAGTACCGGAGCAAACTGCTGTGCAGGAGAAATATCAATCCCAACTTGGCATCCCAAATATCTAGCAATACATCCTCTGTTGATCCAAGTAAAACCAAGCTCTGCACCCCAATCAACTCTCGGTGAATCACTAACCCAAAAGCCAACAGATTTGTGCCAATTAATGAGTGCCCCTGCTGCCAAACAGAACTCCTCTAGTGCTACCCGGAAGGAACATAAGCATATATGTGAAGCCTCCAAAAACAGGGTTGTGTCATCAGCTAACTCAGAGTCAACCAACTCCTCATGACCACGAAGCGGCAACCTCAATCCTGAAATACCAGCAGTGGAGCGGAGAAAGATGCTCATGGCCTCTGCAACTATGATATATAATAAAGGGGCTAATGGGCAGCCTTGTCGTACTGAGCGAGAAATCTGAAACCGCTCTCCTCTATCACCGCAAGCAAGAACTCTACTGTGAATCAGGATACATGCATGAAACTCCCTTGATCCATCTCTGAGAGAAGCCCATATGACTAAGAGTACCCTCAAGAAAGTCCCAATCCACTCTATCATAGGCCTTCTCAAAATCCAAGAGCAGAATGGCTAAGGGCTGGTTGCTCGCTTTAGCCCATTCGACGGCCTCCCAAAACGAGAAAATGTTATCAAAGATGCTCCTACCGTGTAAGAATCCATTCTGGGTATCATGAATAACATCCTGCAAAATTGGCTGCAATCTGATGCTCACTGCCTTAGCAAGAATCTTATAGGCAGTCCCAAGTAAGGTGATAGGTCTCCACTGGCCAATCAATGTCTTATCCCCGCTCTTAGGAATAAGATAAATAAGCCCCTTAGTGAGAGAAGAAGGCATAGAACCTGTGTCCCACATCTCCTGCAAAGCCATTGTTATCTCAGCCCCAAATCTCATCCCAAAAAGTAGTGAAAAAAACAGGGGAGAGGCCATCCTCCCCTGGACACTTACCATGAGGTAAGGCATGAAGAGCATGACTGAACTCCTGCATAGAAAAAGGGGCATCCAGAGCGGCACACATCTCCTCGGTGATCAAATGTGGCAATGCATTCCAAACCTTCCTCTGTGCCCTGTGTCTCAGATCAGAATGCGGCTCAGCACTAAGAAGCTGGCAATAGAAATCGGTGGCCATCTGTCTAACCATGAGAGGATCTGAGTGAAGAGTGCCATGTGAATCCCGCAACTGTCTGACACTATCTCTAGCATGAGATGGGCCGTGAGAAGCAAAGAAATGTTTGTTACATCTGCCACCCATCTGTGTCCAAAAGGATTCCTGGGCATGGAAACGATACTCCGCGCGCTGCTCAAGAGAGTGATGAAGTTCTGCTCTAATAGTACATAAAGAATCTGAAACCCATTGAGCATGAGGATGTTTCTCGTGCTCTTTCTGCAAGGCAGCCAATCTACGTCTAATAGCCCTTTCTAAGTCCAAGGCCTCTTGCCTCTTAGACAGGGCACATGTGTGATAAAAGTCACTAATATCACAGAGAGCAGAGGCCAGGCTTTGAGAGGCTTGTAAGAAGTCATGAGATCTCCAAATATCAAGCATACGACGCGATAGTTCTGCATTTGAAAACAAATGATCAGGGATGCGTACATGGGGTGCTGATCCATGGCAATTCGGATCTCTAATACATAAAACCACTGGGCAATGATCCGATTTGGAGGTGCCTGTAGCAATCAAAGTATGTCCACCTCTATCAAGCACCCAATCATCCACATAAAATCTGTCTAACCGTGCATAGATACATCCTACATCTCTTCTCCTGTTAGACCATGAATAAAGAAGAGTGGATGGACTCCTCAAAATGTCATCCTCATGCCAACAATCTCTACCATGAATGGAGAGTATAAACCTCTCCCAAGACGCTCTTTCAAGAGGATGCACCAAGCCCTCATGTCCACCTCTTTTATCCGTCGGCATCTCAACCATGTTAAAATCCCCACCAATAATCCAATGGTCGGCAAGAGGCATCAATGTAGTGAGAGATTTCCAAAAGGCAATCCTCTCACCTCTATGGTTAGGAGCATAAAGGTTGAGAATACCAATGCATGTAGTAGCCTGCATAAGAAGGATCCACAGCGCTCTCGCAGGCAAAATGACACCATGTCCAATGATGCAAGGCAAGATCAAAGCTAAAACAGAGATACAAACACCACCCTTGGTACCAACAGCCGGTGACCAAAAGGTGTGTCCTGAGAGAAGCTTGCCTGATCTCCCACACTGACTAGCATCCAG
This sequence comes from Cibotium barometz, assembly GCF_041138505.1. Classification (NCBI taxonomy): domain Eukaryota; kingdom Viridiplantae; phylum Streptophyta; class Polypodiopsida; order Cyatheales; family Cibotiaceae; genus Cibotium; species Cibotium barometz. The sequence goes on along the minus strand of NC_141081.1, from coordinate 5,481,061 downwards.
TTTATGCTCTTGCAAGAGCAATATATCCATAGGTCCACCTCTGACTGCACAATGAAGCTGGTTTTTTACAATTTGTTTCCGTCGACGCGGAAAAAAACCCCCAAGACCCTGAATGTTCCAAGAGACAATCCTCATAAAGACTCAGAGTAGGAACGACCAGATCTCGTGGTCGACGAAGGACCCCCTTTAGAGGCGGAAGTACGTCTCGCATAGGTAAGGGAGGGAAAATCTGACGATGTAAACCTTACCTCTCTCTCCCACTCCGGGGAAAAGCCAGGGCTAGTCCTCAGAACTGGAGAGGTACCATGACAATGCGAATGTGCAACATCATCCTCAAGGGTGCAATCATCCTGTAACTGTAATGCAGCATCCTCCTGTGAGGGATCGAGATCATGTGCCTGCAAGGCCTCATCCTCCAAAAAAGGATCAACATCCTGTGAGGCAAGAGCTGCATAGGGGTTAGGGTGCTCCACAGGGAGTGTGGGTGAAGGGGTAGGTACGGGGGTCCAAGGGTGCTTGCCATCCCTAACCACAACCCAACGCTGTGTGGTCTGCTGTGGCAAAGGAGCAATTGGAGTCTCGGCATCTGCAGAAGGCCTCTGATGGGCAGGACCACGCCGCCTCCTAGCATGGCCCCTCGATCTGGGACAATCTCTAGCAATGTGACCCTGTCGTCGACGACAAATCCGACACTGGTCAGGTCTGCCTACAATCTCCATCCTCTGGCAGAAATGAGATCCGTCAGGTCTCTAAAGCATAACATGATCATCAGTAATCGATGGATCAGGAACAAGCACAAGGACCCGGGGTACACCATCAAGAGTGGCGGTAACGGCCGCGGAAGCTAAGGCGGGAGAGCTCGGGAGGATTGGTACCTCCAGAACTTGGCCAAAGGATGCCCCTATGGAAGCTAAAAGCTTCCAATAGGACCGAGGAAGAGCAGGGAACTACAGTGAGACCGAGGTGCATGGCTCCATGGCTGCATCAATCTGTGCAATCCTTCAGCTAGAGCCATGTCTTTGATGCTACTATCCTCCTATGCTCGGGGTTAAGCCTAAATGGAACTATGGTTGGGCAGTGAGCTAGATGCCTGAGTCTTTGTGTGTTTTCCTATTTGTTTATGCTTAATTGCAGGGTTTGTTAGCCTTGGGGGCTTGATAGTGGGTGGCATAATAAAGCATTGAGACTCCCCGGATCCATCCAGCTAGGAATCCCATCCTAAGCATGGTGCCCTCAAGCCTCAAGGAAATCCCAATCCACTCTATCGTAGGCTTTCTCAAGGCCCACCTGGTCCTCCTCAATCTTGATGATCACCCACTGAGCTCTCCCCTAAACCTTGGTGCTTGAGTCCAAAACTGAAGAGAGCAACTGCTCATTGACTGAGATGCAAACACCCCCTAGTTCCCTCTGGGCCAAAAGAGGGTGACCAAAAATTGTGGCTGTGGCTCGGTAGGATCTACCTGCATTTCCGGGTACGTCCTGTTGACAAATGGTGAAATATCGACTGAGACACCGACACAAGCTCTCTGAGTCTCCTAGAGAAGAACCCCTCTCCTGGCACTGAAGCGGGGCCTGTCCAACCCATGAATGTTCCAAGAGATAATCCACACAACTATGCATGGGAGGAGTGGGACCTGCTCGATGCACCCTCTCCATGGAGGGTTTTGGAAGTCGGTTTGCAAGGAGAGTAGTCGCAATTTGTGTGTGGCCGAATGCAAGCCAGGTGCTCGTTGATCCTGCCCTTAATGAAAGCCCATTCCGCTCTAGCCCTGTTGTGGGCATACTTGAGGCTCCATCCCTCGCAATGAAGATAATGACATGTTGGTGTCAGAGGGACTGTCACTGCCACGTGTACAAATACAAACAAAACCTCCTCCAGGCTCGAAGAGTCCAGAGCTCCTTCATGCTTCTGGAGGCATGAGCTCTCTAGGTTCATACAGGCCAAAGGCCAGAAATGTGTGACAATATCAACAAGTTGTCCGTCCCCATCTCCCAAATGCCGTGAGAGGGCGGTTGCCTGAGAGTGGATGGTGTGCCGTCTCTCAGTCCCACTCACTGCTCTCGGGGCCTCGCTCAGCAGGAGATCATCGTGCCACTGTCTGGAGTGGTAGCTTGGGAGTGATGGAAAATCACGCAGGTTGGGAGGGGAGCCACTGTCTCCGATAAATCACTTGCCTCCACTGGGAGGCATCTGTTGAGGTTGTAACCCGTCAGGTGGGGATTGGGAGGGGGGCACCCGGGGATTCTAGAGAAAGGGCTGCCATAGGGGTTCTGCAATTATCATCTCCATAGGGTCTGAGAACTGGTGGATCAAACGGCGAGCCAAGCTGGATTGCTAGCGTCGGGAGGGATCAGGAGTGGCCGGGGGGTGGCGGGACGCGAAGGGGTGGGATGGGTGTGGGGGGGGGGGGGGGGGGCACGAGGAGGGGGAAGGGGGGGGAGGGGGAGGGGTAGGAGGGAAAGGGGGACCACTTGCACCAGAACCTCAGGAAGAACTGAAGATTGAGAATTTGCAACTGGCACCTCCTGGGTGCCGCTCACCTCTTGATCCGGAGATATTTGCTCATAACAGTTTACAGTTGGCACCATTACCTTGAGGACCCTGCCAGCCAGACGCTCTGGCTGGCAGTGCTCCTGCTGGGCTGGCTGCGGCATCTGCGGAACCGACGTTGCCACCGGCAGTAACCTCCCCTTGCATCTTGAAGCTGGGCTAGCACAGGCGACCAGAGAGCAGGAGCAATGGAAGAGGGTGGCAATGGGCAGCATACAAAAGAAATAGGGTGAAAGGCAAAGGGGGGGCAGTGTGCAACTGCATCAAGGAGGAGGGGGAGGCGACATTCGTTCTAAAAGCCTTACTCCCAAGGTCACTTATATAGCAGTAACCCCACTAGTATTGGCCCTTGCTTTATTTATAAGTTTTTGTGCTCTTTTTACAAGCTTTTATCTATAACTAGCCCCTTGCTATTATTTATTGACGCATGGCCAATCCAGACCTCATCCTACCAGGACCCTTAGCCTAATGTGAACCCTCCAGGTCTCCACGCTTTGCTAATCCTTAACCCTAATCTTGGGTTAACCCTAACACTGATCCTTGGTTAGCACATGCCCCTAACCGCAGGTACCCTAATCCTAGGCTGGTTGGGATGTAACATTATCTCCTCTCATCTCCCCCTTCTATTAGATTCACGTCCTTGTGAATCCATAAGGAGATACACCACTCTAAGCGATTCCTCGAATCTTGGTAACAATCACTCATAGCATCTACTCAAGTCAAAGAGTTGAAAGGTTCATTGTTATCCAACTCCAATCCAAGAGTTGAAAGACCAGTTCTAATCACACTCTAATCCAAGAGTCGAGGTAGGACACTTGGTCACGAATGCAACAAGTTCTACCAGAACAACTCATAGAACCACCATAATACTCTTTCATCTCATGGGGACCAGTGGCCTAAGCAATGGCACAGGCCTGGCATTCCACTTGGACTTATGTTGGATCAGAGTTATGGAGGCTCAACAGATACCCCAGGCTCCCCAAGCCTTGACACGAGATTTCCACTGGGAGATAATAACATTCTAATATATGGCAGATCTGGAGGGAGCTTTGTGGCAAGAACATAAGAGTACAGTATGGCAGATTTGGAGGGCGCTTTGTGGCAAGAACATAAGAGTACACAGCCACCCCTTCCAGAGTGTCTATGAGTGTCATAAGACAGACCTTATTCACATGCTCCCACGGAGTCTGTGGGGGCCATTTGTACGGATGTCTATTGCATATCCCATGGCCACAGGAATCACCTTTAGGGCAGTCTCTGGGCCACACAAGAATGGAGGGAAACTTCCTTACGCATTCCAAGCCGGGTCATGACCACAAATGTAGGACATGCACCAAGTTGGCTGGTGTCAGCTTGTGTAGGATTTTGTTTTCAAATGACCATTTTGGGCTTGTTTGTCTTTCCAAATTGCCTGGATTTGGTTTCCTTTTTTTGTTGGACCTGGCTGCTTGCTTTCTCTTTCCTTTGCTTGCCTTGAGTCTGCTTCTTTGCTCCTTTTTCTCCCTCCCACACTCTCATGGGCTAGTGCGTCCTAATCTACCTTTTTCATTCCCACTTATATCCTCAAAGGCTCTTTTTGCCCTTTTATGAATCAGGGTTCATAACATGCAGTTTTTTTTTTGGTGCTAAATTCTAACCCTAGTTATTAGTACACCTAGTATGACAGATGTATCTGAGTAGTGGTTGAAACTAATGCATGTGATGAGACTTTTGATAATGTCAACATGTATTTTTGCTCAAGTTTAAATCCTTCTGAATTGTCAACGTTCTGCTCATGAAGATCTGAGTGTTATCAAAATCCAACCTGTTCAAATATAATGTTTTCCAGCTCCACCAGCTTGTGAGGCTCTTGAGTTGTGTGGTGAGCCCATCGAAGGAGGGAGCCTTACATTCACTGCCATTTACAGAGGCGGGTATGCATCCAATCAATTTTGTATTAGTGTTCCAGATGACATGCTAATTAGCCTTTCTAAAGTGGAATTACAACGATCATTCTATTGAATGCTTTACATGGCTTTTCCCTGCATGTGGCTTTTTTTGATGTTCAAGCATGCAGCCTATTGATTTCTGGAAGTCATACTGTTGTGTGTGTGTGTGTGTGTATGTGTGTACCTTCTAAATGCAAATACAGATTCTTAAGATTTCATGAGCTTCAGTTGGATTTTGTTCCAGGGCTAAAGGAGCCTGTACATGTGTATGGACTAGGCAAAGGGCAGACGGACTTGAACAGAAACTCAGTGTTCGAGGTTACTCCCTGTCAAAAAAGATAGTTATAGCCATAAGATAGTATGCTGGATTTTTGAATCAGAACAAGTACTTCCCTTACTATAAGGGATTAAAACACATATTCCTTTGCTGCAGATACCTTAAAGTTGACACTAGAAGATGTCGGTTGTTGCATCAAACTGGCCTACACTCCAGTCCGGAGAGATGGTGTGAGTGGCACCCCTAAGACAGTCGTAACTGATGCTATCAAGGATGGTATGTTTACTGCATAGAAGAGCTAAATTGGCTGGTGGCTTTGATGGTGGATGTAGTATTTGTAGATAGCGGTAAGTTTAGACGCCCTACTTATCTTTCCTTGTGGTTTACAGGGGATCCGGCCAGTATTCGTCTCATTATTCCAGATTGCTGCGAGGACATGGAAGTGGTACCTCAAAGATCCTACTTTGGAGGGGTTGAAGGTGATAGTGACTTCACGTGGTTTCGCCTAGAAGACAGATTGCAAGGATCTTTAAATTTCAATAAAGCTCAAGTTCTCAGGAAATCTGAGTGAGTGATTTTTTTCTTTGCAAGTGACCTTATTAGAAATCTTGCAACACCTGTGAAATATGATTGCGAGCCTTCCATCTTCGAAAATGAGGTTCTTCTAAGGATCTCTTGCTATCTGCTTCTCCGCATTGAATTATGAGCATAGATTCCAAAATGGAGGTGTGCTGTCTGTGAATATGTCACAGACAATTGTCAAAATGACCCATTTTTTGGTGTCCCAACCTGTTTTACTAGTATAAATCCATTCTCTTTGCATATTCACACCCCCCCCCCAAAAAAAAAAAGAAAAAAGAAAAAAAAGAAAAGTCCTTTCATTAGTAAAAAAGAGCTCGTCACCCGGGGAGCAAATTGTCTCGTCCAGAAGGGTGAACAAGCCCTCTATAGTTTCTCTATAGCATGCCTGCTAAATGCGAGAAAGAGACCTGGGCTCCAAGTGCATAGGAAGGCTACACGTCACCATTGCATTTTGAATTGTCCTTAGTATCCCATATAGTCACATGAAAACCCGTTTTGTCCCTACGAAACATAAAAGGGACAAAACATTTTGAAACGAAACACTCCCAACTGAAATGCCATTTAGCCCAAATTTGGTTTAAGAAAGAAACCTTGTTCTTCTCCTCTTCTTTCTCTTCCTCTTCTCTTTCTTCTCCTCTCCATCTCAATTTTCTAAAAAAAAACCCGTAAAGATGAAACAATCAAATAGACGAAAATTTTCTTGTGACTATGTGTGACCGCTCCCTACAGGAGGCCTAGAGATCGGAAGACAATATACACATATTTAGAACACTTAATTTGACCATTATTAAACAATGGAAAGAACATCAGCAACACAAATACTGGAAATACTGAAAATACAAATGACACCAGCATTGGGGCCAGAAAGGGTTGCCCCCCCCCCTCAATACTTTTTGTATTTCTTGGAGTATTTATATTTGTACATAGTGTCACGGGCTTGACAGGCCAGATTTCTCCACAAGGGAGTGAAAACAACCAAATAAAAGTGGTTCAAGTTGATGAAGAGGTGTTGGTCGGAGTAGCCCCAAATCACAAGCTCATTCCCACCTTCACTGGGTGTACACGTGCCTTTCACTAGTCTTCTGGGACCGTGCACCAATAGGCACGCCCGTACTAACGCAGGCCAAGGAGTACACCACGGAGGGAACGTGGCCTGGTTCTCCCCAATGATGCTTTGCTCCCAAATTCCATGGTGAATCAAACCTTCACTAGCTCTTAGAAGCTCTGAGAGCGCGGTTAACAACACCACACGGGGAAATATACTAGCCACACTAGGAAGAATTTCTTGAACATGGTCAGCATATACGTGCCATGCTCCTGCACTACACAACTTAAAGCATTCTCTGAATTTAAATTAGCAAATTTCAGATTTACACAAATGAGAAAAATATGAGAGCACCTGGTACGGTGAGTACAATCCAGATACAACCAGTACAATTTGTAGCAAGTACAATCAAGCACATCAGGAACTTCACATGTGTGCAAGTATAGCTAGCCAATTAATATTCGGGTTCTGTCTTTTGCAGCAGATACACCAAGTACATTAAATGCTTCACACGTGCAGGTATAGGAGGTATTGTTTGTGCAGCTGGTACTTTGGGTTCAGCAGGCAGGTATAGTCAAGTACAACAGGTACATCAAGTACTACAAGCGAGTACAGCCAGGTATAGGTGAGCAGCAGGTACACCAAGTACTACAAGCGAATACAGCAAGGTACATCAGGGACAGCAGGTACACCAACTACAACATGCGGGTACAGCCAAGTACATCAGGGGCAGCAGGTACACTAAGTACAACATGCGGGTACAGCTAGGTACATCAGGGATAGCAGGTACACCAAAGAACAACAAGCGGGTTCAGCCAGGCGTGAAGGAGGCGGATGCAGCTAGGCATGAAGGAGGTGGGTACAGCTAGGCGTGAAGAAGGCAAGAAGAGCCACCAACCCCCCCACGTGGGTATTTTCCCAAAAAAGTCCCATTCAAAGCTTTTTTTTAAAAGGTTATAAAACCTTTAATCAACTTATTACTTTTGCCCCCCCCCTCTCATAAGCAAATGTCCAGCCCCTATTTAAAAATGGGTGTGAACACAATACCTTATAAATATTAAGGTTTACTCTAGTTAATGGATTTTACCTCTTAAAAAGGCCAAAATGAAAATACTTACCACCTGTTCACACGCCACACCACCAAGTCAGCAAACAGCACTCTACAGCACACTGGGGGCGTCCCATCCAGTGTACTGGCACGGCATAACAGGCAGACACACGCAAATAAGTCATGCAAAAACAAATTTATGCATGCAGGCATAAATGCATGTGCACAAATAATGGACGAAATCTCCCTTTCATGAAACTTGTATAAGAGATTCCTATCGGACACAAAACTGGCGCGACAAATATAAATAAATATGTCCTGGTCTTCCTATGGAGTGACAGTCCCATAGGTAAGACACCATCCTGGCCATACACGGGTGGCACCAACAGGCTCCTGTCCATACAACACGAAGCAAATCACACACGGGTGGCACAAAACTGGTTCCCGTCCATGTGACGCAGCACTGGTCGCACACGGGTGGCATTGATCTGGCTCCCATTCATGTGACACCATAAGACTGGCCCTTTCACATGGGATACTGTCTTGGCCCCATGTGAACATGGCACAAATCTGGCCGCTCTATGGAGTGACAGTCCCATAGAAGTGGCTCCAGAAATGGAGATGGACCAAATGGTGACATCCCCCCGGGCTTCTGAACAGTTGACCTCAACTGAAAAGCCTCAAGATATGCTTGTAGAAGCTGAGGGTAGTCAGCAAAATAATCCTCATCTACCCACTTTGCATCAATTGGTAAATAATTTTTAAATTTCACAAGGTATCTCCTGGAAAGCTTCCCATGTGGTAACTTTCTCTCCTTGTGAAATACAATCTGCTCATCTCCTGAAGCTCATCAACTTCTGGCAGATCTTCTGTGTGACAGGCTCCTCTGGATCTGGCCCCACATACTTCCGCAAAAGACTCACATGAAAAGCATTGTGAATCTTCCAATGGCTGGGTAAAGCAAGCCTGAAGGACACTTCATTGATCTTGTCAATCACTTGGAAGGGTCGATAATATCGAGTAGAAAGCTTTGGATATGATCCCTCTCGTCCTGGCCTCTTCCGAAGCCTAGCTTTCTCAAATTCAGCAATACCCAATCACCTTCCTTGACTTGCATGTCTCTTCTATGCTTGTCAACAGCCCTTTTATGCTTATCTTGTGACCTTGCAATGGCTGTCCGCACCTGAGCAAAGGCTACATCCAAGTCACGCACATACTCATCAGCTGCTGCAAAAATCTCATCCTTTGTATGAAGGATGGGTGGCAACATCACGCTGCCATAAATAATCTCAAACGGGGCCTTTCCCGTGGAGGCATGAAGTGTGTTGTTTGTAAGCAAACTCTACAAGTGGAAGATACTTCTCCCATGTAGTCTTTTGATCTACCATATAACACTTCAACAAATCCAACACGGCTGAATTTGCAGGTTCACTTTGGCCATCTGTTTGGGGATGATAAGCTGATGAAAACTCAAGTTTAGTGCCCATGTCATAAAATAAAGCCCTCCAGAAGAGGCTCGTAGTCCTGGGATCTCTATCCCCAACAATGGACTTAGGCATACCATGATGCTTGAAGATGTTAGCAAGAAAAAGCTTCACCATATGATCAACTTTAGCGGTTTTCTTGACGGGCAAGAAGTGAGCTTGCTTGCTAAACTTGTCCACAATGGTCCAAATAGCATCATTTCCATGCTGGGATCTAGGCAAGTCCATAATAAAGTCCATAGTAATGCTTTCCCATGGTTGTGAGGGAATAGGCAATGGCTGAAGCAAACCTGGAGGCTTTTGCCTATCAAATTTCACCTTTTGGCAAGTAAGACATGCACTTACATATGCCTTAATGTCTTTACGCATGCTTGGCCAAAAGAAACATCTCTCAATCATGCGTGTAGTAGGCATGATACCTCAATGACCAGCATAAGGAGGAGCGTGACATTCTTCCATAACCTTTGGACGCATATCCTTCACTACACATAAGGAGTTATCCTTCATAAGATAATCCTCTTTAATCACATAAGAGGCATGTGAGTGACCAGCCATCAAATCAGTCCATATATGGCAAAAATCAGCATCCAAATGATACAAATCTCGCATGGCTGATAAGTCCCCATGAGAGGCCATTGAAACTGCAGCCACATAAGGCCTCCTAGACAATGCATCTGCCACTACATTCTTCTTTCCCGGAGTATGTACAATCTGAAAATGAAACATGGAAATAAAGTTTACCATTCTCATCTGCTTCTCCTAAAGCTTTGTTTGAGATAGAAAGTATCTCTAGCTTTGATGATCTATCTTGACTACAAATTCAACCCCAAGAAGATAATGTTTCCATATCTTTAAGGCATGAATTACAGCCAAGATCTCTTTCTCATAGATATCGATATGAAGCTCGGCATCATGCAATCGACGTCTCTCATATGCAACTGCATGACCACCTTGATTTAGGACAGCCCCTATACAATCGCCACAAGCATCACATTCCACTATAAATGACCTTTGCAGGTCGGGAACAATCAATACGGATCCACATATGATAGCATTCTTGAGTTGCACGAAGGCATCCTGCTCCTTTGGGGTCCATTTAAAAGTGGCTTTCTTCTTGGTGAGATCATGTAGAGGCGTGGCAATCATGGCAAAATGCCTTATGAAGCATCTATAATATGAACATAAACCCAGAAAACTATGTACTTGATGTACATTTTGCAACTCTGGCCAATTCCGAATGGTTTCAATCTTGGCAAGATCCATTCTTACACCATTCTTGGATACAATGTGACCCAAATAGTGTATCTCTAAAAGAAAGAACTCACTTTTCTTAGTATTAATGAAGAGTTTATGCTTCCGCAACTCTTCAAACACTGTGGCCAAATGAGTCCTATGCTCTTGCTTATTCTTGGAGAAAACCAAGATGTCATCAAAGAATACACCTTTGAATTTTCGATGGGGTCGGAATATCCTATCCATCATACAATTGAATGTGGCTGGGGTATTGGTGAGACCAAAAGGCATCACCAAAAATTCATACAATCCAAAAGCTGTCCTGAATGCAGTTTTGTGGAGTTTTGTGGACATCCTGTGGCACCACTCGTATCTGGTGATAACCACTCTTCAAATCAATACAGCTGAAACAAGCCGAGCCATCAAGCTTATCCAAAATGTCATCAATACGTGGGATTGGAAATCTATTCTTGATGGTGAGCTTATTTAGAGCTCTATAATCCACACACATGCGGAATGACCCATCTTTCTTTTGAACAAGAAGCACGGGAGAGCAATAAGGTCAGAAACTTGGCTGAACCAAACCTTTCTCCAAAAGCTCATTAACTTGCTTCATGATCTCTTTGTGTTGTGCGGCACTCACACGATATGCAAGTTTGTTAGGTGGAGAACTACTTGGCACAAGATCTATGCGATGATCCTCGGGCCTTTGAGGAGGTAATGGTCCAGGCAATGTATCAGCAAAACAATCTTTGTATTCATGAAGAAAATTCAGCCTATCCTGAGTCAAAACATCCACATTTTCATGACTTGGTTCAATGCTATCACGAACAAAAACCAAGTACGCAGAAAGAACTGGGTTAGAATCCCCTTCCTTACCAGCATCAATAACATGCATGCGGCCTCTATGCATAAAGGAAATCCTGTTTGTCTTGTACTCTTTGCGGGACTCAAGCCTATGATGCCATGGCTTGCCTAGCAATACATCGCATCCATTAAGTGGAGCAACCAAGAAATACTCATGATCAAGATAACCCTGAATCTGTATGCGGAACTTCCCAATAAGTGGGGTAACCTGCTCTTTACCAACAAAGGTAGTTTCTTCTTCAATTTGAGGCCCCATGTTCTCAACCTCAATACCCAAGGCGGCTGCCATCTGAATAGAGATGAAGTTATCTGTTGCACAATCATCAAACATAAATAGAGCGGGCTGATCCTTGATTTGACCCCATGCTTTGCATACCATCCTCTCTTTTCCATCATGCTTTGTGTTTCCTTGCACATCGGGAACTGCATGCACATTTGCCTTGGGTTGCTTGTCCTCATGCTTTGGTTTGCGGTTGGGGCATTGTCTAAACATATACTCTTTGCTGCCACAAGAAAAGCATTTTCCCTCCTTTGCATATTTCTCTCTTTGCTCGGGGGTCAAGCCAAATTTGTTCTTCTTTGGCCCATGATCCTTGGATGGGGTATTTTCAGCTTTACCTCCCTTCTAGACATCCCGAAAGCTCTTTTTAGGTGGCTGTCCACCTTTTTGCAGGTTTGGGACAGCCTTCTCTTTGCCCTTAGAACCCCCTTGATCTTGCTTAATTTTGAGCACCAATTGCTCCATAGCAAGAGCAGAGGTTATAAGCTGTTTGCAGAGTGTGTTGCGGGTGCAATTCAATGCCCGAACGATAAGCTGGTTGCAATCTGGAGCGAAACTTCCTCTTTCTTTCATCCTCGGAGAGTTGCATAAAGGGAGTTACCTCAAGCAACACTTTCCAAAACTTATCGACATAATGCTACACACTTTCATTATCTTTTTACTCAAGTCTATCCCACTTTTGGGTGAGAGTTTGCTCCGCATGAGGAGGCAAGACTTGGGCATAAAATCTGTCTTTAAACTCTTTCCAAGTGCAAATGGGATCTTTGGCAGTCTTTTCAGTGATCCACCAATGGGCAGCTGTTCCCTTCAAGAACATGCTTACATGACGAATTTTGGACTTCTCAGTGAAGTCCTCATCACTAAAAGCAATATCAAACTGGGCCACAAAAGCTAGCACCTCAGAGGCATCATACTTTCCATGAAAGGCATCAAATTTCACAGACTTGTCCCTGCCTTGAACTCCTTGAGCTTCTTGGGATGTGGTACATGTTCTTCTCTTTTTCTCTTCCCCTTATCCAACGGGGCAGCTTTCTCTGCATGGGCCCTGAGGAGTGGATGCATGGCGAGAGGTGACCGAAACTTCTTCTTTATGCAAGTATGATCTCAACCTTTGAGAGGTTGGTTCTCCATGCTACAAACGGGGTGGATTCTCAAACATAAGCTGTCCATCCTCTCCCTCTTTAAGGTCACCCTTGCGGATAAGATAAGAGAGTGCCAGCTCCCTTGGCTTCTTACCCACTTCTCGAGCCATAGACTCAAAAGTCATGTCCACCATAGCATCAGCTTTCTTGGCTTCTATGACACTTTGTACATGAGGGTCTTCATGCAAGAATTTCAGCTCTTGCTCTTTTGCCTACAAGAGCCTCTTCATGTGCTCCAACTCAACCCTCAATGCATTGGGCTCTTCCTCGTGCATGGGTTCTTTACCACGTGATGGGTGGCTGTCTCATGTATGCACTGTCATAGACTCTCTCAAGAGGCTTATGCCTTCCATGCAATGCATCGGAATCCCGTGAAGCACTTGATTGGCCCCTCAAATACGGCACCTCCAATGGGTGGCTCTGGCTGTCCATTGAATTAAGTGTGCGTGCTTGCTTCCGATCTCAAAACTCCTTGTCTCCTCTTGAGAAAGAGAGACGACCCGGCTCTGATACCAATGTGATCGCTCCCTACAGGAGGCCTATAGATCGGAAGACAATATACACATATTTAGAACAGTTAATTTAACTGTTATTAAACAATGGAAACAACATCAGCAACACAAATACTGAAAATACAAATGACACGAGCACTGGGGCTTGAAAGGGCCCCCCCCCCCCCCCCCCTCAATACTTTTTGTATTTCTTGGAGTATTTATATTTGTACAAGTGTCATGGGCCTGACATGCCAGATTTCTCCACAAGGAAGTGAAAACAACCAAATAAAACTGGTTCAAGTCGATGAAGAGGTGTTGGTCAGAGTAGCCCCAAATCACAGGCTCATTCCCACCTTCACTGGGTGTACACGTGCCTTTCACTAGTCTTCCGGGTCCGTGCACCAACATGCACGCCCGTACTAACGCAGGCCAAGGAGTACACCGCGGAGGGAACGTGGCCTGGTTCTCCCCAATGATGCTTTGCTCCCAAATTCCCTGGTGAGTCAAACAACACCACACAAGGAAATATACTAGCCACACCAGGAAGAATTTCCTGAACATAGTCAGCATATACATGCCATGCTCCTGCACTACACAACTTAAAGCATTCTCTGAATTTAAATTAGCAAAATTCAGATTTACACAAATGAGAAAAATATGAGAGCACCTGGTACGGTGAGTACAATCCAAATACAACCGGTACAATTTGTAGCAGGTACAATCAAGCACGTCAAGAACTTCACATGTGTGCAGGTACAGCTAGCCAATTAATATTCGGGCTCTGTACTTTGCAGCAGATACACCAAGTACATTAAATGCTTCACATGTGCAGGTACAGCATGAAACTCGCGGCGGTGCCCGAGAAACTAGGGCCTTTGACACACTTGTTGATACCATTAATGCATATTAAAACATTAAAACATTTAAACATTTAAACATGGCCACAGCCTTAACACATATCCATCATCACTTTGCATAAAACATAAAGCTGGACAAAACATCCACAAATGTTGAAAATGGAGCTTGCACATGTGACACCACATAGAGGCCGGAATGGGCCGACCCCCCCCTTGGAGTATTTTATTACCCCATATACAAATAAATGCCATAACACAGCCCAACACAAGGCTACCAAGGCGGAACAGAGGCTGTAGAAATGCTGAGCCAACAATATAATCCATATACCTCCGTGTGGGTACTGATTCTTCCCCAAAAACCACGGGTCTTCATGGAATAGAGCTAGTACAGCAAGTACAACTCTCCATTCAGTCGGTACAATGGCTGGTACAGCCGGTACGGTGGTTGGCACAGCAAGTACAACAAGTACAAATGTTGGTACAGCATGTACAATGACTAGTACAGCACGTACAATGGCTGGTACAACAAGTACATAAGCTGGTTAGTCGGTACAATGGGTGGTACAACAAGTACAAGGATTGGTACAGCCAGTACAATGGCTGGTACAGTAGGTACAAAGGCTTCAACAGCCAGTATAGTGGCTGGTACAGCAGGTACAAGGGCTGGTACAACAAGTACAATGGCTAAAAATCATAATATATGATTAAATACCCTTGCCTTCAGTATTTCTTCGCGATGGAAGCCTCCAAAACAGTCCCCAACAGCCGGTATTCTTCATGGGCAGCCTTCAAGAGAGAGAGAAAGAGAGTAGCCATCATTAGGGCAGCCTGTAACGGTGGTAGAGGCTAGTGTGCAGCAAGAGAGCCTCCATTATGAAGATAGAGGGTTCCAATTTATAGATTTGGGCCTCCCATGAGCTAAAATGGCAAGAGAAGGCTACAATGACAAGTGGAGTGCCACACAATAGCTGAAGTGACAAGTGTGAGGCCACTTGTCTCACTTTGATCCACTTTCTAACAAGTGTCAGGCCACTTGTCTCACTTCAGTTCACTTTCTTGCCACATGTCCCAATCTAAGAGATGGGTCCTTCCATAAACTTTATCTCTAAAAATATCCCAACTGGTAGACATACTGTCAAAGGCACTTTGCCATCTCTTGGTATTTGCTCAACACAAGATGTAATGACGCGAACAGAATTTCCATCGGAGTTAGACCAAAAATTGCAACTCTCCTAAATTTTAGGAGTGTGGTCCTTTGTATTCTAGGATAATCCCCTGTTCCCAAAGCTTGTACTTTCCAAATATTGAGACATCCTGGAGTCCACCAGACCTCTTTCATACTGGGAAATGTCTAGGCTGGTGACATCCTCTCAATGAGATAATCATATGCCAATGAAAATCACGAACCAGGTGCTAAGACACTTAAATAAGTGCCATGCACAAGAAACTAGTGGCTCACACAGAAACATGTGCTATGCACACAAACTGGTGCCATTCAAGAGCACAAACCATGGTGACAGAAAAGCTGGTTCTCCATAGTTCTGGCAATCCTTTCTCCCAATCCCAACAGTTCCCATGTTCTCCCATACAATCCCAACTCTGATCAACAAGCATGGTGTGGAAACAATGAAACACTCACTCCACAATCGCAACACGAATCCACGTGTATGGTGGAGTGTTCATTGAATTGCCCTCTCACAATCCCAACATGAATCCACATGCATGGTGAGATGAACAATGAACCTCTTGGCCTCTGTATGGGGAGATAGTGATTCTAATATTGCTTTAAAAAATAAATAAATCCATGTCCCAAAGCTTGTACTTTCCAAATATTTAGACATCCTGGAGTCCACCAGACCCCTTTCATAATGGGAAATGTCCAGGTTGGTGACACAGCAGGTATTGTTTATATAGCTGATACAGTGGGTTCAGCAGGCAGGTACAGTCAGGTACATCAAGTACTACAAGCGGGTACAACCAGGAGCAATAGGTACACCAAGTACAACATGCGGGTACAGTCAGGTACATCAGGGGTAGCAGGTACACCAAGTACAACAGGCGGGTTCAGCCAGGCGTGAAGGAGGCGGATGCAGCTAGGCGTGAAGGAGGCGGACGCAGCTAGGCATGAAGGAGGCAAGAAGAGCCACCAATCCCCCCACGTGGGTATTTTTCCAAAAAAGTCCCATGCAAGACTTTTTTTTTAAAGGTAATAAAACCTTTAATCAACTTATTACTTTGCACCCCCCCCCCCCCCCTCATCCCCCCCCCCTCATAAGCAAATGTCCAGCCCCTATTTAAAAATGGGTGTGAACACAATATCTTATAAATATTAAGGCTTACTCTAGTTAATGGATTTTACCTTTTAAAAAGGCCAAAATGAAAATACTTACCACCTGTTCACACGCCACACCACCAAGTCAGCAAACAGCACTCTACGGCACACGGGGGGCATCCTTGTCTAGTGTACTGGCACGGCATAACAGGTAGACATACGCAAATAAGTCATGCAAAAACAAATTTATGCATGCAGGCATAAATGCATGTGCACAAATAATGGACGAAATCTCCCTTTCATGAAATTTTTACAAGAGGTTCCCGTCGGGCACAAAATTGGTGCGACAAATATAAATAAATATGACCTGGTCTTCCTATGGAGTGACAATCCCATAGGTAAGACACCATCCTAACCATACACGGGTGGCACCAACAGGCTCCCGTCCATACAGTACAAAGCAAATCACAACGGGTGGCACAAAACTGGTTTTCGTCCATGTGACGCAGCATTAGTCGCACACGGGTGGCACTGATCTGGCTCCTATCCATGTAACACCATAAAACTGGCCCTTTCACATGGGACATTGGCCTGGCCCCACGTGAACATGGCACAAATCTGGTCGCTCTATGGAGTGATAGTCCCATAGAAGTGGCTCCAGAAATGGAGATGGACCAAATGGTGACACTATGTGTAATAGTCCTCGAATTTGACTTCTTGGTCAATTTCACCTAGTTTCACACCCAATTGTTAAATTTTTTTACAAGTATTCCATTATCCGGTTCAACCTCCTTAGTCTCCACATAATAGCACATGGGTTGCACCTTCGGAGCTCCCACAAAGATGCACTTCTACAGAGATCATTTCCTCAAGTTCACATAGGATGGCTTCATGTGGCAGCCAGGCTATGTGGGTATTCACATGTCACATTCCATTTGGATTGCGATTGGCCAGCTACGAGTATCCTCCCACGGCCTACGGGTAGAGATAGGGTGGGAAGAGCACATATTCAGAGATGGAGAGCTCATACGGAGACCTCAGGAGGAGAGGATCAAAATCCACCTCCCCTCCTTCCTCGCCAGCCAACCATCACTAGTTTCTTCTGGGCCCATGGAGAGGATATCGCCATAGTGGCTCCCACGGGGGTGGTCCACCACAAAGAACCTCAGCTCCGCCTCGTCCCCGAGTCACTTCAAAATGGGCTTGCGCCCTTCAACGTACCCTGCATCCTCAACCCATGGGACACCAACCACGATTCTCCCATCAGCTCTAGATCCAAGACATGCTCCACTGCCATCACACCACCTTCCCATGTACGGTGATAGAAGGGGACCTCTCGGCCATACTCAATAATCCCATGCTCGACATACTTGAGAGAGCTGTACCTCTACTGGAGGATGATGTGCTCCACATGCTTCATATTCTCATGTACTCCATGATGAGAGTCTCTGCTTGTACCCCATGTACTTCTCCATGACGATCATTGTATCATCCTCTACTTTCAGAGAGCTATGTTATTTGTACTTGTTTTTTTTTTTTTTTCCATGATGAGACATACCATGGATAGCATTGTATCACTTTGGTCTTATAGACCCATTGGGTCTTTAGGAGACATTACCAATTTCATACTTTCTTTCCCCAATTTATAAATCCCAATTTCTACTTTCAACCTAAAGCGCATCCAATTTCACACAGTCATTGAAATTTCCTACGTTTTCCTTAAATTTTGACTTTTTTCTATTTGATTCAATAAGTGTCACTTTGAAACCCATAG
Source organism: Cibotium barometz (assembly GCF_041138505.1). Taxonomy (NCBI): domain Eukaryota; kingdom Viridiplantae; phylum Streptophyta; class Polypodiopsida; order Cyatheales; family Cibotiaceae; genus Cibotium; species Cibotium barometz. The sequence goes on along the minus strand of NC_141081.1, from coordinate 5,463,227 downwards.
AGACGAAATGAAACGAGTCGAAACAATGAAACGATGAAATGGGCGGAACGTTTCTTGTGACTATGGTTTCCCTAGAAGGTTTGAATGATGCCTCTCTGCCAGAGGGGTGACTCTGCCTTCTATATCTCGCCCGCAACATGCTTGCCAAATGTGCCAGGCTGCTATGGTTTTGATGAGCTCCAATCACAGATTTGTGGGGGTTAGTGGGGTCCATGCAGCATTAGAACCTTGGTGGCAGCGATGATGGTGATGTGGAGATGTGTGAGTCTAAGTGCGTGATCCTCGCGAGCTGTCCTCCTCGAAGAGGATGCATCTGTGACCCATGTAATGGTGCTTTAAGTGACGAACAAACCCTCGGGAGGGCCATTGTGAAAACAGGAGAAGAATCTGCCACCAAATCAACCCAAGAAAGGGGGGGATCCAACAACATATGGAGAGGAGTAGACGAGAGCTGGTTCTTCCCGCTTGTGAACCCATTGCCCTCCCCCCCCGGGCCCCCGCACCCCCCCCCCCCCCCGGGCGGCGGGCGGTTGTTCTGGGTAGAAGAGGAGGCTTGTTTCATGCAGATGCGTTTAGTCAGTCCGGGCTTTGGGATAGTACACATTGCAGTATGCTACTTCCCACCAGAGACTTCTCCCTTTTCCGGGGATTTGTTACAGGATGGACAGTTACCGTGTGCCCCTTTGTTTGCAAATATTGTGGAGTACGCCCAACAGGGAGATATCCTCCTGTTGGTTGACTTCAATGCATGGACAGCTGATGTAGGTGCATATGTTTTGACTATCATGCAGACCCAGTTATGCTTGCAGAGATAGACCCTATGGAGCTAGAGCTACAACTGTCATCACAGGATACTGGGACATTACGAGCTCTGGCAGGAGTTTCTTGGACATGGGATATATCAATTCTCTATAGAGAATCGCAGCTGTTGCCTTCTGTTTTTGTCTAGGCATGTGAAGATGGAGTACTCTCTCCCTCTCGTCTTAGGTTTCCACAATCAAGAATTTGGCCTTGAGATGACCTCTACTGTCTACAACAGGATGTCTCGTTGGCCCACCTCAGATAGCAGGACCTGCTTCCTCTAGTGGGGCAGCTCTAGTACCAAGGATTACTTGATGGGGTCTCCTGCTCTTATGTGAAATATCCGGGACTGCGCCATCCCACCACCACCCATTAGAGCGGATCATGCTTACTGAGCCTTCATTATATCTTGCGCACCCCCCCACCCACCCAAGATCCCCCCATATTCCCCCACATCCACCTTCACCCATATTCACTCTCACCATGACCTTGACTCAGTCTACTCGGATCTCCTATACCGTCACACAATCGATCTTGACCTCATCATCACTCTGAACCATTACAGCACACCTCACAATTTTGCACGAATCGCTCAAGCCAGCTTCCCACACACTCTTTGCTCCACTACCAAACCCCCGGTGGGCTCACAGCCTCAAAACGGATGATATGATGATGAGTGCAGAGTCATGCTGCTTCACTTCCTCTCGGAAAAGGAGATTGAACGGATCTCCTCAGAAGTGTGCATTGTGCAGACACCTCATACACATGGCACCTTTTAGAGGAAAGGATATGTGTGCTCCTGGGCCTTAAGTTCGGTTAGCAAAGAGGCAATATGATTTACTGGAAAGCTGGTGCTCCAGGTGAGAGTTTCACTGAGCACCATGCAGAGCTTTGTATATAGATTCCATCGTGGAATAGAGTTCTCTTCTGGAGGGGCCCCTAAGCATTGTACAATGCATGTGACACAGAACACTTAGGCATGGATTATGTATGTGTTTGTCCTAAGTAAAAGTAAGATTCTCTGAGTATTCCACGCTATCCACTGTGGATACAAAAGCACTCATCTCTTCGTGTGGGGAGGGCCTGGGTAGAACCAGGCCCCACTCTTCTCTATGATGAGGATGGCACTGGCTTGGCACTCCACTTGGTCTTGAATAGAATCATAGTCATGGAGGCGAGACAGATTTTGGGATTCTCCAGCATTTGCTCACACCTCAAGATTCCCGCTGGAAGATCAACGTCACAGGTCTGCAGATTTTGTGGGCATGTAGGTGGGGACCATAAACGGATTAGTCACCCTTCCAGCTAAATTGTCAGCACCATTTGGATGGACCTTATTCCTAAAGGGCATGAGGAGTGCCTTCAGGCTAGTTCTATGAGAATGCATGGCATCCCTTTTATGCATCTCAAGCCTGGGACCCTTAATGTCCAGAGGGCTACAGTTCCTAGCGTGGCTTTTCCTCCATGTGGTTTCCTCAAAGTGACCAGCCATGGAGGGAGCCCCTCCTTCACAGGCTCATACCAGTTCAGAAGGTTGCTATGAGTTCTCCATTTAGCTTCACTTGTAAAGACATGAACCAACTTGAGTGATCCTATGTGAAACCATGGCTTGGACTCTTATGCTTTCATCAAGAGAGGCTGGTCATGCTTGAAAACCCTAATATTGGTTATACAATAGTTGTAATGAAGAAACTGTTCATTGTGCTCACTGCTAACCAGAGCGATGGTCGCTTTTACTATTTTAAAGCATAACTTTTGGATCTGAATATAGGTGCACATTGCTAAGGCTTTTCTTCTACATTGACAAGTACCATATTGTTTTTGGTAGAACATACACCCCAAAGCTGGAAGATGTGGGCTCCTATCTGGCGCTTCTTTGGATCCCGATTCGGAAAGATGGAAAGAAAGGGAAACCATGTCTTGCTTGCAGCAGTCATAAGGTTGCTGCAGGTACCACTTCTACATGAACTGTGTTTCAAATCAAAGGATGTTTTCAAGTTGTATCAGCTTTATGACGACCAATCGTTTGTCCTCCCAAATTCAGCTCCTCCATCAGTGCACAATGTCACTGTGAAAGAAGTATCATCAGGCATCTTTGTTGGAGAAGGGATCTATCATGGAGGGTTGGAAGGAGAGAGCCAAATGAGATGGTACAGACAAGCAGCAGATGGAACCATGACCCCGATCGCAGGAGCTTTTTCAAAGATGTATTCCATTACAGATGATGATTATACTTGCTCATTGGTCTTTGGGTGAGCTTATTTACATTGTTGCATCCCTCACATGATCAGTATTGAAGTTTAGACCTCATGGACAGCCTTGGGTCTCCAATTGTTGTTCTGCTTATAGGTATCCTTGGCTCATTGATTATGCATACTGGATTTTCTAGTTGTTGTATGACACCCGAATCTTTACCAGGTTTACTCCTGTTCGTCAAGATGGGGTTGTTGGAAGACTTGTGTTATCGGAACCGACAGACACAATCTTGCCTGGTGAGCATCTTGTGCATCTGCAAGACTTGTGCCACCCTGCTTGTAGATGAGACACACACCTGCTAAGGATGGGTACAGAACAGTGCCACCCCCACCATCGCAGGGGGGGCCATCATGACCACCCATCATGGATGGACGGGCAATCTTGTGCCTGCAACTCACTGCTGCCCATACCATGGCCCATGGGTGCGGGGAATGTTCTATAACCAGCCTAATTATGCCCTCAAAGTGCTTTGATGTCTATTGAAGGTTTGACGATGTTGAGGCATGCTTCTTATAAGTCTCTTATGCCCTTTCACAGAACTACCAAGAGTGCAAAAGTTGGTTCTGACAGGAAAAGCCATTGAAGGAGAACTTTTGGTTGTTAGGGAGGTGATACCGAATGACAAAAAACAGAAGCATGTTTGGGAAAAATATATAAAAGATGTCAGGTTCCAATGGTATGTCTTCAAAGTTGGCCAAAGATTTGCTTTATTTGGCTCCAAGTTGAATCTACTTTGCAATATCTTATGTGGGTGTGTACACAGGTCACGGTCATTTTGGCCCAATTTGCATAACTCCTTTGAGGGGCTATTGTTTCAACGAGGTTGCTCATACACTGTTCGCACCGAGGACATAGGCTTTTCCTTGAAATGTGAATGTGTTGTGACTGATATCTTCAGCAGATCATCACTACCAGTTTCAATTGTCTCTTCAGCTGTAGCCCCAGGCAAGCCAGCTATCCCTGCAAAGATGGAGTTTAATGCTTTCCATGTGAATTAAAAAAATGATTTGTGGTCTGGAATGACGACTTATGCTCTTAAATCCGTCTGTCTTTTCACATTGGTAGGAATGCCAAAGGTTGATAAACTAGAAATTGAAGGTCAGGGGTATCACACGAACGTGTATGCCATCCGGGGCATCTATAGTGGAGGCAGAGAAGGAAAAAGTGCAATACAATGGTTTCGAGCAATGGCCCGTAGCCCTGACCTTATCCTGATTGCTGGTAAGTAGTTCTGTTTCCTTTGATTTTTTTCAATAAACAAGTCATAGACCAAGGCCAGGATCACAAGATTTTGCACATGGTGGAATGCTACTTGCTGTGGCACTGACGCTGTTGCAAAGGGCCCCTTCAGCTGGAACCAGCCACTAGGCTATCTCCTACTTGCTGCAATGAGTGTGGCAGCTTAATCTATATTATGTGTGAACTGGCTGGTGGCCTGCCTCCCAAGGCCACTTCACAGTTTCTGGCCAGAAACTTGTGAACCTTGCTTAGGTGTTCAATGATATCATTCGTGGTCTTTCTATTTTCTGAGACGTGCAGGTGAACTGGGTCGAATGTACGAGGCCAATGTTGACGATGTCGGTTATCGACTTGTGGCTGTGTACACTCCAGTCCGTGAAGATGGAGCTGAGGGCACACCTGTTTCAGCCTCAATAGGTCCCATTGCAGTTGGTGTGTTCTTAGACCCCCAAAAATAAAACAGGAATACTAATGAGCTATTAGAATAGGACCTCTTCTGAATTGGGTAAATATAAAGTTTTCATAGATGTACATTATAATAAGATAAACAAGGTTGTCTCGGTCTTTGAGAAGTCACATGGTGTTTGTCCAGAGCCTGAGATTGCTGAAGAGGTGAAGCAAAAGCTGGATTTGGGCACCTTAAGGTTTGAGGTTAGTGGGTGTATTCTATGTCCTAGCCCAATGTGGTCTGATAATTTTATTTCAAGTGATTATTGAATGTGCTCTCTTTTTGAACAAAAACAATTGCAGGCTTTACTGGATCGAGATCCTGCTTCAACTAAGGTAATGAATGCATTTTGCTAACGACAAGTTTGTGTTGAAAACCCTTCTATATCCAATGAACATGCACATGGTTGGAACAGATGCACCCAAATCAAGGAAGCTTAGAAAAGCGGGTGATAGATGTCAACACACGAAGGATTAGAATTATGAAGACAGGTGCAAAGACCTCCTTTCTGGGCATGGACATGCGAGGGGCATATTCACCTCCCTTTCATGTAAGCTTCTTTGATATAGTGTGTTTCCACTATCACAATTTGAGTCTCAAAATACTGAAAAGATGGGAGATTTGCGATGGATTGCAGATAGAAGCAAATAGAAATGACCAGCATCGTCTCAAAATAGTCATGGAGGGTGAGAACGAGATCGATCTGATGGTGCAAACCAGGCAAATGAGAGATATTATAGTTCTTGTTATCAAAGGTTTTAGCACAAAGATTCAATAATAACACTCAAGTCTACTATTATACACCAGTTATTGCAGTATTACAGATTTTGTACCAGGTTTCCTTTATTTTTGTCCCATTACATCCACCTTTTTTTAGCATCTGTATAACAATTTCCAAGCCATATTGCCATATTAATCAAGGCAAGAAAAACCCATTGTCCATGATGTCAACATGCCAAAGCCTAGTTTGTTATTTTTTGTTCATTTCTTGAAGGACATTTCAAGGTTTCTTAGTGAAGCAATTCTTGATTATACTGTGAGAGAATGTATATGACCTTTTGAAGTTAGTGGGTGACAGAGCTCCTTTAAAGTATGCTTGTGTTCAGTCACTTTGTAAGGTTAACTAGAAATTAATCCGGAAACCTCTGCTTTTCTTTTGAAGGATCTTTTTGATCAAGTTCTTTTCTTTTGAAGGATCTTTTTGATCAACTTGTAATGCCCAATAGGAGTACAACCATTGCTTCGCTGAGCATCTTCTATGTCAGTTAAAGAGAATGATTCACCTTTAAGGATGCATTGATCTAACAAGTTGCCAACGTCAATAGGTCCTAATTTACCAAGCAAGTAATACTTGAAAAAAATTACTATGATATTTTAGATCATTGGTCACATCTATCAATAAAGTGTACAACGTGCGGTGTATATATGAGAACACTCACAAGTAGTAGGATCTTTCACAGCATAAATATTATATGCTAGTAGAAGCTAGGGAGTAAACTCATAGTGATGATTGATGAACTGTGGAGAAGGGGTTGATCGTGTATCTTTATAGGATTGTATACATGGGGCGTCCATGACATGACCACATAGGTCTGTGGTCATAGTCGTCGTCACCATCGGTGATGTAGACGCAGCTCATAAATGTGTACTAGAAATGTTGTAGGAGTTACTCCACCTCCCACGGTCATCTGGGCTTATCTTGGGCCCCAATCTGGTCCTGCAATGTCGGGACATGGTGTCCAAGAGTAAAGTCTATCTACTCCATGTATGGATTGTTATTATGAGATATGGGATGTCAGGCATTCTGTGCGTTTTTGCCGCACAGGTCGTAGCTGGGGACTTGCCGAACACCGTATGCGAGCCACGAATGGCTGCAAGCATACAACCAGGAAGGCAAGCTCAAAACAGAATGCAAAAGGTGTGTCACTCACCGCTTAACTGCCGCCTTGAAGGATTCCCGCGTCGCAACCGTGAAGGAGGAGCCGCCGTCGCCGCTCTACCGCCTCTCCGCCGCCTCGCCGTGCCGCTACACAGTGCGCTCGATCGCTCTCTCACTCTCTCTCTCTCTCTCTCACACACGCAGGAGAAGGAAAACAAGGAGATAAGGCAAGAGCACTCTTCTATTCACAACACATGAGAATGAGAATTTTAGGGTTACATTTGACTCTTATAGGTGACGTGGCCGTTCACACTTGGGCGCCCATACATGGCCGGCCGACCCTAACCCTTATCCTACTGATATCCAAGGTGCGCCTCTCATCGGCGATCACCCAATCCCTTCATCCTTAACATATGGTGCCGACAAGCCCGGTCCATGACTCAGAATATTTAAATTAATGACGTAAAACATAGTACGTCTCAATGTCCGCCATGGGTTAACATGCCCCCCTTCCTGATGTAGATTCCGTCCTCGGAAGCTATGGTATGGTAAGCTCGATAGGGTTGTTGTGGTTGACCGTCTGCAAAACAGGGAAAAGAGTGAAAGTATGCTGGAATTCAAAAGATATAAAGTGTATAAATTCAAGCATGTTAGACCACAATGGATATTGCTTATGAGAACTTAGTTTAAGGGTCACATGAATGAGCTAGTGTAGCAAATTAATAGGAGTTTAAAATTATTGAAAGGAATTCAAGAGTTAGCAAGGTGTCAAAGGTTAATCAAGGGTTATATAACTGGCCTAAGTCAAGGAAAATAACCAAGCTTAATAAATAAACAGATGACCACACTGTGTCTACTCTAAGAACAAGTTAATACCACGCGTCTAGGGACACAAGAAACATCAGAGTTACAGGAGCCTTTTGCCTTTATTTTTTTTTAAAATGCACGTGACAATTTTTACACACAATGGCGACCTTCCTAAGGCAAAACTAACATCGATCCTGGTACCATGTTTAACACAAGGCATTATCCAGGAATCTATTAGCTCACTTTAGGCAAGGCTATCCCCTACCAACCAAAGGCATCGGTCTGGAGTAGAATACTCCTCGCCTACCAAGTATCAATAAGGCGATAAGCCAACATTAAAGCACATTATAGACTTGTATTGCCATTTATTGTAGGCTTTTTTTTTTAAATAAAGTTTCTTTTGATCTTCGCTCCTGAACTAAAATGTGTTCTTACATCCTTTCGACAAGGGGTAAAAGCTATGTCCTAGAGGTCAACACACACACAGCCAGGTGTTCAAACATTAAGATGGTTTGACCCTAGACCTAAGACAATCGTATTCCAAGGTTAACTAAAGACGTCATGCTGCCTAGGAATATTTTTAATAAAGTTAAGCTCATTAATGATTTACACTAGCATGCAAGCAACTTCAAAGACTAAGTAGTACATTGACAATTTCCATGTGGTCATGCCTTATAGTTTATGAAATTAATTGAACAGTAAAAACGAAAGAGAGTGGGTATGGAAGAATTACACCTGTAATTGGAGATCTCCTTGATTTAATGAGACAGCTTGCAATTTGATGTAGATATATTTTGATGAACGTTGCGGCAGTCTCAGGACTTGAAAGCGAACCCACCTCAAACTTTTTAACCTGTACAATCAATTAACAAGCACTATACCTCGAGAGGCACATCAGTGTGGAAAATCAAAGACTCGTTTAAAGAATGTAAACTAGAAAAAACTAGAAAACACTAACCTACCTACCAGTCACCACACTACTACTGAGGATACGGTAAGAGGATGTTGTAGAGTCCTGGCTCTAGCCCTAAGGCTAAGCCTCTATCCGCATCATCCAAATAAATAAAATCAACCTCAGTAGTGCCATGAGTTTCATCCGTCCATTCATCATTGTCAGATATTTCCTTTTCATTTGCCCATTCACATAGACTCATCAAGAATATAACCATGCGAGGATAGTCATCTTGTGGAAAAGGAAAGCATTGGGCTATCGGGGATATGTCCTCTACGGAGTAGGGGTCAATCATGGTCAATAGGCGAATTAGCCATTCTAATTCCTCAACATTTTCCTCTCTAGCTAGTATATCTATATGATCCCATTCAGTTTCAATTACAGGATAGCACATGTGGAATATCTGAGAAAGGTACAGATGATACCTCTCACCAAAGGTAGAAGTGGATGAAGTGTATGATGATCGGGCATCTGCCATATCTGCAAACACAGATATAGCATCAGTAGGTTTAGACAGGTCAATCTAGTTCTTGATTGTATACGGATATTTCTCTTGTTTTGTGCTCTTGCTCTTTTTACTATTTTTTGTTTTTCTTTTCTTTGTTTTTTTTTTTTAAATGTATGAAGCTATATATATACATCCCCTTGAATTTGGCAATTACATGGTCAGGGGAGAAGGCTAAGGAGGAAGCATTAGAATGTCGAGCGTGAGTACATGCTTCCCCTTTCCTTGGGTAGATCATATTATTTGCAATGATGTTGCAGCCTCTTGGAACCAATTTGTCCAGCGGGTCATAGGTTGTGATGTGGGCAGATAGCTTTTTATGACCCTTGTGGCCACATCCAATTGTAAAGATGGTAGGGTACGCTCCCATTGACGAATGGAGGAAATGGTTTCCGACGATACTATTACAAGGGGAGACGTAGACTCATAGGTTTTTTGTTGGGTGTTGGCAAGAGTAGGTGTAGAGCATGTAGAAACTTCTATATCAGCGTGTGCCTGGCATGAGGAGCTAGAAGCTTCATGTGGCTCCCCCCTTCCTGAGCTAGGTGGTAATGATCGATATCGTTTGGGAATCCAAACTAACTCTGGAAGAAGTGGTGCGGAGCACTCTGTTACCTTTCCCTTACCACGATCTTGAATTATCATTGGGATGGCAATAATTGGTTTGCAAGGTTTCACAGGTGATGTAGAGGGATTCAGCTTATGTTTAGGGACCCAAATCTGGTCATTTCCCTCGTAGTACCCTTGGGCTACTAGTAATTTTTTAGGGATCCATCGTGATGTTACATTGCCCTTTCTCGGGTGGGTAGCTGCTTTCCTTTTACGAGGCTTCTTGGTGGCTGAACGAGATTGAGCAGGGGAAGTAGCTATTAACGAAGCTTTTGGGACCCATTTGTATGTGTTTTTTGGCATAGTAAGCGAAGCTTTAGGGACCACCTTGCCTGTTTCCACTCTTGGCATTGAAGCGTTAGAGGGGTGGCCAACAATCGAAGATGGTTTTGCCACTGGACTTGGTGATTTTTCGTTATCCATCATTTTGTCCAGAGTGGATGGCTTAGGAGCGAGATTTTGAGCGGTCAGACCTAGTGTTGGTTCTTGCGTTGTTACTTGTCTGGTTGCCCAATCGATATTGCACTTGGTGGCCATCATCCATTTGCGCCCTAAGATTACAGTCCCTTCCATGGTACCAGCAGGCATAACCAAAAAGCTTTGAATTATGGTTCCCTTGTCATAAGCAACCGGAGTGTGCAGAATTCCTGAGACAGGGGTTTTCTTCTTGTTGATTCCTTGAACTTGGATAGAACTCTTGGTTAAAGGTGGTTTTCCCAGTTGACACCACACGCCATATGATAGCAAATTGTGTTGAGCTCCTGTATCCAATAATGCATTATACAACACCTCCCCGTAGTAAGGACTCCGTAACTCAATTGGGTATCTTAGAGGTGGGTCAGATTCCAGTGCATCCTCCTCTGCTTCCTCGAAAAATACTTGCGTAATTCCCAAGTTGGCTTCTCGTTGTCTCCTAGCACGCTGTTGACGTTCTTTAGCTTCGACTCTCGCTTGTATCTTTTTAAGCTCAGCTTGTTCTTTAGCTGCCTTCTTTTGATGGATTGCATGTAACTCCTCCTGGCTCAGGGAGTCATAGTATCGTTTGAATTTACTCCCATTAAGGAATCCAATGGTTTCAACTCCGTCGAGAGTCTCCACTCTGATGGTACCTTGCGGGGTAATTTCACATACTCTATATGGTCCCTTACCAGCATATTTGAGCTTCTTCTTTTCGTTTTGCACTCCATACATCAGGACTTTATCCCCAACCTTGATGTCCTTGTCCTTTAGATGGCGATCAAACCATTTTTTCCTTCTATCCTTCTCCACAAGGGCATTGTATACAGCCAATTGTCTTTCTTCGTTTAGCCGCTCAAGAATATACAGACGCTCTGCTAAGGGATTACCATCCCATCCCTCTTGAGTAGCAACACGAAGACTAGGAATGACAAATTCCCACGGCATGACTGCTTCTTGGCCATATACCATTTTGAATGGTGTGCAATTAATAGCCACTTTGTACGCAGTACGATAGGCCCATAAAGCTGTCGTAAGCTTTAGATCCCAATCCGTGCGATGAGCTTCAACTATCTTTGTCAAAACAGAGATTAATGTCTTGTTTGTACTCTCGGCTTGGCCATTCGCTTGCGGATAATAAGGAGTAGATTTATGATGGGATATCATGAAATTTGTTGTGAGCTCCTTAATCACTTCATTTATAAAATGCGTACCATTGTCGCTCACAAGTTCCAAAGGACAACCGAATCGTGTGATTATATTTTCAAAGAGGAACTTGGCTGTTGTCCTCGCATCTGCCTTACGTGTCGCTTTCGCTTCAGCCCATTTGGTCATATAGTCAGTGGCCACAATAATATAGCGAGATTGTGTGTTTCGGGCCGCTGGACTAATTGGACCTACAAAGTCTAAACCCCACTTTTCAAATGGTTGGTTTACTTTGATTGGATGTAGGGGCATCTGATCTTGCCTCTGGGGTTTCTTGTATCGTTGGCATTCATCTCAACCCTTCACAAAGAGTGATGCATCTTGGAACATAGTGGGCCACCAATACCCTGATTGTAAGATCTTTCGCGTAGTTAAGTCTCCTGAGAAGTGACCACCGGCTACGCCCATATGTGCCTCTTGTAAAATGTATAGATACTCATCCTCTCGGGCACAACGCCTAAGAACGTCATCCTTTCCTCTTTTATAAAGAGTCCCAGCTATCAGGCAATAGGGTTCGCATTCTTTGATCAGCTTTCGAGCTAGGTCTTTACGAAGCTCCTTGGGTGGAAAGCCATTAACCAAAAAGTTAACAATCTTCTCACTCCATTCAGGCATTGTCTCCACCATGAACAGGGAGGTGTCAGGTAAGTCATCATCAACCCCCGTAGGAGCCTCACCATTAGGTATGCGAGACAAATGATCAGCCATAACATGTTTTTTGCCAGGTCTCACAACAACAGTGAAATCAAACTCAAGAAGAATCAATAGCCATCGTGTGATTCTTCCTGTGGAGCATGGTTTGTTTACCAGATACAACAATGCTTGATGATCTACATAGAAAACAAACTTGGTGGCAAGGAGGTAATAACAAAATTTCCTTACTGCATATATCATTGCCAACCCTTCTCGCTCCGTAGTGGTGTAGTTCATCTCAGCATCGTTCAACTGGCGACTGGCAAAGCTAATGGGGTAGTCTAGCTTGTGTTCTCCAGGTTGAGTTAACACACACCCAATAGCAAAATTTGATGCATCAATATGCACATGGAAGAGTAAATCCCAGTTAGGCATTCTCAAGATTGGAGCACTCGCCAAGGCCTTCTTTAATAGCTCATAGGCACGGTCACATTCTTCGGTCCAAATAAACTCGATGAGAAGCTTATACAATGGTCGAGCTATCTCGGCGAAGAATAGAATAAACCTTCGATAATAACCAACGTGGCCCATAAAGCGTTGGACTCCCTTGTAGTTGGTGGGTGGTGGCAATTCTAGAATGACCTTGATTTTACTCTCGTCAGTGGAAATCCCATTTTTGGACACTATATGCCCTAAGATAACTCCGTGTTTAACCCAGAATTGGCATTTGAAAGGATTCAAGGAGATGCGATATAATCTACACCTTTCAAATATTTTTCGTAAACACATCAAGTGCTCGTCCCACGAGGAATGAACACAAAGATCATCTAAGAAAGCTTCACAGAAGTCCCTTAGATATTCCTCAAAGGCCGTGTTTATCAATCGTTGGAATGTTGCAGGTGCATTGGTCAAGCCAAAGGCCATGATGCGAAAGGCAAACACTCCAAACTCCGTGATAAATGCTGTTTTAGCTTGGTCCTCGACTGCAATTGTGATCTGATTGTAACCCGAGTACCCATTTAAAAAGCTATATGCCTCCTTGCCTGCCACTCTTTCAAGCACATGTTCAGAATATGGCAAGGGGTAATGATCCCTTCTGGTGGCTGCATTAACCTTTTTGAGGTCAACGCAGACTCTGAGTTTCCCATTCTTTTTTGGTACGATGACTATCGGAGAAACCCATTCTGAGTGCTCAATAGGGTATATGAATCCACATTTTACAAGCTTTTCAATTTCCTCTTGTATAATCTTTGCGTACTTAGGATTCATTGGGTAGGGACGTTGCTGGACTGGTTTAGCAGTGCTAATCATTGGGATCGTGTGTTGCACCACCGAGGGTGGAACACCCTTCATATCATGATATGTCCAGGCAAATATGTCCTTGAATTCTTTAAGAAGCTTCGTAAGTGCAGCTTCTTCTGCCTTGGTGAGGTCTTGAGCAATAAAAACGGGTTTAGACTCCTCACCTGGATCTGCTAAGTCTATCTCCTTAACTACCGCAGGGCCATCGTAGACACCGCTACTCCCATTGGTAGGCGTTCGTTGGGCTTTTGTGCAGACCACTTTACGTTCCCCTGTGGTGAATGATTTGAAATGCTCGGGTGCGGGGTGTAAGTCTACTGGTTCTTGTTGTGCCAGGCTTTTTTCTTTCAATTCCGCTTCCTTTTGCTGTTGAGCCAACTCTTGGTTTTGCCGCCTTCTTGCAGTACGACTTAGTTTTGGCTTCTCTTCGATTTCTAATTGGGCAACGTCATGAGGTTGCGGAATACACCACATGACACTTTGGAGGTATTGTTCCCAATTATCCGCTATCTTCCGATGAGCATCAATGGCTCCTACATAACTAAGCCATTCTGCAGTAGATCTTTCCTTGTTTATTGCAGTGCGTACATTAGCTCGATAGCGTTGGCGCTTATGTCTCGTTTTCTTCTTACCAAGTTTTTGATTTTTGTTTCTGTCAGATTCGGACTCACTTGGTCGATCTTCACTTTCGGACGAACTGCAGGAGGTCACTGTCCTAGGCCTTGAGCACCTTGCTTCCACATTTGGGTGAATATTTGATTCATCCCTCCCATCAGGCTCAGGGTCAGTTTCTTCTTGAGATTCATACTCAGAGTCGCGTTGGTCAGAGTCTTCGCTACTTTCAGTGTCAGTGGAGTTGGCCACTTTCTCGCCATCAGGGGTCAAGTGCATAACACCTATCATGTTTATTGGCACTAACGGTGGCATATCTTGCCCCTCAGGTGTTACCCAACTTGTACCTCTATTTTCCCATGTGTCTATGGTTGCCGCTAGGTGTACCCAATCCACGTTATCCGACTCAGTCATACCCGGTAGGACATCCATATAAGGAGAATCTTTCCCATCATCAGTCTCTTTTTTGCATGTATAGCAATACCTTAATGGGGCAGAGTGAACAGTGGTATCCGATCGATTATCGATGATAACCTTGCTTCCTAAAGGATGCGCGCGACCATTCTCAAGATCAACTCGAATGACAGAGTCCTGGAATTGTAGGTAGACATGGTTTTTCGACCAGTCATGCACCATTTGTGCTTCCCTCATGAAAGGACGTCCTAAGATCATTTGATATGACATAGGATGCTTGGAGAAATCCATTACAATGAAGGTATGTTTTACCTTGTATCCCAGGACCTTGATCTTAAGGTCCCTTAACATTCCAATAGGTTTAGCTATGGTTCCGTTTGCCATCTTAACCACTATGTTTGTGACTTCGAGGTGAGGTCTTCCCATAGATTCCCAACAGTTTTTAGTCACAATGCTCACTCCAGCACCACCATCAAGGATTCCCTTTAGAGTTAATCCCTTGGTAGTAAATGGGGAGGGTGGCATTAGATTCGTCCCCTTCAAAGTACTGTCCCAACTTGTTCACAGGTATTTCAACGACTGAATCTTCATCTAGGTTGGGTTGTAGATCCCAATGTTCCCCTTCATCTTGAAGCGTGTCGGGTCTATCCACATTTGCAAATTGTGGTAGCCCCGCCTTTAGTTCTCCATTGAGAAATGCCCGAAGAGCTAAGAATAGCTCAGGATCTCCGTATAATTTGGATATGATCGTGGTTCTGATCTCAGAGGACATGAAATCCATTAGCTTGGACACATTCAATGGTACTTTTCGAGACATCGCCCCTTGACTAGGGACTGGTGAAGATGGAATCACTTCCTCTTCGATGGGGTCAGGCATTCCCTCACTAAACATTCTTTCCAACAAGAAGGGTGTTTGCCCACTTCCTGATGTCCTATCCTCACTTTCTTCCCTAATGATACTAGGTATAGCTAACGGTTTATGGTTCCTGTGAGGCTGAACTTGCGTAGGAAACACTGTGTCTGGAATTTTGATTTTTCTCAGGTTTGACTCCAGTTCTCTTTGTGTTTCTTCCACCAAACCCCTTAAGTGTTGCACTTATTCAATCTCCTCAACTGGGTTTGGGTAAGTTCCAATCTTTTTCTTGAGGGTTTTTGGCCCCCGTGGCTTGTCTTGGGGAGTCTCAATCAGTTGAGAGGGCATTAACTGACTAGGTTGTGGGGCCGAGGAAGTTTCCTTTTGGTTCCCCTTATTTATGTACTTGCTTGACTCTCCTTCGTTGAGCTCCCGAGTGGGTTCCCCCCTTAAGGTAGTGGCTTTGGTCCCCATGGTTTCTATTGAATCGGAATCATCTTCAGGATCATTCATATACACGGGGTCATCTCCTGTCCCTATGTTAGTCTTTGAACTGGGCTTGGAGCTCGTGGCATTAAGCGATCTCTTTTGCCGGGTTTTCTTTTTCTTTGCCTGAGCAATTGATGCAGTATCCCTCTCTTCAAGAATGTAGTTTTGATTTTGAAGCATTGACCTAACTACATTCGCGGGTACAACGGGTGTGGTTCCTCGTGCTTGGTTGGTGACCTCAACCAAATTCAATGGCGTAATCTTGGGTGCATTAGGATTATGTGGACATTGAGCAATCAAATGGTCTATGCCACAACGATTACATGTAAGTACCGGCATTCCCGATGTGCTCCCTTGATTTGGTTGCATCTGAGTAGCGATCTTCTGTAGCCTATTAGGGCACTCCGCTACACGATGCGGTCCACCACACTCATAGCATTGAAGAGGTGGTCTCCTCGCCAAGGTGTTAAGGTTTTGCCCTCTTGTGGCAAGAGCAGCCGCTTGATATACAGGCTTGACTTGCCCGAAATGATCCTCCATGTAGTACTGGGGAATCATTTCAAACGTATCAATCCCGTATGGAGCAGTAGGGTCTATCTCCTCTTCATAATCCCCACATGCACTATGTGACTCACAACCCATCTAGTTTATTGGGGTAATCCTTGGATGTGGAGGTTGTGGTCCTAGCACTGGCGGTGGTAACGGCACAGACTGGACTACATTCGGATTCCTTGGAACTATGTGCTGTGACGGTTGCTCTATAGGTTGTGCAGGCATTAGCGCGGGTACTTGAGGTGTGTTTGACCAAGCTAGTGGTGCCTGGTTTGCCAACATTCGCTTAAGTGTTAGGCAATCTTTAGATTGATGGCCATACTTACCACATGCATTGCAATTCCCATTGAATTTGACTCTGAATGTGGGACATTCACTCGTGCTATGTGGTCCTAAGCACACCGAACACCATTGTTGCTCTCTCCTTGGGTACATATGGCTATTCTGAGGAGCTCGATTACCCCTAAAGTATTCTTGGAGAGCCTTAGTAAGGTCGGTCACAGACATTTCAGATATCTTGGGCTCCTTTGCAATAGGTTTTACCGTCATTGGCTCGTGCCCAGATACTTGCGAACTAACGGATTTTGTCTCCGAAGACACCTTTTTACCTGCAATCATCAAGTTGTCTTCTAACTGGATTGCATTGGCAGTGACTGCTTCCCACGTTGTAAGACCTCTAATGACTAGGCCATTGTAAATGTCCTCGTGGCGCAATCCTCGGATGAATCTATCGAGGAGTTGGTTACTATTGAAGCGTTCATCGGGAGTGCAGCGAGAATTTAGATGCTTCAATCGACTTATAAAGTCTCTCACTGACTCCCCTTCCTCGCGTTCAGCTTTTTGGAGTTGAGATGCTACTCCCCAAAGCACACCCTCACGTATGTATTCCTTCAAGAACAGTCTCTTGAGAGTGGGGTAGTGAGTGCGCTCTTCAACCCTTAAGGTTCGATACCAATCTCCAGCCTTCCCACTCAAGGTTAAGCCTAAGGCTTTACACTTATGCAGCTCATTGTGCTCTTCCAAGGAATCACACACGTATTCAAAGACTTCAATGTGCTTCCTAACATCCTCGTTACCACTGAAGTTTTGAGTGAGCTTAGCCACTTGTACTGCCTTGCTTCTAGGTTCTCTCTCATGCATACCCCGCATGTTTTCCGTAATAGATCGTCCGATCGTCTGAGCAAACGCTGCGAGATCACCTAGGTGAGCAGGCATAGCTGGTGGAAGCACTTCTGGGATAGCCTGGCTGATAGGAGTTGGCGTTGGTCTAAGTAGGTTGGCAAATGACGTAGGATATGATATGTGGCTAGGCCTAGCTCCTCTTGGATAAGGGTGGTGATAAGGCGGTCTTGGAGCATACGCCATTGGCATACTAGGAGGCGTAGGAGCTACCTGAGCATGAGTAGCGATAGGTACATAGGGTCGATAGGCACTGGCACGCACTGTTGTAGGTACTGTTCCACTAGGTAGCGGTGTTGTACTAACTACAGTGGTAACATGTGCACTTTCAGCTATGCTCATCATTGGGGTAGGCATTGCGGATTCCCTAATGGAAAGTTGAGCCAAGGTTGGAAAGCTAAAGTTACTACTCGTGGGCTCAACCTGCATTGAGACTCCAGGCGAAACAACATATGAAGGGTCTATGGGATTCATCGAGGGAGTCTCCAATTATGATAGGGTTGGTTGTTTGGCCTTGCCCGTATCTAAAAACCTCATAGGGCCAGTGGAAACTAAGTTCACTCCCCTATTTTGCCTCTCAATTTGGATAATTCCATGAATCACCTCACATATCATGTGTTGTTGCTCCTCTAGATTAGTGGCGCTAGATGTAGATCGTAGGACTTCTAACCAACCTACATGGTATGTGTAACCTGTGTATAGGTCAGTTAGAGTCTCTGTGTGTAGATCATATTCCCAATTTTCATTGAGAAATATCCCATCTAGACTTGGTGTGCCAAACGGCTCTCTTGAAGTGGACGCAATGTCACTTCTTATGGGTTGGCTTCTAGGGACCTCTACTTTAGGAAGAGCATCAGAAGTTGGTAGCTCAGTAGGGCCCTCATTAAACGAAGTAGGTAGAATATCCACATGGACACTCTTTGGGAGGGTAGGGTCTACATAAGATGTGAATGGTGAATCTACTACCCCTCCTTCTTCATTTACTTCGCTTGTCGCATGCTCAGAGCGTGTAGCTCTACTAAAGGTCTCTATTAGACGACTAAATATGCTAGATCCAGGTTGTGGGGCCCACACTGGCTGTTTTGGCTTGTCTCCTCAGGGTTCTTGGTAGGGTGTCCTTCCATGACTTCTGAGTCGGAAGACGAGTCACTATCCACTATTCGTGGATCTTGGGTTGCACTCCCTTGGGTTCCAGCCGAAGGCCAAGATGCCAACGTGGAGGGATGGTGTGAGCTTGCGTAAACTGAAACGCTTTCTAGTGGCTCAGGCTCTAATACCCGACCAGAACGTAGATGCATGTGACGTGGGTACCCTACGTGCGTTGGTAACTACCCTTAAAGCCCACACAAGTGGTTTCTTGGGTATTTCGCACCTCGTTTTTACTTGTTTTTAGATTGTTTTTAACCCGTTTTTGATCCCCTTACTTACGGTTGAACTTGGACTAGGGCGTGTGATAGCTCGAAACGAGCGTATCGTTTAAAGGGTCCTAGTGTGCTTTACAGCACCGTGTTCGCCTATCCAGAGCTCCCATGGTCCTCAAAACAGTCCGTTTCCCTTGGGGGGAAGGGGCAAAAGCCTATTTCCTTGTGGAGGAAAGGGTGAGGGCTTTATCCCACATACTCACTTTACTCCTTGGGGAGTGGGCTACATATAGGGCACAACTTCCCATAAGCTCTCACTTGAAAGAAAGCTATGGAGGCTTACTCTCCTATATATATATATCAAAAGACCGAGACCGCGGCCGGGGCCGGGGCGTGGGTCGTGGGGGGTTCTTTCTTTTCAAAAAAATTTTCTCCAATTAGAAAATCTTTCCTCTCCACACGTTCGGTTCTTTCTTTGAAAATAAAATTTAATTTTTTCTTTTTTTTGTTTTTTATGTTTTTTGTTTTTTATTTTCTTTTTTTTTGAGATAAGTTTTCTAGGGTTCCTTTACGGTTCAGCCTTTAGCCTTGGCCGCCACGCGGTTCAGACGCAGCACAGGTCTGGGGATTCAGAAATCCCCCCTCACACACAGAAAACCAGAAAACAGAATGCATGCCCACACGCGGAGCGAAAATATAACAAAAGAAACAAAAATGCAGCAGACAGATTGCAGAAACAGATTGTAAAACACAGAAACACCTTAACAGCAAACACACAGTCGCTTTCCTACACTGTAGATTAAACTTCACGCAGCAGCCGAGCTGCAAACTGGAGCTTGGTGCAGGGCAACTCCCCGGCAGCGGCGCCAAAAATGTGCGCTTTTGCCGCACAGGTCGTAGCTGGGGACTTGCCGAACACCGTATGCGAGCCACGAATGGCTGCAAGCATACAACCAGGAAGGCAAGCTCAAAACAGAATGCAAAAGGTGTGTCACTCACCGCTTAACTGCCGCCTTGAAGGATTCCCGCGTCGCAACCGTGAAGGAGGAGCCGCCGTCGCCGCTCTACCGCCTCTCCGCCGCCTCGCCGTGCCGCTACACAGTGCGCTCGATCGCTCTCTCACTCTCTCTCTCTCTCTCTCTCTCTCACGCAGGAGAAGGAAAACAAGGAGATAAGGCAAGAGCACTCTTCTATTCACAACACATGAGAATGAGGATTTTAGGGTTACATTTGACTCTTATAGGTGACGTGGCCGTTCACACTTGGGCGCCCATACATGGCCGGCCGACCCTAACCCTTATCCTACTTATATCCAAGGTGCGCCTCTCATCGGCGATCACCCAATCCCTTCATCCTTAACATATGGTGCCGACAAGCCCGGCCCATGACTCAGAATATTTAAATTAATGACGTAAAACATAGTACGTCTCAATGTCCGCCATGGGTTAACACATTTGGGTTTCTCAACCATGGCTACTCCTTGTAGTGGGGGCCGTACAAACATGAGCTAGCTGAGCTAGCTGTTGGTGCTTGGACAACACAACATGAGGGTGGAGCATTGATATTCAACACCCCTCATTGTCCACCTAAAGGTGACCTCTGTGGTCCAATGCCGAGTTGAAGAAGATGTCGCTCCATTTGATCCCTTCTAAGAGCCTTTGTGAAGGTGTCTGTACAATTCTCTATCGTCAGGCACTAGACCATCTCAACCTCCCTAAATTGATGAGCTCATGCATAAAGTGATAATGCATCTCAATGTGTTTCTTGCGAGAATGAAAAACCGGATTTCGAGCAATGGCCATGCAACTCTAGTTGTCACATTGCAACGTTGTAGGTTGCTTTTGCACACCAATCGGATATATCCTATAGAATCCTCAGTCACAATGCTTCACATGATGCAAAGCATGCATCATGTACTCGGTCTTTGTTGATGAGAGTGCAACAGTGGGCTGATCCAAGGAATACATGTCGGACCAAGAGGAAAATAATACCATGTTTACTTGATGTTTGAATCACCCACCCAATTTGAGTCTTAAAAACCAATGAGCATCTTGTGTAAAGCATAGGTGATGTTGTACTACTGAGTACCTTGGACGTATTATAACACTCATATACTTGATTCTCTCGGGGCTTATTGGAGAACCTACTCAAAACACCACCAACATAATTGATGTTTGGTCTAGTATTACATAAGAAGATAGACCACCAATCAGTTTCTTGCATAAGGTCTCATCCATAAGCGCTAAGGCATAGACAACTTCAGATCAACCTCCATTGGGGTACCAATTGCCTTGCATTTGGTTATGCCAAATGCCTTGAGTTTATCATGTGCATATTTTTGCTAAGATGAAAATGTTATCTGGCTTTTGTGAGACCTTAATTGCCGAACAATAATGCATGAGCCTAAGATCTATCATTTCAAACTTGGCACTAAGCATCTGTTGTGTTTGTGAAGTCTTTTTTTGGTGATCCCTTGTCAAGATGAGGTCATCTACATAGAGATCAATGACCATATACTTTCCCTCCTCACAAAAGATATACGAATTTGCATTTGAAGGACTTCGTAAAAGACCAATAGTCACAAAGTAAGCATCAAACCTCTAGTACCATGCTCATGGGGCCTATTTCCGTCCATAGAGTGCCTTTTGTAAACTGTAAACTTTGCTTTTGGAATCGGGAACCACGAACCTAGGTGGATCCACATATACCTCCTCTAGGTTCCCGTTGTGAGGAAAGCAGATTTTACACCATTTGAGAACATGTCATCCCCCTTCTACTGCCAATGCAAGAACAATGTGGATTGTGGTTAACCTGGTTATAGGAGAAAAAGTTTCTTGAAAGTCAAAATCTTTCAACTTGTGCAAAACCTTTGGTGACGAGTCGTGCCTTCTACTTTTCTAAAGTACTATCATATATGTATTTTTCTTTGTAAATCCGTTTAGTGCCAATTACTTTACATCTTGGAGGACGATCCACAAGGTCCCAAGTGTGGTTTTTTAGGATGGGGTCATATTTTGCTTGCATGGTTGCCATTCACTTTGGATCCCCTTGTGCTTCAACAAAGCTGGCAAGCTCCTGAATCTTGAGTACCTTTGTTATAAGAGCAAAATTCACAAGATTCTCTCGAGCCTTGTTTTTTTTCTCTAACCTTTTGGATTTGTGAACATTTTGAGGTGCATCCTAGATAGCCAGAGGTACTATTCCATCCAAAAGGTGCTTGTATCACTTACGGAATCGTTTATCATGCTCTTGTTCTTCATCTTCAAAATCCATGTTTATAGGAAATGGGGCGAACTGCTCTGCATTAGAATGCAAGGAAGCATGTGCTACATTTGGAGTTTGTGTTGCTTTAATGATTTCCTTGTTACATGATGTAGAAGAAGGAAGCTCCTCCTCCATCGGATATGGTTATTCATGTTATACCACATCACGGCTCACTATGATCTTGTTTGCGTGAGGGTCATAGAGCCGATATCCATTTGATTCCATGTTGTAATCCAAGAAGCTGTATTTTTGGATTTTGGCATCTAATTTGGTCTTGTGAGCATTTGAAACATGTACATGACATTCAAATCCAAAAACTTTGAAGTGTGCAACTGAATGTTTCTTACCTGCATAGGCCTCTAATGGAGTCATCCCTTTGACAGTCTTTGTTGCACACTTGTTGAGAACTACATAGTCATGTTAACTACCTTGGCACAAAAGGATTTAGGTAGAGTCCTACCATTACACATGCTCCTTGCCATATCAATAATAGCATGATTCTTGCGCTTTGTAACACCATTTTGCTACATAGTGTTGAGCAGTAGTGAGTTGCTGCTTTATGCCTCTTACTTTGCAGAAACCCAAGAATTCATTAGACATGAATTCTCCTTCTCAATTTGTTCTAAATTGCTTTAATTGTGTATTTGTCTTAGTTTCAACCAATGCAAGCCATTCCTTAAACTTTCAAAAAACCTAAGACTTTTCTTAAGAGAGTACACCTAAAATTTCATCAAGAAAGTGTGCAGATTGAAGAGTATAGTTTTGTTAAAGAATTTATGTAGATTATTGTACAGTTAGCAATCCTATTTGTAGATTTGAACAAAGTTTACTGTGCAGAGTAAAATTTCAAGAATCTTGGTGTAAAATTTTAAAGTTCATAAAGATTATTGTAGAGAATCAAATCTTGGTGACAGTGAGTAATTCTTGATCAAATCTTTATTAATCTTGGTTATTTCTTAGAAGAATTTGGTTTCCTTAAGAGAAATTATTACAAATTAAAAAAACAATGAATATTGTTAAAAATTTATACAAAAAAGTAAGATTATCGAATCTTGGTGATAATAGTGCAAGATTATACCAACGGTTTATTGATTAAGTGTCATTAAGACACTTTCTTGATCAAGAAAATGATTAGTACTAATCTTGTGGTGGTTAATGATTAATCTTAGTACAACTTGACAAATCAGAGCAGCTTAAACAACTTATTGATCAAGAAAATGATTTACAAGAATAATTCTATACATTTGCAACAACAACATGATTAAAGACCTTTAAGTAAAAATTTGACTCAACTGAGGTTTGGCATTATAGAGCTTGCTCACAATTCTTAAGGGTATCATTGTGCAGGTGTGCAGGAGACAAGTAAACTGATGATCAAGGGACTTCCCTCTTGGAAAGCTTCTGATGCTAGATCACATGGGCATGATCTCGAGGGTAGGGATGGCATCTAGCATTACGAGTATTGAAACATCTAAGCCTACCTACCTTCTTAGGGATCATAGTGTGGCATTAGATGATCTCATAGGTCAGCATCATTCGATTAGTGATGCATTCATTAAATCGAATGATGCATTCATTAGTACACACGAGGTTAGTATTACTCACGGGATACACATGAGTGTTCTTGTGCTAGATATATCAGGTAATTTTTCTAGGGCTTCCGCATAGCGCACAAGGGGTGCACGAGGGAGAGGGGGTGGTGGGGTGAGAAAGAAAGCGAGAGAGAGGGTGAGCGAGGTAGTTTTCATATTTCCTTGGCAACATTTATGTGGATATAGTGCATATATTTGAGCAGTCAAGCATTGAGTGTGAGGGTAGTGATGACTTTACTGAGATGAGATCTCATAGGAGACACATGATTATACATATGAATCTAGAGAGCTTTACATTTGAATTAGACATTTTCTTATATCCAGTATTATTAGAGATAGACCCTACCTATGAGGATAACTTGAGTGACCTTGGAGATTTCAGGGTTAGTGACTTTGTAGATGATTCCACTTCTCTCATGTGTGGATACATTGTCAGTCTTTAGTGACGAGATGACGCTTATGATGATCCTATTGATCAAGTTTTTTACTTGGAGGATCATGTATATATAGAGGGATTCACACATGAGCATTTGGTGCATAGTTTAGATCATGTCCATACACACATGGATATAATGGATCATGCCTTGGATGTTTTGAGTTGTTCTACATCAAGTGTGATGACATCGATTCCCATCTGACTTTGCATGATGCTGACTACGAGCTATGTGCGTTTACTTCCTATGATTTGTCGACATGACCTATATTTTTTAGAGCTGCAAGGCTTTGGGTGCATCATTTGCCATTTGCAATGTACGGTCTTTGACTATGTGGCTTGATGTTTAGATGCACCTGTGGCTTAGTCTTGGCCCACACGATGGTTCTTATGTGCCAGGATGGTTCGACATTCTGACCACGTGTTTCAAGCTCATTTTGTGGATATCTTCAGTGCCGAATTCACATTATGATTGTGAGAATAGGCTAGTTGTTAGTCTTTCCTTTGACCCCAGGAGGATTTATGGCTAGTCTCACCATCGACATTGGTCTCCCATATTTACCATTTGACATAGGTGGTTAGAGGGCCATTCTTTTGGAGTTTTCATGGCTCAAATTTCTGTTTGATCCAGGTGGTTATATGATTAGCCTCATCTTTGACAGCATGGCTCAAATTTATGTTTGATCCAGGTGGTTATATGATTAGCCGCATCTTTGACAGCATACCACCTTCCTTTGGCCTGGGTCGGGGATCGTGCGACTTTTGTATTGACATCATGCAACTCATGTTTTTGGGCATCAATTTGCTATGACATTGACACTTAGTCATAATTTTGGTTTTTGTATATAGCCTTTTGTATATGTCTTTTGTGCATGACCACCCTTCGATTTCAAGGACAACATCATTATAGAAGGGCATAGTTTGTAACAAATGGGATTTAGGGTGCATATTCACACGGGGGATGGGCCTAGGCACATGGGGCTTAGGGACATTTACACATGTGGTGTTAGAGTATGTAGGCCTTGGGACTATAAAAGATACTAGCCCCAGAACTATTGTACCTTTTCTGACCCTTTATGTTCTTTTGACATATTATGTCCTTACTTGGAGCTCATGCTTCTATGACTGATTCATGGCAGTCTTTCCATGCTTAGGTGGCTACTCTCTATGATGAGCAACACCAAGTGATGGTAGCATAGGTGGGGATCAAGTCACCAAAGAGGCTAAGCTTAAGCAAAAGTTAATCGATACCAACCAAACACTCACCACACAAATACAAGCGCTCCTCTATTGAAATGTGCAATGTAAAATGAACGGGTTATTTGATTGAGTGTGTGAACGCACCCTAGAGGTGCAAGATATTGTGGAAAGATAAGAATGCCACATAAGATATTGTGTGAATGGTAAGAACCACATAAAAGAATGTGAAAAAGGAGTCACTACATGGCATGATGATTTGTAAAGGAGATTGGGTCAATGGCTATCTATATTAGAAGACTTTCATTTGTATGGTTATTACAACATATGCAATAGAGTATTATTGAGTGTGCTACTCTCTCTGTCTCTCTCTCTCTCTCTCATAGATTTCTTGGTATGGTTCAACTTACCTTAGTTTATGCTTAATCTATATTGTTAATCACCATGATAAATCACCATGATAGGGTTTCTCAACATGGTATCAGAGCTAGGATGGGCTCTTGATCATGGTCTAATATTATGTACATTAGATTGTGATTTCTTGATTAAGCATATATTTTTCAACATTTTCTTATGAGAAGATTTAAGTACACTTATTATCATTATCATTGCATTGAGAGAGTATGAAGCTGGCAATGGAGTTTGCAAGAAGAAAATCTTGCATTTGAAGATCATGTAAAAATGGAGATTTCAACAATATGAAGACCTTTGGAGTCTACATCATCAACAAGGAAGCTACCGAGGAGACAATGGTATCTCTAGATATGGTTGGTTTTATAGTATTGTCTGAAATGTTTTTGGTTTGAGTATGAGAGAATGCTCGATGTAAAGAAGGATTGCTGATTTATGGGATGAGAGGATCCCATGCTCTTTTTTGCATTTGCACAAAGAGCATGAGAAGGTGTGAGCTTATACAAATAAGGGATAAGTGGTGGGCTGAGAATGGAGCCCAGAAAAGGTTGCGCTGGTTGAGTTTGCTTAAGAAAGATGAGCAAAATGGTGTGGAGGGCATTGAAGGCTTTCATGAAACCTCATGAAAGAGGTTTGTGGAGGCAGTTTTGCAGCATGAAGAGATTGAGGGCTCATGGAGCCAAGGGAAGAGCAGTTTTTTTTGCTTGAAAGAAGGAAGAAGTTGAGACGGCTTGTAGAAATGAAAGCAGTCATAACAGAAACAAAAAGAAGAGGTGGTAACTAGACAGCTTGATAGAGCTCAAAAAGGCGACCAATAGGACTCACATCAAGCAGCGGCAGCATGGTCAACAAGCAAGGAGATAAGGGAAGTGGGCTGTTGCAGAGGTAGTTGAGAAAAAGAAATTCGCCATCGCTAGAATCATCGCCAACAGCTCACAATTTTTATGCAGTGGCACCGTAAAGGCACGCAGCCCACAGAAGCTTGAGAACACAAGTTGCAGCAGTAAGAATTGGAAGAAGAGGGTGGGTGTGTTGAGCTGCCCACCACAGCCCAGCCCACAGATAGGGAGCTCGAACGAGCTGGGAGCTCCAAGAAGGAGAGGGTTCAGAGAGGCGCCGTTGTTTTATTTGCTTGTGATCATAGATAAGGATAGGGTTTTAAGACCTTTAACATAAGAATAGCCTGTGGCTACAAAACCAAGTGCACCAATAAGTTATTTACATCAGAAATATATATACTTACTATTGTTCCAATTAAAAAAAAGAATAGCCTATGGTTACAAAGGCTATGTGCACACATAAATTTTTCAAAAGCCTATGTCAAAGCAACTAAGGCTTGTAGACTTGTGAAAGGAACTCTTTGCATTAACCCTTGTACACATACCTCCATGTATTTGAGCCCCAAAAATCCTCATTCCTTTAAAAAAAACCTTTATACGTGTATACGACCAAAATGGATTGTATTTTTTCTCCCATATTATGAGGGTCCCCTGCTCGAGCCTACGGGTACTCGAACTAGATGTATTTGTGGTGTGTGTTGAGTTGTGCACGCATGGGCATCGCACTTTATGGGTTGGTTTCTTTTCCTGAGCACGTGGGTGTCCAAAAAAAAGTAATTGGGTGGTTCCGCTTGAGAAAAATGGTGCTCGAAATGAACTTGAGGTATTTAGACTGGCTAGAAACGCGTACACACACGTGTTGAACACTCCAATTTACATTGAGGGGGAGTGTTAAGATTGGCAATGCCAAATTGTTGGGGGGGGTGAGAGATGTGTTGGTCAAATTGAGAGATGGTTAGTTCACACATCGAAGTTTACATTGAGTAAGGGTATTGAAATGTGCAATGTAAAATGAACGGGTAATTTGGCTGAGTGTGTGAACGCACCTAGAGGTGCAATATATTGTGGAAAGATAAGAATGCCACATAACATATTGTGTGAATGGTGAGAGCCACATAAAAGAATTTGGAAAAGGAGTTGCCATATGGCATGATGATGTGTAAAGGAGATTGGGTCAATGGCTATCTATATTAGAAGCCTTTCATTTGTATGGTTAATACAACATATGCAATAGAGTATTGTTGAGTGTGCTACTCTCTCTCTCTCTCTCTCTCTCTCTCTCTCTCTCTCTCTCTCTCTCATGGATTTCTGGTGTGGTTTAACCCACCTTAGTTTATGCTTAATCTATGTTGCTAATGACCATGATCAATCCCATATTAGGGTTTCTCAACATCCTTAAGTAGCTGGAGTTCCATAAACAGGCAATGATGGATGAAAGAGCCCACCATACACAACTGCAAATCCAGGTGGAGAGCCTCACCAAACATCACAAGCTCAAAGTCATTGAATTGCAGGCAAAGGCACACATCTAAATGCTGGATGTACAAGCTAAGCTAACAAATAAGGAGGATAGCCTACCATACCTTGGAAAAAAGACTGGAAGAAAAGCAGATGGAAGTGAAGGCTATTGAAACGGGCTTAAAGGCATGCCTACCATGCCTTGGAAGAAAAGCAGATGGAAGTGAAGGCTATTGAAACGGGCTTAAAGGCACAAATGGCAGCCTTGGAGGGTCAACTAGCATAGGCCAAAGTAATATATAAGATTTGTTGTGAAAATTATGAACTCCACGCAAAAGACCTCAAAGAATACCTGTAGAGTTTGCAAATAGAAAAGGTAACCCTCCTACAAAGCCATCAAAAACAAGTGATCTTCCATTTAAATGAGCAAATTTTGGATGCCCACACAATAACAACATGACTACAGGCCGAAGTAGCAATACTCTTAAAGGAAAGATGGCCTCACCATTCAAAACATGTAGCTCAATGAAGCCCGCCACCATAACCTTAGCAGACCAAGAGGCTTAGGTGTAACAACTATCCAACAAAACAACTCCGCCAACACAAAGGAATTGATCAAGGCTAAAGATGATCCTTCCAGTAAGCTAGTGGAAAGGGCATCCCCTTTGGCTGACCTTCCACACAAACCTTTATCTTGTTTTTTACTTCACTAACACTCTCTCTTTGTTAGTATAACATTAACCTCAGTGTGAGGAACTAACCCAAGGGGATCTGGCGGCGCTAATACAATAGAATACCACATGCTATGGAGATCCCACAGTCATAATGGTTGTATTTATAGGGACTCTCGAGCTAAGCGAGGGTCAAGATGTATATATATATTCCCTAAACCCAATTGTACTTAACTTTCGATCTTGGTGTAGGTTGCTCATTCATTCTACTAACTTTAATGAAGGTGAAGAGCTCCATCAAGCTAATGATTAGATGCTCTAACATAGGTGGGTAGAAGCCTGGGATATACATCATTACCTTCTCCTCCATAATAGTAAAACATATCATCCTTATGGAATCTTAAAACTTTTTGATATCATTTGTGCACATCTCCATACTTTATTAACATCATTAGTATATGATTTTTTGCAAGTGCACATAGAATATCCCTCATTCCCCAAGGAAGAAAGACTTGTATGCACTTCATGATTTCTTTGTAACTAAAAAACCATGCGTGCATATCTCCGTATAGCAGATCATTATCATAGGGAATCCTTTACTTAAAGCTCATCTTGTGTGCCAATTCCTCTCACAGTATGAAATGGATGCCTATGTCTTAGGCATACTCTCAGCTTAGATGATGGAGCACAATTTCCACATGCTAAAACGACATGCTAGCACCCTTAACAAGGCTCAATGCATGAATGATGGTAGCAAAGTTGGATCAGGCCACCAAAGAGGCTAAGCTTAAGAAAAATAAGTTAACCAATACTGACCAAGCTCTCATTGCACAAATACAAGCACTCCTTAAGTAGTTGGAGTCCCATAAACAAGCAATGATGGATGAAAGAGCCCACCATACACAACTACAAATACAGGTGGAGAGCCTCATTGAACAACAAGTGATCTCCCATTTAAATGAGCAAATTTTGGGTGCCCACACAGCAGGACTACATGTTGAAGTGGAAATACTCATAAAGGAAAGAGATGGCCTCGCCATTCAAAACTTGCAGAAGCCTACCAAAGCCTTAGCAGACCAAGAGGCTTAGTCATATAAATGGTGGCGACCAGGCTTTATCCATTAACACAAAGAAGAAAGGTAAGGATTCTAACTCTTCAAACCAAAAGAAAAAGTTTAAATGCTTTTACGATAACAAGAAAGGACACAGCCAAAGAATGTAGGAAAAAGCAAGCAAATGCTAAGAATGGCACTCTAAAGAGACCAAGGAAGGCTCCATCATGCTAAGAATGGCACTCTAAAGACCAAGGAAGGCTCCAATCATGCTACGAAATAGAGCTGTTTGTTACCATTGAAGAAGTGTGCAGTGAGACAGCTAATATTTCAACAACTCCCCTCACATTCGAGGAGTTCAACTCATTACTTC
This sequence comes from Cibotium barometz, assembly GCF_041138505.1. Taxonomy (NCBI): domain Eukaryota; kingdom Viridiplantae; phylum Streptophyta; class Polypodiopsida; order Cyatheales; family Cibotiaceae; genus Cibotium; species Cibotium barometz. The sequence goes on along the minus strand of NC_141081.1, from coordinate 5,433,384 downwards.
AAGATGAGAAGAAGATAAGGATGCAAAGTCGTAAATGGTGGCAACCAGGCTTTCTCCATTAACACAAAGAAGAAAGGTAAGGATTCTAACACTTCAAATCAAAAGAAAAAACTTAAATGCTTTTACAATAACAAGAAAGGATACATAGCCAAAGAATGTAGGAAAAAGCAAGAAAATGCTAAGAATGGCTCTCTAAAGACTAAGGAAGATTCCAATCATGCTACGAAATAGAGCTATTTGTTACCATTGAAGAAGTGTGCAGTGAGACATCTAATATTTCAACAATGATGATTCTTCGATCATCGACAATGGGGCTTCTAGGCACACGACCAATCACAAGGATTGGTAATCATCCCTAAAGTTTGTGGAGGATGACATTATGGGGGATTGGTAATCATCCCTAAAGTTTGTGGAGGATGACATTATGGGGCAATGATGCAAAATGCCCAATAAAAGATTTAGGTACTATTTCACTTATTTCTAAAGGAGGTCGTACAAAAAGTCTTTCAAATGTTCTTTGGGTTCCATATATGATGACGATAAACCTCCTTTTTGTCTCAGCCATCAGGACCGTGACTTGCGGGTTCACTTTGACAAGAATTGTACATCATTCTTAATGGAGATGATAAGGTTATCATTGCAAAGGGCATTCATAGGAACAACTTATATGAGCATTTGGTGTCTTGACTGACTCGAATAACAACAAACTTTGGCACGAGAGGTATAGGCATGAGAGGTATGGGCATCTCAGTAAGTATGCAGACTCTTTTAGAGATATAGAAAGGAAAGCTAGCTAAGCAATTGTTTGCCACCAATTTTTGACAGTCTAGATGTACAATGAAGGGATCATGGCTTTGATACCAATGCAATGAAGGGAATCTAGGTTTTCACTCATTAGCATCTCTTTGGCTACCTTCTTCTCCCTTTTTTGAGTAAGAACTTAGTGATGCATCTGAGAACATCCACCTTGTCTTTGTTCGATTGGTAGACCTAAGCTTAAGTTAGCATGTTAAGTGGGGCTACAATGTGTCTTGCTTGTATACTTATCAAGCGAAAACTTGTTGTAGGATTGGCAGAAGTTATCGCTTCCCTACTTGACTTATATAGATAGTCCTTAGTTAGATGGTCTACTCCGCACTTCACAGGTAAACGCTAGAGCTATTAAAATTCTTGTTGTGGGAGCTTGCTGCTACTAGATAAGTAAGAGCTACCATTTTGTGTGGGCACTTTGCTACATGATGAGGTCCTTGACAATGATAACATTGAAAAATGGCACCCTTCGAGTTGTTTCATTTATGTCTCTCCCTTTAGGAAGCATAGAGCTACAATGAGGCAGTTGAGTGTTCAAAGCCTTAAGTATCATGCGATGGAGAGTTTGCCAAGGACACCACGTTGCTTGGATGGATAGCTATGTAGGTGCAAGTCTTGACACCTATTTCAGGTTCACAACATCCATGACAAAACATTAGCTACAAGGCATTTAAAAATTACAAATTAACACTAATCATTGCAACTCACTCTTGGACCGTGTGACCCTTTGTTGTGAACTAAAATCCAAGGTCTATCTCCTTCTAGGATCCTTGAGAGAGGATGATCTAGTTTGTGGCACTATGATATGATAGACCACCCATGGTTAGTGTGTATTAAATTAAGCAGCAATTCAAAGAGGGCCTAGGCTACTACAAGAAGTATATTACTTGGTCTTTTCTTTTTTATTGAGCATTGCTCCTTTGATTGCTCCTCTCTCATTGGCTCTCTCCTTGCATTCATTAAACATTGTGTACATGAATTTCTTTGAGCAAGTATGCTATCGTTTGTTTTTTTCCCTTGAACTTTAGTCCTCTCCTTAAAGTTATAAATTTTCTCTTTCTGGTTAGAGAACTCTCGTTTGTATAGAGTTTTTCTTTATTAAGGAAATATTCATTGTGTGCTAGAATTTTTTTGAGCAAGTATGGTATCGTTAATTGCCCGTTAATTGATATAAAGGAGAGTAATCACAGAAAATAAAATATGTAAATGTGTGGATTTGCTCTTTTTGGTTAGTTAGAGAACTCTCATTTGTATGGAGTTTTTCTTAACTAAGAAATGTATTTTCCTTGGAAAACATTATTCATTGCGTACATGAATTTATTTGAGAAAGTATGGTATCGTTTGTTTTTTCTTCAATATCTCTCCTCTATTTAAAGTAATAAATAAAGAAATTTGCATATACAGAGGTCGAAAGAGGGAGAATGAGATGTATAAAGAAACCAAGAGATAGAGAGAGACAAATCATAAGAGGGAGAGAGAGTGACTAAGCATAAGGAAGAGGGAGAGATCGAAAGAGGGGGAGGATAAGAAAGCAGGGGAGAGGGGGGATAGTTAAAAGGTCCCTATGACATTGGCTCATATTCACTTATATACTAGGCCACACTTTCACACTACACTTATTAATGTCTATGGGAATTCCCAAGCCGAGTCCTAACCCTTGGTCCCTTTCACATCCCCTTCATCCCTTGGCCTTGGGCCCAAGGTAACTTGAGTCCCCTTTTACTTTGTACAGAAGCAGCACTTATATCAAAGGGCATACAAGATGGCACCAATTTCCAATCCTGCAAATGGTAATGGATTCTTCTAGATCCTATACTCATTCGATTGGAATGCAAAGACTGAAGCACCTATATCAAAGGATAAGCTCCAAATATTTTTCTCATCCCTAGTGTTGGTTGAGAGGTATGCCCATTTGAATAAGGTACTTACATTCCATGTGAACCTCCTTTTCATGTAGCTAATATGAGTTTATGTGGATAGTAAGTAAGAGATTATCTGTCTCTTAGTGACTCCCAAGAAAGAAGCTTATGTGCTTAAGGGTAAGGTCAAGGCAATGGAGAAAGCTATGGGGAAGGTGAACTATGATACAGAAGATTTTTATGCCCAAATAAGTGATGCAAATTGCTTCCACACATACATGAAGAAAGAAGTCTATTGGGGTTTCATGCTTGAAGGGGCAAAGACACTCTTGGTGAAGAGTATGGATTTGAATGCCGGAATAAGTGATGCAAACCGCTTCCACACATACATAAAGAAAGAGGTCTATTGGGGTTTCATGCTTGAAGGGGCAAAGACACTCTTGGATGAGTTTTGAAGAGTTCATGGATTTGAATGCCCGAATAAGTGATGCAAACCGCTTCCACACATACATAAAGAAAGAGGTCTATTGGGGTTTCATATGCTTGAAGGGGCAAAGAAACTCTTGGATGAATTGTGAAGAGTTCATGGCTTAGAATTCCCCACTACATTTGAGGCATTTTACAAGGAGGAGAAGCGGTTGCATATGTGGGATGCTTTCCTAGACTTGTGGAAAGATATGAGTCATGTGGTTATTTAAGATAAGGGGACATGTTTTAGCAAAGGAAAAGAACTTGTTTGAGTCCAAGGAGCAAAGAGGTGAGAGTGGATAATATATTGTTGATCAGATTATGTTGCTTTTATGTTTGTTATCTTCTGCACATGACCATGCTTAATTTTACAAGGCCAGTGAGGCTTTCATATAATACTATTGTATGCCACGTAGAGCGTGAGGCCTTGAAAGGCTTATGGTTGTTGTCTTGGTTTTGAAAATTTATTTTCATAAGGGAGACTTTGTCCGAGGAATTGGGACTTGATTTGTAAACCTTCCTTGCCTATTTTTGGTTTAAGGCAGGCATCCAATAAATCGACCAATTTTACATGAGCCATGTGATGTGGATGACACACTCCGCATTTGTGCAGCTGCTGTTGATAGGGATGAGCATATAATCTCTACCATTGTGATCCCTATGCTGCATAGGAGTCTAGGGAAGTGGGTAGATATAGGTACCTCAGGGGACGTTGGAGATGATATAGATGTACATGCTGGAGAGAACACTTATGACTAGTGAGCTTCCCCTTGCCACTTTGGTTGTGGATTGCTATATTTTGCTATACTACATTATGGATTTTTGTTTCTCCATTTGTTTGAATTTGTGTGAAATAAATTTATTCTCTCCTTTCTTTTTATTATCGAAGTGTAATGCCAAAGTATGCAGAGACGATGGCTTCAGCTATGGTAGTTGATCGACGTTATGATGCAGATACTCAAGAGTCCCCCTCAAGATGCAATCCCTTTGTAGATTACGAATGTACATCTGATTGATTAACGCATATAGATACATGCCATATTTGGCATTCTACGTTTTATTTGACTACATCTTTTTTGTATTGTGGCTACTGTTAGAATTCGACTTGGCTTATAAGGATTTTTGTATTGTGGCTACTATTAGAATTCGACTTGGCTTATAAGGATACATGCAGTGTCGCAAAAAATGTAGTGTTTAAAAATTGATATATGCTTGTGTTGTTGTCATTTTATGGTGAATTTATGTTGCACACCTTTGGTGTTCACTAAAATATTGTCGCTCGCTTTTTTCTCATTGCCTTTGGTTTTCACATTTCTTATTACCTCTGGAGCACTATTGTTATAACGCATTACTCGAAATGTGTCAACAATTATTTCCTCGCTCAAAGAACGGGAGGACCCTTTTTTTAATAATGAGTGAACAATGTGGCGGTAATGATCTTTGATTAATTTAATATTGAAAAAGGAAATCACTTTTTCGAATAACGAGAGACACTTTATGCGCACCCAAGAAAAGAGTGGTATTCATTTTTGCATGCACCTAAAAAATGAGAGGAAATCTTTGCATGGCCAAACCATTTAAAGGAATGGTGTTCCTTTCTGCATGCACCTAGCCAATGAGAGGTAATCTTTATATGGCCAAATAGAAAAAAGTAGTGGTGTTCCTTTAATAAGTGCATTTTGAATGCAACAAAAAGGAGAGGTCCCTATTGAAAGTGGCATGCTAAAACTATATAAAGACCCCCCTCTCATTAGATGTACCATAATTCCTCTAGTTAAACACATACTCCTTCAAGAAGTTCTTCCTCATTCCTTCTCTATCTCTCAGCCCTAAACCCTCTTTCTCTCTTCCTCTCATCACTCCAACATGTCTATCTCCAGTAGCACTATGGACAAACATGAAAGAAACCTTCAACAAGGTCTTATCAAAGATGTCGGTCAAGTCAGAGAGAGAGAAGAGCTTCATGGTGAAATATTTAAGAGCATACAACAGGGTCTAGAAGCACAAAAGCCGTGGAACAAACTCAATGACAAGGAAGAAACCATTCTTCAAGAGGAGCTTGGAAAGTTAGTGTGAAAGACAAGGACAACTAGTTTAGTAGTGGTGCAAGTAGACCATGTAGTGTTGCTCATTAATTGAATAAAGGAGAATAATCAAGGCAACTAGAATATCTATATGTGTGGAGTTTCTTTTTGGTTAGTTAGAGAACTCTAGTTTTTATGGACTGTTTGTTATGAATGGAATGTATTTTCCTTGGTGAAGCCACCAAGGACAATTTGCTATTTCCCACTCTGTAAGATTTTCCATCTCTTGAGGATACATATACAAGTAGCCTCCTCTATAACATCTGTCCACTTCCTAGCCATCATTAGGATCGATGCAATATATCTTCTCTCCTCTGTCACATCTGTCCACTTCCTAGCCATCATTAGGATCGATGCAATATATCCTCTCTCCTTCAAAGCTGAAAAATACCTGAAGGAAAGAGCACACATATAACATCACATGCACAATAGTTCAGTATTGAATCATCAAAGGACTAGTGTCTAAATAGCCGAGAATTGAAGTTACCTAAATACCAATCTCTGAGCGGCCAACTGCACTAATTGCTTGTTCTTCTTGGCCTTGTCAGTTACTCCCTTCTCCTTTTTCTCCATGCGTGTTTCTAGAGGAAACATGGCCTTTCTCGTCTCCAATTTCATTTCCTCATAGTATTCCGACAAGGAAAAATCCGTAGGTACCACCAAGCCCCCCGGAATATCAACAAAGTCCATCAAGATGTCTCTTGCCAAATGCAAGATATTCTCGAGCAAGACTTCCTTGCGTATCCAGCTACAAGAGAACAAAATATAAGCACATTATCCACAATGATCAATTCAAATGAGAAACAAGTTGAGGACAAATCACTCACTGTCTATACAAATGATCACCACGGGCAAGGTGATACATGGCTTTAGTAGCCCTACGTGCCTCCAATAGAGACAACCATAACACCTTTTCTTCCACAGGGGCTTCACATATTGTGAGGAGATTCAATTTCTCCAATGTTGCAAAGCTCTTGCAATCCCATTTCAATGATAATACTTCGTTGCACCATGCATCCCCAAGTCGAGGGAATGATATTGAGAATCTTTTGAATGGTTCGACGAAAGAATTAGTTTCTACAGACCTATTACAACAAAATACCTCACTAGCCAAAGAATAGCCTTACCTTACCTATTCGATCACCATAACGTGATGCAAGGGACTCTACCTCCTTCTTCTCCTCCTTTTACAACTCTTCTTCACTTAATGTCGCCCTTTTTAGATCAATCTTCTTGTTCAAAGAAGTTGTCATTTGAACCTATGCGACCATGGCCATTGATTAGGTAGTTAAAAAATCACATGAAGGAGAAGCATGGATAGTCAAACAGTGATTACAAAATACTTACATTGTAAACAAGCTTTGCTAAACATCTTCATGTCAATGGATACCAATTGGTACACTTCTTCCTAATATCCATGATGTCTCTGATCCCTTTTCGATAAGTCATGCATGTACGACGCGACTGATCAGCCGCACATATATTTATACAATTGACAATCTCATCCCACAAGGTAGTGGGAACAAAAGCATGTGTATTGAGACTAAGACAACACAACATGTTAGTTTCCATTAATTATTTACATTAAATTCATGTTAATTATAGAAAAAAAGGATACAAGTTCATGTGTTGCAAACTTGAGAGCAATGCAATCTCGCTGACTTTGCACGGATCAATGATTATGCAAGGACTTAGTAGTGTTTCTCCTTTGTAATTGAGAACCTCTCATTGATTTGCCGCAATCCATGCCACCAATCGGTGATTTGCTTCCCACACATAAAACATGTGATTAGAGAGAACTAAGAGGGCTGTAAATCGAGCGAGCTCATCCTCAAACTTCTTGTTTATCTCTTGCCAGAGGGGATCCCAAGAAGACATTATCACATAAAACATGTGATTGGAGAGAACTAAGAGGGCTGTAAATCGAGCGAGCTCATCCTCAAACTTCTTGTTTATCTCTTGCCAGAGGGGATCCCAAGAAGACATTATCACATTTGTGACCATGGTTTCCTCACGGGAGCAAGTCCATAAGGACACAATGAATGCTCCTTTTTCAGGGACATATCCCTCCTTCCCAAATGCTACTTTCAAACTCGACAAATCTTCTTACAAATCTTCTTGAAGGCCCCTCACTTTGGCATGTGGTAATAGCCTGCATAACAGAATTGGAGGACATTCATGGCAACTAAATAACTTGGTTTTTTTCTTGATGTCCTCCCCTTGGGCAAGGTAGAAGTTTGCTTCATGCCCCTCCTCTCACTAAGGAATCTCTGGAGACAAACTATGTAAGGCACTAATGCAAGATTTACCTCTTGCGGCATGAGCTCAATTTCTACCTCATGTTGACATTGTGTGGCATTTGGATCAAGCACCTGACTCTCCACCTCACCCCCAACATCTTCTCCAGCTTCACTTTCCACCACACGACTGACTTAGTCCATGTCACTAGGTAGAGGTGCATGTATACTTTTCGTTTATGTCCACCTTCTTTTTCTTTTATTTGTAGGAATGTTACAACAAACAAAAGACAAAACATTAAACCAAATGTACAACATCAACTTCTAAATAAACTATGCCAAGCAATCTTATATACCAAGTCAAGAAAAACAAAAGGAAACCTCTTCTTAAGCAATCTTGGGAGTATATCAACATGGCAAGACAATCCATTGCACATTGCAAGCTCTCCATTTCATCAACTCGTTGGCCACAAAAAAGAAAGCCCTCATTGTAGGCCAAGGCCCCTTCTCCATAGACAAAAATAAACAAACGGTTGAAGTCCTTATGCTCCAATAGAGCAGCAATCCTTAGCCATATTATTCTTAGCCCCAAGCTCTGCATTGCCAAGATCTTTTAGCCACAAAAATAAAAAAATGTCCATAGCAATGATGGTTAAGCCCCACAGAAAAATAAAAAAATGCCCTATGAGTAGGCCGCATTGGTGCGGCCTGCCCACCACAGGGCTTTTTTTTATTTTTAAACCTCCATAGCGAGCTTGGTTCCATGCTTCTTCTGCCCCTTCATCCATGCCATTATGCCATTGTAAAATTTAAAAAAATTACATTGTGAGCAGGCTTTTTTTTAATTTTTGAACCCCCATTAGAGCTTTGCTTCTTGGCTCTTTAGCCCTTTTGTTCATTGCCATTATGGCATTCCAAAAATTAAAAAAATGCTATGTGGCCTCCCCACATAGCATTTTTTTTATTATTTTTGAACTCCCATTGGGGCTTTGCTTCTAGTTAGGCTCTTTAGCCCTTTGCTTCATTGCCATTATGGCATTCCCCCAAAAATTTATGCTCTGTGGGGAGGCCGCGCGCACTGGCACCATGGACTCCCCACATAGCATTTTTGTTTTATTTTTGAACTCCCATTGGAGCTTCGCTTCTAGGCTCTTTAGCCCTTTGCTTCATTACCATTATGGCATTCCAAAAATAAAAAAAATGCTCTGTGGGGAGGCCGCACCACATAGCATTTTTTTAAAAAATTTGGACTCCCATTGGAGCTTCGCTTCTAGGCTCTTTAGCCCTTTGCTTCATTGTCATTATGGCATTCAAAAAAATAAAAAAAAATGCTCTGTGGGAGGCCATGCCGGCTGCGGCCTCCCCACAAACCATTTTTTTTATTTTTGAAACCCTAAGAAACACCATTGCAAACCATAAAAAAACCATTGCAAACTGTAAAAAAAACAACATGAACTATTTCAAGTATGAGAGGGAGAAGGAAGAAAAAAAAATGGACACATCCATTGAGCAAGAGAGGGAGAAGCTAAGCCATTAGGATTTTTCAAAAAATAAAAAAGATGCCTTGTGGGGCAGGCCATGCCAGGACGGCCTACCCCCACAAGGCTTCTTTTTTTAAAAAAAAAAAACCTAATGGCATAGCTAACATAAGCCATAGAAGCTCATGAAATGAAGCTTCCTACTCCATCTCTCTCACCATAGCTTCAACTCCAAGCCAAGAAAATAAAAATAAAAAATGCCGTGTGGGCAGCCCACCGGCGGGGCGGCTTGCCCACATGGTGTTTTTTTTTTTAATCTTGGCTTGGAGTTGAAGCTATGGTGAGCTTGAATGCCATTAATAGCTTGAAGGGAGCTCAATACAAAGAAAAAAGAAAGAAGATTTGCAGATAAACTTGGAAATCAGCTTCTTCGGTGCCATCGATGTTTACAAGAGAAAATGAGGAAAAGAGGAAGAAAAATCTTAGGCCAAGAGGAAAGAAGATATGTGTTTAGAACCCTAGTTAGAAAGAAAAGAGACAATAAGTTAAAATCAAATTGATATCCGAGTTAAAAATGAAAAACCCAAAAAGTTGAGAAATTTAATTATCTAGTTCTTATTTTTTTAAAATTTGTACTTGTTAGTTGAGATGCATAAATTTTCTAAACGTTTGTTTTTTGATTGTTATGTGCAAATCTGGCATTATAATAGAAAATATTAAGGAATGTAAATTTATTTAATGCTATTTACAACTTGAAAAACTATAAAGGTACGATTTTCGGAGTTGTGCTTTAAAATTTGCTTTAAAAAAATCTAATTTTGGCATAGATTTAAATATGTTACCTATTATAAAAATTAATATAATTTAATTAATATTATTTTAGAAAATATAATAATATTTATATACCATGAAACTCTTATACATATCTTATATTTACATTTAAAAATGATTAATTTCAGTTTAAAAGGACAGAGTATAAAATTGCAACAAAGCATTGAAGACATTGTTTCATTTAGGGCAAACTTCAATCCATTTACTACAGCAAATAGATGGAGACAAATGTAACTAAGGATGTGATATTCAATATGCTTGTTGATGAGAAGAGTGGAGCCTCTGCTAGTATTGGGGAGGAAGAGTATGCTGAGCTTCTGGACAATGTGACTCCACTTTCAAACAAAAAAAGGATTGAGCGGTGTTTGGAAGAAGCAAGGAAGGGGAAGTATGGCCATGGTCATGGCTTGGAGGCTATCCTTCATTTGAAAACAAAATGCAAGTTTCCATTCATTCATAGTGTCCTATTTCCTTGTCAAATGGGCCCTGAACATGAACCCCACGTGTTTAAAAGTGGACTTGACCTGGGTAATAGGATGTGATCTAGTGGAAATTTAGAGAGCATATGGATTCATTCTGACCATGTGCATAGAGTGCAAGGTTGGCAAACCATGTTAGCCTTTGTATACGATCCATTTGTGAGGGCACTTCTTACCATTGCCACTTGTAAATTTAGGAATGCCCAAGTAAGATTCTAGAGTATGCTTAATAAAGTGGTTCATGACAATGGGTTTGCAAACCCAGAGTTCAGAGGTTTCATGGCAGATGAATCCAATGCCAATTGGATTGCATTCCGCACTGTTTACTTTGGAGGGGCAAAGGAGAAAATGCTAGAGAAGGAGAGGTCATGTGTATTCCATTGGAAGCAAAGCATGGTCCGACATACAATGAATTTTATTAGGTCGGCTTTCCAAGAGGAGCATAAAGTATTGTGTCGCAAATGGAGAAGTGCTCCATCGTCGGAGGGTACAACAAAACAATGCAAGCATGAGATTTGCAAGTTCTGGCATGCAGGTCATGCAAAAAAAGATGTGATACCTTCATTGAAAACATGGCTAGCTTGATGGGAGGCTAGAGAGTTTCACTGGGGTGCCTGGATTCTAACATAGGATGACTTTGGTGTATTTGTGCCAACAACAGATTTGTGTGAGAGCAAGCATGCAAACATGGGTGCTGATGTGGGTTGCAAGTCAAGAATCTCCCTCTTTGATGCAACAGCCTGCAGACATGTCAATGGCAGTGCAACAAAGTGTCAATTACAATGCATACTTGAAAGACACTCATTCTGGGACTGGACCAAGCATGTAAGATTTGGTGGACAGATTGCAAAGTACAAAAACTCGGGGGCAGGGGGGGGGGGGGTGAATTCTCCAGAAATGTGTAGAGACCATGCAAGCAAGAGGAGTGTTCGTAGAAAGCGGCTTCCTTTGGTAGATCCAGGTGTGGAGTTGGAAGATGATAGCCATAGGCCTGAGTATGTTACGATCACTGATGAGACAGAAGTAGATTTAGGTCAAAAGAGGAGAAAACCAGACTATTGTTAAAGCCAAAGTGGCAAAGATAATGTGGGCAATTCATCGGGCTGGGCCAGGAAAAGAAACGACTTGCTTTGGGATTCCATACAGACATAATGCAAGATGTGGAAGATATATTAACAAGGGGGCTAAAGAAGTAGGAGCACCAGCACCTTGTTTTTGGGGGCATCGACAATACTTGGTGGAATGGTGGGAGGATTTCTTTGGTTTTATAACATTACACTGGAGCATTCTTGGATTGTAGATGAGAATCAAATTATTGGGACGCCGGGACCTGCTCCAGGAGTTTGGCCAGTGGAGGAGGGTACATCTCTTTAACCCCATGAGATAGAAATGCTCACTTTGAATGGGTTTGTGTTGCAAGGTGTTACTCCCCGTGTGTCTCCTTTGTAGGGTACCACCAACAATCCGGGGAAGGCTCCTTCATCCTTTCAATCCAAATTTAGGGATGGAAAGATTGTCAAGTGGAGGAACAAATTGACCAAGGACTTTCATGACAATATTCAAAAAGAGAGAACAATGGATGCGCAGGTCATTAGAGAAGCACCTACAGTTTGTAATGAGTTTCATGTGTTTTATGTTAGCACATAAGGATCAAGGACCTTGGGATTGAACTATTCCCTAGGTGCTCATGCGAAGGATTCCAGAAAAGAGAGAGCAAAAAGCTGACATATGTCTCATGCAAGCATATTTACTTTATTTACATCCATGTGCTTGGCTTGGAGCCTGTGGCACATAAGTTCATGCACCAAGTTGCACTCACTAAGGTGGAGTTGTATCAAGCACTAGGTGGGAGACGGCATGCCATTGTAAATAGACCTCATAATCCTCCAATTCTCCCCAGCCTCATCCGTCACATGAAAATGACAAAGTCTGATTTTGGTAGCCCCTTTTGCTCCACTACCTCATTAAGCATTTGCCAAAACATGGCCTGTGCATCGGTGTCTTCCTCCTTCATTTCACAAGTGGCAATCGACATAAGCTCCTGTAGACTGAAGCATGATCTTGTTTACATAAGTACATGTAAAGTCTTAACAGGCATGGACTTTGCATAAGTACAATCACGAAGTATACCTAGGGTCATAAACATGTGCCACCATTGTAGTCCACCTTGCAACCGTACGCATATGGTCAAAGCAAACCCAGGCGTATCTCAGATCTCCATTCCCAGAGCGATGCATTTGACTCACCAGGTCAACACCTAAAGATGCTCCAATAGTAGACATCTTGAAGACATAGCAATGCTCGTGGTCCTTTGTCCCTTGTCCAGGGAACTTACTCCTGTGAAAGAACTCATACGCACATTGTTTCTTCAGCTCTAGTATGCTGGACCCGCTCCATCGTCCCCGTCCGAGGCTGCCAATACCCATCAGTTTTTTGATGTTACAGACCTCGAGCTTCTAACTACCTTCTTGTTGGGTCAGTTTCTTAAGTCTACCCCTACCACAATAGTAGTCGCAAGGGTGGCAAGACTCCTCTACCTAGAGAAACTTCCTCTCCAGGTGTCGATCCCTTGTTTGGATCTCTCTACCTTCTTGTAGCGGGGAAGTGTTTTTCGGTCTACTACCCGGATAGTATTTTATATGCTGCCCCACCTTATGCAGGCATGCCTGCAGACCTCAGGCTAGGCACCAAGAGCATTGGCGGCGAGGCCCACCAGCCTTGCTAGTGTCGGCCCCCATTCCCCCCTTTGCTGCCCAAGCATCGTGACCCCACTGACGTGCTAAGGCAAGGTGGGGCTAGCTCCCCCATGGACATGACCCTTGATGTAATTAATAGTCTTGAGCATTAAGACCCACCCCTAATGGACCTCGCAGAGCTGTGTTTGTTCCCCCCTAACTTCTTCTCGTGCAAGCGTCCCTTCTTTCTTTACAATAAACTTGTTCCCTTTGACTAAGCATGCTTCAATCTCTCAAATTGATGACACATGTGCTTCACTCTCTCTCTTCCACAAAATGTCCCTTCGTTAAAAGTGTTCATTTTTCTCTCTCTTCGACCCACCGTGCCACGACCACCCTCAATCAGGGGCTACACTCAATCGAGCTGTCCCACACTAACCTCATCAGCACTTACCCGCACCTCCCCTTGTGGGCCTCCTTGTCATTGCTGTGGCAGCCCCTCCTAGGGCTACTTTACCTCGCCATCCCACTCAGCAACATGGCTTTTTCCATCTCTTCATCATTGGCTTCTCTCAGTAGCCTATCCTCCCCTACCTGGAGCCTGGGTGCTACCAACAACAAATCGCACCGCCTTTGGTGGCCACACGCAAAACAATTCCCTCGGTCACCCCTGCTTCATCTAGGCCTGGCTCCCCTATGATCTTCCTCTCAGTTGCCCACCCCTCCTCACCACAAACCTCTTGCATTCACCACCTTTATGCTCTCTTTCATTAATACTTCCTCTTCCGTGAGAGCCGCTTCACCTTCTCCACGACATCATCCGCACGCCCAACATTCAAATGGCTTACCTCTTAAACAAAAAAATGCTTATTTACTTGTATGGGATTTTGATTAAAAAATCCCCTATTGCCACATGGCAATAGGGGGATTTTTTCCTCTTATTTTTTTGAAATCTAGGATTTCTCTTTTCTCTCCTCTCCTTGTCCCAAAGTTGTCCATGGGATAATATATGTAATAGATATATACAAACACTCACCACACCATGAAATATTGTTTACTTGGCCATTGATTCTAAAGCTCCCACATAGGCTATTGGTGCATTCAATAACTCCTCCACAATAGCTCTTCCTCACAACGCCCGGAACTTCAGAGTAGGCTTCGCTGGTTTGGTCTCGCAATGGCTGTCATACATTTATTCCATTCCATGCATGGGAGAGAGAGAGAAGAATCACCTATGTATGGGATCTTAAAAGCAATGTTGCCATTATATATTTTGGGAACTTCATGGACTTTCTATTTACATGAACATGCCATCAACATCTTCTTCAAAATACCACCATGAGAGTAGGAGTTCATTATGAGGTTGACAATGATGTTGACAATGATGGGATCTTAAAAGTGTTGAAATATACAAGTGAAAAGGGTGTGTGTGGGAACAAGCTCTTGGATAGAGGCTGTAAAAGAGGAGATGTAATTGTGAAAGAACCTGTGAAAAGGTTAGGAGAATCTACTGGGAGAGAATAATGGGTAGCATGAGGGAATTTAGGAGTGTGGAGATATTCAGGGAAAAGAGAAGAGGTGGAGAGAATCAGGCAAGAGGTGGAGAAATTCAGGGAATGAATCATGGAGAAATCAATGGGATTTTATGCTTGATGTAAACTCTATAAATTGAGGCATAGCCCTAATGAGAATTTGCTGGTTTTTGAGTATCCATGCCTACATTAATCTATGTGCTAATTTTTCACTAATTACGTCTTAATCATTTGCTAATCACCTTGTTAATTATGTTGATTCTAGTGTTTGATCCACCATAGCTCATCATTCAGCTCAAATTTCAACATGGTATCAGAGCCATGCCTAGAATCAACTAGATTTATGAGCCCATTAGTGAATTAATCAGGATTAGTAAGATAATTAGCAAAAAAAAATCAGTTTTTAGTGAGTTTTCACTCTTCCCCTTCACCCCCAGCCAGTGGAGGGTCTCTAGCATCCAGCACAGTTAAAATTAGGTCATGAGCTTCTAGCTTAAGCTAGCTAAGGTCATTAGCTTCAAGCTCATCCACTCCACGCTGCAAACCGCGCAGAAATGAAGCAGAAATCAACGATTGAACCGGCGCCGTTTTTCTGAAGTGGAATGAAGATTGCTCTTTGCTCAGGTCAAAACTCTCTAATTCCTCTTAGCACAAAGGGTAATCAAGCATGCTCTACAAGCTGGTGAAGACAGAAATCAATTTCATCAAGTCTACAGAGAGATCAAAGCTCTTCATCAAATCTGCAGGTGACTTTGGTAAAACAGAGATTAAGCTTTCATTATTTGCTCAAATCTTGTGTTTCTTGGCTTAATCCTCTACTAGACTCATTGCTATTGATGCCTTTCAAAGCATTTGAACTCATTTGAAGTGGAAGGCACCAGATCTGGGCTCCCCGCATACTCTGTTTTCTGCACATAAACCAGAGCATTAATTTGCTAATCAGTGATTAATCAGTGCTAATCACTGTACTTTGGTGCAATTGAGGGTTCAAATTAACCATTAGGTATCTGATACAGATCCCTATAACTTCAGATTTCAAATCGGAGTTGGTTTGATACTCCAACCATCCCGTACAAATTGGTTACTCTCAATTTAATGTAATTTCTGGTGATTTTATGCTGATAAAATTGTTGTAATCATCTATTAAACACCAGATTGAGTTGTAAAAGGGTAGACACTGCCCTTGAATCTTGATTTTGGATCAAGAGGTAAGACCCCCTTCACTTCACCATGAATTCAGCACAGGAAATAGCCAAATTTAATGGAGAACAGTTCTATACATGGCAAACAAAAACCATGTATTTGCTGATGAGGAAAAATCTGTGGGGATTAGTTGAAGGGAGAGATGAATGCCCAGAGAGAGGGGAAAATGAGTGGAAGAGTAGGAATGAAAAAGCATTGGGGCTTATTGCACTCAGTTTAAATGATGAGATCATTCACCATATCACAGGGATACAGTGGGCAAAAGATGCATGGGATGAACTCAATAAATTATTTGGTACACAAGCAAAAAATTCCAAGATAAATCTATTAATGCAATTTTACAAATTGGACATGAAGGAAAGTGAACCCTTAATCACACACTTGAACAAATATAAAAGCATTAAGCAACAGCTGGCAGCTATTGGCAAAAAGGTAGAAGATGATGAAGCATTAGCTGTACTTTTGAAGAGTGTGGATAAAGGAGATTATGAAAACATTGTAGCAACACTAAAGAATGTACCTGAACTGAAGATACATGAGATAGAAGCAGCTCTACTGGAGCAAGAGAGCAGAGGCAAAGAGAAGAAAGAGCTCGACTCAACAGCAGGAGAGGAAAAAGCATTCTTCACCCGAGGAGGATTCTCTCGAGGATGAGGACGAGGAAGAGGCAGAGTAGGAGGGAGGACCTTCACTTGCCACAAATGTGGAAAGCCAGGACACATGGCGAGAGACTGCTACAGCAAACCCAGTGAAGAAGGAACGACATCGGCAAACTTCATGGAGGCTCCAAGAGAAGTGGAGTCGGATCATCTTTTCTGAGAGAGAGAGAGAGAGAGCCCACAACCCAATGTAACCTGCCCCAATAAAGTAAAACCACCTCTGAGCCACCGATGATGTAGGCCAAGTGGTAGATGTATGTGTGAGCACTTTAGTCAAGGTCACGGGCACTTATAGTAGCCTTGGACACATTGAGAGAGAGAGTGTCAAGGACTATGGAGTTTAGGGACTTGAGGCACTGGTCGCGGGCTATCAAGTAAGAGGGAAACTTGATACAGGGTCCAGGTGTGTTAGGATTATTCACTTGAGGGGAGGTGTTGAAATATACAAGTGAAAAGGGTGTGTGTGGGAACAAGCTCTTGGATAGAGGCTGTAAAAGAGGAGATGTAATTGTGAAAGAACCTGTGAAAAGGTTAGGAGAATCTACTGGGAGAGAATAATGGGTAGCATGAGGGAATTTAGGAGTGTGGAGATATTCAGGGAAAAGAGAAGAGGTGGAGAGAATCAGGCAAGAGGTGGAGAAATTCAGGGAATGAATCATGGAGAAATCAATGGGATTTTATGCTTGATGTAAACTCTATAAATTGAGGCATAGCCCTAATGAGAATTTGCTGGTTTTTGAGTATCCATGCCTACATTAATCTATGTGCTAATTTTTCACTAATTACGTCTTAATCATTTGCTAATCACCTTGTTAATTATGTTGATTCTAGTGTTTGATCCACCATAGCTCATCATTCAGCTCAAATTTCAACAAAAAGCAATGTTGCCATTATATATTTTGGGAACTTCATGGACTTTCTATTTACATGAACATGCCATCAACATCTTCTTCAAAATACCACCATGAGAGTAGGAGTTCATTATGAGGTTGACAATGATGTTCATCTCATCATTCTTTGGCACTGCATCTAGGCTTAGTGAAGGTAGATCAACCACCTCTAGAGACCTCGATGAAGATCCTTTTGTGAGATCCACGAAAGTACTTTCATCAATTGGCCTCTCTACCATGTATGTTTTTTGATAGGGAGTTGTGAAACAGATATCTAGTGCTTCCGTGTCAAGTGAGTTTGAGAAATCTACTAGGTGGTCTTGCTTGGATACAACTGGATTAAGTGATTTGGGTTGCCTTCTCACTCACGTATAGCAAACACACTAATAGAAGCATTAGGATTACGAAAGAGAGGAGATTGTAACTCCCAATCTTTCAGAACCAAAACACATGGGAAGGAGACCATGTGGTCATTGTTGAAGGCACCAAAGAATACTGATATAGCATATCAATCCATTACGAGTCCATTGCAAATACAAGCTCTAAATGTATACTTAGAAAGCTAGAAGCGTGATTAGCTCAAAAACATTAGAGAGATAGACTTAGAATCTCCAAATCCCAGAAGAAGAATCTCAAAATGAAGAATAGAATGTAAAAAATGAAACAAATAATCTAATATTAATACACTTAATTAAAAAAACTTTTAAACATTTATACCATTGACAATGACCTAATAGATCAAAATTTCATATACATCAATAGATAATAAAAACATATAAAATATTTAAAAAGTAATAAAGAATATTCAACATTAAATGAAAGATATTATGTATTTAATGTTGATTTTTGAACATTTAATGAATAATATTTTGCATTTAATATAGAATAACAAGATATATATATATATATCTGATATATATATATATATATCGAGAGAGAGAGAGAGAGAGAGAGAGAGAGAGAGAGAGAGAGAGAGAGAGAACAAGATAGAAGGAAAGAGGGAGGGAGGGAGGGAGGTGAGAAGGAGGGGGAGAGAGAGAGAGAGAGAGAGAGAGAGGAGGAGGGGTGTAAAAGAGAGAGAGAGAGAGTTGAACAACCTAGAAGAAGAGAGTGTAACATGAAAGTGACAAGTTCAAAAAAGATTCGATTAATACATTTAAAAACAACTATAAAATGTGATTTTCTAAGCTATATATATATATATAGGCAAAAAAGGGGGTGGGGGAGCCATATGGGCACTGGTGCCCAAACCCCCCTCCCCCCATGACGAAGGCAAAAAAGGGGGTGGGGGCACATATGGGCACCGATGCCCCAACCCTCCCCTCCCCTCCCCCCTCTTCCCAAAGGAAAAAAAGAAGGTGGGGGAGGGGGGGTTTGGGTGCCATTGCCCATATGCACCCTGCCTCCACCCTCATGATATATCCTTGACTTAATATGTCATTATTGGTGGTCAAAAAAATGTCCTCTTGGACTTGAGAGGATAATACACTAATCTTATCCCTCGCATTAATCTTATCTTAATCTTTGCTTTCACTAATCTACTCTCTTGTATTGTACCAAAGTTTTGTCCTTGATTGCCTTATTAGTGGTTGATTTTCTTGTTTGATTAGTATCTTTGATTTTCTCCCTCTCCATTGCTTCCCACCATAGCTTTCTTCCCATTCTCAAGATCACTCTCCCACTCTCTCACTCGCTCCATTCTCTCACTCTCTCTCTTCTCTATGTTTAAAATAAAATTTTTCATCATGCACTAATTATAGCAACAACATGTTTTCAACATGCTTCACATCATCCTCAAAAGCACCGCAAAACATCACGTTCATCTTAGCCAACAATAGTAGGATTAGCATGTGATTACATGCTAATTATAGCCTTATCTACTTTGCAAATTTTCATGTTTTCGATAGGTGCCACATGGCAATCAACATGTATGTTGATCGATGAATACACATGTTAGTCTGTGACATCGACATGCATGTCCATATGATGAACACGCTGATGCCCAGATTTTTGTTTCTAAATTTCGTATGTGTTTGTTGCATTATGGTATGTGTATATATATAGCATGTCCATGTGTTAAGTGTTGCATCCTATGATAGTGTTGTCACGGACTGAAGAGATACGGGTTTTTTGGATGCTATTTGACCTTTGCTTGTTGACAAGTGTATTTTTGGATGCTATTTGACCTTTGCTTGTTGACAAGTGTATTTTTGGGTGCTATTTGAGCTTGCTCGGCAAGTGTATTTTTTATCATATCTTTGGGTGGTTCATCATCTTGTCGAGTTAGTCGAGTCATATGTGTGCATGTAGTGTTGCATGTAGAGTGTCGTCATTGGAGTTGCATGGGAACCCCAATGTAGAGTGTCATCATTGGAGTTGATGCATGGGAACCCCCTCCCTTGTCGAGGGTGCCCACTTTGATAGTTGTGAAGAAGAACGCCCATGTGAACCCTCTCTAAGACTCTATTTTAATATAGATCTTATTATAAAAGGTGGGGCTAATTAAAGATTTTAGCAAGCTTTACAAAAAGTGTGAGAGAGATAACGTGGGTCGCAATGCAAGGAGCCGATCTCATCTTCATTTTCTGCTTGCAATTAGGGTGAGCAAAAAGCTGAGAAGCCAGGGTCATAGAAGAAGGCGAGGAGGTTAAAGAATGGAAGGGTGGCAGTAGGAGTGGAGAGCTTGAAGCTCCATCATCATCATATCAAATTTAAGAAGCATGCACTATTGACATAGAAAACTAGCTACTGCAATTTATAGTTCGAAAATCACAAGAAGCCGGTAGGCCACTATTTCGTTTTTTTTAAAGAGTGAGATGAGAGAGAAATTGTTAGTGTACTATAATAGAAATAATATTGTTGGCTAGTGCAGCGTCATTGAAATCATCTTTGAGCATTTGAAGTTTTCCCTAATCTTCCTCTAATAGTGGAAGTCAAGTCACATAGATTTGTCGTAGAAGCCTTGTCACACACAATATGTATCTAGTTAACCAACTATTACGTTTTTTGGTGCCCATCACAATTGAAGTGTTTTGTAATCTTAAGTGGCAAGCATATGTTTTGGGGATATATTCAAACCAACAATAGTCTTGCTTTTTGTATAATAGAATCTACCCATCTTATCAATCCATGTTTTTGTATGTCTTAGTTTTTGGTATGCTAGAGTTTAACAAAAGCTCACAAATTTTCAAAAAAGCTCGCACACAGAAGCTTGCAAAAAAACCTCGCTATTTGGCAACCTTGCTAATTTTGAAAAAAATTTGCTATAACTTAGTTACTACGCCAAGATTATCTTAAAAAAACAATGAACTTTCATCACTTAAACTATAAGAAGGGATAGGAATCTCTTGACTAGAGAGAGTAGAATTTCTAAACATGCTTAAAAAGAGGATTTAAGCAACTATCTATCTTGTTTAAAGAGTTAATCAAATAACTCTTTAACTTAGTGGTTACCTTAATAGGTTATCCTCTCCCTAGAGTGAGGGAGAAGATAATGAGAGTAAGGGCTTCTTTCTAGAAAAAATATATTTTGCTCTATCTTTCCTCTCCATTAATAGATGCACAAGGCTCCCCCTTTGGAGGAACTGGCTTTGACTTCTACTTGGTTAGAATTGGGCAAGAAAAGGGAACCAAAATGGCTAGTTTGGGGTCTAGTTGGCTCACATGTACTTGGAACGTTGAAAATATCCCATGATTTAAGCCACTCCTTATTTTTTTAATGCAAAAATTGTAATAAAAGACTCCTTCTTGTGGTAGGCGCCCCCTTTTGGGCTCTCCCCCTCCTATTTTTTAAATGAAATATGCCATGTGCTATTATTTTAATCCCTTGGTCAACCTTTATATAACATCAGGTGTCATATGGGCCATTTTTAATCAATTTCTTGGTGTGTTTTGTATCAAAATTTATTTATTTTCATAGGGGTTCAATCATCCATTGGGATCCTTAGAAATAATCCTTATTCCAAGACATATTAAAAAGTATGAGATGGGTGGTCAGGGTGTTTCTATGGAAAGCCTTTTCTTGCTCAATGGATTTTTTATTTAATTTCTGACTTAGGCATGCTGACAAAACTCACATGCTCTCAACAAATTTTTCTCTCTAGTTTTTTTTATAGGTTAAATTCAATGTTTTCTAGCCAGAAGGCTTCAAATATTTCTTAATTATATCGGTAAAGAGTTTAATGACATACAAAACTTCAAAAAGTGATTTTTAAGTAGTCTAATAAAAAACCCCGCTCCTTAAAGGAAGTGATTGATACAACACAGTCTTCAAGAAACTACTAATTTAGTCCTTGTTCTGCAATCAGCTTGCCCTTTCGAGTTATTCAAACAGTTAGAAAAATAATTTCTGTCTAAGTTATTACTCTCTCTCTACAAAACTTCAAAAAGTGATTTTTAAGTAGTCTAATAAAAAACCCCGCTCCTTAAAGGAAGTGAGTGATACAACACAGTCTTCAAGAAACTACTAATTTAGTCCTTGTTCTGCAATCCGCTTGCCCTTTCGATTCCTTGGGATCAAAGTTATTCAGACAGTTAGAAAAATAATTTATGTCTAAGTTATTACTCTCTCTCTACAAAAGTGACTGAAATTAGAAGAATTTAGTCAAACCTTAGAGGGGTCAGGGAGGGATCTTATAGAAACCTTTTCCAAATGAGTCACTAGTTATCCTTGGTTCGAAAGAGGCTGCAACACTTGGCATAACACATGGATGTCGTCCCATCTAGTCTCACAAATCTTGTT
Source organism: Cibotium barometz (assembly GCF_041138505.1). Taxonomy (NCBI): domain Eukaryota; kingdom Viridiplantae; phylum Streptophyta; class Polypodiopsida; order Cyatheales; family Cibotiaceae; genus Cibotium; species Cibotium barometz. Next base: position 5,411,438 of record NC_141081.1, on the reverse strand, counting down.
CCAAGATTTTGTGGAAGAGTCTCCACGGTTCAGAACATGAGCCTAATCTTCGGAGTCGTCAGGCCTCATCTTCACTATCAACAACTTATTGTAGAATCTACATATATTGACTGACGTGATTCAAGTTGTTATTATATAAGAGAATACGATTGTGCTTTTTGAGAGAGCTTGGTGGAGGGAGCTTTTGTTAGCAACCTTTCTCTCTTAATTCTTAAATATTTGAACATTCTCTCTCTAATCCCTCCATCACTAGCTGCTCCCATCTCCTCCACCACCTCCACTACCACCTCTCAACCTAGCCCATCTCCCCTTCCTTTCCTCTCTATCTCTCTCCCTCTTCCACCCTCTCTCTCTCTCTCTCTCTCTCTCTCTCCCTCTCCCACCCTCTTCTCTCTCTCCTCCCTTTCCTCTCTCTCTCTCTCTCTCTTCCACCCTCTTCCCTCCTCTTCTTTCTCTTTGTCTCCCTCCCTCCCTCCCTCTCTCCTCCTCTCTTTCTCCCCTTCTTTCCTCCCTTCCACTCACTCTCTCACTCACTCTCTCTCCACCCTCTCTCTATCTCTCTCCACCCTTTCTCCCTCTCTTTATCTTTCTCCCCCCTTTCCTCTCTCTCTCTCCCTCTCTCTCTCTCTCTCTCCCCCTCCAACCCTCCCCCTCTCTCCTACTCTCGTTCTCCCCTTCTTTCCTCCCTTCCACTCTCCCTCTCCCTCTCCCTCTCTCTCTTCTCTCTCTCTTCTCTCTTTATCTCTCTCTCCCTCTTCCACCCTCTTCCCTCCTCTTCTTTCTCTTTGTCTCCCTCCCTCCCTCCCTCCCTCCTCCTCTCTTTCTCCCCTTCTTTCCTCCCTTCCACTCACTCTCTCTCCACCCTCTCTCTATCTCTCTCCACCCTTTCTCTCTCTCTTTATCTTTCTCCCCTCTTTCCTCTCTCTCCCTCTCGCTCTCTCTCTCCCCCTCCAACCCTCCCCCTCTCTCCTACTCTCATTCTCCCCTTCTTTCCTCCCTTCCACTCTCTCTCTCTCTCTCTCTCTCTCTCTCTCTCTCCACCCTTTCTCCCTCTCTCTCTCTCTCTCTCTCTCTTTGTCTCTCTCCACCCCCTCTCCCCCACCGTCTATCTCTCTCACCTCATCTCACACCTTGCCTCCCTCCCTCCCTCCCTCCCCCCCCCTCTCTCTCTCTCCCACCCTCTCTCTCACCTCATCTCACACCTTGCCTTCCTACCTCCCTCCCTCCCTGCCTCTCTCTCCCTCCCTCCCTCCCTCCCTCCCTCTCTCTCTCTCTCCTTGTCTATTATCTCTCTCTCCCTCTCTTACTATGTTTGCTTTTATTATTCCTTTGCATGTGCTGGCATGTTATTATCTCTTTCTTCCTCTATCTCTCTATCTCTCTCACTCACTCAACTCTTTTTTTTTTTGTAATAAAAGATATATTACCAAAATTACTTTACAAATGGCCACATGGCCGCCTTGTGATGTACTAGCTCTCTCTCTCTCTCTCTCTCTCTCTCTCTCTCTCTCTCGCTCGCTCACTCACTCTCTCTCGCTCACTCACTCTCTCTCCCCCACCCTTTCTCTCCCTCACCATGTCCCTCCCTTTCTCTCTCTCTCTCTCTCTCTCTCTCTCTCTCTCTCTCACACACACACACACCCCATCTTACTCTCTCTCTTTGTCTCTGTCTCCCTTGCCTTGTCAAGTGTCTCTCTTCCTTCCTCTCCTTACATCTCTCTCTCTCTCTCTCTCTCTCTCTCTCTCTCTCTCTCCTTGTCTACCATCCCTCTCTCCCTCTCTTATTATTATGTTTGCTTTTAATATTCCTTTGCATGTGGTGGCATGTTTCGCTCCCTCTCCTTGCATCTCTCTCTCTCTCTCTCTCTCTTACCATCTCTCTCTCTCTCTCTCTCCCTCTTACTATGTTTGCTTTTAAGAGAGAAAGAGAGAGATAATGGCATGTGCTAGCATGCCATTATCTCTCTCTTTCTCTCTTACCCTTGCGTGTTGCATTTTCGCATGCTCTATGACGCTTTCTTCTTTTGGACCACTAGTTGTGACTGCGTTACTATGTGTGCCTAGGTAAGGGTCCATGCCTCACTCGCACTTCACTTCCCTAATATACACCCACCCTAGTTGAGTAGAGCCCAAGATAGATGTCTCGACTCTGCCTATACCAAGGATGAGGAATAAAACCCTAACGCGGCCAAGTGTGTGAAGGCAATCAAACAACCCTTGCAAAGGTCTTTATACCAAACTCAAAGAATAAAAACCCTAACGCGCCCAAGTGTGGAAAGGCAATCAAAGACTTTTAAACCCTAAACCCTTGCAAAGGTGCTTTTCGGGCTAGTCTCTGTTTCCGGGTTCAGGAGTCTGCGTGTTCTGCTACTAGTGGCTATGGCGCTGTTGTGCAGGCGAAAGGGCTTTTTGGCCATCGCCCACTACCGCTTGTGCGGGCGGCTTTTCTCCTCTGCCACCTCCTCGTCTGTGCCCCCATTACCCTCGCCACGGCTGCTCCCTGTGGTAGCTCCCGTGTATACGCCGTCTTCGCTGCGGCCAACAATCGCAATGATGATGGTGAGAAATTCTGCTGCTTCGGCTATGGTGTCAGCTCCTTCCTTTGCACGCAAGTGTACATCGACCGCGTACCCTCCTCCCTCTCCCCCCGGCGAATTCCAAGGTGGTGAGGGCGATGGCGGTGCAGGTGATGATGATGTGAGCGTTGATGCAGCTGGCGATGCGAATGCTTTCCCGGAAGAGGGCAACGATCCCTCTGAGGGCATGTATGATGATGGCAACTACGATGACAATGAAAGCGAGTATGAGGAAGAGGAACCCCCTGCCGACCCCGACGCGGACTGTCTCTACAGCCCTTCCGATTCCGATTAACTCATGTGACCCACCTCTTCTATAGCAATCGTCGATCATTAGCATCTTAGTCTAAGGTTAGTCACCTAATATCTTGGCGCCATTGTGTCACTTAGCTCTCTACAATTTTTGTTTTTGCGGATTGTGATCATGAAGGATTTTTGGCTCCCCAGGGTAGTGGTACATGCAGTAGTCTTTGACACTATAGATCTGTGTGTTCTGCCATGGTGCATTGGACATGGAAATCCTAGGTTTTAAGCACGGCTATGTAATGGGCTACCTTTCAAATGTTTTTCAGCATTTGGATTAACAAATGTGTCTAAAGAATTGTGTTTTGGGTTCTTACCCCGGAATTGAGTCCGGCCCTGTGCACTAGATTCTTTAAGTATAGGAATATCCAGGTTTCTGGGTTTAAAAGAATGACCAGGGTTTAGAAAAGGCATGAGAGCCAGGGTGTGATCGTGTGCTTGCATCAAAAAAAGTTTTTTTTTGGGGTATTACCGAATTGTTTCGGATAATTGTCAACTGACAGGGGAACCGACTTTTACTAAGGTGTGTCTTAGAGAAAGCTTCAAACTTTGTGCACTAGCGAGCTGATATGGGGGGAATTTTACTAAATCGGGTGGTAATTTGTATTGGTGCTTCAAGAATTTATATTAAAGTCTACAAAGGCGTCGAAGGGTCTGTGAGATGAAAAGATCTAACATATGATCCATGAAGATACTCAGATGCTTCACATGCTCTTTATTTTATCCTGGAAAGGTAGTATTTGGGTGCCTTCTCGTTATGTAACTGCTCTAAACTATGTAAATGCTGAGCACCTTTACCCGTTAGATAAAGCCCCGTTAGATAAAGCCTTTGATTTTAGTTCTTGTATGTGGTGATGAATCAATTTGGTTTTGCCAATCAAATTGGCAAAGGCTGAGACTGAGTGTAACCCATTGCCCATTTCTGTGGGATCAAGAAGAGGTAGCGGTGCTTTGTCGCGTAACGATAAGGAACTTCTTAGAAGTAGCATGGGAATGGAGCTTGAGAGCCTTCCTTGGACTCAGTCTCCAGTCTCAAGAAAGGGGCTTTTACAGATTTAACTATCCAGGGGCCAGATATGAAAAACATTGTGAAGTAGTGATACACAGGGTACTGGTCAACTTCAACGTAGAAATACGAGCCTTAACTCAAAACACACAGATGTTTAATATCAGGGAGCATTTTGCACAAAGCTCATGAGCGGTTTTGATGAGTACACAGTTTGTGAGCATTGTCAGGCCAACTGAGGTGAGAAGTCTGATGGTGCTTGTTATAATGTCGAACAGCAAAGAAACTTTCACATGTGCCATGAACGTTGTTATTTCGATCATATTTGGATTGATTATGAAGTGTTTAGAATTTAGATTGTATTTGATATTCTGTTTAGGCTTAAGTTTTGTCTGGATTTGTAAGGCAGTATGTCTCATAAATGCACTGATTAGTATCAATGTCTATCTCTTAACCAATAATGGTGTATAAAGGCACTTATGACGAGATAGTTATAATGGCAAATAATATCAAGGCAACAGTTGTAGATGATAAAAAGGGAACTGAGAGGGTAATTATGGTTGGGTTGCCAAATAAATACATATGTATGGTTAAAGGCCTTAAGCTGTTTCTTAGAATGTTGGAATTCTTAAATGTTGTGAAATCTTGTAGTGTTTGTGCCCTTATATTCTTGGAGGTTTTTGGTGGGACTTTCTACTCTCCTGTTTCTCATGTAAGCAGGTAATTCAATGCGTTGCCATAGTTATTAGTAACTTTTGAAGCTGCACTGTCTACACAAACACCCAAATTCTTGTGATGGGATGGACGGGTTCTTATTTCATAGAAACTTTGGGAGGTATTCACAATGAATGCAGATTCTCACTTGGGATGAGCTGTAGGCTGTAGGTGTTTGTAGTGTACAGTGTGATTACAGGAATTACTGTTTTTTTGCATGGAGGACTTGTTACTCAACCCATGGCAAAGCTTTTGATGTGAACATGAAATGATCTATAGTGTGAATCATTAGTGTCCCTTAATTCTCAACGGCTCTAAATACTGTGCACACTAGTGAATTTCAATCTCTTGAACACGTACTGAAGATGAATTGTAGATGTAGAAAACCTTTTTTTTTTGGCAGGACGCATATCATCTTCCTTGAGGGACCTTAGACAGGACCTAGAAGTGTTGCTGTGAGTCTTGGTCCTCTATTCATGAGGATGCTAAATTCTTCCATGATTGATACACAAATGAAATTTACATTAGAAACAAGGACCAAACTGTTAAAATCGACCTGGACATGGAACTCTCAACGATAAACCGTGCAATGATGCAACATATGAACCTACTTGAGCGTCAATCTTGATCCAAACATTTTGACGATTGGATGTCGATATTGGCAATGATGGATGCCACTGGCACTTGTTTTGCAGATTCATGCCACGATTCCCTTGCTTCTCTTTTATACCTTGAGTGTTGTTGATCTCCTAGTGTGTGGTTATGGTTCCTCACCAAAAATAACATAGAGCTAAAACAGGCTCTCATTTATCCAAACCATGATCATAACGTTGTGAGGTTAACACCTTGGAATCTCTAGATCTCGCCACAATGGAAAGAAAAGCACATCCGAAGAGGACTTCATCCAAATGCCTTGCTGTGCAGCATGAAGACCTCTATGTTGACTATCCCTTTAATATCAAAACAAGTTTCATCATCGACCCTCTCCACCACCTTTAAGGCCTCGATCTCCAGTAGCTCCTCCCAAAGATACCTGTGTTAACTAGTGATCAAGCACATACAATAATGAGGGGCCAAGGTGACACTCCAAGCAAACACTCTTGGTCCTTTGTGTGCTAAAGTGTTGAATCACCTGTTGCATAGGATAGATGCCAAAATCTCTCATTTGTGTCCAAGGCTACTTTGATGGAAACATTGAAGTTTGGATCCTAGACAGGTTCTCAAGCAAAACAATTGGAAGAACCAAATAAAGGGGCCGGGCCAAAACCAAGGCAAAAGAACAAATCATACGGCAACCCTACCACTAACAGGGGTACTATGATGCAGTCCCTCTCTCTCAACAAGTCCTTGGGAACAATTGAAGAAGAAGACAACAACCAACATGGGACCAGCCAACATGCTTCTCAAAGTCAACCAAAGTGGGTGCCTAAGATTGTGTTGTGTGCCGAAGGGTACTATGAAGATAATATCATTGTATAAGCCAATACAAAGAAAAGGATCCTCACCATCATCTGCCAACCCAAACTTCTACAGCAATGCTACAAATGATTTGGTGACCAAAAGCAAAGCAAGAAGATCACATGAACTTCATCAGTAACCACAATCCCAAGTCCGCTCTTCAAATCTAGCTTGAATCAACAAGAGTGTTGATAATGTCAACAATTCAGATTAAGACCTCTAGATTTCTCTAGTGGATTTGTCCACACTCCAATAGGGCTACTTCAACCTCATGGGTCTTTGCAACAAGTTTACCCACCCAAGGTCACCCTGCAACAATTGTAGCTAATCAAGAAGTTAACTTAGTAATAAACACAGCTACTCATGCTTCCAATCAATTGGCTTTTTCTCTAATCTATACATTACCCATTGCGCATTGTCTTTATTAATGGTTTCCCATGAAAAAGATGTGGTTTTGATGGAGATTTGTGTGTGATTTAGTGTAGAATAGCTCTCTTTTTTGTTTTGTAAAGAATATTTTTTGTTCAATTTTTAGCTTATTTTGTTGTTTTTATTGTTGTTAATGTAATTTTTAATGTTTCTAGGGCTTGCACATAGAGTGTATTAGGCTTTGTTTGCTTCTATTGCATCAAATAATGTAATAAAATGTAAATTTTATAGGTTTTTAGCTTTCTTTAGAATTAAACATAGAACTAGAATCATTAATTTTTGTTTGATTTGTATGTTTTTTGTTTGAATTATATACATTAGAGTGTTAGCAAGCATTAGGAGTAGCTTCATTCTTTAAAAAAATTTCTCACAACCATTTCAAAACTCTTGAAATCGACTAATCTTTTTTAATTGACTGGTTTTTGTCATTAAGGGATGATTAATCTAGTTCAAGAGGTACAAAAGATTAAAAAATATATTTTTTGGGATCGAAATTGATCATGTGAGAGATCAAAACTAGTGTTTTTGAGTGTTTTGAGAGCATCGAGATGTATTAAAACATCTAATTACATCAATTTCTTTATCAATTGGATGAATTTTTCTCTCTTTTGCTTAATTTTGCATGCTTAATTTTGCATAAAGCGAAGAGCTGAAAATTAAGAGTTTAATTAATTTTTAATTATAGATTAATTTACACATTGATTGATGCACATAGCTTAGCAATTTAGTAGTTAATTAGAGCACTTGATTTGTCTAAAAGAGAAGATTAGTGAAAAGATTAATATTTGATTGATTCTTAAGTAGTTTTTTACATAACTCATTAAGACTAATGAGAGCATTGAATGAAAAGATGCCAATGAGTTATCAAATTGTCTACTTTGGGAGTCATTTATCAACGGTGTAATGGTGTGAATTAATTAGTGATTAATTAGAGTCCTTGATTAGTCTAAAAGAGAAAAAGATTAGTGGAAGGATTAATCTTTGATTAATTTCTAAGCAGTTTTTTACATAACTCATTAAGACTAATGAGCATTGAATGAAAAGATGCCAACAAGTTTCAATTGTCCATTTTGGGGATCATTTATAAAGGGTGTAAGGTTATGTCATAAAAGTGTTGACTTTTTTTATTCCCACTTACCTTTTTGGAAAAATACCCATATCTCCCCAATTTAAAAATTAAAAAATATTTTTCCTAATTAAGGAAATTTGAATTTTCCTCTAGACTCAAAAAATAAAATTAAAAAAAAATCTGACATTTCATGCCATAAAGTTTCACGCCTTAAGTGATTCATGTCTTAAGGTTTCACGCCTCAAGGTCTCACGTCCAAAAAAATAAAAATAAAAAAATCCGACGTTTCACATTTTAAGCAGTTCACGCCTTAATGTCTCACACCTAAAAATTTTAAAAAAGAAAAAAAAAATCCAACATCTTATACCTTAAGGTCTCATGCTGCCAAAGAAAAAAATCAAATTTAATAAAATTTGTGAAGTTCGTTTCACACCGTGAAATGCACCCTGCTGTTTCATGGATTAGCATTTCACGGTCAATTTTTTTTAATTTAATAAAATTTGTAAAGTCCGTTTGTTTCACGTCGTGAAATGCATCCTACTGTTTCACAGATAAGCGTTTCACAAAAAAAAAATCAAATTTAATTTTTTTTCATGGAGCCCATTTCACGTCGTGAACTGTACCTTGCTATTTCCGTCATGAAAGGGGGTCCGTCCGTCTGGAAAAGAGCCCTATTTGGAGGCTCATATCTTCTAAACCGTGAATCCGATGAACGCGCTCTAGTGCTCATCCCAGAAAGCTCGCATATCAAGCTCTTTGAAATTGGTGTTGAGCGTCTGAGAGCAAAATCCATCATTTTGGTCTCCTACAGCAACCTCAAAATTAGACCTAGAAATCGAGGCAAAAAGTGGTCCTTAAAGCACTAAAAATCGGCCAAAACAGCCCGAAAACAATTGCGAGCCATATTCAAGCTACTTTTTGAGTGTCTAAATGATGAAATCACGAAAACTTAGAGAGACGAAGTGGTAGTACTAAAAAATACTACAACTCTCTCATACGAAACAGGGAAAATCTTTCCGAAAAAATTCTCCATCTTGAGACAGTGATTGAAAGCAGGTTTTGAGACCTCCTCTTCCATATGGGATGCTACTGGCATGCACTTTTTCTGAAAAATATCTCTAAGAGGTCGTTCACGTGCGTGTAGCGCCTAAGCTAATTAGGGCAAATGGACACTCGTTTGACTTGACGAAGAGTACGCTAGGCCTCCTGAGGCTATAACGGGTTGTAAGAAAACCTAAAAAGCAAAAAAAAAGTGCTTGCATATTAAAGAAGCAATTGACAATGTCAAGATATAGCAATGATAGAGGGATTACGTGGGCTCATACCTAGACTGAACCCCATGGCTAATATCTTCAAGCCATTGAGGTCCATGCCCCAAATGCATCTCCTAATACCATTTTCCATGCCTACAACAATGTGTCATTGGGTTTTACACCTCCCGTCACATCAATTCCTCCGAGATTTAGTCCCTTGCCTAGCACTATCACAAGTCCTAAGCCTGCTAGGTACCAACCCTTTGCAAACCCTAGATACCCACACCTTGGATGTATTGACTAATAATCTAGAAAGGGGGGTTGCCCAAGGACTAAGTGAGTCTCTACCCACATTAGCACCTACACACGGCCTACGTGACTCATACAAAAGCACGATCGTACAGATTTCCAAAATCATGGACAAATATGATGGAAGAACTGATCCTCTTCCATTCATACAAATGTTTGAACAACGACGTGAAGCCTTTAGAAATCCAAACTGCCCCACCAAGGTACACGCGTTGAGTGGGAAAGGCTAGTTGATGGTTCATCACATTGATGCCGGTGATCAAGACAAACTTCAGGACCTTGAAAATAGCTTTTATCCACCACGGCTTCTCAAGACAAGGTGATCGATGGAGTGCAGCGAAAGAACTCTATTCAATGGAGAGGAAACAAAACGAAACCATTAGAGATTTTATCCTTTGGATAAAAATCTTGGACTTACGATGTGAGCCATGGGAAAAACTAAATGATGCTCAATTGAAGAGATGTTTCATGATGGACATAAAGAATAACAACTTACACAACTTGATCATTGTATCCAATCCGGAAACATTCGATCAATGTTACATGTAAAGAAGCAATACGTTTAGATGACAACATGCTTGAGGATGATCACAATATGGGATGTTCCTCCTCTAAACCAATTGAAGCAAAGGCTAAAGAAAAATTGATCTCGGAATCGTCATTCCTTGAATTCTACAAAGCTTTGCTTAAAAGCCTTGAACCAAAACCCCCAAGAGAGGATGAGCTCCCTCAAGACAATACATCCTTAATGCCTCTCACAGTGGTAGATCTAATGCCTTGTGTTCTTTTCCACCACTACCATCCTAGTCCCCAATGTGCGTACCTTAAGCCTGCCTTTCAATTCTACCATCATTGCAAAGCTTTGGGTCACGACACATCTCAATGTCCTGATTCACCTACAGTTACCTCAAAACCTCCATCTCTCGTGCCTACTAGAACAGAAACAGTCCAAAGGGTAGAAACTGCTTAGAAAGCAATTAAGCAAACACTTCAGTATTTCTATTGTCGTGGACCGCACAAGGTGACAAAATGCACAGTTTGGAATACTTCCATGCCCACTGTCACACTGACACCTTGCAACCCATATGTGAACGATGTGGAATTGATCACATATTTTAAGATTGCCCACCAAGGTGAGTTGCTTCACTACAACCTGTCTCATAGAATACAACTCTTAACATCTTAATAAGTGTACAAAACGTGCAATTGTGCATAATACCCTTGAATGTGCTTACATGCTTACAAGCCAAGGCACAAGATACAGTAAAAAAGAAAATACTTCGAAATGGGTAGAAGAACATGCTTTAAAGTAGAAGCCAAAAGAGAAAGGAAAACCTTCTAAACCCAAGAAAAACAAAGAACAACAAACTATCGAAACCAAGGTTGAAATAAAGGACAAGGGAAAAGAGCTCGTCGAGGACCTAACCCTAATAGAGCAAAAAGCCACACATAATGCAGAAGAATCCACCTCAAAGGCTACCACACAAACCACAACACCCATATGCGCAACATAAGATATAAAAGCCCGAAAGAAAGTTTGTTCTCGTCGCATGGGCAAACCTAATAAAAACCTGACGATCCAAGGAAAGTTAGAAGATGATTCAAGTTCTAGTAAGTCACTTAGTGAGGATGAAACAAGTTCTGATTCGTCACTAGGTGCTTTAGAAAGTAGAATCCACCCAACCACTCCAAACTGAAAATCATGATCACATGACATATCCGAAACGCAAAAAGCAATCAAGAGAGCATGCTTAGCGTTGTTGAGTGTCATACATGATCACTGGTTGTGATTGAACCTCATAATGTCAAACCTAAAAAAACAACCCAAATACAAAAACCAGTGGAGTATCGCTTCTCCTTCCAAGAGGAAGACACACTCCCTATAAAAATAAACTCATTAAGCCAAGAAGAGTCATTAGAGGCAGATTGCACATGAATGATGCAGTTGAAAAAGTACGTGAGGAATTTGGTGAATCCCTTACAAAATTAAAGCAGTTTCTCAGATCCTCATTTGGAGGAGTGCTCTTCTCTCGTGGTTGTTTCCCACATCTGCTAACAGAGACTTATGAGCGCATAAAAGTTAAACTCACAATGCACTTTTCACCCCTCTGGATGAAAAACATGAGTGCAGAAGCTACGTGTGGCACACTTAAGAACCTATTATCTCAAAAAAGGAGAGTACAAGAACCTGTTGCTCGCAAGGTGGTAGCCAACAAAAGAAAAAAGAGAGAGAAAATAAAGGGAAAAAAAGACAAAAAAAAGAACAAACACAAGGGAGTCACACATATGACCTACCTCAAAATGGTAGAATATCCCAAGCAACTCCCAAACAACGAGCTTCAATAGCCAATACAAGGAACAAACACAAGGAACAAACACAAGGAACAAACACAAGGGAGTCACACATATGACCTACCTCAAAATGGTAGAATATCCCAAGCAACTCCCAAACAACGATCTTCAATAGCCAATACATTTTTGTTAAGATTTGGCTTACTATTCTTTTGGCTAAGTTAATGTATGAGTACTCATGCATTGGAGGACATTTTTACCAAGGACTTATCATCGACAACCTTCCAGGTACATCTTTGGATGGGGGGGCTATTGTGGGCGAAAGCCTGGTCAATGGTACGACCCATCGCCTAGAATTTTCCTTCAAATTACAAACCTCTTGAAACGAAGATAGAGTCTTCACAACACCAAGCCTCGCTAACAAGTAGTGGCTACTTCAACAAGAGCAACTCAATAAGAGTCTATGTGACTAAATTCTTATACTTCATGTATATTTGCTTCATAAGAGCACTTAAATATACATATAAGCATAAAAAGCACATAGGAAGAAGCATGCAAGAATAGGTCCTATTCATAAGATTTGACAAGAATCCTGTCTCACAAAAAAGGACGTCATCGAAGGCCAATTTATTCAAATGATGAATGTCGCTTTCAATGAATCAAATGAGGAACTGAGAATCACAATCTCATTCTGATGATTTTGTCTACGTTCCTCCGGATCCTCCATCTCTTCTCCTCAATTATTAACATCTCTTAGTTTCCCAACTAACACAAATCCCATGTAACTCTGCTTATGTTTGCCAAAAAACAAAATGAGCAAAAAATGTTAACAAAAAAAAGGCTCACAAAAATACAAAAATGCAATCATTCACAAATACCCCCACCCACCCACCCCATTAGGAATTTCCACTAACCTCTAACCTTTTCATTTACTAACTAGCCTTTCTTATTCCTTCCGGGAGGAACAACGACCATTGAACATCACTCAACATCAAAAGCCATCAACAAAGCTTGCCAATTCTCCCCACACAAAGGTCATCAATGCGATTAACCCATTCCTAGGGTTAACAAGAGCTACTACCATTATCTTATATCAAGGAGTCAAGGTAGATACACTAAAACGCATACATTCAAGATATGAAGCAATGGTGTCCAAATCTACAGCTTGGACGGGCGCCTCGTAATGGTCCTGTGTAATACTTATGGCGATTCTCTCTTCAAGAGCATGCGGTAGTAAGTTAGGATGAAGTCCCAAGTGATGTCTCTTTATGGATATATTACGAGAGTAGTCATTGTAATAGCATTAGGCCTCTTATGAGCCTAAAGTGCCTGGTCGGCCACAGTTTAAGTGAGTGTGAACACTTATGGCCATGTATATAAGTGAATATCTCTCATAATACAAAGGACTCTCCCATTGTGCAATAGAGTCTTAATCTTGCTAATCCTCTTGCTAATCTATCTCTCTCTAATGCATGATAGTGAGTGTGTGTGAGTGATGTGAGGTGAGAGGAGGGATGAGTACATGTAGTGCAATATGCGACGGTGTGACAACGCCGCGGGAGACGCGGTGGACTTGCTTCTGAAGGAGTTGTAGAGCTTGGAGACCTTAAGGGTTACGAGCTCAGCCATTGGAAAGATCCTCAACAGTTGGGGTTCACTAGGTAATCTCTTATTGGATGTGTTTCAAGGGGGGTTAGGGTGACCCATAACACTATCCCCTCCGTCTCTCTCTTTCTCTATTTCTCTCCCCCTTGTCTTACCATCTCTCTCTCCCTCTTTTACTATGTTTGCTTTTCTTATTTATTTGCAAGTACTAGCATGTCATTATATCACTCTCACTCTCTCTCTCTCTCTCTCATACCCTCCCTCTCTCTCTCTCTCTCTCTCTCTCTCTCTCTCTCTCTCTCTCTCTTTGTGGGCACCCTAGCTGCTTTCTCTGGGCGGGGAGCGGCCACCCTAGCATTACTTCCCTTTATTATCCCTTGGATGTGCTTGCATGAGCATTCTGCCCTTTATTTATCTTTCTATACACTTGCAATGTCATTTAATGTATTTGCATGTAATACTCTTTACATGCACTTACATAGTGTTGCATGTCATTGCGCATGCCTTTGCATGTGATTGAATACGTATTATTACTCTTTGCAACATTCGCATAGTGTTACATGTCACCAAATGCCCTTGCTACTAGTGATCCCAGGCCTGCACATGTGATTGCATGATTACATATCTTTTCATATGCTTGCATGATTGCATGTGATTACATATCTTTTCATATGCTTGCATGTCATTGCATGTCTATGATAGTGATTACATGTCTTTTCATATGCTTGCATGTCATTGCTTGCATGTCATTGCATACGCTGGCATATCAATAACTGCCGTGCTTGTGTCGATGCTGCTGATGATGATGATGCTGACCGCGGTGATGGTGGTCGAGGTGCTTCCAACACTACTCTTCTCCCTACTGTTAAAGGATCAAACTTCAATCTCCTCTTGGCCAATAATGCCTGCTATAATACTGTTGCGCCTATGAATTGTGGAATTATCTGCCTATTTTGCTCTAACACATCTCTTTCTGACGGTTCACCACCATACTCCTCCGTTTCGTCGAATTAGCTATCTTTAAAACAATCATTTAATGAAACCATAGTGTCACTGATCATAATCCTCCAAAATATCTGGTTAAATCCTAATTTCCAATCATTCCTTCATCGGTGTACCTATGGCATCATTGGCCAACCAGAACGCTCACCACCTGTCCTTCAGGGCCCTTTTTGATAGTTCCTAGCTCATTCTACCCAGCAATATTTCACTTAAAAAAATCAAGATGGGATCTCCGTTGAAGATCAGCAAGATCAACCAACAGATCCATATAAAAGAGCCATGGACTCATCCGTTGAGGACCAGCAAGGTCAATCAACTAGATCCATGCCCGGTTTCAGAAAACAACTCTTACTCCTTGTTCCAATATCTTCCCGGATGCACATGTGGGTATCTTCCGGGACGCACATGTGGGTATCTTCGGCGACCTAGAGCCAGAGCGCCGTATGGTCAGCACCCTCTAAGATCCTTCACAGGTCACCTAGCGCTTCACTCATAGGCCGTTTCCTTGGTTCCTCATCCACCGTACCGGAAGCTCACCATTTAAATCGAACCGAGGCTGGTCAAGACCTCGGCCGACCTTGCTACTATGCGAGACGTCCTCCGTTGACTCTCCGTCCAGCTGTTGCAACTTTATGAGTTAGGTCTCCACGACCTCATTCTCAAGACGATCAAAATGCTTCCCCAGCATTATTGACATAAAACAGTCATTTAAAAACAGGTCATAAATACAGTTTCTATTAATGAACTCTCGTCTTTCACATTGTTCCACATCGTCCTCCACCATTACTTAATCCATATCCAATTCATATGTATTCGTACTCTCATCCAATCACATCATTTTTCATCTCATCACATCTTTCCTCATTTATCCTCATCACATCTCATCCACTCATCTACCCATATTCACATCCCATCACACCTTATTCATTTACATCACATATCATTCATTCACATCTATCTCAATTTACATCACATCTCATCACATTCATTTCACATCTCATCTCATTCATTCTTATCCCAATTCACATATGATTCATTCACATCTATCTCAATTTACATCACATCTCATCCATTCACATCCCATATCATTCATTTACATCCGATTCACATGACATCACATCTCATTCATTCACATCCTGATTCACATCACATTACATCTCATCCATTCACTCACATTGACATCACATCCTTTCGCATACACATCCACATCCATTCTTCCACATACACATCCACATCCATTCTTCCACATACACATCCACATCCACATCCATTCTTTCACATATAGACCCACATCCATTTCCATTACATCACATCTTATCACATTCTATTTTCATCTTATTAGATCCATTCACATCTTATCGCATCCTATTTACATCTTATCACATCCATTCACATCTTATCACATTCTATTTACATCTTATCACATCCATTCACATCTTATCGCATCCTATTTACATCTTATCACATCCATTTCACATGCTATTCCCATTTAGTAGCTTTTTCTAGTTTGATTCCAATAATGGGACTTTTTCTAAATTTTTACCAATTGCTTGGCCTAATTAAAGGTTCCTTTTCTTGAACGACTATTTCTTTTCTCCTTCTCAATTCCTCAATTGAATTATATTCAATATTCCTCTTTCGAATAAAAGAATTCATGGTATTTACAGAAATCAATTCTACCCATATTTCCACTTTTGATAAATAATCATACATTGAATTATACTAAAAATTCCTCTTCTTTCCATTTAATTTCTTGGATCTCAAATACCAAGGGAATTCTTCTTTTTTGCATTTATTTATTTGCATTCCAATGTCATAGGAATTTCTCTTTTATCATCAATATTTCTCATAATAAAATACCCATTAATTCAATATGCTAGGAATTTCTCTTTTCCCATCTAAATGACGGAATTCCAAATGTCATAGCAATTCCTCTTTTACCATTTAAATATTTCTCATAGATAAAATAAATTTATCTAAAATTCATCTTTGAATTTAAATAAAATACCCATTAATTCAATATGCTAGGAATTTCTCTTTTCCCATCTAAATGATGGAATTTCAAATGTCATAGGAATTTCTCTTTTACCATTTAAATATATCTCATAGATAAAATAAATTTATCTAAAATTCATCTTTGAATTTAAATAAAATATCCATTAATTCAATATGCTAGAAATTTCTCTTTTCCCATCTAAATGATGGAATTCCAAATGTCATAGGAATTCCTCTTTTACCATTTAAATATTTCTCATAGATAAAATAAATTTATCTAAATGCATCTTTGAATTTAAATCAAATACACATTAATTCAATATGCTAGGAATTTCTCTTTTCCCATCTAAATGATGGAATTCCAAATGTCATTGGAATTTCTCTTTTACCATTTAAATTTATCTATGCAAAAAAAAATACATTTAACTAAAATCCTTCTTTAATTTTTAAATAAAATATACATTATTTTAGCATCCCAATTTTTCTCTTACTTCATTGGAATACATGGATTTCCATTGTCACGGGGATTACTCTTTTAACATAAAAATAAATTGCTAGAAATTTCTTTTTTTTCTAATTATTTATTTATGCATAAACATAAAATTAATTTTTCCATGATTATAATGAGAAACATTCAATTAATCTAGTATGATTAATCCTAGAATATGGTAGGAAGTCCTCTTTTCATATTATGAATGAAAATGATTTATGTGTTAATTTTTTTAAAATTTTACCATAGCTTCGCTGCTATTACTGATAATTCTCAATAATTTTGAAAACATAAAGTTTAGTAATATCATATGATAGAATAACATTAATTGGATCAATATCCAATTATGGACTTGATTCCTAATTTTTCCATGAATTAAATAGCATAAAAGCATTAAAAAGCCACTTGTTTGACAAGCATAGAAATTACTTTTAGATTAGAGAATTGCTTCATGAGAAGCTTCATTTAAATATAGAATAGGTCATAGGAATGACCATTCTTTGGGGGGGAGAGAGAGACATGCTTTTAAAAAAACATTTAATCTAAGCATAAATGGAAATTTATGTGTTTTATCACTACAATTCATTAAAGAACTTCAATTGTATTAAAAAGCCATTCAATTGAATGCTTCTCAAGCTTGAGAGGGGTTGAGAAGAGAGAAACATTTGGAGATTTTTTTAAAAAAAAGACCATCAACCACACTTTACTTAGATTGCTTGATTCTTTAATCAAAGTAGAGGCCCCCAACCAATCAATTGGTTTGGTATGTTGACGAAGACTCCAAGGAAGATTGAAGAGAGAGAGAAGCTCCAATCTCTTTAATTTATAGATTTTTAGAGGATAATAGACAATATCATTATTACAGTATAATACTGGCATGGCATAGTTCTCATATTTTTTTACAAAGGGCTAAGGATCTATTTATAGGTTAGGGAGTCCTCTAACCAAGTCCAACTAGTTTCTAGAATTTTCCATTCTCAGTTTGGCTGAATTTAGACAAGATTTGGACCTAGTTTGGCTCCCTTTTGATTTGGTTTGATCTAGGAGAGAGGAGAGATAAAAATATCACAATATTTTTAAGTTTAAAACTCCACCACACATGTGAAATAGGCGCCTCCTTGAAGAGCCCCCTTCTCCTTACCAAGGTGTCAAAATTGAATCATTATACCCAAAATATCTCATTTTTTTAAAGTAATATTCATAGTTTTTTTAACTAATAAACCTTGTACTTAGTCAACTCTTCATCTTAAGTGGACATTTACTTATTTTTGGGTATTTTTATTTTATAAATTAGATTTATCTCCTCCCCACACTTGGATTGATTCTATTGGCCCATAGGAACCTTAATTGGACCATAATCTAATTTTTTTTGAAAATCTAGACCCTTAGGCTAAGGTCCTCTATACTTATTTTTAATTAATTCCAAATGCACATTGGAAAGTTCTTTTTGAATTTCTGTTTCAGGGGAAACCATTTTAGACACTAGGAGGATTTTTATATCAAAAATATCTCAATTTTGGATTACCTCTCTCTAGATATTTTCTCTCTCTAGATCAAAACAGGGTAAAACAAAATCTTTCTTTTATTTCAAAGAGGGGAATAATTACAAGATCAGAAGGGGAGGCTTTTACATCGGTAAACCTCAAAAGCTGGAGGGAGGATTCTTACACTAAACCCGTGCACAAAAAACCAGGAGACACAGCAAGCCTAAGAGTCACCCTACACAGTAAACTAGCACTCCTACACTGCACAACCAACCATGACACATGGCATTTGAAAAACCATGACACGCACGATAGCAACCAAGATTGGGGATAGGAGCATTACATCATTCTTTGCTCTCACCTTTTCCCCCTTCATAGCAGCTTTCCCTTCTTTGACCTCCCCCAAATTCTTTGTAAGTTCCTTATTCATGTACTGCTTCCTCATCTACACCAATCCTCTTCTTGCGCCATCTTAGCCCTGCTATATCTAAAACAAAGTATGTATAGGAGTGCAAAAATATTAATCCCCAGCAAACCCTGTAATGCAATGTCAACTTTGTGGCCCTAAGCCTGTTCAAAACAAGACAAGACAAATAGCAAACCACCACAAAGGGCAAAGCAATCTTGGTGTCCTACTGTACAGAGTAAACCACGACACATGGCACTTCAAAAAAATAGGGCACATTGCAAAGCAGGCAAGATTGGGGATAGGGGGGTTACATGCATCTTTGCTCTCACATGTTTCCCCTTTTATAGGAGGTTTCTCTTTGGCCTCCCCCAAATTCTCCGTATGCTCCATTTTCAAGGGCTCGTCTCATCTTCAATCAGATTCCTGCGTCATCTTAGCCATGTCATATCTGAAACAAAGCAAGCAAAGAAGTGCAATGTCAACTTTGTGGCCCTAAACCTGTGCACAGAAAACTAGGACACAACAAGCCTAAGAGTCACCCTGCATAGTAAACCTGGACGACAGAGGGCAAAGAAATCTTGGGCTCCTATAGTACATAAAACACCATGACACATGGGATTTGAGAAACTAGGACGACATAGTGCAAAGCAAGCAAGTTTTGGGACTCCTACTGTTCACAATAAACCAAGCTTGGCACATGGCAAGGTAATCTTGGAAATCCCACCTGTGCACATTAAACCAAGCCATGTGCCAAGACATAGGGAAAAGACTCTTAAGGCCCTACCTAAACCTCTACACAACCCCTCATACAAAACCAACTCCTGATAATCATCTTGCCCCTCCAATTAGACTCCCCAATCGTCACATGATGCATGGCAATAGCCTTGTAAGGGCACACCTTTGACATTTTCATAGTTAAAGATAGCCAAGAAGCCCAACATTGAGTATTTTGTAGCTTGATATTAGCCCTTGATATAAGCTAGGTGTGGATAGTGAGATGAGGCATGCCCGATTTTCGAAAAGAATCTGATGGCATGTGCACACTAAAAAAAGAAAAAAGATGTCGATTCAGTTGAGCATTCGTCGGTGAGCACTTTTTGGTGGTTAGATGGTCGGACGGAAGGGCGCATGTGCTCTCTCTCTCTCTCTCTCTCTCTCTCTCTCTCTTCTCTCTCTCTCTCTCTCTCTCTCTCTCTCTCTCTCTCTGCCCCCCCCCCCCCCCCCTCTTGCTTTCTCATGATGAAACATCTCCCTCTCTTCAAGGAATTGCAGATTTCCACTCTCTTTTTTTTGGCCTACCATAGGTAAGGACTTAGTATTTGGGCAGTTTCACATTTTCTTAGGCAAAAATCATGACATTTACCTTGGAGTACAATCTTTACAAGTGGATGTGCTTCATCATTTCTCTTCGGCTTTGCACTCTTTTGATATGTGAGTATGTCACACACATTAATGTAAATGGTATAAAATGAATGATGATGAAAACATTTATATATAGTGTGTCACACACATTAATAAAAAATGGTGTAAAATAAATGATGATGAAAACGTTTTCTCTCTGTACCTCTCTCCCCTTTTATTGTGAAAATTTTGATATTTGTTTTATAACAAAGCTCTTTTACTTTCTTTAAGGCTTATTAAAGAGGAGCTCTCACCTTTATTTAGTGAGGGGCAAAAGAGATGGGAGGAGAGAGAGCAGAGATGGAGAGAGTGTGGAGGAGAAGAGTACAAGAGAGAACTTTTCCTCTCAAACACACATGCTACACATAATTTTTCAATGATAAATTAATTTATTTTATTTCCCTTTTATGTTTTTTTTCTTAATATTATCTTAAATGTTTTTTTCTTGATATAAGGACAGGCTATCTAAATTTTTTAACTGGTTTTAAAATTTGATTTTCAAATTAAACTCTTCTTTTGAAACTCCTCTCTCTTTGCTTACCACGTGGATAGCCCCCCCCCCCCACCTTGAATTTAAGAGATGCAAGTAGCCTCACCCACCTACTAATAACGAGGAGAGGTTGGGCACAATAGAACCTAAGCAAAGTAGGGGTTAGGCACGATGACTTACACACACATATATATATACATATAAAAATATATATAGATGCATATATATACATATGTGTGTGTGTGTGCCCCTCCACACACACACACACACACACACATATAGTGCAAACCAAAAGACAACATTCCAAATGGGTTCACTTGCATCATGAATTTGCTCCCCCTTGCCAACTGCTCCTATTATGTAAACAAGCTTTCAAGATGCAAGTAAAGGTCACTTTGTTCGAAGAGAGGCCTCGCATTGCATCCGTTCAAAACATTACCTCTATTCGGGAATTTCTTACAATTAGTGCAAACCAAGAGACAACATCCCGAACATAGAGCTCTTCAAGCACTCTCTAGACTTTTGCAAGTGCACTAATATATATATATATATATATATACACACACACACACACACACATATATATATACATATATACATATATACATATATACATATATACATATATACATATATATATATATATACATATACATATACATATATATATATATATACATATATATATAATAATAATTCTATATGTATGTATATAATATATGCATGCATATAATGATTTGTGTGCAAATAGTGTTATTACAAATGTACAGGCACATATGTAAAAGTAAAAATAAACCCTACACACATGAATCCATGCATGTATACATACATAGTGTAGGTGTGTGTGTGTGTGTGTGCCTGTTAACACAAATACAGTTAAACTCAATACTCAAAGTGTAAATAATTTATGCATGTATACATACATAGTGTAGGTGTGTGTGTGTGTGTGCGTGTTAACACAAATATAGTTAAACTCAATACTCAAAGTGTAAATAATTTATGCATGCATAAATACAAAAATAGTAACATATGTGCTCAAGCAAACACAAGTGTTACACATATTCACACACACAAACACACACACACACACACAGATTGAAAAATGTACATATATAAATATTTATTTAATTACTTAAATAAACAACCATATACA